>NC_140079.1:37614497-38262878 GCF_964194135.1 Talpa europaea
CTATTTTAAGCCCCAGATCTATAGTTGACTACAGGTTTTTCATTTTTTTGACCCTATTGAACTGAAATTATTGCCTTTAGCAAAAAAGAGACAATCCTTTCAGCAAGTCTTTCACTTTGCACACTCCAACAAACACAGAGGTTTGTACACTAAGGAATCAGATGAACAATGCTGACCTCAAAAGTTCAGAAAAGCTGCTGTAACAACTCCACTAATAACTTTCCCCAATTCCACACATTGTATTCAGCAGAACCTCTATGACATCTTATTGTCATATGAAGACGCATATCAGTTAGAAATTGCACCCAGATCCTAGTAACAGAGACCCAAAAGTAATTCTGACTTAAACATGTAAGATTAGTTTTCCTCATATATGTGAATGTCTGGAGTTTAACAGATTTAAGGGCTGGTGTGGTGGTCTATGGTCTTCTGGGAACCCAAGTTCCTTCTAATGTTTGGCTCTGCTATTCTTTACACATGGCTTTCACTTTAAGTGGTTGCCTCAAGAATCAAGGTGGGCAATGGAGCATCAGTCATTATATCCGTGTTCTAAACAGAAAGAAGGAGGGAGGAGGGAGGAAAGGGCAAAGTCAACCGATGACGTTTCATAGGTAAAGCACATGACCACACTCAAATACTGGAGGCCACAGCCTCTAATAGTGCCCAAGAATTGTACTCCATTGCCATCCATTGACAGTTGTTAGCACACACATCTCCAATCATTCCTTGGGTTATTCTTGGTCCTAATGCTAGCTTAGTCCATGACATAACTAATGTACCAACAGAAGAAAAATCTCAGTATGCTTGCTGTCAGAGATATTATCCTTGAACTCTTGGGGCCAGTTTTAGTGAATGAAGTGCAGTGAGAAAACTATTGAACTTCTTTCACTGAGGACTGAGGGTGGTTTAGGCTCTGTTTGTGAGAACTCACATGTCAGTGTAATAGTAGCATATAAGGGAGCAGACTACAGAGAACCACAATGTGAGATCAACAGAGGGGTTGAATCATGCTTATGCCATTGCATCAAATGACATACTGGTGAAACTTTCCAATGAGGGCCACTTCCCCACATGAACATTTATGTTATGCCTTCCCTTCTTTTTAGAAAGCCTAGTGATCCAGTCAGTTTTTCTTTCTTTATATTACATTTACTATCTGTAACAAACTTCTCCCTTTAAGTGTGCTCTTTCACCTACCAATAGCAGAGCAGAGGCCACACCAAGGAGTTTCAGGGGATTAGGGGAGTGCCATTAGCTAGCATTCTTTGAGATGGTTGAGGTTTTCAGTTTATATAAAGTGACTTGAATCTACAGTTCCAATCCTCTATAGACAGATAAAAGACTTGATGCCAACTAGGACACAACTTCCACATTGTTTCCTTCCTCAATGTCCCTGAAATACTGCAAGTGGCTCTATTTATTTAAGAATTTTATAGCTAGTCACCATAGAGAAATAAATACTAAAAATAAGGAAGATGGGTAGAGTTCAAAATCTTGTTTTTTAATCTTAAATTAAAAAAAAAAAACAACAACAACAGCATAACTGAGCTATCACATTCAACCTATATATATTGCACATAATTAGACAGTTAGGACTTTGTTAGGACCTTGCCACTAAAGGCACAGTGTTTGCTGTTTAGGAGTGTGAGCAGAAGCAAGAGAGTGTTAGTCTCACCTCTAGCAGAAATCATCTGACAACCTGAATCACCTTTTTTAGCTTCCTTATCTTTAAAATGGAGACAGAAATGGTATCTACTCTGTAGAGTTGTGAGAATGAAGGAGAAAAATGTAATGTGCCTGTCATATAATAAGTATTCAATACATGTTGGGTGCTATTAATGCCCTTTACAAATCTTACAGTTGAGAGTAAATACACAGATAAATATTTAAGAGCAATCTAAATGTGCCACAAGTGCCCTAATAGAAGATTTTGGGTCAAAACAAAGAGGACGTGGCCATCTCTAGCAAAGTTATCAGGAAAGAATTTTAGAGGAAGCAATGACTGAGCTTCATCAGGAGAGTTGAGTAGGCATTTCCCATTCAGGAGATGGGAGAGCAGGGGGGACTTCCAGGTAGAGAGCAGTTGAAGAAAAGGCACTGATGCGTGAAATAGCTGTGTATATGGGAAAAGCCTCCAGCAGTTCAGTGTGACTAGAAAAGGGCTAAAATGAGAGTGGCAGCCCAAAGATAGCTGGGTGTAGATGATGGACAGCCTAGGCCTTTCTGGAGAGAGTAGTCTATAAAAAAGATGGGCATCTTGAAAAGTCTTAAATAAAGGAGTAAACCCAAAGATTTGCATTATAGAAATATCACTCTGGCAACAGTGTGACTGGATGAGAGAGGACAGACTGGGAAGTCAGAGAAACCGGTTAGGCCAGAAGATTATGGGAAACATTCAGACTGCCCAAAGGGGAGGGGGAATGCTTTTCAAAGATGAAGGCCAAATAAAAGCCTGCCAAGGTAAACAAAAACTGAGAGAATTCATTGTTAGCATACCCACCTTACAAGATATACTGAAAAAGTTCTTTGGCTGAAAGCAATTCACTTGGAATATTCTCAAGAATAGATAACACAAGTCTCAATAAATGTAAAACAATGGAAATTACAGGAAGTAGCATCTCCGATCACAATGACATGAAGCTAGAAATCAACATCAAAGAAAAACTGCAGAGTTCACAAATAAATAGAAATTAAGCAACATATTCTTAACCAGTAAGTCAAGAGGATATCACAAAGAAAATTGGAGAATACTTAGAGATGAGTGAAAATGAAAAGATTTATAATAACTCACAGATCCCATGAATGATGTGCTGAAAGGGAAATCTACAGATGTAAAAACACCTGTATTTTTAAAAAAGAGAGATCACAAATTAGTAACTTGTTTGCCATAAGATACAAATTAATATAAAGCAAGCTGAAAGAAGCAAATAATAAAGATTACAGTGGAAATAAATGAAATAGAATGAAATGAAATAATGAATAAGCAATTTGAGAAAAACATCAGAACTAAAGTTGACAAACTACTAGGTCGACCTTGTAAAAAAAAGAAAAGACTTAAATTACAAAATTCAGAAATGAAAGGGGACATTAAAATCAATCTTATAGAAATAAAATGCATAATAAAGGAACAATTGAATACCAATAAATTAGATAATTTAGATGAAATTGACAAGTTCCTAGAAAGATACAAATGGATGTCTGAATAGACCTATACAAAAAGAAATGGATGTCCGAATAGACCTATACAAGTGAAGAAATTGAATTAATAATTAAAACACTCCACAAAGAAAAGTTCAGGCCTACATGGCTGGTGAATTCTACCAAAACATTTAAAGAGAAATTAGTATAAAATTTTTTTTTTAACTCAAAAAAAATAGAAAAGGAAGGGACACTTTCCAGCTCTTTATATGAGGCCAGCATTACCCGGATCCGAAAATCAGACAAAGAGATCACAAGAAAATAAAACTTCAGACCAGTATATATTGTTAATATGAATGCAAAACCCCCCCCAAAAGACTACCAACATAAATAAATAATTATACATCATTACCAAGTGTGATTTTCCAGGGTATAAAAAGTTGGCTTAACATCCAAAATTCAACTAATATAATGCACCATATCAATGGAATAAAGAAACAAAAGCCATATGATCATCTCAATAGTTGCAGAAAAAACATTTAACAAAATCCAACTCTGTTACATGATAAAAACACTCAGAAAAGTAAAAATAAAAGGAATCTTCCTCAACCTGATAGAAGGTACCTATGAAAAATCCAAGGCTAATAATGTACTCAATGAAATATTGGATGTTTCCCCCCTAAAATCAGGAACAAGTCAAAAGTTCCCACTCTCATCACTACTATTTAAAATGGTATTGGAGGTTTTAGTAAGGACAAGGAAGCAAGAATGATGGATATGCACCATTCTTAAAAAAAAAAAAAAAAAATGCCCCCAGCCATCTGCGCCTACTGAGGCAGGCGCCCGTCCCCCAGCAGCAACAAGCTTCCTGTCATCCTTTACGCTGTTCTTATAAGATAATAAAACTGGCACCATCCTTACAAAAAAAAAGTCATCCCAATTGGAAAGAAAGTAAAACTATCTTTATTTGCATGTCAAATAGTTTTTATATTTAAAAAGCCTAAGGAAACTTCTACTAAGATTATTAGAATTAGTAAATAAGTTCAGCAAGTTTGCAGTGTATTAATTTGATATGCAATAATCAGTTGCATTTCTGTACACATCAATGAGCAATATAAAAGGAAACTTAAACAAATAATTCCACTTATAATAGCATCAAAAAAACCCCAAAATTAGAAATACAGTGGAAAACTTGTAGCCTGAAAACTATAAAACATTTTTGAAAGCAATTTAAGATTTAAATGGAAAGACATCATTTTCATGAATTGGAAGCCTTAATATTTTTAAGATGGCAATATTTTCTAAAATTCATCTACATATTCAACACAATACCTACTGGAATACCCCCGGATTCTTTGTAAAACTTTGTAAACTGTTGTTAAAATTCATATGGAAACTGAGAGGACACGCAATAGTCAAAGTATCTTAAAAAAGAAGACTGCAGTTGAAGGACTCAGACTTCTTGATTTCAAAACTAATTACAAAACAACAATAATTAAGACAATGTAATACTAACATAAGGATAGACATATAAATCAATGAAAATTAACAGTCTAGAAATTAGTCCATTTATCTATGGTCAATTGAATTGTGGGGAGGGGAACTGGGAAATAATAACAAAAAAAGAATGGAGTTTCTTTTTTGGAGTGATGGCAATATTCTAAAATTGTGCTGATGGTAGTATGATTTTGTAAAATTACTAAAAACTATCAAATTATTAAATAAAAGACAATATTATAGTAATCCTGCCAAAGATGACAAGTTTCAGGAGTATCAGGTATATTTGATAGCATTCAAGCAGTAAAACAAACAAAAAAAATTATGTATTGGTGATTGAGTAGATAAAGATCACTTCTGTGATAACTAGGTCTTTCACATTTGCCACTTTATTAAGTAGTAAAATTAAAAAGTAACAGAATTCAAGGAAGAAACAGGAGTTCCATTTTGTACATGTGGAGGTTCCCAAGAAAAATGTCCAGAGAGACTTGGAAGCTGCAGAGAGAAACTTGGAATTCATCAAATAATCCAGTGGTGATTGAGGCCATGTGAGAGCATGAGGCTGCCCAGGAAATAACATCCAAGGATAGCATATGATGCTCATTATAGAAGACATGGAAAATACAAAGGGAATGAATTCCTCTGATGGCAACATTTTTTGATACCCATTTAATATTTTCCTTCTATTTGTCTCTAGGGCTTCTCTCCATTTTTAAATACACAATTTTATATAGTGACATTTTCCCACTTAATATTATAGCATAGATTTCTTTTTTCCATGTTACAAATTCTTTGTTTCAGAATCTTCTCATTGCCTCCAAGGCCCCAGTTCCTGACTCCTATCTGGATTGGTACATGGAAGATTCTAGCTCTTCTCTTGTCTTTTTCATTCCTAACCACTCTCTTCCCTGCTCTTCTCTAGTGTAGTTCACAAAAGACCATTTCCCCCATGAAATCCATATGATTCTTTGCTAGAGGTAGATAATTAGCTTAAAGAGGATAGATACCAGATTTCTGTCTCACTAGAAAGGGCTCCTTAGGGAAAATTCCTAGATTCATTCTACATCTATATCTTAGATACCTTATCAAAAGGTCCCCTTTTGCCATCCTACCTCCCAATCTCTTTAAGCATCCATTAGCTGACCCAACACCTGATTCAGTTTTCTATAGGTGGTGAAATGAGTCAGTTTTGCCATTGACAAGTGATAGAAATCCTCACCCTGAAATTATCAGAGATTACTGCTAAATTTAAATTCTAAGTATAAAATTAAACAAAAGAGTGATCAAGTCCTTAAATTACAAAGGTGAAAAATAAAATAATATATCTGAAAACCCACATCAAAATATCATTGTGGGTTTTCTGTGATATCACTAGCGAAGTTTAACTGTCAACATCAATCTATTTAGTATTTATACACATTAATCAATATTAATAATGAAGCAACTGCCATTCAGGAAATAAACATAGTTACAGGGCCAATCATTTTTATGGAGTATTTAGGTTTCACAAATAAGACCTCGGTGATGAGAAAATGTATGCAATGATTTTAGCAGGTACATAGTATATAGTAGATTCACAATAAAAATTTCTTTCCTTGGGGCCTCCCCGGAGGTGCAGTGGGTTGTGCATAGCACTGTGAAGTTGTCCGCACCCTCTGCAGCGAGTGTTAGATTCCCTGCCAGCCAGGGAGATTCCCACATGGTGGGACAGACCTCTCCTGTCTCACCGGCTGCTCCCCTCAGCAGTGTACTTTGATCCTTCTGCCTGTTCTGCTCCCTGCTCTGTCTCTGGTGAATTCTCTCACCCTCCCATGCCTTTGGCCTGTACCCCAGTTCTTGTATAAATAAATAAATAATATTTATTGATGGTTTGTTGGGTGTCAGGAATCATGCCAGTTATTTCTCATATTCTCTCATTTTCCCATCTGCTGTCTCAACAATCTGGATACGTAGGTACTGCAATCTTCATTAACAGTTTGAAAATCATGTTAATCAGAAAGATAAAGTGATTAGACCAATGACACCCAGCTGAAAAGTTGTCCATCTGAGGCTGCATTTCATGTCCTCTTAATTTAAACCCAGAAGCACTACTCATTGACCACATACAGTCAACTTCATTCTCTGCACCAATTTTTGTATATCTACTGCTTGTCAAAATACCCATGCCCATCAATCTCATCTTGTCATATAATTTCCTTTTCTTACACCCTCAGTAAAATCCTAAACATACCACTAAACATCCTTGATCATAATCCCTTTTTTGACGTGTACTCTGTACTTTTGACTTGTACCTCCCACGTTCTCTAGACTACCCTCTCCACCTCTTCTCCACCTTTGCCTCCTAATACACAATGTTATCTTAATGAAGGATGTTTAAAGATTAGGTTAAGATTAAACTCGATGACTCGGGATCCCAGATCAAGCCACAAAGTTCACTCAACTCCATACATCAGACTCAATGGTTTTTGGGGCCAAAATAAACTTCAAAGTCTTGTGTCTTGGATTTGCCCTGGGTATCTACATGTGTGAGGTACCTCGTGTGTGTGTGTGTGTTTGTGTGTGTGTGTGTGAGAGAGAGAGAGAGAGAAAACTGTCTCTTAATCCTAACTAATGACCATTATTTTCCAGTCAAGGAAACTGGGGCTCAGAACACATTCCCCTGACCACAGAGCCAGCAGATAGCTGTCAGAACTCAAGCCAGCACCATCTGACGGTACACATTGTGCTCTGTGCTCTCCAACAGAAATCCCCAAATCTCTTTCCACAAACTAAGCACTAGGCCATCACAAGGTTTTCTCCAGAACACAGTGAAATAAGAATGACACAATATTATAAACACAAGGGGCTGTACAGCAGTACAGCAGTACAGGCAGTACAGCAATACATTCTTGGCAAGAACCTTCTGTTATTCTGAGATTTTATCTGCTTTTCCGTGTTAAAGTTTCTCTTCTTTGTAAAATGATAATAAAAATAGGTGGTAATTTTTTTGATGGCTCAATAGTAATATTACTGGACAAAATGAAAAGTACATGTTAATTATAAAGGCCCTATCTACCTAATGTCCTCTTAAATTAAACATTAATATGTTGCCAGCTAGCTCCTAAATGAAATAGCTTGTTAAGAATAATACTCTTTGGAAAGAGCTATAGGATTAGAGGTGACTGGCAGGAAGGGAAAGAGATCTAAATATTGAAATGGTAGAAGGGATGCCAAGGATTTTGTCTAAGTGTGGTTTTTTGTAACATTGCATTAAACATTACATAGGTTTTAGAAGGACATCACTAGAAATTAACATCTGTATCTAATACATTACGTTCACTACTAAAAGTCCAATTCCATTCTTTACCATACAACTGACCTCTTTTACTGGATTGCCTAGGCTTTTACAAGTCTGATTGAGAATTATAATTCTCTGCGGATGTTGCATCTCTAATTTATGTAATTTTATTTATATACAACATATCTCCATTATCCTCCAGATAGGTTTATGTAAGATTTGAGATGTGAACTCTGCAGACAGAAAAAAGAGGGAAAGTTTTTTTTTTCAGATTGTACTATTGGATTAATCATTATTTTCCCTTCAAGATTTATTCTTCTGTTACTTAAACTATTTTTATGTTCTCAAGAAAAATGTTCTTTGCTGTGTTCTTTCCAGACTTTTCCATTCAATTCAAGCATGACATAAACACATTTCAACGTGTAATAGGTCTGCCTGCAAATATTCACTAGTCATTCATTTGTTAAAAACTGAGAATACATTTTGCCATGGAAAAAAGTGTAAATGGTGATTAAGTTCTACACTCATAAATGTGTCTTTGACATACACAGAGGTAAAGCATAGATCCAGCTATAAGTGCTCAGCTTCTATCTTCTATTCAGAGCACATGGAAGAAGATGAAGATGTGAAAGGCGTTCCAGCTGTTCCCTGAGGATGGGGTCAGCATCAGGCAAAAAAGTCAATAGATCACCCTCTGTAGCCTCCTCCACCATATTTCCCTGTATCTACAGATACACCAAATGCCTCTTTGTACTTTTTTTTGCAGCCCACTCCCCAAATATTTTAAGCTTAAGAATTACCTCCTCCCTCTCTCTAATCAAAGCTTCCATTTCCTCTAGGTCTACAACAGTCTTAGGTAAGTGAGAAAAGAAAAGCAGCCCAGTGGACAAAAATTAATAGGTGAACAACCTGCATTTCTGTCTTTAATAAAGGGCTCTAGATTTCAGACACTGAAACAGTGGTCAAAGGAAATGGAGACCCCAGGATCAGTGCACTGGACTTTTCTCTCCTCTAGTTTTTTCTTAGCTCCTCTCCCCATATTTTGTAGTCAGTAAGAATAGAATGAGGGTACTGGTTCTTCTGATGACCAGGCAATGTAGGATATCATTTTCACTTGTGCTATAGTCACTCATATAGCTTGGTTTTCCAAGCTTGGTTTTCCAGATAGCTTGCATTCTAGAAGATTCTAATGGTTCTCCTGCAAATGTACTGCGGAGAGTTAGTGCTCTCTTATGTTCAACCCTCCAAAGTGACTCAAACTGCTGGTCCATTTTAGCCTGGCTTTTCTCCCAGTCTTCACTCCCTGCTCAATATGGTGGATCTGTCCCCTGGCCTGTGTAGTCAGCCACATGAGGGGCATATCTCAGGAGAATGTGCCTTTGACCTGCTACCACAGGAAACCACCTGGTGGCCCAGGCACCAGTAGAAACTGTTTGACCTTTTGTGGGAAAAAAATGTCCACCCGGGGTATGTCCCCACTGGGAACTCTGTCCTACTCAGAAGGGAATTTCTCACATTTTAAATGACATCTTCTGGAAGAGATGAGTCTGCTCTCCCTGCATGCTGAACTCGTACATGTCATATGACTTATGCAAACCACAAAATTTCAAAGAGACGTACTAACCAATCTTCAACGTTATCTTTGAATGATGCTTGCTGATCCAGAGCAAGCATCATTGAACAATTATCCTAATCTACTATTTGGTCAGTCATATAATCTCTTCAGGAAACAAAAGCAATTTAATTCAGTTAAATCAACTTAAAAATAGGAGTTTCAGTTAGTCTTCTTACCTTTATTTGTTGGCCATTCATACATTTGTTTATTCATTCACTTCATTTGTTTGACCTCTTCATATGCGTGTACAGCAAATTGCCCATGAATAAAGGCCCCTTTGAAGGGCTTTTAGCTATTTGGTAAGTAAGGAAATTCATATATGTGGGATGAGAGAGAAAGAAAGAGAGATTACAAGACACAAAAGTATATAAAGCACAAGTAGAGTTCCTTTTGAAAGACAGTGTATAATTTTTTATTATAGGGATGCATTGCTACAACATTTAGAATGACTGATTCTAAGCAATCTATTTAGGAGTTTTTTTAAAGAGCTTGTTTAGAGCAAGTGGCCCCCAAACCGTGTGTTAGAATCTCAGAAACTAAGAAAGTAGTGAAGTAGTGATCGAATGTGTGCGTGTGTGTGTGCATCCACGCGTAATATTATTCATAAAATAATACTTCTTCCAGCTATGATGAACGAAAAAGGAAAATGGAAAAAGACTATCCAAAATATACCGAAGAGGAATTTTCTGGAGTAAATGGTCAAATAGATGCCGCTGTAGAATTAAATGGTGAGTGGTTCCACAGAAAACTGTTTTTGTGGAAGTTGTAAAAGGAGGCTGGGCTCTGCTTTAACACAACAGAAAGGGGGGTTTCAAATGGGGGTCCTTGATTCTCATTTTGGGTCCTGAATCCTTTATAAATGTAGCTAACCAGATTCACCACTAGAGCAACTGTAAATGTTCTACCATTGTAGTTTCCCTTTGCAAAAGAAAAATTTTAAATATAGCTTTAGTCTACTCGTCATCTACAACATTACGTTCACCCAGACCAAAATTGCCTTTTTCATCTTTAAAATGCACAGTCTCTCCACCTTGCCAATGACTTTCCTCACTCTATCACCCAACTCCTGATATTTAACACACAGTTGGGGAAGTTGAACTGAATTGATGTGAGGTGAAACATTTCACTGACTATTTTGGATCCATCAACACAATTTTCCTGAGCATGTAACATAGAATTGGACAGTACATAGAAATGCTAAGACAGTTCCAGATACAGTACCTGCTCTTGTGAGATGGATAATATCTTTGGGAAATAACCATCCATCCAACACAGATGAAATTTCTAGACAATACAATAATCTGTAATTTAGCACTGAATTGTATGGTGGTGGTCACAATAATGGCAAGAGGTATTTTGAGGGGAAAAAAAAAAAGATCAGAACCAGCATCTATAGTTGGAGATTTGATGATGGGACTTCAATTGCATGTTAAAGAACAGCTAGAGATTTGACCAGGGAAAGCAAAGGGCAGGGGATTTCCTGGAGGGAAATAACTGAGCAGAAGCACAGAATATAACTGACTGTCAATAACCCCAAGAAGCAGTATAGAACAGAAAGAAAGATAAGCACCAATTAATTGAGGAATTAGCGGTGTTGAGTGCTAGGGCTCAGTGGGGAGCAGTGCCGAGGACTAATTGCCACCTAATTAAATCCCCAGCATTCTTTGGTGCAACCTCAAGAAAGTTAGGATAAGAAATCCTCCTATTTATGAATTTGCACATCATTTTCAGTAACCACGATTTCAACTTTGTCTCTTTTAGGCTACATTTACTTCTTTTCAGGACCCAAAGCCTACAAATATGATACGGAGAAGGAAGATGTGGTCAGTGTGGTGAAATCTAGTTCCTGGGTTGGTTGCTAAATAGAAACGTCTAGTCTTACCTGAGGAATGAAGATGACTACAAGCAGCCCATAACTGGATCTTAAGGATGAAAGCAGAATGTAGAACAGGGATCTTTCCTGTGGCCTTTGGGAAAGTTTCTAAGGGCAATTTAAAATTCATTGAAAATAATCAAGTTTATAATTTTTTTCATAGTTGTGGATTCAGAGTTTTAATCCAAATGGGAAATTCCTGTTTGGTCAGGCTTATACAAAATCAGAATCAATACAATACGCTCTTCAGATAAACACTCATTTTTTTTCTAACCATACTGAATCAAATGGAAAACTTGGTTTTATTTCCAGGAAGAAACTTACTTGTGGATTCTCTTACACAATTCTTTTAATAGGATGCCATTACCGAACAAATTATAATTATTCTTTATAAGCAGTGGCTTGTAAATAAAAGTCTCCTTAATATTTGCTATCATAAATATAAATATATCCATCTTTAGTTTAAGCATATCATAAACAAGATACCATGTAAGATTTGTTTCTCATTGTTTGTTTGTTTGTTTAACTCTGTGTACTCACTAGACCTTGAAGTAGGTTATGAACCTTCATACTAGGGAAGACATGGGCACTTTACAACAGGAACTTTTTTAAAAAGCCAATAAAAATGTTATATTAATATAGTTACTTATTTCTCTTTCAGTTAATATTTACTATCTTCTATCACACTTTATTTGACAACAAATTCTGTATTCCTATAAAAAACTATTACCTGGAGACAGTATCATGACTATGCTTCTCCAGGAGAAATGACAACAGTAATTCTTTCAATATCCTGGTTCCTA
Organism: Talpa europaea; assembly: GCF_964194135.1. Classification (NCBI taxonomy): domain Eukaryota; kingdom Metazoa; phylum Chordata; class Mammalia; order Eulipotyphla; family Talpidae; genus Talpa; species Talpa europaea. The sequence continues at coordinate 37,626,701 of NC_140079.1, forward strand.
AAAATAAAATACCCTCAGTGAAAATATCCTGTACTTATCTAGGTGACTCTCTTCTGAATAGTATTCCATTTGCAAGAGTCATCTTCTGTTTTAGCATTTCTTACTTCAAGCTAACCTCTCTCCTCTGCCCCCCACACTTAGTCATCAGAGTAGATAAAATACAGCTGTCATCCTTATGATTTTTTAAAATTGTATTTTTTTATTAAGCTAATAGTGGTTTACAGGTTCACATCTTCAGACATATATTGCCACACCAGAACCCGTCAAAGCACCAATAATCCTCCACCATAGTCCAGTAGGTCCCCTCTCTCTTTTTCCCCCATTCCTATCCTCCCTCTCTGGTAGTTTCAGCTCTACAGCCAGATTTCCAGGATTTGTTTTGATTTAGTTTTGTCTGGGATTTTTTTCTTTATAATCTACAAAAGAGTAAAATAATCATTGGTGTTAATCTTTGCCCTTCTGATTTATTTCACTTGATATAATCCCCTCCAGTTCCATCCATTTTGTCACTAATGGCATGGTTTCATCTTTTTAATAGCTGAGTAGTATTCCATTGTATAAATGTACCACATCTTCTTAATCCAATCATATTTTTTAATATTACCCTCTAGAATTTAGGGATTCTGAGACATGCTAGTGATTATAAAATTAGATGATAAAATACACTGGACAGACTTCATAGACTGACCAGAACATCCATAGTGTTTAGCAGATGTTAGCTAGTATTATTACTATCATTTATTAAATTTGTTTCTTGTACTGACTGAATTAAAGACTTTGTATTCAGAAGAGATGGACCATTAGTAAAGGTGATCTGAGCTTTCCATTTGGTTTGTATTACTAAAAGTGACTATTTCTGGCCAACCAGATGTTCAAATTTGTACTGTTTAAAGACAAAGTCTAGTTACTCTGCTTTCTAATATTAGCTGCCTCTAGATTGTGAGAAAAGTCACTTTTGCTGAAACAGTGAGCTGAGAACTTTTTAATATCAATAAGAAAGAAGGGAAAACAAACTGGCAGGTCTTCAGTGGGCTAAACATAGAGTTATCACACAATCCAGCAATTCCACTCCTAGGTATATACCCAAGAGAAACGAAAACATACAGCCATACAAAAACATACAAATGTTTATTTTTTTTATTTTTATTTATTTATACAAGAACTGGGGTACAGGTCAGAGGTGCGGGAGGGTGAGAGAATTCACCAAAGACAGAGCAGGGAGCAGAACAAGCAGACGGACTGAAGACACTGCTGAGGGGAGCAGCGGGCAAGGCAGGAGAAGTCTGCCCTCACAGATGTTTACAGCAGCATTCTTCCTAAAAGTCAAAAGTGGAAACAAATCCCTCAGGTTACTAATGGACTTTTTTTTTAATATGGTACATTTATATTGGAATGGAATATTGTTCAGCAATAAAAGACTGAGATATGCTGCAACATGAGTGGACCTTGGAAACATTACACTAAATGAAAGAAGCCAGATATAAAAGGCCACCTTGTATATGATTCTATTTATATGAAATGTTTAAAAGAAGAAAATTCATAGAGACAGAAAACTGACTTGCATTTGTCAGGAGCTGGGGGGAGAGGGACTGGAAGGAAACAATAATGGGTTGGAGGTTTCTTTTTAGGGTGATGAAAATGTTCTAGAAGTGATGATGGTGATGGCTGCACAACTTTGTGAATATACTAAAAGCAATCAACTGCATACACTTTAAATGGATAAATTGTATGGTATGTGAATTATATCCCAATAAACCTGTTATATTAAAAAATAATAAGCAAAGTGATCAAGGTGGTGTATGGTCTGAGAGGGTGGTCAATGTGACCCACTGTGGTGGGACTAGATGCAGTGAAGCTTCAGGCCAAGGACAGCTGGTGCTGAGACAATCAGCCAGTGCTCCTTGTGCCCAGTGCTGGGCACACTGTAGAACTCCACTGAGTAGATGAAGGCTGCCGAAAGCAAATGAGCATGTGCTAATCAGAGCATGTCTGATTAGATCCAAACCCCAAGTCTGCTGGGTATTTTTTTTTTTTTAAGATTTATTTATTTATTTATACAAGCACTGGGTACAGTCAGAAGCGTGGGAGGGTGAGAGAATTCACCAGAGCCAGAGCAGGGAACAGAACAGGAAGACTGACGAAATACACTGCTGAGGGGAGCAGCGGGCGGGGCAGGAGAGGTCTGCTGTGCCATGCGGGACCCTCGCCTCAGCAGGGGATAGAACCGGCACTGCAGAGGCTGCAGGCAGCTTCACAGGCCAGCGCTCAACTGCTGTGCCACCAGGGGAGGCCCCAAGTCTGCTGTTTTTAACTTAAGATTGTTCAAGTTCCCTAATCTCTATTTGAGTTAACTCCTTTGTAAAATTACAATAGTATTTCTTACCTCCTAGAGATTTTTAGAGGCTTAAATATATGAGTCCAAATATACAATTCTCTTAGTAGTTTTGGTACCCTATAAGGGCTTTAGCAAATGCTGACCACTGTACAGGTTCTGGCCAGTCTATGAAATATGTCCAGTGTATGTTATCATCTAATTTTATAATCACTAATATGTTTTAGAATCCTTACATTCTAGAGAGTAAGATTTAAAAATATAAGATGATGTGGGCCTCCCCTGGTGGTGCAGCGGTTGAGCGTTGGTTGGGCTGCGAAGCTGCCCGCAGCCTCTGCAGCGCCGGTTTGACCCCGGCCACGGGTGAGGGTCCCACATGGCGCGACAGACCTCTCCTGCTGGACCCGCTGCTCCCCTCAGCAATGTGTTTTGTCAGTCTGCCTGTTCCGTTCCCCGCTCTGGCTCTGGTGAATTCTCTCACCCTCCCGCACTTCTGACTCTACCCAGGCTTGTATAAATAAAATAAATAAATCTTTAAAAAAAATAATAAAAAAAAATAAAAATATAAGAAGAGTGGATTGAGAAGCAATTTGAATTAGTTTTGTTTTGAGATATTTTGGGGAATTTGTATATCTCTCCTAAGATAGACAGATTAATGCTAAACTATAACATCACAAGGACTGATAATTGTTAATTCCAAGTTAAATCAATAATCAAAAAATATTTAGGCTGTTGTTCACTTCCAAACCCCCCCAAAATTTTTTACGAATCACTGTTCCTTTGTTGAATAAGAATTCCTGACTCTCTGGTGCTAATATATATTTTGGGAAGAAACACAGCAGTCTCTCTAAAGTTCAAGAAATAGTGATTGTGTTTTTGTCAAAACTCAGAACATTTATACACTCATTTGAAAGAAGAATTTTGTGCATGAATAATTTATAACATACTCTTCACTTGGTTTTTTTATTAAATAACAACTTTGAGCAAAGTGTGATTCAGTTGGTCCTTTTGGAACAAGAGGATGCAGACAGAGTTTGCTTTCTGATGGCCTGATGACCTCTGTGTGTTGTCTTTAAGCTCAGTGATAACTTTATGAGGGGAGGAGTGGGAGTCCCCAGCACCAGAAAGGCTACCGGAGAACAATGGATTCACCAGGTGGGGAGCTGCCCTTGGCCTGTTGTGGAATGGCAGACCCAACTTGGCCTGTACTTTTTCAAATGTTTGTTTGGAAACATCTTAGATGTCCATTTCACAACAAACGATGCATTTTTTATTTGGAATTCTGTATGACGTATTTTACAATTATCAGAATCTTTGATATATATATCAAAGATATATATATATATATATATATTATTCAGGTGTTTTCTCCTTATACCTATTTTAAGTAATTTCCTTCTACAGTCAATGCCATGGAAGATTCTTTGTGAACAAGCTTACTTAAAATTGCGTAATGAAGTGCCAGTTGAAAAGAAATGCATGTTAGTCAACAGATTGGAGTTTGATTTTCTCATAACAGAGCATAGATAGTTTAGGACAAAAGATTTTCTACATTTCTCCTCTACAGACCCAAGTATATAGAAAGAAACAACAGACCATCTGATGGTCTCCATCTGCTGAGACTGCCTTTTCCTTTCCCACCCCTATGTGGCTTGTCAACTGACCAGACTACATGCATCCTGAAAGCCTCAGATGTCATGATCCCTTCCTTGTTCCCAACAAAAGACTCTTGGAATTGAAACAGGCACAGAATAAGGAAGACTTCCGGTAAATAAATTATAATAGTAAATTAATGAATGATGTTGGAATCCAAAAGGGGACTTTTTAAATGCACATCTTCATTTTAATTCCTTCTCTGTTTATCTTAATTCAACATCAGTATAGTCTTTTAATTCTTTATGTGCAATGTATTCAAATGGTTTGGATGAAATTAAATTTTGTTGCTCAATGCAGCCTACCTATTGTTCTGAGAAAAGGTAGGGAATGGATAATGAGAAAAACAGTTGCAAAAGACCAGGTGGTAAATGTAACATTTAAATCCATTTTATATCATGGGGGGGGGGAGTTGCCGGGAGAAGCATTTCTATATAAGTAATTAGCAATTTGTTTGTTCTGGGAAAATCCTAAGCTTGTAGCGCAATGATAAATAATGTGAGCTTTTGAAGTCAGGTAGTAAATGTGTTTACAACCACCCCTTTGTTATTTTCATAACATTAATACTCAAGCGGTTAGGTTTAACTGCCAGGACATCTGCCTTTCCACAAAGACAACCACATAATCTCTTTCTCAATCTCTCACTTCCTCTCCCTCTTTCTCTCTTCCTCCCTTTCTTTTTGCTAAGTACAAGTTAGTTACAAAAATATTTGAATAATATGCTGCCAACTCAAATTTAGTTTGAAAAGTAAATAGGTTATGTGTAGTTTCACTCATATGAATCAAAGTTCACTATACTGAAAGCAAACTACTAAAGGCTGTTCTGGAAATTACCTCACATGAAAAATCCCAGCAATTTGTTTCTGGGCTCTTTTGATATTTCTGTGTATTACAGTCCTCAATACATCAGCCCAAGGCTGTATCCTTATCAATATGTGAAGGGAGGACACGGAATCATTTATTGACTTATGTATCCATTCACTCAGGGTATTTATTTACCCATATATAAGAATGCAGGATTTCCATCATTCAAGTTATTCCAGAAACCAAAGACAGTGGCTCTCGGGTAAGTTCACATTATAGAGAAGTCAGTCTAGGTTTATGGATCTGCTTCTATAAACTGTTATCTGGGCCCGACATCATGTCAGGGAAATTAAGCCAAATGCCTCACAGTTCTGGGAGTTCTCAGAGGACATGTACTTATGAATTGTTTGTCTCAAATAATTTCACCTGACAATGTCTGAGGGAGTCTCCTGTTGCTGCCAACACAGATGGCAAAGGCACTGCAGGGCACCCTATCCCCCATTTCATATCCCACAGTTTGCATGGTTACATGGGCCTTGATGCATTCCATTTTGTAACAAGACCCCCAATGGGGAAAATGCTCCAGCTGCCTTAACTTCTCCCAGCAATGTTTTGTAGTGGTCAGATGTTCAGATCTCACAGGTAGCCCATTAAATTTATCAATAAGTATTTCATATATTTGACCCTGCTAAAAATGGCTTTCTTTTTTATTTCAACTTCCAATTAGTCATTGCTAATGGATAGAGACACAACTGATTATTATATATTGGGCTTGGATTCTGTGAAGTCCCTAAATATCATTTCTGCTGTATTTTTTTGCATGTGAATTTCATATGATTTTCTCCATAGACATTTATGTCAAGGTTTTTACTTTTTCTTTTCCAGTCTTTATGCCTTGAACCTCCAGTACAGCATTGACAGGAAGTGACGAGCAAGCACTTCTCAGCGGGAAGCTGTCCAGTCTTTGTCCAGTAAGTATATTAATGTACAGGTCTTTAGCAAACAAAGGATGTTGTCTTCTATTATCACGAATAGAGAAGTCAGTATGGTCAAATAATTGTCTGCATATTAAAATGACTACATGGGTTTCTTCTTTCTATTTTTAAATTTTTTTCATTTATTTATTTTTAATAAGAAACCAAACCAAGTGATTTTCAAATTTTAAACTGCTCCTGCACTCATTCCTGAAATAAACTTAGTCATAATGTACTATTTGGTTTATATATTGCAGGGTTCATTTTGTTAATATTTTGCTTTAAATTATTGTATCTCTGTACATGAGGGATATTAACCAGAATATTTCTTTTCTTGTTTTTTGGTCTTATTTATGCTGATCTCATAAAATCAGTTGGGAAGTATATCCTTCTTTTCTGTAGCATAAAATAATTTGTCTTTGATCAGTACTTTTTCCTAAGATGTTTAATATAACTTACCAGTGAGGCTTCTTGGACCTTGAGGTTTTTTTTTTGTGGCAAGGCTTTAATTACTATATTTTGGGTAGCCCTGATCCATGGGACATAGTCATTCAAAATAATATGCTGTAACTAAAAGTCACCTGTAAAGTATGCCTGTGTTTTATGCACTTTATGAAATATCTAAAAATATGTTATAAGGGAGAAAAGAAGAAAGAAGGAGGGAGGAAGGGACAGAGAAGTAGAATTGGCTGACCATTTGATAATTGCACAAAAATTATATCAATAAGGGCTATCTATGAAATACTGCAACCTTGTGCAAAAATTCTGCTGAAGAGCGAATAAGAGAACATTGAGCTAAGTTTTACTAAATGAGAGTTTAATGAGAATCAAGTAAGAATGTCCTAGACAATGAAAACTCAAGCGCTTTGGCACAAACTTAAGCTTTTTTTTTTATGGTAGCAACCTTTATTTATTTTTATTTTTTACATCATTGTTCATTTTTAAACAATATCTGCTTCCCCCACCCCCTCAGGTGTAGTCCCCATAGAATTTCCTTCACCAGTGCACCTGTGCACCATCACCTCAGTCCCATGTGCTCCTCCCTCCCTCCCTCTGATCCCTCTCCCTCGCCCTCCCCTGAAGGATGTCTCTGGTTTATAATGTCTGTTTTTGCTTTGTTATGTTTTGTACTGTTGGTATTTTTTTACACTGATGTCTTATTTGATTCTTCTATATCCCTGCTAGAAGTGAAACCATCTGATTATTTTTCTTTTTCCTTCTGATTTATTTCACTGAGCATAATTCTTTCTAGCACCGTCCATATTGCTACAAATGGCAGGAATTTATCATTTTTTTATTGCTGAGTAATATTCCATGGTGTATATGTACCACATCTTCTTGATCCAGTCATCTATTTTTGGGCATTTGGCTTGTTTCCAGGTTTTACTTATTATAAATAGTGCTGCAATAAACTTAGGGGTACAGGTGGTCTTTTGAATCAATGTTTAAATAGGAAAATAGAAAAAGCTGTATTTGAAAAGCAAGTACATTTTAAAAACATACTTCCATTTTCAAATGTTAACCACCAGTAATAATGTTATTAACATTGATTTTTTTTCTTTTTTTTTATTTTTATATTCCCCATACAATTGCAACCCTGATTTTGACCTCAATCCCTCCTCCCCCCCCTCAAAGAGTATCTCTGGTTCATAGTTGTTTGTTGATTTTGATTTTTTTCTTTCTTATAGTTATTCTTTTTCCTGGTCCATATTTAGGTTTTCTAGATTCCTGCTATGAGTGAGACCATCCGGTATTTTTCTTTTTCTTTCTGGCTTATTTCCCTGAGCATGATCCCTTCCAGCTCCATCCATGTTGCTGCAAATTGCATGAGTTTATCTTTTTTGAATGCTGAGTAATATTCCATGGTGTATATGTACCACATCTTCTTGATCCAGTCATCTGTTTTTGCGCATTTGGGTTGTTTCCAAAGCTTAGCTATTGTAAACAGTGCTGCTATAAACATAGGGGTGCAGGTGTTCTTTGGAATTGATGTTTCTGTGTCCTTTGGGTAAATACCTAGGAGTGGAATTGCTGGATCACATGGAAGCTCTATCTTTAGTAGGTTGAGGAATCTCCACACAGCTTTCCATAGTGGTTGGTCCAGTTTGCCCTCCCACCAGCAGTGCAGGAGAGTTCCTTTTTCTCCACAACCTCACCAGCATTTGTTGTTGCTAGTTTTTTTAATATGTGCCAGTCTCACTGGTGTGAGATGGTATCTCATTGTAGTTTTGATTTGCATTTCCCTTATTACAAGTGATGTTGAACATTTTTTCATATGCCTGTTGGCCATTTGCATTTCCTCTTCAGAGAAGTTTCTTTTTAGCTCTTCTGCTCATTTTTTGACTGGATTATTTTCTTTGTTTTTGTTGAGTCTCATCAGCTCTTTGTAGATTTTTGTGATCAGTCCTTTATCATTAGTGTTGGGTGCAAAAATTTTCTCCCAGTCGGTGGGGTTTCTCTTTGTTTGGTTATTGTCTCTTTTGTTGTGCAGAAGCTCTTTAATTTGATGTCGTCCCAGCTGTTGATCTTTGCCTTCCCTATCACTGCTTTGGGTGATGTGTCTGTAAATATGTCTTTGAGGAGCATGTCACATAGTGTTTCACCTATATTTCCTTCTATGTATTTTATGGACAAACTCAAGCATTTTGGCACAAATACCTTCATGCCAAGAACCCTGCCCAGCATTCTATTTGAGGAAGTCAGCCAATTCCTGCCCAAGATTTAATTATTCTTCTAATAACAAAGCCCCAATTTCCAAAACACAACTATGTAACTCACCTGACTCTGGTGTGCCAAAAACTTCAGACCTGTGAAACTCAGGAACTTAAGGGCCAAAGAGACAAAACCACGTCACTATGGATAAACTATAGCAGAGACAATCCCCAAGTTATCACTGGGTTGTAGTTCAAAACCTTGTTGGTTGACTTTTCAGAATTCATAATGTATTCCCATCATGATGATCTTATCAACTAACAAAAGACTCAATTGGGGGGGGATAAATACATAAGAATGAAATTATTGGGTCATAATTTATGCATATGTTCAGCATTAATAAATACCACCAAATTGTCTTCAAAATCGATATCCTGACATTTCAGCGAAGTCATTTTTATTGAGAATATATTATGGGCCAGGCACTATGTATGTGCTTTGCACATGTTGTTTCATCTGATCTTCACAGCAGCGAGGTGAGGCAGGTATGGCTGTTTTCTCCATTTTTCAGGTTAACTAAAGTTGCCCCATTCACACAACTAGAAAGAGGTAGAGACAGTATTGGGACTCATGTCCAGTGTTCTTAGCCATTCAACCTTCCCTAAGAAAGACTTCAGTGCAGTTACAGCCAGAGAGTAAACACATGTCAACAATGCCCCTCATGACATGCTAAAGGAAGAGCTACATTTGGACCTATGTATGAATCAGCTGCCAGCTCTGCAGGGATATACCTGAGGGCTGTTGGAACAGAGGAGGCTTCTAGAGGGAGTGAGCAGGGAAAGATTTGGAGAACTGGGAGGAGGGAGAAGGGGAAAGAAGGTTGGAGGGTGGGCAGGGGAAATTCCCCCAACCCTTTGGGTTCTTCTGAGACCAAATGAACATACAAATTAACATGGAACATATTAGTAGGTGCAAAAGACCAATTTAATAATATACATATAGAGGATACATGACTGTAAATCCTAAAGTTAAAAGGAGGCAAACTAGGGGTTTATATCCTGTGCTGAGGGAGCTGGGGCACCAAGGTGGGGGGCATATTAATTCACATGTTAAGGAGGAGATAATCTCATGTTTTACTCTAAGGGTAAAAAGATGTATTTCTCACAGGAGACATGTTCAGTCATGAACCCAAATTTGGAAGATAGCCCCCAAACTACATTCTTTTAGATCTTGAGAGGGAGGAGTAGCCAATTCTTTGAGGAGGGGTAAGGCAAAGGGATTGGGGGAAAGCAAGAGCTTTTTAGCTTCCAGTGCCTTGACTGACCTTTGTTCCATATACCAAAATGACAGGTATTATAAAAAACAGTCCTGTTCTGGGCATCTCAAAAAAAGCCTGTCTGACCTTTGAAGCGAGACCAGTCCCACAGCAGGTAATACACAAGTGAGGTCTAGAACTCTGATGTGCCTCTCTCTCCCCTCACATCTGCAGCTCCCTTTGTAGTGAGTTGTCTGACTTCCTGGAATAATGGAGACACTAGGATTCTGAATGAAAGAGGGATTTCACACACATTTCACCTTTCCCAGGGAAGAGAAATCAGTTACTTCTTCCTGGAACTCCACCCTTTGTTCCTGGTTCTGTTTGTTGTTTCTGAGCCAAGTTTTCTTCCTCATTCCTTCTGAGCTGGGTTGCCCTCCCTCACCACTCTGCTGGGAATTCTTCACTGTCCCTTAAGCAGACTTAAGGTAAACCCTTGGGGGGTGCTCTGAAGCTCTGCTGTCTGACCTACCTTCCCGCAACCCAGGAACACTGTATTTCTCTGCATAGACCATCGATTTCACTCTCTCTCTAAACTCTTGGATTCCTTCCAGGGATGGAAATCTAGTAGACCTTGCTCTATCTGGACTTTTTTCTGGGTGGACATGGCCCTGAGCTATTGATACCTTAGCTCAAGTGTCTCCAAATACCCACCATTGAGATGATACTTTCTCTAACATCCAAACACTGGATCTCAGGTCATCCACAATGCACACCCCCACCATTGTCTATCAGCTCTTGTTTGTCCCCCTCTGCTCTTCTCCAAGCTTCTTGCAGGGCATCCTCATGGTCCTCTATCTTGGTCACCTTCTGTACCCTTCTTCCTGTGCCCCAGATTCCCACAATCACAGTGTTAATGTGTGCAGTAAATTTATGGTAGGTCAGGGGGCAGATTAGAGCAGAAGAATTATTATCCTACATTTGAATATCAAAGCTACTAGTAACAGTGCTGATGTTCTCAGGATCCTCTCCTGGCTGTGTTGCTTCAAGGACCTAATCTACCACAGCCACTCCAGTCTTTTTTCTCTCTGTTTGCCTGTGTTCTCCCTTTTTCCACCTCTCCAAATTCATACACCTTGAATACTCCATTAGGACCAATGGGGGAAACAGAAAATCCCTCTATCACCAGAATCAATTTGGCCTCTTTTGTCTCCAAATCCCACTTTCTGGACCTTGACTTTCACAGCCAAAATACAATAAATGGGATTCTCAAAAGTAAACTCTCCCCTCCAGGCTTCCAACTTCAGCAATAGCCCAGAATTCTGAAATTAGCATTTTAACAACTTCTGCGTTTCCACATCAGATTTTCTTAGTTTTATAGGAAAGCTTCCTCCCCCACGCAGGAGTCTGTAAGTAGAAGAACAGTGAATATTCCAGTCTCCCCTTGCCTATAGATAGATGAGTGGAGAAAGAAGATGTGGTATAGCTCACTGCACAATGGAATACTGCTGAGTTATTTTTTAAAAAGATGAAAGCTTGTCATTTTCAAAAACATAGGTGGAACTGGAAAGGATTATGCTAAGTGAAATAAGTCAGAAGGAGAAAGACAAATACAGATGATTCCACTCATACGTGGAATATTTTTTTTTAAAAAGCAAAGGAACAGGCAAAAACAAAAAACAAACCCTTGAAATGTGAACACAGAACTGAGGATCCCAGAAGCAGAGAAGGAGGAAGGGGAGCAAAAGAGAGGGGTGTTGGGGAGTGCCAATGGACTGTGGTGAAGGATTGTGGGTACCTTGGCGGTGGGTGTGCTGTGGTAACATACATCTGAAGAGGTGTGAACCTATACCCCTAAATTGTATATAGTGTTGTAAACAAACATTACTTCAATAAACATAACTTTAAAAAAAACTATCTAGTCTCCCCTTTACCTGGTCAAATGTTAGGGCTACAGTTTTATTCCTCCTCTTTATTGGGTAAAATTACTTCTTAAGGAAATGGTCACTTAGAGAGGAATTGTGTCTCTGGCATCAGTCAAGTTTGCTAAACTTAAGGGTTGGTCATATCAGAGGATGCAACAATGTTTTCTCCCCTCCACTGCCTTCTCTGGAAGAATAAGACATCTTATTCTTGGTGTCGGTTATGGAACTGATACCAAGAGGCAGCAGAAACAAGGAGAGTCAACGACCAAATACTATTCCAGAGATGTGAAAAATTCTAACTTCAAGATGCAATACATTTACCTAGGAAATATTTAGGGTCCATTTGCCGTCATCTTTGTGTGAGAATTTTTTTGTTCACCACCTCTATTCCAAGAGTTCAATTGTAAGAATGGTCTTGGGAGTTAACAATCAGCATAACTGAGGGGTGCAGCCTTCCTACCTATGAGCATTTGCCTCTTAGCCCAAGTCCACCAAAAACTACTTCAAATGAGGGAACATAAATGGGACAATGGAATGTGAAGGCAGCTTCCAAGCAAGAAAGAAGTGAAAAACAAATGCAGCAGTAAGTATGTCAGCATGTGTTTATTGGGTGTCTTTGTAGCCTGTTCATCTATTGAAGTATTTGACTTATTCTTTGCAGAAATCTATTTGTATTGTTCTGCTCCCCCAGGGTAGAGAGAACAGATACGTTTTTAACAATCATCACAAAAATGCTGAAAATTATTAGCTTCAAGATTCCTATTGTAAACATATTACAAATGATGTGGGACTGCCTCCCACCCTCCCCTCACCCCTGGTCTAGCAGGCAAGAAAGCACAGCCATCTACAGCCATCATAGCTCTGTCCTGTGCTGTGAACCCGCCTTGTAATAATCTGATGTCTGTAGGTAAACCAACATTTCACCCACTACTGATGACCAAGGAACCAGTTAAGAAGATTGTAACAATGGGCACCTAGCCTTTGTATTTCCACAGCACATTCTTCAGAAGTCAGGAAAATTATTAAACCCTAGCATTTGCCCTCCTTTGCCCATAAATAGCACTGATACTCCTTTAGGTGAAGATAACAGGAAATTGAAAGACCTAGACCTATAACTAAAAACTGGATGCCCCGTCAAGAATAATGACATTTCTATGATCAATGACTCACTGTTCCTTTACTTTTTCTACAACTATGCTACTCTGTAAGAAGCTATATAAACTGAACTCAAATTTGGGGTAGTCAGAGCAGTTCTCAGAGTAAAATCTGCCAAAGTTTGCCAGGTTCTAATCCTCACCTTGATTTTTCTAATAAACTCTTTGTCTATCATTGAGACTTTTATTTCAGTTAACACCATGAAGGAGGGCAAGGTTTGCAGGCCACCATCACAGTCGTGAGTGAGAACCAGCAAGTAGGGCAGCATACGGGGAGGCAGACTGTGGGTTTGCGCCTTGTGACCTGAGACACAGCAGCGTCATAGTCTTCCCAACAACCTGAGAACAGTCCAGACACAAACAGGGATTTTTTTCAACTGCTCTCACCTACCTGCTATCATTACAGGGGTTGAAAGGATCCTGGGTGACATTTGCCCCACACTCACCCATTACTCAACAAGCAATGGCATTTAGATATTATACCTGCCATCCCACAGGTGGTCAAAGTTGAAACTATATAGAACTCGGATGCAGCAGACACCCCCAGATCCTAGTGAAAAGGTGAATTGCTACGTGGGTGGACGTGGGAGGAGAGTGTGTTGGGGCCTGCCGCCCAAGTTCAGTGTGCTATCTCCCCCTTGACCTTTCTGGTGACACAGATCTTACTAATAACACACTTGTCTGTGGGGTCTGTGATCAGGCTAGCAATTGTTGAGTGATCTGGGGAAGATTATTTTCTTTTCAGTCTCAGTTTTCTCATCCGGCTGACAGGAATCATAATAACAGAATTGTTGTAAGAAATAAACGAGTTCCTTTAGCTGAAGCACTGAGCCCCATGCCTAGTTCATTATGAACAATGAGTTGATCATTGGTATTAGATGAAAACAATTCATTTTTGTTTCCCTTTCTAAAGTCCTGTGGACTTACCTCATGTTGTAATGTGACCCATCTTCCCCGGTGATAGGGAACAAGAAATCTGCATTCTAGTTCTGGTCTTCTAATGACGTCAGTGTTTGTTCTTGGATGAATTATTTCATCTTTGCAGATTAAGTTAAACTCAGTTTTATTATCATTACATGCCAGAAATCCTAAATACTATCATTTGCAAGCTATTCCTCTTCCAAACAGCAAGCATTCACCTATGTCCTAAACAAATGCTGGTTACTGTTGAATTTTAATAATATGTAGGAGTACTTCAAGTTAGCATGTTTTCATCATCTATCTTGAACAGGTATTGTGTCCATAGGGACATTAATTTGGAGAGCTTCTAGCTACACATTTCCCCTCAGACAAAAGAGGACTCGGCTACATGCACACCTGTAGAAAGTTCACGCTCACTCTAGCACAATCTGTTTCTCCAATCTCTGTGGCATGATGCATCCCTGCATTTAAGCCATAGAATCAAAGTAAACATGGGAACATGCAATTACAATGATTAGAAAACAGAATTGAACGTCATTCTCTATGATCACAGGGAGTTTTTATTTGTATTTAAAATTTTTTCTCGGTGCTGCACAAGGGTACCAGGAAGGTGAGGAAATGGAGTACAGGTCCTGTCTGGCCACAGCCCCAATCACAGTACAGCATTTCCATTACACCATTCAATAAAGAACCACAGGATGATGCAGTGTTCTCTTCCCAGCCTTTGCTAACTATCACAGAATGTTTAATGATTATTTATATATTGCTCAATAATTATTTGTATGTTTTATTCATTTTTCTATGCATTTTCATTTTTTAAAATTTAAGATACATGGGACAATAATGTGCTGAATGATGTGCCCCATCACTCATTGAGAAGACATGTCTGAATGGTAATTTTATTGTGGCAAGTAAAATGTGTTTTCTCATGGATTAAATTTATACAGCACACAAGGCAGGGGAATCCTTTGAAAGATAAATACATTGGGTTCTTTCTGCCAATAAGGACAAAAGACTTCCTTGTTATCATTAGTGAAAAGTAACACACACTTTTAAAGTTCTGTAGACACTGAAAAAAAGAAAACAATGCCATGAGTCATCTATTTCACAGGCAGTACTGAGAAGTTATATAAATCTCTGCCTCTGGCAAAGAACACCACACCAACCCTAGATCTAAGAACAATTGTCTCTGGATGGCAGCTATGCAAGTGGCTGCACTGTGTGCTGTGTGTCTGCTGCCCAGCAGCCTGGCCCTGCCACTGCCCCAAAGCCGAGGAGGCTGGAGTGAGTCGCAGTGGGAACAGGCTCAGGTATGTCATGGACCTACTCACCTGGGGTCCCCCAGTCTCACCATTAGCATTAAGAAATCTGTTTCTCACCTTGATAGTTTTTTCTCATTATAAAAGCAATGTATGTTTTAATCAGGTAACTGCTAGGAGCAGACTTTAGAGCCTGCCCGAACCAGGTTCAAATTCAAACTCCTCTGCTCACCATCTACATGTACATAGGCAGGCATTATTCAGCTTTCTCTGAGCTTCATTTCCTAACCTGAAATTTGAAGATAACAATGGTATCAATCAAATGGGGGTGTGGGGAAGCTCTTAACAGAGTACAGAAAACATCCTTCATAGTCCAAGTTGAAATTGTTACTGATTTTATTACTTAAAGTAACTTGAGATTCTTTTCACAAAGAGCAGAGTGCTGCCTCTTAAGATGAGGGCCAGTTGTGAAAGGAGACACTTGAAATCAAAAAAGCAAGGGTGGAAGTTACAGCTCTCCCACCTGCAAGCCATCTGATGTATAAGCTATGGTCTAACTTGTTTTCTTTTATGTCCAATGGAAATAGTAATACTATATGTTGTATACTTCTCAGGATTATTCTAGTGAATAAATGAAGGGATAATATTACCACTATCATGTATGGAACAACTGGCGTGTCAAGTGCTTCATTCGAATACATTGTATCATTGACGCTCAGATCCATCCTGGGAAAAAAAAGAAATCAAAGTTCAGCTGATTTGCATGCTTGTTAGTGGTAGAGATAGGCATCAAGGACAAGTTTCAGAAATACTATCATTCCAATATACTATTTAATACATAGCCAAATGAGTGTATATTATTATTTGGTAAAATAAGGGGATGTTTACTCCTAACTATTGTTTGTAAATATAAGCTGTATGCATAAGAAAGGAGTTTTGTTTCATTTTGACTTTTAGAAATTCCAGTGATGTTAGATTGAACCACATGAAATTACTGATATTTGTTTTTTTTTAAACCTCCACAACAGCAATTTCATATGGTTTCACCTAATGGGTTCCCCAGGAGTACACTTGCAAGAGTGGTTAGTCCCTTTACTTAGCTTGCACATTGTCAGTAAACTACAGGAAAGTTAACTAGGTTTAATGGAAGGTAGGAAAGTTTATCTCAAGAATGCAGAGATATTTCTCCAGAGAGTGCTTTTGTAAAGTCTGTTGCTCTAGAAGGGATGAGAGGAGCTGTTTTTAAATAAGTGGTTAATTACTAATTATCATGGATGAACAATAAGCAGTTATTATTGTGAATGAAACAGTCATTGGTAACAGGAAGAGAGAGCACAGTATTTCTGAGGTGATTTACATCAAGTGCAAACTCCTGCGAGGTTCTGAGACAAGGCATCATCACTACCTGCTCCAAACTAGACAGTAAGTGAGTGAGCCAATGTTTGAATCCTTTCAACAATTCTATCCTGCATCACAGCCCTGTACATTTTTCTAATGAAATGGGCTTTGCAATTAGAATACAAGTCCAACTGTCTCTTCTAGTTACTGAGAGTGTGACCTGAGGCAAATTATCTCCCTTCTCCCTTCACATGTTTCACCCTATGTGAATAGAAATAACAATGTTGTTTCTACTGCATAGGGTGGTTCTGAAGCTTAAATGAGATGAGTATGTATAGCCTCTGGTAAAGAACCTGCCATTTGTAAGAACTTAATAAACATTCCTGTGAGGCTGCTGCTAGTATTTCTTGCAACAGGTTTTTTTGTTTTGTGTTGTTTTTTTTTTCCTCTTTAAGGCTGTTGGATAGCCATCCTCATAATTCAGGGGTTAGAGTCCTTTAAGAAATTTCCGGGGAGCTAATTGCACATGAATAGACCTGGAAGACCTGCTTTATCCTGCAGGCTCATGAAATAAGTTTTACTAGAGATTTTACAGTGGGAAGAGCGCAGAACCAATAATTAGGACATCAGGACCAATCTGCTACTAATTTAAAGTGTGATCCTGGAAAATCATTTAGTTGCCTTGAGCTTTGATTTCTTCACCTGGAGATTATTTACATGAAACTAAATAGATTTTGTAATCTTTCTGAGGAGACCTCAACTCCAGGCAATCTTAGATGGGTCTGGGCAACTTCAACTGCCCCACTGGGCCTCTGATGATGAGGGAAGATGTCAGTTGTGCCTTTGAGGACACACCGGGCACTTTTTCTGAGTGACTGTTAAAAACAAATGCATGTTTTAAAAGTGTGCAGAGGTCTACTCAAAACATTTAATGGCATGAAAGAGAAAAAGAAGGATTCTTCTCTTTTTCTCATTAAATAGAATGGCAATACTTCATTATAAGTGTTAAATTTTCTCCTCACTAATGCACACTTATTTAAGTTTGTGGCTATGTAACTTCTGTCTTCAAACCACTATTCAGATCCACAGGAATCATAGGCAAAGATATACAAAGTTCTGATATAAAAGAAGACAATAAACAAAAATTACAGATCAATTACTCTTTTCCCCATAGAATTACCTCAAGAGATTTTACTCAGCTGACTCAAAAACAAAGAATGCCAACAATTTAGAAGCAAAACTCAAGGAAATGCAAATATTCTTCCGCCTGCCTATAACTGGAACCCTAAACTCCCATATCCTAGAAATCATGAATAAGCCCAGATGTGGAATGCCAGATGTTGCAGGTACAGGTACACAGAGACCAAAATGGAATTCCAAAGTAATTACCTACAGGTTAGTTTTGCTTTGGCTCATTTGGCAAAAATAATAAAACCCTCTTCTTAACAGGACAGACATTGTTATCTTGTTTGCTTCCAGGCTTGCATCATATACTGCAGACTTACCATATGTCACAGTCAATCAGTTAATAGAAAAGGCCTTCAAGATGTGGAGCAAAGAGGTCCCACTGAGCTTCAGGAGAGTGAAATGGGGAATTGCTGATATCAAGATGAGTTTTGTAAGAAGAGGTAAGGAAGATTCCCGCAGGCTTACCTTCTGTGTTATTTTGTTTATATTGTCCACTTTGTTTTAGGTTTTTAAATATTTTTATGTGCGTATATATGTATACACACATATATATAAGTAAATGCACACAGAGTGGTATTACACATTTTTTCTAGTCTCTTAATATAGTGTCCCTTTTTATAGCAGAAGATAGCAAACTATAGTCTATGAAGAAAATCCACAATAATATATTTATTAAAAAATACTTATTAAAACTTAGTCATGGCTTTTCAGTTACCTATTGTCTGTGAGGGCTTTGGGGCTACAATGCAGAAATGAGTAATTGTGACAGTGACCATCAAACCCACAAATACTAGCTTATTATCTGGACCTTTATTGAAAATGATTGCTAGATCCTCTTTTGTAGTAGTTACGCAGATAGGTAGGTAGGTAGGTAGACAGATAATCTATCATGGGACAATTTAAAACATGCCTAACTAACATCAACATAAAACCAGGAGAAAGGGTTCCAACACCAAAAGCCTCAAGTGGTCTCCAAGAAATGGGCCAGCCCCTGTAGCCTGTGACAAATACTCATTGGGTAGTCACAGAGTAGAAAGTAGAGAAGTCTCCTATTAAAGTACTTAAGGAGATATAACCATGAATTGCTATTAACTGCTAGTGCTTCATGATGCAAACTTACAGGAAAAATACTAATTATTTTGGTCTGTTCTAGTATTGAACTGCCTGGGTGCTGTGAATTTAGCTGAAATATGAACTTCAGCCGCAATATGAACAATACTAAGGAAAATGCTCAAAATGCACTGACCATGGCCCCCTGTTCTTCACGAACTGGATAAACAGGATATAGCCTGATACCAATGTGAAAAGCCATAGCTCTGCATCATAACTAAAAGCATTATCAATTCAATGATAACTGAACCATCAATCTCCAGTACAGAGACTGTCTACTATACTCACAAACAGTAAGCTAGGGTTTTAAGAAAAATGATACTAGCTAGTGCACAGCACTCAGTCATTCTCTATCCTGCCACTATCTGGCCAAACAAAGCAATCAAATTCAGCATAAATGCAACCATAAGTTATATGGGAATGTATTAAAATTCCACATCCAGGAAGCATTCAACATATGGTAATTATCATCAATGAGTGGAACTTCAAGGAAAGAAATAGTGCCAGTAGCAAAGCGACACCCAAAGCACCCCATATATGCAGCTGGCTGCTGGGGACAACAAAGCTGGCTGCTTGGACCATACAGATCTTTCAGTAATCATAGAAACAAAAGGTAAAGTAACTGGAGGTAAATTCAGACAGTGGGCGCCATCATCCTGTTTTCATTCAGAACACGGAGACCTGTATCCTTTTGATGGACCAGGAAACACGCTGGCCCACGCCTATTACCCGGGCCCAGGCTTGGGAGGAGATGTGCACTTTGATGAGGATGAGCGCTGGACTAGCGGCAGAACCTCAGGTACAGCATTTCTTATCCCACTGAATTTCCTCTGGAGAATCTCAAACTTCTTGAACCAACTTTAATTTGAAAATTGCCTTAATTAGTAATAATTATCCAGCTTTTGCTAACTGCCAGCCGCTGTACTGTATTTTTTTTTTTTTTGGTACTGTGTTTTAAATGCATTCTTTCATTTAATGCTACATATATAGTTGACCAACAGAGAATTAGGGGTGCCAACCTCCAAGCTGTCAAAAAATTTCCAAGTATAAATTTGGACTCCTTAAAACCTAACTACTGTTGACTGGAAACCTTACCAGTAACATAAAGGGTCGATTAACACATATTTTGTATGCTTATGTTCTATGTACAGTGTTCTTACAACACAGAAAACTAGGGAAAAGAAAGTGCTATTAAGAAAATCATAAGGAAGAGAAAATATATTTACGTATTAAGTGAAAAAAAGTCTTTGTTGAGTGGACCCTAGCAGTTCAAACCCATGTTATTCGAGTGTCAGTTGTGCGAAAACAGTAGCTCCAAATCAAGCCACATTGGTGCACTTTGTTTTCCCTCTACCGGTTACTAGCTGTGTGCCAGTGGTCAAGTTATTGAATTCCTCTGAGCCTCAGTTTTCTCATTTATGAAGTGGAAACTATAAATACTTCCACCTCCCAAGACTGTTGGTTGAATTAAATGAGAGACTATTTACTTGGGATGTATTAATAATTCAACAAATTATAGTAACTAAAAAAAGTATAGTGCTGTCTTTGTATTTCCCCAAAGTAAGTTTTTTAATTAGAGAGAGAAGAGCCATGACAATTCTGAGATTAAACAATCCATATCATAACCCAGTCTGTTATACTCATTTTCTTACATGGCAGCAAATTATAGAGACATCAGAAAACTAATGGAGGGAATCCCTGGTATAAATAATTCTAATTGGAGACAATTCTGAAAACAAAAAACAAAGATACTACTAACAGACCCTGAAAGGAAAATTAGTACTTGTGTTTGGTATTTGGAATTTACCACCATAGTGATGTCTTTCTGTGAAAATCTAACCTGTAAAAATCCTGACAAAACCTCCCTTTCACATTTTGCAAACCCTTTTCATTCTCCTTTCTTCCCATTCAAGTTGGCCAAAGACAACTTCCTTTAATGAATGCAACACAATTACTACTGGCCGCTCCTCAAACTCATAGATTCACACTCTCTCCCTTATTTTCAAAGCCTTTCTATAAATCTGAGGGACAGAAAATGATTGAGGAAATCCAATTAAAGAGTCAAAAACAAAAACCAGCATTGCCTGGAGAGCTCGCCTTTCTGACTTTGCTTCCTCAAAGTCAATATTCTCTCTCCTGACACTCAAACTCACTATCACTTACTGAATAGTTGATACTTTTAAGATATTGCAGAAGAAATGATTATGACAAATCTGGAAGGTAGGAATCATCCCTGTTTAACAAATGAGGAACAGAGACTCAATAATACAATTAATTTGTCTAGAATGCTCTAGCTAGTAAGCAGCAGTTCTATATATCAGACCCAGATCTTATGACATATAAAGCCTTTGCTTTCGACTACAAAATATTGCTATCTGATGATTCTTTTTTTTTAAAGATTTATTTTATTTATACAAGAGCTGGGGTACAGGCCAGAGTCGCGGGAGGGTGAGAGGATTCACCAGAGGCAGAGCGGAAAGCAGAACAGGCAGACAGTCGGACCAAAAGCGCTGCTGAGGGGAGCAGCGGGTGAGACAGGAGAAGTCTGCCTCATCATGTGGGATTCTCCCCAGCCCGCTGGGAATTGAACCAGTGCTGCAGAGGCTGCAGACATCTTCACAGCACTGTGCACAACGCGCTGCATCACCGGGGTGGCCCTATTTGATGATTCCTTAAGAAACGAAGAGGTAGAAAACATTACTTTAAAAAAAAAAAAAGCAGAAGTGGGATGATTAAAACACTTTGATTCTCTTTCCAAATCCTCCCCCCTTTGCAACAACTAAGAAACAAATAAATAAACTAGAAAGGATTTGAAGTTTTTTTTTTTAAGATTTATTTATTTATACAAGCACTGGGGTACAGGCCAGAGGCGCAGGAGGGCAAGAGAATCCACCAGAGACAGAATGGGGAGCAGAAGAGGCAGAAGGACCGAAATACACTGCTGAGGGGAGCAGCGGGTAAGACAGGAGAGGTCTGCCGTGCCATGTGGAAATCTCCCCGGCAGGCTGGGAATCGAACCAGTGCCGCAGAGGCTGCGGACAGCTTCACAGTACTGCACTCAACCAGTTGCGCCACCGGGGAGGCCCAAGAGTTGGTATTTTTATAGGTACTTTATCTTTTATTAGTATATGTTATTTACATAATTGTTTTTATAGTTACTGAATATCACTCTTTAATTTTAGGAATTAACTTACTATATGTTGCAACTCATGAACTTGGCCATTCTTTGGGTCTGAGTCATTCTTCTGACCCAAATTCCTTGATGTACCCAACTTATGAAGATGAAAACTTGGACGATTTCAAGCTTTCACGGGATGATATCAAAAGCATTCAGGAATTATATGGTAATATCAATTATTTCAAATTTGGGGGATTTCACATTGTCTCCATAGAGATTAGATGAAAAAGGTTGGGAAATGGATATTTTACCTGGAAAAATACAACAGAACTTGTTTTTGGAAGATATTCTGTGTTTAAGGATTAGAATTATTAATATTGTTAATATATACACACTCTTTAAAGTCATCTATAGATGAACTGTTTTTCCTTCGAAATATGATAGCAAATTTTTGTGGAAACAGAAAAAACGTATAAAATTCAGATGAAACCACAAAAGACTGAGAAGGCAAGGTAATGCTGAGAAGTCACATGTCCTGATTTTAAACTATACTACAAAGTTATAAAAATCTAAACAATATCAAATAATGTGACATAAAACAGACATATAGGTCAATAAAACAGAATCAAGAGCCTAGAAATAAACCCACACATATCTAGTTAATAAATATTTGACAAATGAGTCAAAAATACTCAATGGGGAAAAGTTAGTCTCTTCAACAGATAGGAAAATCAATATTCACAAGCAAAAGAATGAAATCTTACACCATTCACAAAATAAATAGCTGATCACTCCAACAAGTAAATAGAATTTATCAAAGTTTGTTGAGGGGAGAAATTTGAGACCTTACCTACTCAAAATTTAATTTTTTATACCCTGAG
Organism: Talpa europaea; assembly: GCF_964194135.1. Taxonomy (NCBI): domain Eukaryota; kingdom Metazoa; phylum Chordata; class Mammalia; order Eulipotyphla; family Talpidae; genus Talpa; species Talpa europaea. The sequence goes on from NC_140079.1 coordinate 37,649,265, forward strand.
GATATTGCTGTTAAGCTTTCTTTAACATAGTATCACTTGGTAAAGTCATTAAAATGACACTATCAAGGTTTTTTTCCAAGCTGCCACTCACCGTTTTTCCATATCAATTCAAATACATTAAGAGAGTCTCTCCCAGCAGGAATGGCCTGAAAAACATAACACCATCCTCCCCAGATGACCACTTCTAAGGTGGCAGCCATAGGAAGTTAACAGTGACCCTATTTTTCCTGCTTGCATGTCTGTGGGAGGGAGAGTCCAACCATGAAATTGGGGGGTCATGTCACTTAAGAATATTCCATATCCCAACCTATACTTTTTTGTTTAATCAAGTTCAAAATTCAATTCAACAGAATAAACTTGTTTGTATTTGCTTGACAAAGTCAGTCAGAAATAATAATGTGAGAGGGCCTCCCCGGTGGCGCAGTGGTTCAGTACTGTGCTGCGAAGCTGCCCGCAGCCTCTGCAGTGCCAGTTCGATCCCCAGCCACCAGCGAGGGTCCCACATGGCACACAGACCTCTCCAGCCCCCCGCTGCTCCCCTCAGCAGTGTACTGCATCAGTTTGCCTGTTCTGTTCCCTGCTCTGGCTCTGGTGAATTCTCTCACCCTCTCATGCTTCTGACTGTACCCAGTGCTTGTATAAATAAATAAATAAATCTTTAAAAAAAAAAAAAATAATAATGTGAGAAAAGAATCAAAAGACAGGGGTCAGGGTGGGGTGGGGGAGACATGTGTATAGATAAAGATGACCCAAAAGAAGCTAGACAATATTGCCTGGTGGAAGGGGCAGGACAGGACACAGGGCAGGTTTTCTGATCCCATGCAGGCCGGGTAAAGGAGGAGTCAGAGTCCTCAGTGGGTTTTTGCAGGTCTTTTATTGGGGTTCACCAGGCATATGGCAGGCAGGGGTGCTGGGGGGCCGGGAGGCTGGCAGGCCTCCCAGCCCCCAGCAAATCCTCACTCTGTCTGGGCTCTCTGGTGATCTCGGCTTCTCTTCGGCTTCTGCTGCTGCTTTCTCGACTTCTGGCGTCCCTGTGACGCTGACCTTAAAAAGCACAGTCCTAGCGCAGGTGTACCCACTTCAGGTGCCCGCCATCAGGCATGCATTCAGGATCACAGGGTTCCCTCATCTATCCTGATGGCGGGAGGGCAGAAAAGCCTGATATTTTTCCTCACCCTACACCTGGGTTCATGTGATGCCAAGAACTTCCACAGTGATTGGAAGGCAGGGTTGTGTGATGGCATGGTCTTCTAGCAAACACAGCATACTTCTCACTTCTCGGTGTTTGAAAGAAGATGGAAAAGAGAATGAGAACGCTACCATTATGTCCACAGATCCAATTAAACGTCCCAGTCAAATATCAGGATGATCAAAAACAATTGAAAAAGATTGCTTGAAAGACTTAGAATGATTAGCATGTAAAGAGAGTGTTTCCACATCATAATGTCCACAAAGGAAATTCTTCCTGCAGGATAATGGATTTAAGCTATCAGCTGAACCTAGAATTTACTTTAAGTCAGCATTTCCCAAAGTGTGTTCCTAGAACTCTAGTCCTAAAAGACAATTCCCCAAAATGAATGCTATGGAGACACAAGTTCAAGAAACTCTCCCTATAGCATAGTGATTAAACAAGGAGTACCTTGCAAACTCTTGTCGACTCAGTGTTTACTAAAGTACAATTCTTTTGATGGCTCCATTGAGCCCCACAGAATAGCATTTCAGAGGACACCTTGGAAAACACTGAATAGCAGCAGCTGACTGACAGAAAGAGCTGCTGCTGAAACGACTAAGGTAGAGAACTAGGAAATCCACTAAGGTAAAAAACCTGGAAATCTGCTTCTTTCTGTGTTCTTCATGTCAGTTTAGCTTGTATGACTGCATGGATTTCAGTCTCCTACATCCCATACTACTCCCATCCACTTATACCAGCCACCTGCCTACAGAAGAACCCAGCAAGGCTACCTTTATTATCGCTGCTTAGAGAACATTCCATTTCCCATATGTGCCTAGTCAACAGCATTAAGGGCAGATTCTTAGTTTTCCTTCTTTGCAGATTCTGACTCAGTTGGCTTGAGATGAAACACAGATGATTCTTCTCATCAGCGATGTATGGAAAACATACCAAATGGAATGAGTGGAGAATGTCCTCTTTAAAAGGACAGCAAAGAATGTATCTAAGTGGGACATGTGTCTCTTGCAAAGCCAGAGAAATCTGTATTGTCAGAAAAGTTTTCTCTCTTCTCCATAATCAAATAATATTAATTCTCTGACAAAAAGAAAAGAAAAATTCAACCAAAAAAAAAAAAAAAAAAGAGCTGCAGTTGTCAAAGAATCTACTGTTGGTAAAGTTATCACCAACAAAACAAAATACTACCTCCCCTTATATGACACTGGAACATGTGAATATGCTACAGCATCTACATCTTAGAGATTTAAGACTATTAGAAAGGGACTGAAAACAATTCTGGGGCAAGCTAATTAGATTTAATCTCAAGAGGACAGACTAGGGTATTAAATCCTAACTATTAAACAAAGAGGTGACCCTAGTTGAAGTTGAAGAGAGGTAACATCCAAACCAATGAAAATCAGATTTAGTGATAAAGGTTGCAAATGGAGGGAGTTTGTAAATTTTTTTTTTTTTTAAAGATTTATTTATTTATTTATACAAGCACTGGGCACAGTCAGAAGCGCGGGAGGGTGAGAGAATTCACCAGAGCCAGAGCAGGGAGCAGAGCAGGCAGAAAGACCGAAGCACACTGCTGAGGGGAGCAGCGGGCAGCAGGAGAGGTCTGCGCGCCATGTGGGACCCTCCTCCGGTGGCCGGGGAGCAGCCTGGGATCGAACCGGCGCTGCAAAGGCTGCGGGCAGCCTTGCAACCCAGTGCTTCACCGCTGCGCCACCGGGGAGGCCCGGAGTTTGTAAATTTAAGAAGTGATGTGAATGGGGAATACAAATGTAAAAGAATATGATTAAACTCATTGATGCAAAATGCCCTGTGTTCTTTTCAGAATTATAAAAATAGTATCCTCGCACCAAGCATTTACCACACACCCAGGACTTCATGTGTGCTAGTATTGAAGCCAACACTCCAATGAGTCATTGTTATCTTCATCTTACAGATTGGTACTCTAACATGAAGAGAGGTTAAGTAGTAACTTGCCAAGGTCATTAAGCTGGTAAAATGGCAAGGACCGAATGCAAAAATATCTGACCTCCAGGACACGTGATCTGTACAGCAACTGCCTTCTCAGTTTTTGGATGTGGTTTGGGGAATGACAGATTGTACAGACTGCCATTTCTAGTGTTTTTATAGTCTTGCAGTAGTCTTTATGTGTTTTATACCATGTCAGAATTCCTTATTTTCTGTCCCAACAGGAGTGAAAAAAAAATTTTAAAGAATTTAGAGCCATCAGGAAAAACATACTTTCATTCGTTGGCTTTTATGTCATTTGCTCCTCATCGGGAATCAAATGCCCCCCCTGTTCTGCAGTCCATTCAACATGACCTTCATCCTTCTTTGTACTGCAGTTGGTTTTTGCATGTATAGCTCTCCCTCTGGGGAAGAAGTCCTTTACTCCTGTTCCACAAGCATCTAAGACTCACCTCAAGCAACTTGCACCTGACAGAAGTCAGTAAATGTCAAATACACAAATAAAATTTGTATTCCATGGTAAAAGGGTTGATATTTGAGAGCACTGTTTCTATCAAAAGACATGCTATACAATGAAAGCAAAGACTACGACCTCCCAAAGACATCCCACCATGTTATTTTGGGTATTTAGATGCACCTCACCCAATCACCAGCTGGGTAGGGTGATCGTTAAACCTTTATTGCTAATTAGTGTAGCCTAAAGATATACTGAGTTCCCCTTCACTTTTTGGTCCAAGCTCTCTGAGTGTCCTGAGATGTAAAATTTCAAACAAAATGCCTTGAATTCCCAAGATTTATGTTCTTGTAGTCACTCTGGTTCTGAGTTCCTACTCCTGACCTAATCTCACTGCCTCTCTCCTGCCACAGCTACTCTGTGTCCCCTTTTCTCTGTCCCCTGCCAACCCAGACATCCATCAGTCTCACCCTCACCTGTTCAACTTTCTCCAAATCAGCTTTTGTGAGACTGTTGACATTGCCACACATTTGCATCAACAGTGAGCTTTTACACTGCACAGAGACTATGAAACTGAACAAAATGGAAATTGCATATTGTCCCCATCCTTCAAATCTTGTTCCAGATTGTAAGGTCAGGACTGGATACAGTGCAGGTTTTCTGATCCCATGCAGACCAGGTAAGGAGGAGTCAGAGTCCTCAGTGGTTTTGCAGGTCTTTTATTTGGGGTTCACCAGGCATATAGCAGGCAGGGGTGCTGGCTGGGGGGCTGGGAGGCTGGCAGGCCTCCCAGCCCCCAGCAAGTCTTCACTCTATCTGGACTCTCTGGTGTTCGTTCTGCTGCTTCTCGGCTTCCACTTCGGCTTCTACTGCTGCTACTTCGGCTTCTACTGCTGGTGCTGGTGCTGCTGGCGTCCCCCCGTGACGCCGCCCTTAAAAGCACAGTCTTAACTCAGCTGAATCCCATCTACCTATGCCCACACCCTACTCCAGGTGCCCGCCATCAGGCATGCATTCAGGACAAGGATCCATCATCTATCCTGATGGCGGAAGGGCAGAAAAGCCTGACATTTTCTTTACCCTACAGTCCACCCCCTCAGGGTTTTCTGCCATACAGTCTATACATATATATACACAATTTTCTAAGCAAACAAACAATGCAGCCATGGCCCACAAAAGCAAATACATCAAATATAATAAAATACAATATAACAAAATACAACAGAACACAAATAAGTCCAGGCAGGGCACCAACCTAGTGCAAAAGACAATTATTGGTACCAGCAGATAAGCCACCAAATCTGCTGCCGAAGGCACTGCTCATACGAGGGAGGGGAATCACTCATGGCATCTACTATAACACACCAGGAGCCGTCAGGCTTCCTGGCCTTCTCTGGCTGTAGTCTCGGCTACAAGGCACACACAGCATCCACCCCCAGGATGCACTAGCTCTGGGATTGGCAATTTTATTCTGTTGGGGGTAATCGCCAACCCTCAGGGTTTCTGTCTGCAGTCGCTCCAACACTCGGCCTTCATGGCCACCCATGCGACTCACAGACCCCTGCACTCAGGCCAACCCACTGCACAAGCACATGGGTCGGGATCCAAACTCTGCATTCGGCTTGGGCTCCACCACAAGCCACGTTCCCCACCCGTCCCCCAAGGACAGGTTCCTCAGCTCCTCACCCTCACTCAAGAATGAGCAGGGCATCACCCACAGGTGATTTTACGAGACTCACAGGTCTTCAGCATACCCAGGCTGCTTAACAGCCGCTTAGGGCTTCTCAACTTAGCATCAGTACCAGCTTTTGCCTACTTAGTTGGCTTTTCTCCTCCACCTGGCTGCTGGGCATGCACAGGCTGCTTTTGGCCATCTAGGCCCACTGGCCACCCCCAGATTCCCATCTCTTGGGGTTTACAAACAAAACTGTTCCACCCCCAGGGCCCCAAAACATATCAACCTGCAAGGTCCTCCGCCTTCTGGTGGGAATGTCAGTCCATCAGTCCATCAGTTCAAGTCCATTGGCCTCTCCCTGCGTCAGCAACGGCCTGCTGCCTCAGGGGTCATTGGCTGGTCCTTTCCGGTGTCGTTGGCTGGTCCTCTTGGGCGTCTCCTTCATGCCAGGTCCCGTCCTGCAGCTGCCGGACCGTATCCATCTTCTGTGCCGCCCTGGCGCCTCCAGCGTCGTCACAGGCAAACACTTACTCCTTAGTCCCTCCAGGTCTTCGGAGGGCTCCAATACCCGTCTGCATGGATCTTGCCGACTTATGCCAATTGTATGGGCAGGAACGGGCACAGTGCTGGTTTTCCGATCCCATGCAGACCAGGTAAAGGAGGAGTCAGAGTCCTCAGTGGTTTTGCAGGTCTTTTATTTGTGGTTCACCAGGCATATAGCAGGCAGGGGTGCTGGCTGGGGGGCTGGGAGGCTGGCAGGCCTCCCAGCCCCCAGCAAGTCTTCACTCTATCTGGACTCTCTGGTGTTCGTTCTGCTGCTTCTCGGCTTCCACTTCGGCTTCTACTGCTGCTACTTCGGCTTCTACTGCTGGTGCTGGTGCTGCTGGCGTCCCCCCGTGACGCCGCCCTTAAAAGCACAGTCTTAACTCAGCTGAATCCCATCTACCTATGCCCACACCCTACTCCAGGTGCCCGCCATCAGGCATGCATTCAGGACAAGGATCCATCATCTATCCTGATGGCGGAAGGGCAGAAAAGCCTGACATTTTCTTTACCCTACACAGATATAGATAAAATGATATAGATGTGCCAACAAATTTACAGCTATGTTTTAAAACTTCCACATGGTGTCACCCTTCCTCTTATAAAACCATTTATCATTTAAACCAGAGGCAATTTGTTAATTCTAACTCAAAGAAGAATAGCTACAACAAAAAGGCTGTGTCGATCAACAAAGATGAGTTTTAGTTTGTACCCTCCTTTGCCTTCACAACCCACCTGTCAATGCCCCATCCAAAAAAGAGGAAACTAAGAGCTAGTGCTTTACTGTGCAGGGGACAGTATGAATCTGTGTAGAACTGTTTCTTTGGGGGTAAAGTTTATGTTTTCTGCAATTAGAGAAGGCTGTCATGCAATATTATATTTGAGAGCACTGACCCATACCCACTTATTTACTAGTCATTCTAAATGTGTGAAAGATTTACTCTGATTACTGGCAAGCATAAAGAGGACAGCAAATTGTGCTTTGACCTGCTCTCCCCCTGAGGGACAGCTGTGATGGACTGCTGCAATATTGATTGGTGAGTGTAAGAGGAACTGTGAGCAGCAACCTCCAAGTTATTGGGTGCCTCTTCTAGCCACCTTGATGGTGGTAAGTGGAGATTTTCTAATTCCTCCCCCTGAGCAGGGGCTGGTTGGAGGAAGTAGTAGTGGAGCTGAGATTTTTGAGCAGTTAAGCTGCTAAGGCTCTCATCCAGTTAAAACTGCTGGGGCTAGGGCAGTTAAGCTGCTGGGACTTTAGTGGTTGAGTTATTGGACTTGTGACAGATAAACCACTGGTGAGGAGAGATTTTGAACAGAAGCCATAAGATGAACAGATACAGCTTTGGTTTGAATCTGTATCTCTGCTCAATGGATGCTATCTGGGGTAGGTCAGATAGTATCCATCTCTCTCTCTCTCTTTGTAAAGGCTGGACAGGGACACAGTGCAGGTTTTCTAGGATCCAGCAGACCGGGTAAAGGAGGAGTCAGAGTCCTCAGTAGTTTTGCAGGTTTTTTATTGGGGTTCACCAGGCATATGGCAGGCAGGGGTGCTGGCTGGGGGGCTGTCTTCACTCTATCTGGGCAAGTCTTCACTTGTCTTCACTCTATCTGGGCTCTCTAGCGTTCGTTCTGCTGCTTCTCAGCTTCTCTTTCGGCTTCTGCTTCGGCTTCTACTGCTGCTGCTGGCGTCCCCGTGACGCCGCCCTTAAAAAGCACAGTCTTAGCTCAGCTGAATCCCATCTACCTATGCACACACCCTATTCCAGGTGCCCGCCATCAGGCATGCATTCAGGACAAGGATCCATCATCTAACTTGATGGCGGAAGGGCAGAAAAGCCTGATATTTTCTTTACCCTACACCCTTTTTCCTTACTTTCTGTGTAAATAAATCCTGTTATTGTTGTTTCCTACTGTACATACTTTTGCATCCTGTCCTGCAGCTGTAAATGGTGGGTAAGGACCCACCAACTGGGACAATAGCATTATGATTACCAGATGGTGATGAGTAAAGTTTTAAGGGGCTACACAGTCTCCTATCCCTATCATCTTTTTCTGAGGCATTTTTCCAAGTATTGTGAACTTTAAGGACCAGAGGCCAGTAGCTTTCCTTGCTTATCATCAGGATGGACATTCATTCCTGGGCTGATACCGGTGGTTATCAAATTTTCTTTGTGTACTTGTTTATGGGCTAAAGCAACACTAGAAAGTGACCTTGAAAACAATCTCAGCATCACAAAATGCATTTGAGAGCTTCATTTTTTTGCTCTCAAATTAGTAAGTTTACCACCCCAGAATTAAAACAAGCAACTACAGTTGACCCTTGAACAACACAGGGATTGGAGGTGCTGACCCCTATACAGTTAAAAATCCAAATACAACTTTTCACTCCCCCAAAACTTGACTACTGGGCCTCCCTGGTGGTGCAAGGGGTTAAGTCTCAGCATTATGAAGCTATCCACAGTCACTGCAGCTGAGTTCGATCTCTGGCCAGGGAGGTGACCCACATGGCACAGCAGACCCCTCCTGTCTCACCTGCTACTTCCCTCAGTGGTGTATTTCAGTCAACCTACCTGTTCTGTTCCCCACTCTGTGTCTAGTGAATCCTCTCACACACACCCGCCCCGCACCTCTGGGCTGGACCCCAGTTCTTGAATGCATAAATAAATAAATCTTTAAAAAAAAAAAAAACAAAACTTGGCTACTCACTAATCACCTTCTTTTGACCAGAACACTTGCTGATGACATGAACTGTCATGCTGCAGTGGGCCTTGCTGCCCCAGCCAGATAAGATGCTGGCAAGCAGCTAAGAAAAGGCCTCACACTATGGGGCCAAAGACTTTTAAAGAGCCCCACACTGTGGGACTGAAGATTAAGCATCCCTTTGTTTTTTGTTCTTGGTCATAATAAGAAAGAACTTCTTAGCAAATACATTGGGCAATAAATTATACATACAAGAATATTGTTAAAGTACATGGCACGGAGAATTACTTGCTTAAAAATGAAACACTGAACAATTTGGCCCACTTGACAATGGGAAATAATTACTGTACAAGAGCATGCCTGATAAGCAACCCAGAGCTGGCTGCAATTTTCCTTATCTGGAAGTTCCGTAAAGAAGCCTTTTAATGATTCATAAAGTTAATGACGTTAGGAATTTCTAGGTAGAAAAAAGTTCTGATAACTGATAACCAGGAAGCAACTGGTCTCTAGTTGCAGGCCATATAGATAGAGGAGCCTCCTGATATTGTAGCCTTGGCAGATAGGGATGTACCAAGGACTATTAGCTGTCTTAGGTAGTTGTTTAGGCTGAAATAATGAGTCTAAGTTTTTATTATCTGTTAACTTTAAAGGTCACTTCTTTTCTCAAAACAAGTAGGTGCCAAAATGTCCATGGGAAAGGAATGTACTGATTGTTTGCTTTGCTTCTATGCATATGATGATGTAATCTTACCGCTTGCTTTAATGTATAAATAAAGACCCGCTGAGACCCTCAGCAAGAGATAACTGCACCAGATACAGTGTCTGTGTCTGCCTCATTCCCCTTCCCCTAAGTCCTCAGTTTCACCGACGCCGTCTCATCCTTTCAGGGACACCTGACCCGACATTTTACCGGAGCTGGCCTTCGGCACTGTCAATTCACATGTTTTATGTATTATATACTATAGTCTTACAATAAAATAAGCTAGAGTAAAGAAAATGTTACTAAGAAAATCATAATAAAAAGAAAATACATTAATGCACTGAACTGTATACTATACTATAAGTTCACATCATCTGTTTATACAAAAATCTACATATATGTGAACCCACAAAGTTCAAATCCATGTTGTTCAAGGGTCAACTATATACAGAAAAATTGAGGAAAACTTAAAGATGATACCCTTTAGTCTTTGTCAGTGGTGTAATTGTTAGGGGGAAAAGGATGTCCCAAAGCTATTTCCATATAGGCTTTGTGGACTCCACCACCACCCCAGGCCAAAGCCAAAGACACTGGGAACTCCAAATCCCATCACCACCAAAGGTGAATTTTTCTTTTCTTTTTGTCAGAGAACTAATATTATTGCATTCTGTCCTGAATCCACAAAGTTTTTGTTTTGTTTTGTTTTGTTTTGTTTTGTTTTGTTTTGTTTTGTTTTGTTTTGTTTTGTGTAACCAGGATCTGCAGCAAGGTTGCAATTTTTTTTTCCAGCAAAGCTAACTTGTCACATTTTCTCTCCCCTTGATACCAACACAGCATACAAATAGTGGTAGTAATTTTTGCTACTTATCTCAGAGTCTGTTTTTGCCTAACTTCCATAGGGATTTTGTCTGCTTAAACAAAAATTGGACGTGAGTTTGATTGTGTGGCTTTGTGTGGAGTTCTTCCAGAAAGTTGAAAAAAAGCTGAACCAAGAAGAGGAGAACCTGTTTGCTTTGTCTGTAGGGTTCCGGAGACCTCCAAAGAAGGTGAGGAAGCTTGCCTCCATTGGCAGGACTGGACAACCCGGCCAACGAAAATGCCCTGGTACCCTCGAGAAGAGGAAAGCCCAGATGGAGTCTGATGAGACCAACTTTTTACCTGAAGCCTACATCGACTGGATGCCACCGGTTCGCTCTGATCCTATATGGAGTATTTCAACAAAGCCAGCTAAAATTGCTGTTAGTTATTTTCTGCCCTGTGATTTTATGCAAAAATAGAAAAAATGGCTTAAAAGTAGATTTAGTTTGCAAACTTTTGCTATGCTGTTAAAAGTTTGGGATCAAGGTTGAGAAAATTTGTGTTTTACACCAGTTGAACCATTTTAAGATTTTTTTTCCTGTGATTTTTACATATCTGCTGTCTTGTTTTGGCTAATGCCTCCAGATGTCTCTTTTTTTTGGCTTGAACTGATGAACTATTTTTCTTGGAGTAAAGGACTTTTGCTTTCCACAATGGACAAGTACCTGGAGAGACTGGTTTTCTTTCACATTGGAACCTAAAAAAAATGTTCATCTGAGACTGCATCCCAACCTCCATATATTCGATCTTCATCACCATGGAAATGGTGGCAAAAAGTGACAGGGGGGAATTGTTAGGGGGAAAAGGATGTCCCAAAGCTATTTCCATATAGGCTTTGTGAACTCCACCCCCACCCCAGGTCAAAGCCAAAGACACTGGGAACTCCAAATCCCATTACCACCAAAGGGAAGGTGGCTGGGACCTGAGGGTGGGGTTAAGCAGCCAGGTGGATAGAAAAGGCAGACACGTGGGCTTTGGGGGACCCATTTTGGGCTCTCCACCAGCTCGCAGCGTCCGGCCAGCTCTGAGAGTGACTTTGGGTTTCCAGGTCGTCGGATCGAGTAGGACGCATTAAAGACTTTATTTCCTTATTTTCTCCCTGAGTTGTACATTTTCCTTATTTCCTTTCCTCTTGTAAATAAACCTTTATTAACCTTTTTGAGTGTGTCTGTAGTAGAGTATTCATAAGTCCCTTTAAAGCACGCGGGTGAGGACCCACAGCCAGGAACCCGTTTAATATCGGGGTTGCGCTATAACATGATCATTATCGAGATAACCAGAAAATTAGGGTTTAGTTAAAAAGGCCTAATTGAATTGAATTACAAATTCACTTTATATTTGTTAAAAGAAATTCATGAGTTGATGGCCTGGAAAAGCAACAACTGAATAGTGACAAGTTCCTGAATGATTTGAAATTCTAGCCAAACGTAATACCTGAGTATACCTTTTCAGTTCTATATAACTAGATCATACTCAATGAAGAATCTACCTCAAAGTAACTAGATGACAACCTCTTAATCTAAGGAATCATTCTGGTATAGAACATCTGAACAATAGCCTAAAACCTGTTTAAAGCTTCTCCTCCCACATGACATTAATATGAAAAGTAAAGTTCTTGGTAGAATAGGCAGAATCTATGTCTGAATTCTTCAGAATTAGAAATTTAAATGACTAGCACAATCATTGGTACATAGAAGTTGTCTAATAAATATTTGTTGAATGAATCAATGGATTTTTTAAATTTAACTTGCTCAATCAAAATTTTCATTTTAGACATTTTCCAAAAGATGATGATATAAATCAAAAGTGATAAGTAAGGTGTCTAATTTAAATTTGAAATAACTAAGTGGTTTCTATTCAGCTATTAAGGATTATTACTAAGAAAGATGTTAATTATAACTTACTGAGAACAGAATTCTTTTGAACTTTATTTTTCCCTTGTCCATATCAGACAATTAGGCCTTTTAACTAAACCCTAATTTTCTGGTTATCTCAATAATGATCACACCACCGACAAAGACTAAAGGGTATCATCTTTCTGACATGGAATTTATCTGTTTTGTTTTGCACCTGGAAAAACATAAAGCAGGCACCCACTTTATATTTGTTAAAAGAAATTCATGAGTTGATGGCCTGGAAAAGCAACAACTGAAGAGTGACAAGTTCCTGAATGATTTCTCCATTTTCTGGGCTCACTAGGATAATCATTGCTAGTGTGTAAATACTTTGAATGATTATTCAGAATACTGTGCATCACAAGCACTCTGTTGCTTCATATATATATATCCTTTTGGTTGTCTATTGCTAAGAATAAGTAAACCCAAAACTTAGTGTCTTGAAATTATGGCAAACATTTATTATCACTCAAAATTCTGAGGAATTGTGATGGTTCTTCTGCTGGTCTTGATTGGTTTTTTACAAATCTTCCACCCAAAGTTGTACCAGGTTGTCCAAGGTGGCTTCATGCCATCTGAGGCCTTGTCAGGGATGGCTGAAGAACTGGCTTCAAATCCAAGACGCCAAATCCCAGAGCTGCTGTTTCCAAGAAAGAAGAAACAGAAACATTACTTCCTTCAAGTTCTATGGATTACAGCAAACCTAGTACCGATCAACCTGAATTCTGAGTGAGGGAAAATCAACTCCAATTCTCAACAGAAGAACCTCAATGACAGAGACTATGTAACCTATTCACTCCACCCTATATACCTGCATCTAATCATTATAGCAACACTGAAAGGTAAGTAAATTTCATCTGTTCATAACAAATGAAATTTGCAGAGCTGGAATGCAGTGACACTGGTTTGAAGGCATGTTTGTATGTTTCAAGTCATTTTTGACTGTCTCTCCAGTAAGAGAACATTAAGGATATATGCACTGGCTACACAACTGACTGTCTATTTAACTTTGTATCTGGACTTGGTCACTTGCCTCATTCTTGTCCCTAAAAATCATCAGTCAGGACCTAGTATTGCTATTTGCCTCCAAATTCTGCCCCTTCAGAGTTTCCCATCATTGTTGTCAAAACAAGTCAGTCATTCCCTATCCAGCTTCCTTACTTTTCATAATCCCAACAACCACCAGTGCAGGTCCTTTGGTTGATTGAGACTGTGTTCAGGGAAATTAACCACACAGAATTCAGCTCCAGGCTAAGGACCCTTATATGGCTGTCATTTTCTCTGTGGATACATCCCCCAAGACTATGAAATGGTTTCATAGTGACCTGACAATCATAATTCTTCCCTACCCACAGTCCTAAAATATTCCATATTTTCTTCTAGCTCTTTATTTGTTTTTCCTATCTTGGAGTTTACTTTCATATTTTGCCTGAGGTGGAGATCTAATTTATGTTTTCCCACATAGTGAAAAATATTTCATTAACCCTCATTCTGCTGTCTCTTTCTGGATTCTATTCTGTTCCATGATCCATTTATATGTTCCTGAACCAGTGCCACATTGCTTTTCCTACTATGGCTGAATGATACATCTGAAAATCTAGTAGAAGCAGTCTGTCCTTTCTTTGCCTTTCTTATATAAGATTGTCTTAATCAGGGTCCATGCACAATGTTCTGGTAATTCCTCACTGACTAATTTTGTAAGTAAACTTTTATTGACATGCAACCATGCTTACCTGCTAACATACTGTCTGTGGCTTGTTTGAGCTCTCTGATGACTGAGTTGCATAGATACATCTAGTCATCCAAAGCTAAAAGCATTTAGTATCTGAACTTTTATAGAAAAATTTACCAACCCCTGATCTTAGTAACTTGTATTCTTCCACATAAATTTCACAGTAATTTTATAGGGGTTCCCAATTTTAAGTTCTTGACTGCAGGCCACAGAAGTGGATTATAACAATGCAGACGTCAATTCGTTGGAGGAGGTACGAGAAAGCTCACGGGAGATCTGAGGATGAAGACCTGAGAAACAGGCTCAAAACTAAACAAGAAGCAAGGGAGGCCTGGCCACCGGCAAAACAATGCTTCCCGGCCACTTCTTCTGACACCCCCATGGATGCTGCACAGGATCCCCTGCTTTTTTAAGGTCACCTGACACAATCTTGCTTTTATAAATACCTACATTAGTCCCAGTTTTTACTAACTGATGAAATCTGAAGAGTATTTTGCTTTTATGACAAAGGACAAAAAGTGCGGACCTCCAACCACTGTGGAGAGCTGTGTGGAGATTTCTGGACCTACTAAACATAGAGCTTCCATATGATCCAGCAATTCCACTCCTAGGTATTTACCTAAAGGACACAGAAACATCAATTCCAAAGAACACCTGCACCCCTATGTTTATAGCAGCACTGTTTACAATAGCTAAGCTTTGGAAACAACCCAAATGCCCAAAAATAGATGACTGGATCAAGAAGATGTGGTACATATATACCATGGAATATTACTCAGCATTCAAAAAAGATAAACACATGCAATTTGCAGCAACATGGATGGCGCTGGAAGGGATCATGCTCAGTGAAATAAGCCAAAAAGAAAAAGAAAAATACCGGATGGTCTCACTCATAGCAGGAATCTAGAAAACTTAATAAGGGACCAGGAAAATGAATAACTATAAGAAAGTGAAAATCAAAATCAACAAAAAACTATGAACCAGAGACACTTTTAGGGGGGCGGGGGCGGGAGAGGAGGGATTGGGGTCAGAATGGGGGGGCTGCAATTGTATGGGGAATATAACAATAAAATTTATAAAAAAAAAAAAAAGCAAAATTAAAAAAAATAAAATAAAATAAAATAAAATAAAAAAAGTGCGGACCTCATCAGCATGTTTCTTGGCAGTTGTTCTAGAAACTGCTGCCACCACAGCAGGAAAGCAGCCCCTCGGAGTTGAGGTCTTCGCTGAACTTTATACAGGTATATACCTATCATAGCTTTCCTGCTTTTACTGTGTGTGATTGTGATTTTAGGCTTCATGTCTTTTGGTAAGACTTAGTTGATTGTTTTGGGGGTCTGGGAACATGTTTTTTTAATTTTCATTAAGTGAATGATCACTGCTTTTTTATTTTATACCATTTTGATTTTGGCAAAATAAGGCCTTCCCTGGAACAAAGAGAAACATGATTTTCAAGTTCTAATTTTAATATACACCAACTTTCATGTATGACAAGAATAATGAGAGGGAACTCCCGCCTAGGTTAGTGATTATGTGGAGGTGGTAGGGAAAGGAAGTCTGGAGGTCTAGAAGAAGGGGGCAGCCTGGCTCTTCTCCAAGTTAGGACCCAGGGAAACAGCAGGATTCCAGACCAGGGTTTTAACTAGGGAAGCAGAAGCCTGAACACTAGATTTTAGAGCTTTGCCAAATATTCTAGTGTCCTCAATGTGTCAGAGAAGCTACCAGAAGCTGCTAGACCTGATAGAATTGTACAGACACAGACAATGGACAGCTCAGCAGTAACTGAGGTGGAACTATGACTAACAGTCATAGTGTGTTTTTTGAAGCGATTTCATACCTCTCCCCTCCTAACTTCCTTCTTTTCTAAGTTCAACACCCTTGTTCTTTTGACTTTCCTGTTCCATCCCCAAGTCCTTTGACATCTCCATACACACCCTTATTGTTAATGTCATTTTGATAGGGAAAAAATATTTCAGAATAACTGTGAAAGTGACAAGCACGAGGCCTGAGGCCTCGTGTCACAACTGGAGCATCTAGATTCAGAGTTCAGAGATATCTAGATAAGCTCCTCCTTTCACATATACAGAGACTCATCACAGCAAGACCTGCTCCTAGCCCAGGAACTCTCAGGGGTAGACCCATCTGAACACTATGTTAATCATCTTATTCTACATGAATCTTTCTCTGATGCAAAACTGAAAGAAAAAGATTTGTTTTGCAAGATCTAGCTTCCTTCCAACGAGATGATGAAATTAATTTTAGAAAGCCTACACATCTTCTACAGTCATTTGAGCTCTTTTTTATGAATTGTCATATTCTTAGTAAGTTTTTAAAGAGCTTAATAAAATAGAATTTGTTAAAAGGGTTATAGAAAACTATGTTAATAAGGTCTTATACATCACCTTGTATGACATAATTTTTTTAGGTCAAGAATTAAATGAATCTCAGTATAAATTGTATGACAGAGGGCAACCAGCTAAATCACAGGAGGCCAAGGTCACATTTCTCTTATCCCATCTGTAGAATTACAGATGGATGTAGAGGAAATTAAAACCAGTTTTTGCACAAGCAAAAGTCACCCACCCATCATCATTTCTACTTCCTCTTTTCTACAAAGATCCCCAAAAAAGAATAGACAAAATTAAGTAGAAAACATCAAGTTTTTAGTAAACACTTTCAAATATTTCAAAAATGTGGGAAGATATGGACCTTTTAAGGAATTTTATCCCAATATTGATGGAATAGAATAGCTAAAAGAGGGATTATAAAGGCTAGTTTGCACTTAGTAGGTACAGTAATTATTTACAAATTATAAATAATCCAGTTGAGGAACTGATTTTCAAACCCATTTTCCTAAAATGGACCTGCCTAATTGTCATTGGGAACATCCTGGAAAATGATAAGAAGCAGAAATTTCACCTTCATGGAATTGCCAACATGAGTGGTCTACGATTCACAAAAATTGCTTTGGAGAGTATCTTTCTGTGTGAACTTCCCCCTCAAAGATGTAATTTAAATAGGAAAATGAGGTGTTGGCCGGTGTTAGGGTTGCATCAGAATGTTATGCTCAAGACTTTTATCTTGGGAATTACAGAGAATGTTAGGTTAGAACTTCTTTCCCAGTAATCATCCTCATCTTTGATACTTTTTTGGTTTAGTGGTTTTCAAACAACATCAGCAGCACCAGGGATCGGGCTAGAAGATTTTGCTTCCATATTCATCAGGAATATTGGTCAGCAGGTTTTTTTGTGATGTTCTTGTCTGTTTTTGGTATCAGAGTAATGTTGGCCTCATAAAATGAGTTTGGGTTTGAGGGCATTCCCTCTTCCTCAATTTTTTGGAAGAGTCTGAAATGGATAGGTAGTTTGGTAGAACTCACTAAGTAAAACCATCTGGCTTGTAATTGATCTATTCAGGCTTTCTATTTCTTCTTGATTCAGTGTTGGAAACCTGTATGCTTCTAAGATTTTCTCTATTTTTCCCAATTTGTGACAGGGAGCAGGTTAGAAATGCAAGTTCAGAGTGCTACTCCAGAATCCCAAAGTCAGAAATCTAAGTGTGGGACTCAGCATGGGGTGGGTCCAGCATTCTGTGTCTTAACTAGTCTGCCAGTTAATGTCCTTATAATTTTTCTCTATTTCTTGGTTTGGAATTTTCTTCTTTTCTCCTTTTAATTATTTCCTTCTTCTCACTTAATACGGCTTAGTTTTCTAAAGCCTCAAATAATAATAAAGGGTAAATTTTTGTTACTGCCAAAAAAAAAATTGTTGAGATTGATGCTGAAATATACTAGCAACTCACCACATCCTGTTCCTTTGTCTTTCAAATGTTCTTACCCTTATACAGGCCTGTGTCTTCTCGTAAAGGGGAGAAAGAAACACCTTCCTGACAGCTGGTCTGTGTATAGATCATAAACATTTACACAGAACAACACTGGACCAGGCCACTGCATGATCATGTCAAAATCAAGACCACTGCACAATCACAACTACATAGACACCAGCGGGAACTTGTCTGAACCACAAAAATAACCCAAATATTCTTCTTCTAAGCTAATCTGGATGGTCATAGTCTCTTTGGCAATTAAAGCCTTATATGGTTTAATACTGTTCCCTACCAATAAGATTCTTTAAGATACCTGATCATAGATTTTCCTTTGCCTCCTCACAGCATTCAGTCCTGGCAATATTATCTATGGCAACCCCAAGTTCTAAAGTAAGTCCTTTCTAATCCAGTCTTACTAAGATGAAGGGTTTGTGGTCTCCCTGGCTACAATGAGTAACAACCCATCTCATCCAGAATGAACTGTGTTCCTGGTGATCTTCAGCAGGACAGTATTGATTGAGGAATTATGACAAAATCTCCACAGTGCGGACCAATGGCTGTTCCACAAACAGCTTGTTCTCAGCCAAAGACAAGTACAGAAATGGGGAGTTTTTGTTTAGAAACATTTATAGTTATTTGAGAGAGTAATTTTATGTCTGGTGAATCTAAAAAGAGTTATTGGGCTTCTATTATATACCCATAGTTTAAGCTTCATCATAATTTTTATTTATTTTTGTGGGTTTTTTTTTTCAAATTTGTCTTAGCAAGAAAACAGTGATTGAAAATAGTTTTTTTCCAAAACCTACTGTATATCAAAGATTTTACATGCAGTGTACATATTTTAATGGATTGTTGATTTGCCAAGTATTTTCCCCACACACCATCCCTTATATCCCCTGTCACTTTCTCTCTCTCCCTCTCTCTTAACCTCTGAACTGTCAGTGTTCATTAATTTTTCTAAGTATTTTACTTTGTCGAATCATCTGTTATGTAAATGTCCAGTATTTGGTTTTTCTCATTTTGGCTTGCTCTACTACACATAAATCCTTTGAACTCCTGTTTTGATGCAAATGGATGCATTTCATCTTTCTATAGTGTGAATGTACAGTAATTCATATTTGTGTATTACAAATGATCAGCAATAGATTTTAAAAAAGAAACTGCTTTCCATCACAAATAGTTTGAAAAGCATGTCCCAAAGGACTTTGCTAATATGTCTCCTTTTCAACTCTGCTGTCACATAAATCTTAAAATTCTGCTTTCTGTCTTGCACTTTTCAAATGTCTTCAACATTACAATCGCCTTTGTTTTCCAGTTGAAGGGAGAGAAAGCGAACATGTTTTGAGAACCTACTCTAAAACCTACTTCACAAAAAGTACAAGGCCCCAATGCTATGCTTGATTTTTTTGTAATCAAGGAGAATATACATGCTCTCTCTCTCTCTCTCTCTCTCTCTCTCTCTCTCTCCACACACACACACACACACACACACACCCCTCCATACATATATATAGTACATATATATGTATATACTTAAGAATAAATAGGTTCAACGGTATAATGTAAATTTTACCAAGTTACATTCCTTCCAACAGTGTGCAAGTGTTCATTTTTTTCTCGACATTGTCAACAATACTTAGTGTTAATAGTTAATAGTGTTAATAGTTAGTTGTTGAGTTGCATGAGTTCTTTATATACCTTAGATATTAACCCTTTATCAGATGTATGAATATCTTCTTCCATTCAATAGGCTTTCCATTCTGTTGATATTTTCTTTTACTATACAGAAGTTTTTTGGGTTTTTTTAAAGATTTATTTATTTATTTATACAAGCACTGGGTACAGTCAGATGTGCAGGAGGGTGAGAGAATTCACCAGAGACAGAGCAGGGAACAGAAAAGGCAGACTGACGAAGTACACTGCTGAGGGGAGCAGCGGGCGGCAGGAGAGGTCTGTGCACCATGTGGGACCCTTGGATCGAACTGGCGCTGCAGAGGCTGCAGGCAGCTTCGCAACCCAGCACTCAACCACTGCGCCACCGGGGAGGCCCTATACAAAAAATTTTTTAATTTGATGTAGTCCCACTTTAATTTTGCTTTCATATCCTTTGCCATTGGGGTCAAGTCTCTAAAGACATCTCTAACCCTGATATCATGGCATGTATCACTTGTGTTTTCTTCTATGTATTTTATTGTTTCAGGTCTTACATGCAGGCCTTTCATCTATTTTGAATTTATGTTTGTGTTAGTAGTTAAAGAATGGTTCCATTTCATTCTTTTGTATGTGGCTGTCTAGTTTTCCCAGCAGCATTTGTTGAAAAAATTGTCCTCTCTTCCTTTCTTCATTGTGTAGTCAATACTTGCTGGCCATAGAGTAAGTATCACTATATTTCTGGGTTTATTTCTGAGCTCTCAATCTATGTCATTGATGTATTTCATTGTCTATTCTTATCTCATCACCATACTGTTTTAATTACTTCATTTTGTAATATAGTTAAAAGTCAAGTACCATGATACCTCCATTTTCTTCATTTTTCTCAAGATTACTTTAGCTTTTATTTATGCCAGGTTTAATGAAGAGTATAAAGTCATGGAGACAGCCTCCTCTGGTGGCGCAGGTGATTGAGCGCGGTGCTGTGAAGCTGTCTGCAGCCTCTGCAGCGCCGGTTCAATCCTGGCCGGCTGGCAAGTGTTCCACATGGTGCTGCAGGCCGCTCTTGTCATGCCCTCAGCAGTGTATTTCATCAGTCTGCCTGTTCTGTTCCCCACTCTGTCTCTGGTGAATCCTCTCACCCTCCCACACATCTGGCCTGTACACCGGTTCTTGTATAAATAAATAAATAAATCTTAAAAAAAAAAAGTCATGGAGAAATATGATAGGATAAAGGGTGTGATGGCAGTGTAGTAAACAAGAGGAAATTTAATAAAAGCAAGACCTATTTTATTCTTACTTTTCTTCCTTTGTCATGGAGGTAAGAGGTTCCTTTCCTTTGGGAATAAGGATGGTATCTTTAATGTAAAATCTTATGACCTACTTCAGGGGAGAAGGGCTTGGTGAAGGTCACAGAGACCTGCTTTTGCCATTTTCTCAGACTTCTTCAATTTAAAAATATCCAGCATGAAAGATGTCATATTTGAGAGTAACAGGTCCTAAATCCCATTACTTGGTTTAGCAAATGTCCCCATGATAAAATTCAACTTTTACCTTTCGTGCTTCTCCTTTCACTTACTTTGAAGACTCTGAAAATTCCTAACCTCCCCATCAGTTTATTGAAGTCATATTTTATAAGTGAACTTTTATACATTATTCAGCATTTTAATGTGTTTTCTGTGGGAGTCAACCAAGATATCTAGGCTGCCATATTGCCAGAGACACAAGTCTGTAGTACTCCTAGTTAGTGATCTTGTATTATATCAATAAAGCTGAATAGTTAAGAACATGAGTTCTGGACTGAAACTGCCTGAGTTCAAGCACTCATTGCTACTTATTAGCTTTAAGGACCCTGCCTTGAGTTTTCCATGTATAAATTGGGGGTGCAAATAATAATACCCTCCTTGTCAGGGGCTGATTAGTTATTACATGCAATGCTTTTAAGACTTGACCTGGGCCTCCCTGCTGGCGCAAGGGGTTAAGACGCAACCTATGAAGCTATCAGCAGCCTCTGCAGCACGAGTTCGATCCCCAGCCAGGGAGCTATCCACATGGCACTGCAGACCTCTCCTGACTCACCCACTGCTCCCCTCAGCAGTGTACTTCGGTCAATCTGCCTGTTCTGCTTTCAACTTTGTCTCTGGTGAATCTTCTCACCCCCCACACCTCTGGCCTGTATCCCAGCTCTTGTATGCATAAATAAATCTTAAAAAAAAAAAAAAAGACTTGACCTGCCATATAGTAAGTGCTATATTGTGTTTAGACTACTAATATTATAATAATTATTAAATTATAACATTATTATTACTCTCTGGCACCTGTCAGTGACAATATTTGTAAATTAGTGTTTTCACATAATTCCAGAGGCTTGTGCTTCCCTGGCTGGAGAAACCACATAAAGTCATACCCATAAGAACCTAGAAGCTAGACCAAGTGAAATTTATATGAAGAATTATTATTTACTGAGTATTTAATATGCTAAGCACAACATTAATGACTTTTTATAAGTTATTTCATTTCTTCTTTCTAATGTTTCTAAGATGCAGGGACTGTTATCCTAACGTAATAGTTGGAGAAGTGGAAGTTCAGGGAGGCTAAAGGGCTGACCTCAGTGTGCGGATGAAGGAGGGGACAGAATAGGCACTGGGCCAGTGCACAGTGAGTCTCTTTAACCACAAGGGTGGGCAGGCACATCTCGGAGTCACACACTGTGAATTCATGGATTTGGTTCTGTGGTGCACCTAGAACCAAATATAAAGACCTTGAAGACCCCTGTGTCAAAGAGATCCTCTGTGTTTTACCTAAGAGGAGTTGAGCAATAAACTTATGACTTGTGCTCCACAATTACAAGTGGCAGAAATGAGGCCAGAAGCAGGATCTCTCACCAATAGCATTCATCTACTCGACCTTCCCTAATCCTGAAGCCAGACTTCATTTACTCCTGTGGTTTGAATAAACCACAGAATTAATTGATATGGGAGAAATATAAATGATTTTACTTACATAAAAATCCAACACATTGAAAATGTTTTCACCTAGGTAAGTTTATTATTGTTACATTTATAATTTACAGTAGGCAATCAAACAGGTTATATAAAGCAAGGCAGTTTGAACAAGTACCTTGAAAGAAAGAACAAATATTGAAGTTGCTGAAAGTCCATTGTACCCTCAGTGGGGCCTCAGTTAGCCTATTGGAAAGATGCTGGTTAACAAGAACTAAATGTTTTAAGCCTTAGTAAATCTTCCTCCTTCCACTGAAGCATGGTTGTTATCTTCTGTGAACAAATAAGAAAAATAAAATAGAAATAAAAACCAAGGGAGAATGTCAATTTCCACCTCTTGTACTCAGCTCATCACCAGCAGACACCTGGTTCCCCTCCCAACAAGGCTAACCCTCAGCCACCAGGATGAAGAGCAGAAGCTCCTAGAATTGATTCCCTCCTGGACACATACCTCCAAGACTGTGATGCTCATGTGGCCTAGGTAGTGAGTACCTACTCCTTTCAGTTAGGCCAGCCTGTGATAAACTCTGTGTTCCACAAGTAATGGAACTCAATATGTTTGTTTCCTGAGCATCTGGCATGATCCAAATGCGTGGAGGGGGACAATACCTGCCTTTGGAGTGTAACACTGGTTAGATGAAAGGAGGAATCAACGAGTGCTCATTACAACGAGGAATGGATGCCGCTGTGATTGGATGGGTCAGATGTGACATCATTCTACGTGGAAAGATTTAAGTCCCTCTCAGACTCAATATAAATCAGTAGTGATATGTGACTGATTAAAAAAAAATCATGATATAACCTTGAGGTTGAGTTAACAGGAGTATGGTGCTCAGAAGAAAAGGGGTTAATAGAGGATTCGTTTTCAAGCATTCCCTAAACTATGCTTAATCTAAAGAGAAACTATTTTTCTTTCAAAATAGACTCTTACCCTTCTGTCCTGCCTCCTCAGACAATTTTCTTCCACTTATAAAAATCATTTCCATCTCCTCCTTCACCTCTCTAATGTTCTTGAAATAATTTCCCTTTTCATAATACTAGCCCCCACACTCCCAACTTATTTCTGCCCACACCCCCAGTCCCCTTTGCAATGTTACTTTTTAACTTAGTATTGTTGCTATTTACATATATGTCTTCTTTCTTGAAGAAAACATAAACTGCAAAGCACTGTTCCAGGGTAAGTGACTTTCATTACATTTGTTTTCTTTTTTCCCATGTATGTTCCATATGTAGCAGGTCTCTCTGCATGATTAGATCACCATCTTTTAAAGGCAGTAAGGGACCCCTGCCATTTATTTTATGTTATTCTTTTAAAAGCAATTTTTGGTCATTTTTTTTAAAGATTTATTTGTTTTTTTATTTATACAAGCACTGGGTACAGTCAGAAGCGCGGGAGGGTGAGAGAATTCACCAGAGCCAGAGCGGGGAGCAGAGCAGGCAGAAGGACCCAAGTACACTGCTGAGGGGAGCAGCAGGCGGCAGGAGAGGTCTGCGTGCCATGTGGGACCCTCCTCTGATGGCAGGGGAGCAGCCGGGGATCGAACCGGCACTACAGAGGCTTCGGGCAGCTTCGCAACCCAGCGCTCAACCGCTGCGCCACCGGGGAGGCCCAATTTTTGGTCATTAATGACAGAATGAAAGTATGTAGAACAAAATGACATTCTTCAAGGAGCTGCTATATACTTCATACAAGGAACTATTATATTAGAGGACTTTTTTTTTTTTAGTATGATAGATTTTTAAAATTTATTTATTTCTTTTTTATATATTTCTTACATCATTTTTCATTTTTGCATAATGTATGCATTTTCATCTTGGTCATATTCCCCATACAATTGAACCTGCCTTATTTTGACCCCAATCCCTCCTCTCCCTGACGCCCCCCACCCCCATAGTGTGTCTCTGGTTTATAGTTGCTGTGAATGCCACATAGCCTCTACAAAGAATTAAATATAGATGTGGAAAAATGATCACAATATGTCATCAAATTTTTAAAGGCAAGCTACAAAGCAATGTAGTATTATTCCTTTTTCTGTGGACAAAAACCATAGTCTATGTTCAAATAAATATACATGTAAATTTCTACATAACTATATTTACAAACACATAGAAATACACAAACACAAAGATATGAGGAAAAAAACCCAACTGCAACTGTGCCAACTAGTGGAGAAATAATCCAGGTAGAACTTTTCCTTTATGCACTTCTGTGTCTTGTTTAATTTTTTTCAATATTAATGCAACACATCTGACTATTTTGGGGGGGAATAACAATACCAATAAAATGAGACACCTTAGAAATAGTTTGACTATTTAAGGAAGCACTGATCAAACATCAGGAACTGCATGCGTGAATAAGCTTTTTATTTTAAGTGTTCTCTAGAATTCTACAACTCACAAAACCACCGACACATACTTTATTTACAGGAACCTGAATCCCTAGGCAGTAACATAAGACACTCATTTCCATGTTGTAAGAAAAGAAATTAAGGGAGAGAAATTTCTTCTACACTTTTCTTTAAAGAAAATGCCAACCCAGGCCAGGGTTCTCTAAACAACTCATCTGTTCATTGATCCACAGATCCAAGTGTCACAGGACAGGCAAGATACAGAGATTAATGAGGCCACTGGGAATAAGACAGTAAAGACCAGAGGGACTGTTTCCAGAGCATGTCCCCTCTCAAGGGACCATCTGTTATAACTGCGGCTAGCCGAGATGAGGACTCTGAGGTTAACAGATAGCTCAGTAATTCAAGAGCAATCAGAAATTAACATTTTTAGGTTATACATATTAGAAACTAATTTTTTTAAATCTTAAATGCTATGTTGGTAACACTGCAAAAGCCAAACAAAATCCATCTCCCAGTTGGATTGGGCACACCCCCTCCCACTGACCATCTTTGAGTTTTACTGTCTCCCGGAGTTCTAGAGGATGAATCCTAACACATCCTTCATGAAGTATGTCATGTCCCTCACCTCACCTCAGCCCCTTGACATGGTATCACAAAACTAAGAGTCCAAAGATGTTTTAGAAATATCACATTATATCTCTTGTTTATTTATTATAGTAAAATAAATATAACATAAATTTGCTATTTTAGCTAAATTTATGTGCACAATTCAGTGACAGTAAGTACATTCACAATGTTGTGCAATGGAAACTCTGTACCCATTAAACAATAACTCCCTACTCTTCCCTCCCCCAAAGACCAACAGTCTCTTTTCTGTCTCTGTAAAAGTGCCTATTGTAGGTAACTCATAGAAGTGGACTCACAGGGCCTCCCTGGTGGCGCAGTAGGTTGAGTGCAGCACTGAGAAGCTGTCCACAGCTTCTGCAGTGCAGGTTCAATCCCGGTGGGTGAGAATCCTACATGGCGAGCAGACCTCTCCTGTTTCACCCGCTGCTCCCCTCAGCAGTGTATTTCATCAGTCTGCCTGTTCTGTTCCCCTCTCTGTCTCTGGTGAATCCTCTCACCCTTCCATGCATCTGGCCTGTACCCCAGCTCTTGTATAAATAAAATAAATCTTAAAAAAAAAAAAAAAAGCGGACTCACACAATTCTTATACTTTTGGGTCTTATTTATTTCACATTACATAGTATCTTTAAAGTTCATTCATGCCAAAGCGTGTATTGGAACTTCATTCCTTTTTATGGCTGAAAAATATTTCATTGTATGTGTATACCACATTTTGTTTATCTGTTCATCTGTTGATGCACACTTGGGTTGTTTCCATGGCTTGAATATTGTGAATAACACTGCTACAAACGCTGACAAAATATGTTAGAGTCCATTTTTGGGGGTGGGGGTGGGGGAGGGTATTTACCTAGGAGTAATTGCTGGGTGATGTGTTCATTCTTTAGGAGTAGGGCACTTTCGGTATTACTTAGACTGAGGGAAAAGAGGAAATAAGACATATAGTTAAATAGATAAAACCGGTTTTTGGAAAATCATCATAGTATTGGGGAAATAAAATAGAAAAACCCCAACTGGATTCCCTACTTCTATTTTGTTCCTCTCTATAGTTACTGATAGAATCTTTTAAAAATATATAAATTATAACATGTCCCTTGCCAACTCTTGAATGGCTTTCCATTATATTTCAATTAAAGTCCAAACTTCTCACCCCAGAAGTTCCTAACCTCACCTTGTACTACTCTGCCCTAACACACTCAGCTTCAGCCACAATGGTTTTCTTTCTGTCCACCCTCAATACAGCAAGCTTGGTTGAAATGTACTCCCCCCTGGTTTTCACATAGTTCCTTTTAAGAACTTTAATTTACATACCACACTGGCAAAACCAAAGGCTTAGATAATGTTTAACTGTTACCTTCTTCAAGAATACTTCCCTGGCTGCTTATTCTAAAATAACCACCAAGTTGTTCTCTATCACATTGTCATATATTTTCAGCCCAACATTTATTTCTAGTTGTTTCTTGTGTGCACGTGTGAGTTTTGCCCAAGCTTTTGTTTAAAGACTGAATGGGAAGCCCTCCTTTTCCATTTCCTGGAAGGGAGCTAGGATATATTCAGGAAATCGAGACTCTAAGAACTGTATTTCAGACCTTTCAAACTTCCTTACAATAGGTATTTTATCTTTGTCTCTTTCTCCATCATGTTCAGTAATGTAACTCTTTCTGTAGAAAGTGCTAATTTTCTGGGCATTTGGGTTGCTTCCAAAGCTTAGCTATTGTAAACAGTGCTGCTATAAACATAGGGGTGCAGGTGCTCTTTGAAATTGATATTTCTGTGTCCTTTGGGTAAATACCTAGGAGTGGAATTGCTGAATCATATGGAAGCGCTATGTTTAGTAGGTCCAGAAATCTCCACACAGCTCTCCATAGTGGTTGGACCAGTTTGCACTCCAAATGCCCAAAAATAGATGACTGGATCAAGAAGATGTGGTACATATACACCATGGAATATTACTCAGCATTCAAAAAAGATAAACACATGCAATTTGCAGCAACATGGATGGAGCTAAAAGGGATCATGCTCAGCGAAATAAGCCAGAAAGAAAAAGAAAAATATCGGATGTCCTCTCTCATAGCAGGAATCTAGAAAACTTAAATAAGGGACCAGGAAAAAGAATAACTATAAGAAAGAAAATATCAAAATCAACAAATAACTACGAACCAGAGACACTCTCTGGGGGGTGGGGGTGGGGAAAGGAGAGATTGGGGTCAAAATAAGGGGGTTGTAATTGTATGGGGAATATAAAAATAAAATTTAAATTAAAAAATAAATAAATATATAAATAAAAGTGCTAATTTTCTGAGGCTGCTGAGAAAGGAAGGCCTGGGGACTTGGGACAAACTTCCACCTGAAGGCTTTGAAAACATAAGAACACCAAAGGGTGGGGTTGGTGGTAGATTTTAAACAGGGAGGGAAAGGAAGTTAAAACCCTAGAGACTGCTACAGAGGAAAATAGTCAAAGTAGGAAGTGAAAAGTAACCTGGGATTTAACAACGGAAAGACCCCTGGGCTTCCCTGTGCTCCCCACATGCAGCCTGTGACCTCTGGTCTCTTCCTCATAATCCTGCTTGCAACTGATACTGAAAACGCACCATCACCCCTCCTCATCTACCCAAATTCCTCAATTCCAGACACAGCTCCCTACTACCATTTTGAGAAGCCATTCCTTAAAAACTTATATCCACCTAGTTCTCTTTCTTCTCCAACCTCCTCTCAAGAGAAAAAACCAACAGCGTAGTTCTCTATTTTTGTTTTTTTTTTTGTTTTTTTTACAAGAGCAGGGGTACAGGCCAGAGGTGTGGGGGAGCAAGAGGATTAAGAGGATTCACCAGAGACAGAGCTGGGAAACAGAACAGGCAGATTGACGGAAGTACACTGCTGAGCGGAGCAGTGGGCGAGCCAGGAGAGGTCTGCTGTGCCATGTGGGTCCCCCCCAACCCCCAACAGCCCCTACCCCCAACACCACCCCCCACCCCGTCAGCAATGGAACTCGTTTTATGAGGCTGCGGGCAGCCTCACAGGCTGCGTCTCAATCCCTTGCGCCACCAGGGAGGCCCTCAGAGGCCCTCTCTATTTTTGTGTACTTGTGTAGGGTAAACGTTTATCAGGCTTTTCTGCCCTCCCGCCGTTAGGATTGATGATGGATCCCTGTATCCTGAATGCATGCCTGATGGCATGCACCTGGAGTGGGGTGTGGGCATACGTAGGTGGGTACACCTGGGCTGAGATTGGGCCTATAAGAGAGGAACAGACAGACCCGAAGGAGAACAAGCAAGAGAACAGCACCAGCAGAGAAGCAGAAGCCACAAGAGAAAACTGGAGAGCCCAGAATAAGTGAAGACTTGCTGGGGGCTGGGAGGCCTACCAGCCTCCTGGCACCCCTGCCTGCTGTGAACCTAGTGAACTCAATAAAAGCCTGAAAAAGCCACTGAGGGCTCCAGGACTTCCTCCTTTACCCTGTCTGCTCAGATCATAGATATCCTGCTCTATGCCTTCCTGTTGCTACAACTTGCTTTATCTTTACCTTTACTTCCCCCCCACCTTGTTTTATTTTTACCCTTGTTTTCATCTGAGAATCCTACAGAGCACTGAATACAAAATACCCAATAATTTTGTGGGGATCATTTGAATAGATTCTCACTTGGCTGCAGTGAAGACTCTGAGGGAAGAAATCAGATGGAAAAGCTAAAGAGAAATGAAGGTACAAGAAAAATAGGCGTTAGATTGTAGGGAAAATAAAGCAGAGGAAAAAAAGAGGGAGGAAATCCAAGAAACCATTATGAAGACTTAGTTTATGACATGCTGTCAGACTGCTACATGAAAGTTGATGGAAATTTGCAGAAACAGGTAAATGGACACAGGCCAATTTATACTCTTGTGACATCTTTCCACTGAATGCTACCTCACAGACTCAAAGTTACATAGATTCTGGTTCATTCCTTGTGCAAATATTGATTTATCTTGTGCAAATATTGATAGATAAATTGATAGATAAATATATAGCTAGAAGGTAATTGCCTGTGGATATCAAGCCAGGGCAGCTGTCCTATATCAGTTCTTATATGAAAAGAAATTCCCTGGGATAGAAGTTTCAGAGAGAAAACATAAAAGCATCTCTTTCCTACAGTTACAAGTAGCTCCTGCCATTTGACAGGTACATGCAAGTGTCATTACTATTTTTATGTTATTTTTTATAACCTAAAACCTAATGGCCGTCTAATGATCACTTTATGTAGCTGTTTTGAGTGAACAGTGAGAGATGTCTTGCTATCAGACAGCTGAGCCACAATTCTGTGCCCTGACTCAGAACATAAAAAATGTAGATATTAGTGACAGACTCAAGAACAAGTTCTATCCTTGATTTCCTTTCCCTATTTTTTTTAATCTCAGAT
Source organism: Talpa europaea (assembly GCF_964194135.1). Lineage (NCBI taxonomy): Eukaryota > Metazoa > Chordata > Mammalia > Eulipotyphla > Talpidae > Talpa > Talpa europaea. The sequence goes on from NC_140079.1 coordinate 37,678,816, forward strand.
TTGGAAAGTTCAGCTAATTATTTGTCCTTGTTCATGACACAATTACCATTATTTGTGCAACCCTTCCCTCACCCCCCTGTCTGTATTATATTCTAGGTAAGGGGAATATTTCACATGTGAACTCCCATTCCTCAGGGTCTAGATGAAAATGAAGTCACAGAGGAGTCCCAGAGTCAGAGAGAATCCAGTGCTTGGATTCTGAGTCTTAGCTTCTTAATGAGCTTGCAGTCTGGGCAAAAGGTCTATCTAGCCTCTCTGACAACGTTGGTTTGTGCAGGGTAAGTAATTATCAGGATTTTCTGCCCTCCCACCTTTACGATTAATGATGGATCCCAGTGGTCCTAAATGCATGCCTGATGGTGGGTACCTGGAGTGGGGTGTGGGCATACGTATGTGGGTACACCTGGGCTGAGACTGAGCTTATAAGAGCGGCGTCACAGGGAACGGAACCACTAGAAGAGAGCAGAACCAGCAGAGCAGCAAAGGAGAAGCAGAGACCACGAGAGAACGCCAGAGAGCCCAGAAAGTGTGAAGACTCGCCGAGGGCTGGGAGGCCTGTAAGTCTCCCAGCTCCCTGGCACCCTAGCCTGCCATATCCCTGGTTGCCACACTCCATGCAAAAGCTCAATAAAAGCCTAAAAAAGCCACCAAGGGCTCCAGGACTCTCCTTTCCCTTCTGCTCTGATCACAGAGATCCTGCCCTGTGCCCTTCCTGCCACTACAGTTTGAAAACTGGATTATGCATCCAGCATGCTTAACATTGTGTCTAGTACCAGATAGGTGCTAAGTACATTTTTCTACTGTTATTAGGTCATCAGTGGCATAAGAAGTTTGAATTTGGGGCTTCCTTGGTGGCGCAGGCAGTTGAGTGCGGCACTGTGAAGCTGTCCGCAGCTCTGCAGTACAGTTTCGACCCCGGACGGCCAGGGAGAATCCCATGTGGCTCAGCAAACCTCTCCTGTCTCGCCTGCTGCTACCCTCAGCAGTGTATTTCCTTAGTCTACCTGTTCTGTTCCCTGCTCTGTCGCTGGTGAATCCTCTCACCTTCCCCCGCATCTGGCCTGTATCCCAGTTCTTGTATAAATAAATCTTTAAAAAAAAAAAAAAGTTTGAATCTGGATAACAAACAACCCAGGCTAGGTGTATCTACTACCAATGTGCTATGTAACCTCAAGTAAATCAATTTACTGTAGTGTTTCTGCAAGTAAGGAATGGAAATGGCATTGCAATTGTTAGCAAATAAGATTGTGTAATCTAACATACTAAATGAATGTTAACATTATGTCAGGAAAAATAAAAGAAGTAGCTTCTGCCATTTCTATCCAGAATCCGCTCACTTTTAGACCACTCAGTGGGGTCTGTAGTGCAACCATCCCCAGGCAGGTAACTTCGCTGTCGATTCAGACAGACAGAAAGGAGAGTCCTGGAGCCCTCAGTAGATTTTGCAGGCCTTCATTGCTCTCTCAAGGAAGCAGGTACACAGGCACACCAGGCAGGGAGGCTGGCATGCAAGGAGGCAGGCATGGGCCGGGCAGGGGCTGGGAGGCAGGCAGGTAACCGAGCCTCCAAGCCCCCCACAAATCTTTGCGTTCTTTCTCTGGCCTCACTCTCTGGCATTCTCCCTCTCAGTCTTGCGTCATGTCCTGTTCATCTCATCCCAGAGTGACGTCGCCCCTTTATCCCCAGCTTCTCAGCAGAGGTGCCTGCACTTGTACACGTGCCTGCTTTTCTCCCTGGGCCCAGGTGTCCACAGTCATAGGCTTGTGTGCCCCATGCCCACACCTCTTGGCCCCTGGCATCCAGACTAGTGGCAGGAGGGCATTAAAAAAAAAACAACTGATTTTTAATTTCATTTACTACATGTCTGTCATTTTTTTGCAACAGGCAGGCCTGTGTTATTCACTACTATTGCCAAACACCTAAGTACCTGGTACATGTCATGTGACTGGCTGAACAAATGAAATGATGGTCCCACCATCTGGTCCATCTTTAGGTGACCCTAAGTCAAAGACACAGATGAGAAATATGGGATGAATGAAACTCTTCTCAAACATTGAGAGTGCCGCGTTTTGCTGCTCTGTTAATCTCCCCATCAAATTTACAGGATATGCTCTCTCTATGCTGGGAAATATGTTAGATCCTCAGGTGCACAGAGGAAGACACAGACCTGGCTCCTGTGTGCTTCTATCACACTCCACTGTAACCGACTACATATGTCTTGCCACTAGACCAGCAGCTCTGTGAGGACATTCTCCATCACCCGGGAAGCACTCAGTGGGCAGCTGGTAAATAATCTATGGAGATTGTAGCCTACTAGGGAAAGAAGACACATCAGTGATGTAAAGTCGGGATGCTTAGTTGTGAGAAAGAAAAGACTCGCAGATGTGGCAGAAAGGGAGAATATTGAAGATATGTGGTGGCTCTTAGAACTGTTGAAAAGTGCAGAGAGCCATGACTGCGGCTCAGCCTCCAGGATAAAGTGCAAAACCACTGCAGGCCAAGCCCAACAAAGTAGCTGTCTCAGGCGCTGCTCCCCACCACGCCACTTCTCACAACCACCGAGAAACTGCTGTTGCTGCTAGTGCTGCCAACAAATCAGCCACCTGCACTGCTCTTCCAGCAAAACTGGATGCTCCATACAAAGCCTGCTTCCTCTGGCTGCCCTCATCTGAGTTTCAGTTTCATACAGATGATCCTTATTGGTAGAAGCTGGGTTACATTCTTGAGTCCAGTTGTAAGGGAAGCATAAAATTTGAAAGGAGGCTAACAGTTTGACTTCTAAAATAAGAAAGCGATTGAAAAGGTGACGGGCATTCATAAAAATGACAAGCACCATGGCATTGTGATAGGAGCTAGCCCAGAAATAGGCTCTTAGATGTGGACTTTTGTTTTTGTGGAACTTATATCCTTGTAGGAAAGACAAACAATAAACATTTAAGTGAACAAAATAAGGGACAGAAGTAGATGCTACAAAGACAAATAATATGCTAGAAAGGTTCTTCTGAGAAGATGAGTAGACGCCTACATGATGTGAAGACCCAGCAAGCATGAAGGCACTGGGATGGGAACTCATATGGCAGTTCGCTGAGTGGGTAAATGAAGGGGGAAAAAGGGGGAAATGAGGTTGGTAAAAGAAATGAAGAATCATGTCATGTAGGGCTTGCCATCAAAATTTTGAACTTTGAAGATGGCAGGGAAATGGCCGCATTTTAGAAGAATTACATGGGCTGTTGTGTGAAAAATTATCGGGAGAGTAGAGGTGTGGAGATGCTGAGCTGAGCCAGCAGGTTCTTGCCATCCTGCTAAGGTTGATGAGAAAAAATCCGAAACAATGTTATTTGAGGATCTGCTTTCATTTCAAGTTGTTTTGTTTAAAGTTCGCAGTTTAAAGTTTGCAGTTTCGTAGAATCTGACTAAGGAAGAATTCACTGGACAAGAAGCAGGATTAGAATAAAATCTGCCCCGATGGTTGAGGAAGGTTGAGCTACGAAGGGAGTCTTGAGAGGTGAGTGAAAATGGCCCTCTGGGAGGTCAGAAAGCATCTTGAGCAAAGAAACAGGGATATGGATGCCCTGGTGGGCTTGCGTCACGGGAAGGCTAGGAGAAGGCTCCAGGCAGGAGGCTGGAGGACAGGGGAGGGCTAGGCTACTGAGGCCTTCTGTGCTATTCTTTTGACCTTTCATGCCACCTTTCAGAGTAACATGTTAGTGTGGTGATGGGGCAGAGCTAAGACTGCATCCTCCACCAGAATCTCAAGCCTTAAAGAGGCTTGAGATATAGTGTCTCGCCCATTTTCCCTCTCATAACACAGAAGAAAACAGGAAGAATTCATAGTTGTGTGCTGTTTCTATCAAAGTAAAGCTGCTACAAGGACCCACTCACATCACGCACACCCATGGTGGGACAATCTCCGTCTCCTGCAGCCCGGGGGACATGGTCAGCTAGATGTCTTGCCCTGCTTGCCCTCTGGTTTCATTTCTTATTCTACACCAGATTCCTGGGTGGAGGCACATTCAGTTTGAAAGGAAGCGTTATGGATGGGGGAGAGAAAGGAGGAGGGCATTTCAGAAAGAGAACAATGCCAGGAACCAGAAAGCATTTTGTCCAGGGGCAGCAGAACCAAAGTCATAAAGACAGGTGGAGCTTCGCAGGTGAAATGCTAGGACAGTGGGGTAGACAGTCAGCAGAACAATTATTCTTAAGCCAGGTTTCCCAATTAAATGCAGTAACTAAAACTTTAAAAATGTGCAGTGTTTGCTTTTTGCCCGTGGTGGATGTCAGGTTTAGTTGAATCAGCACATGTAAGTCTGCAAATTCAGGACATGGTGGGTCATGACAGACTTGCCTGAGGTCAGAAAGTACCATCTCTCATAACATATTTCAGAGAGTATAGCTGAGGTGTTGTGGCCTTTTTGTCATGAAATCTCGGTCAGATGCCAAAGGTTTGCCATATTGAGAGCTGTTGCAATGGAGGAACCACTGTGATTTTAGGTGCTCAGTAGCTTTCCATCTCAGCTGAGAATTTCCCACCCATTCCAGGACTCCATCTTGGTAGTTTTCCTGCATTGCTGCAGGTCACTTGGGTGTTCAGTGGAAACAAAACTAAGGCTTTCAAAGCACTGCCAGTTAAGACCCAGGAGTAGAATTGCCTCCAAAGGCTTAAATAAGGGACCAGGAAAAAGACTAAGTGTAATAAAGAAAAAATCAAAATGAACAAGCAACTATAAACCAGAGACAAACGGGGGGTGGAGGTTGCGGGGGTCGGGGGAGGAAGAGAGGAAGGATTAGGGTCAAAATAAGGGGGTGCAATTGTACGGGGAATATAACCAAAATGAAAACGCATACATTGTGCAAAAAAAGACAAATGATGTAAGAATTATATAAAAGATACAAAAAGGGGGGGACTTAACTATTCAAAACAGGTTCTTTTCATCCGTACCGGGACAGCAGATACCAAGGATAGAAGCAGTTAGGTTAGACTTGTGCACCGGGGCCTGGGCAGCTATACCCGCGCGCCCATTCTCCCGGTCCCCCACGCGCCCACCCCACGCATCTCTCTCCCGCGGAAGGTATCTCTAAGCAGAGATGCAGGGATCCCGTGAAGGAGGAGGCATTGCAATTTGGAACATAGATCATGGATATTTTACGTGTGAAAGCAAGCAGTGAGCTTTTCTGGCTCTTTCCCACCCTTTCCCCCTAAGGCTGGGGCACTCGAAAGGCAACCTTAGACGACCCAGGCCCCCTCCTAGGGAATCCTCTCCTCTCCTGACCCTCCCTGTTCACCTGCCCCGGCCTGCAACCTCCCGGGCGGGCTGAGCTGCACTAGCCCGCGAGCCCCACCCAGAACTGCTCTTCAAAGTAACTTCCAGGCCGACCCAGGGCGGTCCGGCGAGCTCGGCATCCGGAGAGGCTGCGGTGCGCCCACATCTCCAGCAGAGCCCAGCCGCCACTTCGGAAAAGAAAGGAAACCGCCCCAGCGTTCAGGGGCTCTCCAGAGCGCTCCAGGGGAGGAGGCGGGGAAAGAGCCGCCACGCCCAGCCCCGCCGCCCCGGCTCGGCGGGCGACGTCCGCTGCAGGCTCGGGTTCCCGCGCCCTATTTGGTCATTTGGGGGGCGGGGGGGGGGGGAGAGGCGCGCGCAGCGGGAGGGGCGCGCAGCCGGCGTCGGTGCACGGCCCGGCCGCTCTCGACCGCGCCACCACCTCGCTGGGCAACCCTCGCGGCCGCCTGGTCCTGCCTCGGAACAATGGGGCTCGGCGCTCGGACTGCCTGGGCCATGGTGGCCCTGGGGATACTGCTGGTGATGTCGCTGCTCAAGCTGGCCGTGGACAGTGGCGAACCGGCGGGTGAGTGACCCCGGGGTCCCCAGCCCCCTCTCGGAGAAGGCGCGCTGCCCGGCGGGACTTTCCGAGTCTGGATCTGGATGTGCGGCGAGTTTTCGGCGTCTTAGACCCAGCGGGCCCGAGCGGACCCCGAGGTGATCGGCTGGACTGCGGGGCTCGCCGCGGGTCGGGCCGGTCTCCCACCCGGCTCCCGGCGGCTTGCGGCGGAAACCGCCGGGTCCTCCCGTCGGCTGTGCTGGAAGTTGCGCGGGGAACCTGTTGAGCGCAGGGAAGGCCGGGCCTGCGCGGGGGCGCGAGTTAGCGAGCAGCCTTTCTCCCTGCAGCGGGGGTTTCTTGGGAGGTTAGCGTCGGCTTGAGACTTCGGTTTGTTCCAAACCACGTTGGGCGGGTTGGGAGGTCCGTCCATCAATGCCGGCGTCTGTCAGTTACAGGGGAACCTCACACGGGCTTCCGGTCGCTCCATGGTCTGCTTGTGTAACAACATCCGAATTATTTCGTCGTGGGGTCCTAAGACGCTTGAAGTTAAAACCGGTGCTGATGCAGCTTGTTGGGAGCTGTGGGCGAGCGCGCCCTGCCCCCACCCACCCCCAGGGCAGGTGTGGCTTCTCGGGCCCCCTGGAGGGCGCTGCCCACGCGGGCATCAGGAACACCTGGCGGTGCGCGCCACCTCTGCAGCCTGAGGGATCACAGCCCGGGGATGGCTGTAAGAGTCCCGAGGTCACCAGCAAGGTCTTAACCCAATACTCTGACATTTCTCTTGGCTGGGGCAGGGCTGGGGAGTGGGGTTTCCCTTTAGGCCCTTGCTCGGTCCTTGGGGAACTTTTTGGTTAAGACCAGGATGCATGGGATTTGCTGTATGAATTACTTTATCCTCTTTGTCAACTATTGCAGAAGTCGAATCACTGGCAATGGCCAGTACTGGTAATGGCCAGTAAACTAGGATATGTTGGTTTAATGCGACCCAAGTTTTTCATGTTTTTTTACTTAAATTTCGTGTTTAAGTTTCATGTTTTTACTTAAATTTCATGTTTACACTTTAAATACACCCGGTTTATGTTTAGCCTTACTTTCATTTAACCCAGCAAAAGAGAAAGACCGAGTTTGCAAAACCAGCCTGTTCAGGTACACCTGTTTTTGCTAGAATCATCTGGGTGAATCAGACAATAACAAGTTTTGTTTGTTTGGCTGATTTTTTGTTGTTGTTGTCGGAATTGTAATTGTGGATGTGACCCTCTGACTTTGCAGAAGTGATTTTTGAGATCATTTAAGTAAAAAGTGATCAGTAAAATCATGTCCATCATATTTTCAGTATTTGATGTTTTATTGTGAAATGAACAATCTAACCTGAAACAGGGTATCTTGGTACTAATTTTATACCGATATTGGTGGGGGGAGGCCTCCTTTTTTATGTCACTTTGTGAAAACAAACCTTTTTATTGTTTCTCTAATGGATTACTGATTAGAAAAACAATGAATGTTGCAGTTCTTTCTTAAACCCACATGACACTTTTTCAGGTACTATTTTATTACTCACTGTTTGACCATCTGTTTATTATTTAATTTCTCACTAGAGGTGAGTGTTAATTGGGAAGCTTGGAATGTACCACAACAGACCTCTGATTTCATGAACTAGTATTCATTGTATGGACTATAATGTCACCTTGAAACAGAGTAAAATATGGTTCTATAAAGGATTTCACAAAAAAGCAAGTAAGTGTTATAGTCTCCATGTGGTGTATAATCTATAGAAAGTGGTATTAGGGAGTGCTGAGATTTTTAGCAGTCACACCAGAGCTTACATTGCCGGTTATTGTAGGCACTTGATCTGTGCACCTCACAGGATACTAATTGAGGTCCAATATAGCATCCCATTGGATTCTCACAATATTATCCCCATTTTATACGTGAGACTTAGGCATTTTCTAACTTTTTCAAAGTGAAACAATGCCTGTTTGATTTAATTTAATTTTTTTAAGATTTATTTTTTATTTCTACAATAGCTGGGGTACAGGCCAGAGGTGCAGGAGGGTGAGAGGATTCAAAGAGACAGGTGGGGAGCAGAACAGGCACACAGACCGAAAGCACTGCTGAGGGGAGCAGCTGGTGCGACAGGAGAGGTCTACCATGCCATGTGGGAATCTCCCTGGCTGGCTGGGAATTGAACCCATGCTGCAGAGGCTGACAGCTCCACGGCACTGTATTCAACCCACTGCGCCACCGGGGAGGCCCTACATGTTTGATTTTAGAGACCAGAATTCAAACTCTCAATTAACTGCTTTGCCACTAACCCACATAATGACTTTTCAAATAACTAATTTTTTTTTATATAAACTCTGGCCAGTTTTATTAACAGAAAAAATTAGCATGATTTACTTTTCACCAGTCTGTTCTGGCATGCTTCTAATGATATCAGAATCACCTGGATCAGTGCACACCCTGTAGCATTTCCACACACTGTGCCCAGGTCAGTGTTGGTCCCCTGCAGTGGTGCACACCAGTTTTAGCCAACATGGGGTGGTGTTCTGTTTCAGATTTCCTGAAGGCTGGGCAATTGTTGGTGAGGATGACCAGTTTTGTCTTGCCTAGCCATTCTCAGTGCCTGCTTGCACCCCAGCACGTACTTTCCACTTGTCATAACAAGTTGGAGCCTAGAGTTGATTGACTCAGAGACTTTTTCATCTTCTTTGCAGCCACTATCTTCTGGCCTTAGGTATGGGATGGGCCCCAGCATCTGCAGCGCGATTTCAATTCCCAGCAGGCCAAGGAGATACCCACATGGCGCCGCAGACCTCTCCTGTCTTGTCCGCTGTTCCCCTCAGCAGTGTCTTCGGTCCGTCTGCCCTTTCTGCTCCCTGTTCTGTCTCTGGTGAATTCTCTTACCCCCCCCCCCCACACACCTCTGGCCTGTACCCCAGTAAAAAAAAAAATCTTAAAAAAAAAAAAAAGACGCAATGGATGGCAGAGGGGAGGAAGAGGCTATTAATCAGCACTCTTGGTTAGCAGGTGGCAGAAACCCACCTTGAATGTCCTAAGGGGAAGAAGGGGCTGTGCTGATTCCATACCATAAATCCAAGAAATAAGATGGCTTCAGAAATGCTGTATTCAACAGCTCACATAGGTTGTCAGGAGATGGCCACATCCTGCTCTCTTGTTTACATCTTTCAAATCTTAGCTAAGTGTTCTCAGCCTGTGGGGAACTCCAAATAACAGGGACTTTCTAAAGTGGTCTAGGCTTAAATAGACCATAATTAGTAGTAAAGTAATAGATGAAATTAATCTTTAGTTAAGTCTGTTCACTTTGTGAATTTAACTCTTCACTCACTCAATGCATTATTCTATTTCAATACTTGGCTTTCTTGTCAAGTGCAGTATGAAGCTCCTGTATGTAGGCCATTTGTTCGTCTTACCTCTAAGGATACAAAAGATAGTGCTACACACAGTAGGTGCTTTATAAATAGCTATTGTAAAAAGGGAAGGCCTTAGCACTACAGAACTAAAAAGAACTAGAAAGGTCATCTGCTTCTGTCTGCTCCCTCAAGCACCTTCCCCCCACCCCCACCCCCACCAAAAAAAGTGGTCAGGAAATCATCTCTCATTAAGGGAGACAAAAGCACAGGACACACTTGCAGTAATCCAGGAAAAAGGTGATGACAGGTGGTAATGCAGTAAGAGAGTGGAGCATAGCTCTAGGTGATGGCACTGATAGTGCAGGTAAGCACATGGGTGCATGATGGCAGGTGGTGATGGAGAGAAGCGAATGGATTTTCGCTCTATTTTGAGGGTGACACTGAAATCACTTGCTAATGAATTGAAGTGAGAAAGAAAGAGAATTGAAGGATGACCTCTTGGATTTGGGGTTGAACAACTGGAAATACAGCAGCTACAAAGACTAGGGGAGAAGCCAGTAGAAAACCAACAGTTCTTTTTCGGCACTCATGCATGCAGGCTTGCATTTAAATGACGACCTAGTCTAAATCCAGGTGCTGCTGGGTAGCCTTCTCAGTTCCTGTCACTGCGAAACAGTATTTTTGTCTCAGAATTGTTGGGAAGGCTCCATGAGCTAATGCAATTTACATGCCCCCACCAGGCCTAGCATGCAGGAAGCACTTCCTAACATTGGCAATTATTTGAACCTGCTGCTGCGTACATCTGTGTAGTTTACTGCCCTTGACCTTTTGAAATCAGTGGGTTATGGCTCATTCCATCAAGAGGAAGAAATTTGTACAGATTGTAAAGATAAGATTCTTTGAAGTTCTTATTGCTTGGTTTTCTTCAAGAGTGGTTTTTTTTTTGGGGGGGGGAGTGATTATCTTTAGGAAAAGACCCCAGTAATATGTGTGTTCTCTTCTCATGTGGTATATTTATTTAATCTTTGACTTAACCCCTCCCCCGAGGTGAATAAACCATTTTAACTGTGGCATAAAATCCTTCTAAATTTTTTCCCTCTGAGTCTTAAGGTACTAGTTCAAATTTAAAAAGAATCATACTGAGGGGCCTCCCCTGGTGGCGCAGCGGTTGAGCGCTGGGTGAGGGTCCCACATGGTGCGCAGACCTCTCCTGCCGCCCGCTGCTCCCCTCAGCAGTGTACTTCGGTCCTTCTGCCTGCTCTGCTCCCCGCTCTGGCTCTGGTGAATTCTCTCACCTGCCCACGCTTCTGACTGTACCCAGTGCTTGTATAAATAAATAAATAAGTAAATCTTTAAAAAAAAAAAATCATATGGAGAAGGCTTGTAATTAAAGAATAAAATGCTCTCAAATAGCCAAAGAAGCTTCCTGGTTTAGGAAAAATGAAAATGCTGCCCACTTCATCTCTCTATTGTATGAAGTGTTGGTTGTGTGAGAATTAAAGGCAGCCATGAACACAAAAGACAGAAGAGTAAAGTTGTTAGGAGCAGAAATTGGGGTATTTCTCACCTGTCATTCTGTCCACATGTGGGGGATTGAACTTTGGCAAGATGTTATACTCAGTGCATGGCTGGCACTTAGGAAGCACTGTGTAAGTGCTTGTTATGTGAACTGTGTTTTCTTTTTTTTTTTTTAAAGATTTATTTATGCATACAAGAACTGGGTTACAGGCCAGAGGTGTGGGGCAGGGGTGAAAGGATTCACCAGAGACAGAGTGGGGAAGCCGAACAGGCGGATTGACTGAAATACACTGCTGAGGGGAGCAGTGGGTGAGACAGGAGAGGTCTGCTGCGCCATGAGGGTTTCCTTCCTGGTCGGGTATCAAACCCATGCTGCAGTGGCTGTGGATAGCTTCATAGTGCTGAGACTTAACCCCTTGTGCCACCAGGGAGGCCCAGAGATGTGTTTTTGTCTTGCATAACAGGTTTACTTACAGTTTCAAGGTATAGTTCATAGCAGTTATGGACAAAGTAGAACTTGTTCTTTCATCAGAGGATCTTTCTTTATTTTTATAGGTTCTTCAGTCACTAAGGATAACATACTTCCAGGAAATTCCAATGCTAACCTAACAGGTGAGTTTTAAATTGTTTTTTTGTTTTGTTTTGTTTTGTTTTTATACATGCACTGGGTACAGTCCGAAGCGCGGGAGGGTGAGAGAATTCACCAGAGCCAGAGCAGGCAGCAGAGCAGGCAGAAGGACCGAAGTACACTGCTGAGGGGAGCAGCGGGCCGCAGGAGAGGTCTGCGCGCCATGTGGGACCCTCCTCCGGTGGCTGGGGAGCAGCTGGGGATCGAACCGGCGCTACAGAGGCTGCAGGCAGCTTCGCAACCCAGCGCTCAACCGCTGTGCCACCCGGGAGGCCCGAGTTTTAAATTGTTAAATGCATTTTCACCTGTCTAGAAAACATACGGTAATATTGGTTGGGAAAGGACATGTGAGATGGTGTACAAAGGCTTCAGCTTGAGTGCTGAGCAATTGGTTCCTGGGTCCCTGGAGCACGCCCTTGGGGATGGCCTTTAATGAGGTTCATTAAAGCATAGTCTGCTGGATGAGTGGTCTCTCTGGGTCTAGCAAAAATTGACTAAATTCTAAAAGGAAAAGCATATTGGGATTTCATACTGAGTTCTGAAGTACATTTAGGTGTGAAGGTTTTGCACTCTGCCTGCAGGCAGGAAATATAACAGTAAGTCAACAGTCTTGCTGGTGAAACAGGTCACTCAAAGCTGGTCACCTTGGCAAACTTAACTTCAGGTTGACTTAAGAACACCCCACTTACAATGTCTGTCATCAGTCAGACTTCAACCCACCATCTTGCTCTCCTGTTGAAACAATTGGTGAAATCCTTTGCTTGTGCTATTAGTTTGGGAGAAATAGATTTCTTCCTTGGAATTCTAAGTTCACAGGCTGGGAGGACACAGGAACCAGGTAAGTATCAATGCATGTTTCTTGTAAGCAGGATTTAAATAATCTTCTCACACTCCTTAGGCTTCAGTATTGACTGAGTAGAAAGTGTAAAAAGGAATGCAGATCCTATTATTAGGCCTATTTTCAGAATTTTTACTCAGATATTTCACAAATGTGGCTGAGGTGCTGACATATTCTCAGTCCAAGGGTGCAAAGTAAACCAAGCATGGACTTCTTAAGAGTGTTTGTTTTATTGTGGAAAAATATACATGACACAAAGCTTATGATGTGAAAATCATTCTTCAGTGTACAGTTCTGTGGCTTTAAGTACACTGACATCATTACACAAATTCGCAGAGCTTTATCCTTGGGGTACCCCAGTGGTCCCCATAGTTCACATTCTCAATTTAATTTTTTTGTTATCTCTTTCTTTCTTGATGATTTCTGGCTATACAAGTCAGGATATAATTTTATTCTAGTTTTAGTAATTCTACACAAAAATTTTCCATGGGGGGAGAAAAGACAAAGCTAGATTAACCCAAATGTGATAGTGATAATTGTCAGGCAGTTGTAGGGGGAGTTTAGGGGTTTATTTTCTATTTATTAGATGTCTTTTCCTGTTGGCCCTTATTGAATCTAATTCTGTACTGCCAAACTTTAACTTTGAATAATCCCAGGAAGTAGAAGAAGGGTGAAGATAACCATGGTCGTGTTCATAGCCGCCACTTGTCGGGTGCCTGCGGCCTGTGGGGCACGGCCTGTGCATGTCATGATGCAAGGCCAGGGAGGTTGTCATGCGCTGTTTTATTCGGGGGAATAGAAACACAGAGTAGTTGAGAAACATGGTACACTCAGGATCTGAAACTCAGGTTTTTGAGTTCCAAAAACCTGTGCCTGTACAACACACTTTCCCAAAACCATGATGAGGCCTTACCTTGAAAAAATGCTAGAAGATGTACCACCCCTGACATCAGCTGGGAGTGGCTGTTGCGGAAGAGCCAGTCCTCCGAGAGCAGCTGCAGGGGCTAGGGTGCCTTCATCACTCTCTTCTAGTGCAGGGAAACTTAATGATGAAAAAAGAAAGTGTTGCCTTTAACTTTTTTCTCCAATGAAACCGGATAATGCAGCTCTTAAAAAATTTGTTATTACTCCTCCTGAAAACCCTTTGTACCATGTGCATTTATGGGTATGGTGCTTGATACTGGCTCTTTTTTATACTAACAGGCTCTTCTCATTGTGGAAACATTGTTTGAACATATTGTTTACAAATTTATTTAGTGCTATTTGTTTAGTGCAGTTTATTTGGCCCCAGTCCCAAAAGGAAAATAACATCTTTCTTTGGTAAACTCCTGTATGATGTGTATTCCAGGAATGTGGTGTTGGCAGAAGTGGAAACTGCCAACAGTACTACTTACAACAGCCTCTCACTTTCATGAGAGCCACCAAATCTTGTTTTCTCTATTTTTTGTTTTTGTATCGGTCCCCATCTAATTTTCTGGAGGGTGGTAGCTATAATTTATACTTCCTTGCACCTAATACTGTGCCTGGTACGTGAAAGGTACACCCATATCTTGGATGAACTGAATTGTGGGACCAAATACATAGCTTGTCATTGCTGACTTAGCAAAGCACCACTATGTACATTTTGTAGACATGACTGGTCCTTGCTTGGGTTCATAGAATGTGATAGAAACTTGATGTCAAAGAAACAGGAATTGAGGTTACTTTTTACTTATACCACTGAATTATATACAGTGGTTCTATTTTTCTGCCCTAATCATTACAGGACAGCCTTACAGAGAGGTATTCCATTCTGTAGGGACTCATTTGATGCCTTTTCACCTTAGAAAATAATTTCCCCTGTTCCACATATAATCAGGGGATTTCTACTTCAGGGTATGTAGCTAGATGAATTTATTTATCTTGGTACAGGGAAAAAAACAGGCCCAGGATATTTTTCACAGTGAGTTTGGCCAGGGGTACAAGGGATTATGACAATGTCTAGATGGACAGCAGGTCTCATCAGTAACCAGAGCAGCCATTCAGTATCATTCAGCAAAGCTCCTCCTATCACTCAGCAGTGATGCTTCCCCCAAAGGGGAATCTCTGAGGAGACAAGCTTTCCTCTTAGACATGATTTGTACCATGGCAGTTTCAGAGCTGTTGCTCTTCCTTAGTGTCCATCCATATGTGATTGCCTTTTGCTTGGTTACCCATCCTTGCTCCAGTGACTTGGGGTGTCCTGGTATGGTTGGTTTTAGCCTTTTTGAGCTGAATGACATGACTTGGCCTTAGATTTCTTCAGAAGGCAGTGGAAGTTTGTGGACAGCTTACTCAAATATGTCTGGATTCCAATTTTCACCCCTAGTAGAAGCACTAAAAATCATGAACATATTTACTTTCCTGTTTGTGTTTTAAAAGTGGAAATAATTCATCAGGCATATAGCCCTTTTCTATTTATTTTGGGTGAAATGATTTATGTATGAAAGAAGTAGCATTGATGAAAACTGCCTGATGGGTTGTCAGCTACCATAAGACAGGAATCATTCGGGTAGGTAGGTTGCTTTGGGTGCACTGCTGCTAGACAGACATCTGGATTGTGATATTTGTTTTTAACTAGAGATTTGATGTAGGGAAAAAGTTATCTAAAGAACTCATTTATATTTACAGAATTGCTACAACTCCTCTGACTGCTTATTGTGTTCAGCTAATGTTTGTGATTGCATTTGAAAATTGCTGGTAATATTCAACATCAGACTTTATGTCAAGAAATGTGGAATTGAAAATCATGCAACTGTGTTTTCACTTACTCCTTGAACTGACGTTTGTGTTGACTGTCTGCCCTGCTAGTCACTGTTTTCTCAGGCATAGAGTGGTAAATAAGACATATAAGTACCTGCTCTCACCAAGTTTATGTCCAGGTGGGGAAATACAGACTGTAAGGAGATTAACAACCAAAGGTAATGGTTTGGATAATGATTTTAAAACACAAACAGGACAAAGTAAATATGTTCGTGCATTAACAGGGTAAAGTGGTAGGCTATGAGCAGGAAAAGGCCACCTCAGCTTGTATGGGCAGGGAGGAAGTGGGGGCCGAACTAACAGGAAGTAGCTAGCACCATGGAGAAGAACATCCTAGGCAGAGGGCACAGTGGGCAGGTGCCCTGCACAGGGTTGGGGAGGCTCTGGAGCACAGGCAGGTGTGTGATCATGCAGGTGGGTCCACAGTGCAGTTGCACAGGTATTCCACGTGACACGATCATTTTATACAGGAGATTCAGGTACAAAAATATAATAGTTGATTGTTGATTTTGATTTTTAACTATAGACCAGAGACACACTATAGTGGGGGATGGGGGGAGGGGAAGAGGGATTAGAGTCAGAATATAACCAAAATGAAATATAATGGGGAATAAAACCAAAATGAAAATGCATACATTATGCAAAAAAGAAAAATGATATAAGAATTATATAAAATAAAATAATTTATATTAAAAAATAAATTGAGGTTTAATAAGCAGGAAAAAAAAATATAGTAGTTGAGAGTCCATTTTAGCCCTCAAAGTGGAGTAGCAGGCTGTAGAAGAGGCTGGAAATCTGGATTCTAGCAACTTTATTACCTTCTCTGGCTCTTTTTTTCTTTATGGGGTGGTTTGCTCTTGAAGTATTAAAAATTTCATAGGGATTCCAAGCCACTATACACCTTCATACTCTCTGCACCCCCAGGACTGCAGATGCAGCAGCAAGTTGAAATTGCCCTGAGGCTTTCTTTTCCTGAAGTGTCACTCTCTGAAAGTTGTAATTAGGAGCCCAACCAAGTGCTCCCAACTCGGATCAAAAAGGGCCGCTGTGCTTTATTGTGAAGAAAACTATAAAAGGGAATGTTGAACATTTTAGGTCATTTTGTCTTAAGGGTTACAGCTATGGGGTTGGGGAGCAAGTAACAAGCCTGCTGTATGAGTTGTGGGCAGACACAGGAAATTGTGAGTGTTGCTTTGGGTTCATTTGTGTGGGTGAGGGAGGAGGGATCATGATAATGGGGTGAGGAGAGAGAAACATGGGGAAGTACTGAACTGTGAAGGATGTAGAAATCCCCTCAATGCTGAGAAGAACAAAACTGCAGCAGAAATAAGAGAAAAAAAAATTGAGTTTTTTTTTTTTTCCTTTTCAAAAACAGTAAAAAGAAAAGATGGTGTAGACAATAAAATATAGATCACCCTCCCCCAAAAAAAGGAGTCTTGGGGCTGAAAAGTCCACCCCTGGTCTGCTGGCCCGCAGGAACAGAGCGGGTCACCCAGTGGGCGAGGCGGCTCTGTGGAGTGTGACTAGTTGAATAGGAAAGTGGCCCCACCAGGCTGAATGCAGGCCCTTCTTTTTCCCCTGTCTTTTTCATTCAACCCTCCTTTTCCCCAGAAAATTGACAGGCTGGCTCTGGACTCCCTTGACTCCTTTCAGACTAAAATTGCCGACTTATCCCTTCATGCAGGATGAAGCCTGCAGATTCTCGAGAACACTCTCCCAGGTCCCTCGAGTCCTTAGGATGAGATTGTCTGATGTAGCAAATCAAGTTCAGTATTGTGGTTATGGCTCTTAATTGTTTGGATCTTCATCTTTTTGCTTGTCTATATATTTTTTTATTAGCATGTAATTTAAAATGATAAAAGGCATAGGAAAATTGAAAGTTCAAATAGCATTTTAAAATACCAAATAATATATGTACACCGGTCTTCTTGCCCCCATTGAGCCAACTTGGTTCTTTTCCGAGCCGTACTTTCACAGGCAAAAGCCACATTCATTATTTCCACCCAAAGATCCGGTGCTGTTTTTCTTCCCTCACTTGATGGTCTGTTGGCCTGGTGATTGAAAGCTGGTGAAACCACCACCAGCTTCAGTGAAGCAGAGCAAAACGTTTTTGTTGTGAGACCTGAGTGTGGACAGAGGGGAAACTCGTGTTTCAGAGCACCTCTCTTCCCGGCTTGGGGTGAGGTGAGGTAAGGCTGGAGGCTTTGGGGGAAGGGTATGCAAGGAGACATGTGCTTCATTGTAATACTAAAAATTAGCCCCAGGGAGGAGACTGAACTTACACAGGCAGCTCGTGGAGAAGCATGCATAGGGCCTGGCAGCCTCACCTCACCTCACCCTCTCCTTGCTGACTGCGGGCACCCTTTTCTCCCAGAGCTGCTTTGATGAGTTATCTGGAGGCTTCAGCTGTTTCGGGGTCAGCCTTCCCCTTCCTGTAAGGGAACGTGGCACTGGGCACTTTTCTTAGCCCAGACCAACTCAATTCCTAGCGGCTCAAGCCAGAAATGCTTAGCAGTTTCACGTGTATCTTTCCAAAAATAATTTCAGCGTGATCCATATGTGGTTTCTGTGCTTTTTATGAACATAAGTGGGTAAGACCCAGCGCACGGTTCCTCCCTTGCTGTTTTTGCTCATCCCTCCTCCTCCTTGGTGGCATTCCATAGTACAGGTGCGGGTCCTTTGTCATTTTGTTAGCTTTTTCATTAGTTTCCTTCCTGCTTTTTAAAAATAGCATATAGTTTTTGTGAAAAATACAGCAGAATATTTTAATAATTATTCAAATTACATTATTCAAATTCAAATTACAAGTTTTTTTAGGTTTTTTAAGCTGAAACTTAACCACATTAGGTTTCTTAAAATGGGAACTAACCCTCTTCCTACAAACCATGTCAGCTAATGACGTGAAGACAACTCTTAGAAAAGTGGTGATTTTAGTCTGTTACCTGACTGTTCTGTGAGGCTGATTTATGTGTTTCACTGGACAATGAATTGGGTTCACCAATTTAAGTGACCGCCCCGCCCCCTCCCCCCCCCCCCAGTGTGCTGCTCTTTTGTATTTGTAGGAAGATACAAAGAGAAAAGTAACTATGTTGTTAAGTGAGTTTAGGCAAGCAACTTTACCTCTCTGTGCCTCGGGTCCTCTGTGAAAAACAGAGCTGATAAATTAATATGCTGTCTGGGGATAAATGAGATAAACTTACTTGGAGGAGAATGGCATATCAGGTAAGCCCCAAGCCTTTACCCCACACCTCCCCCTGTGTTTCCTCTTCCATCTTGCTGTTGATTAGTATCTTTTAATCTCTGTAGTAAGTTCATCACCTAGTGAGAAAATGGGTTTCTCGAGTTCTTGCAAATTGATCAAGCCTGAAGAGGGTGTCCTCAGAACCTCTGACTTGTAACCAGTTGTGAGGAGCACTGATGTTGACCTGGGGCTTGTGTCAGGCACCCGGAGTGTGGGGAAGGGTCATGAGGATCCCTGATCTGGTTGCTCTGTAGGTTGGGCTGGGCCTGGGGCTTGTGGCCAGTTTTTGAAGTAGAGGATGGTGTTGGAGCACTGAGCCCTTAAACTGTGGAATCTCTGGGTCATGTCAGGATTGTCAGAAATGAATTTTCACATACTGTGCTGGAGCCCAAGGATAGCTTGTTTGTGGGGGGAAGGCTCAAAACCCAAACACCCACTGGGAATGGATTCTACAAAGGACACCACCAACACAACATGTAGTGCCCCCCCACCAATTAAAATAGCACTTGATATAAACTATAAATAAATGTGTACTCTGCTGCCACAGTAACCCGTTATGGATTACTACCATCTCCTTTCTCTCTGCCACAGGACCTTTGCATATACTGTTCAGGTTGCCAGAAGGTTCTTCCCTCCCATCTTTGCCAGATTTCTTCTCAATTGTTGTTCTTAGGGAGTAATCCCTGACCTCTAGTCACAGATCTTGAGAGCTTGTGTGATGCTGTATATAAATCTGCCTCTCTGTCCAGAAAGTCAACTCCTTTAGGGACATTGCTGATTTCACTCACCGCAGCATCAGGACCCAACTTGGGCACAAAAATTTTGTTGTAACAATAAAGGGTACATGAATTTTCTGGCTGGAAGAAACCAGTTTTTGTGCTTGCTACTCCCACCTTACCTGCAGTATTAGTTGTGAGCCTAGCAAAAATAAATCCCCACCTATAATCTGCCCAACATTTAACTGGACCCAGGGCCTTTCACTTGACAATTGGCTGTTAACTGTCAATGTGGGAGTTGCCATAGGTGTGACTGCTGTGGCCCTGGGCAGCTGTTTTCTTTCCTTTGGTTTTGATAAAGCCTCTCCAGCCAGCCCTGATTCAGGGAGGGGGAAAAGGAAGGGATAGGGCCATTCAGACCCAGAGAACAGGACTGTGGCCAGTCTCCTGCTGAGAGGGGACAGACATCCAGGTTGCTCAGGTTGGGTGGCCTTTTGGCAAGGCAGGAACATCTGTTAGGCAGTGACATACAGGAAGAGATACCAGGAAAGGGGTGTTGGAAGGGGTAGAGGGGGGACAACAACAACTAGCTATACTGAGTGACCAGTAAGCTAAGTGCATCAGAAGAGGGAGGAAATCACTCATCTGAGTGGCTGTGAAATTGAAACAAAGTGAGGGGACATATCACTGGAGGGCATGATGTGGAAAGAGCTGCGGGGGCAAGAAGTGGGTCTGTGCTTGAAAGAAGGTCCAGGCCATCTTGACCTGTGGGCGCCCTAGGGTGACGTGGAGGTGGTGGTGCACTGGTCACGTCTTATGTTGAACATGGTGCTCACCTGTGTTATTGAATGGCACACAACCCCGTGCGCTGAGTCCCCTGTGTTAGATATGAGGAAGTTAAATGACTAGAAGGTGACCACGCAGCCCTGTGAGCAAGGAGTGATGGCTCAGGGTATGTGTTCACTCTGCCCCTTTTCTAAACCTCGAGTGAGTGAGTTGCTGCCATTGGAGACTAGAAGTGGAGACAAATTGCTGTTCTTCATTCCCATGTTTACATTTCAACAAACCAGTTTTCTGCCACTTCGAGTGTTTCCTAAAACCCCCTGATAAAAACACATTTTTGCCTCACCACTTCACTCCTGGACGGTGCTTGGTGAGCACAGTGAGCCCAGCCAGGGATGTCTGGGGGGATGCTGTGTTCTGGGAATGTAGTGCCACGAGGACCTGACCTACAGGCTTCCATTCTCTTCCTTTTTGGTGTCAGATAAATCCGCTTAAACTTACAGGATGGAATTCAGGGACTTTTGTGCCCTGACTTCTCTTAGTCCCTCAGATGGTTTCCAAGTACATAAAATGGCAATGAAAATAATTGTCTATGCCTCAAGGGTTATTGTGGAATAAATGATTCTGTATGTGTAAAACTTTATAAACTGTTCCCTGCTTTATAAATAGTCTTGTAAGGGTTACATTCTCAGAGTCTTCTGTATACATGGGAGTCTTTGTTACTATATTTGAGGGCTTCAGATGGTTTGTTAGAGCATCTGTCTCCATTTTTCTAACAGACTCAACTGTCAAGTCTGTGAATCGGCACATGCCTCCAGCTACCAGCCCCCTCCTGCCTCACTTTGCTGCTCATACTCAGCAGTCAGCTGGCAAACCACATCATAGAACATGTTAGAGAAGTGTCTAAAATTAATCTTGTTCTTTTATAAGGGTGATTTTTAAAAAATCAATTGATTTAAAATATTTCATATAAAGAAATATTTACAGGCCCTAAAATATTGTAGAAGTTGATGCATGCACTTAATCTTTCCAGTAATACAAAAAAAAAAATTAAATTAAAAAAGAATCTGGCCCCTCCCTTTCTTTTCCCAGTAACTCCCTAGCCAATATTTCCTGTTTACTGGTATAAAGATACAAAATGGGCATCTACATAATGCTCTGCTATTTGCAGTTTGCTTTTTTGACTGAGCTATGAAATAGTTGTCTTTCTGTTTCAATACATTATTGGCAATTACTATGTAAAAGGACCCCAGAACTTAGTGGTTTAAATCTGTGTCTCAGGTTTCTGTGGGCCAGGTGCTGGTTGTGGCTTAGCTGGGTTCACATTTGAGGTTGCAAGCATGAAGGCTTGAGGGGCCTGATGGCTTCACCTCTAAGGCCTTCACCTAACTCACAGGGCAGCTGTTGGCAGAAGGCCTCAGTTCCTTTCCTCAGGGCACTGCTGGGTGTCTTCACCTCGTAGGTACCGGCTGCCCTCCTAGGACCTTGTCTCAGACATCACGTAGCCTCACCTCTGCCGTATTCCCACTGTTAGATGCAAATCTCTAAGTTAGGTCCACAAACAAGGAAATGGAGTCAGGCTTCACCTTTTAAGGGAGGCATGTTGGAGAGTGGGCAGTGCTCCCCAGTTGGTATCTGCCCACAGCCCTAGTCACCACATCTCCTCAGCCCCGAGGCGCTCCGGGGCAGGGCTGTGGCCAGCGCCTGCATTTCTGAGCCAGCCAGGGGAGGATGGCTAGATCCCACACGCAGGACTGCTGGGTCCCTAATTGTTGGGGTCTGAGAGAGACCTAAGAGATGGATCTTTTACAGCCAGAGCCTGAGAGGGTGGAGGCCTATTTTGCTCTAGCTATGTTCTGGGTAGATTGTTCATGAAGGTGTTGAAGTTAGTCATTGCTCATAATTAGATTCTTAAAAACTAAAAATGTAACTCAGAATTTTAAAAAATTGATAAGTGAATGAACTAGCAGTATTGACATCAACACTGAATAAAAGTCATCAACATAATGTGGAGTAGGAATAATTCATCAACATAACGTGGAGTAGAAATAAAATGAAGAGAAAATAGAAGGAAAACTATGCTAATTCAGAATGGTGGCTTTTTAAGGGGACCATAGCTGAGGAGGGGCACACACCTGGGGACTTAATCAGGATGGTGAGAAAACTGATGTTTGTATTTTTCTCTGTACCTTTTTGTGTGCCTTCAGTATTAAGAACTGTGAGAGTTCTTGATTATTTAAATTTTAGCTCCAACTTTTGGTAGTAAGTGTATGCATTTCTTAACTGATGGTGATTTTAGTGCAGTGAAGGGAATCAGTGGTAAATACCAAATTGC
The DNA here is from genome assembly GCF_964194135.1 of Talpa europaea. Lineage (NCBI taxonomy): Eukaryota > Metazoa > Chordata > Mammalia > Eulipotyphla > Talpidae > Talpa > Talpa europaea. Next base: position 37,700,844 of record NC_140079.1, read on the forward strand.
TACCCAAGAGATACAGCAGATGCTGGAAGTCAGGCAGATTTTCACCAGAAACAGGGACAAACCAGTGACAGACCACTTGGCCGGCCGATACCCCCAGACCTGTGCTGGGGCCTCTCACCCCCACATCAGACAGTGGTTTGCAGCCGTAACTTAACCTGAGTTTTCTCATCTGCAGACTGCAAGGGGCAAACCCACTTTTCAGGGCTACTGGAAACATCACAGGAAATTCTTTAAACATATGAAAGCCCGAGTGTGGTGACTGGCTCCGGCAGCTCTTCCTGCTGCTCTGACTCCCACAGATCACAGCTGTCCTCGTTCTGGTTTCCCGTCTTCAAACAAGTTGGCTATTTTTAATACCTGCAAAGTTTGCCTTTTTTCTTTAGTCTTGCAAAGAAAATGCTGGTATTAAATATTCAGTTTTCTAGTGTGCACAATGAATTAAAATTCTTTCCAAATATAGGGGAACCAAATAAGGGATCAAGAAAAAACAACAATGATAAATAAATAATCAAATAAATAAAACAAAATTAGCAGGCAACTATAAATCAGAAACATTCTGCAAGGGAGGGGGAGGTAGAGGAATCAAAACAAGGGAGAGAAGAGCACAAGGGACTATGGTGATGGTTCATGGGTGAGTTGTTAGTGGGAATTTTACAGGGACTACACCTGAGAGGAGAAAGCAAACAAGCATACATTGCACAAAAATGAACAATGATGTAAATATGTATATATAAACATATTTTAAAAATTAAATAAAATCCTTTCTGAGTAGATACTAAACTGTTCACTTGTCATCTGCAGGGGTTTCTTTCTGCTGACGTTTGAGCAGGTGGGTTTTTTGTTTTTCTGCTCGAGTCTCTCTTTGCTGTGGTGCTTCGAGCTTGTTGAAGACTGATTCTTACAATGCACGTGATGCGTGATTATTCTCCATGTTCGGGCAGAAAACTGGTGATGGAGGGACAGCCCCACCTGCTCTAGTAATGCTGCTTCAAAGTTCAGAGTATTTCAGACATCTTTCCTCACACAGGTTCGCCCTGCTGGAGCAAAAGAATGATACTCAGAGACTGAAAAGCTTTTTCGATGTATTTTTCGATGGCGACAGACTGGCAGTGTTTCCTTATATGTGGGTTTGGGGAATATGTGGTGGCAGGAGTGTTTGCTACTTACTCAGCAGGGGTTTGGTGTATGTCTGGACTAATTCTGAGAATGTCTGTGTTGTTTGTTCCTACCTAAAATCTTTCGTTCGCTTGCTCCTAGCCAGCAGCCTGGTCAGGTCAGCCCTGGGACATTGACGCTTGGCTGTGCTGTCCCAAATTTGAGGGTGCTGCAGCCTTAGTGTCACCTCCACTAACAGCCTGGAGTAGAACCGAAGCTACAGGGTTTCTCCGACTCAGTCCTAAAACGCCATTCACTCCCGTCTTACCTTTGGAGGCTCTTGCTCTTGAGTAAGCCCGGGTGACAGAGGCCACAGCTGCATGTGGGTCTCTTGCTCAGGTACAGCCCGTGCCAGTCACCGTATCTGTGAGGGAGCCCTCAGGGTGACTCCGGCTCTAGCCAACAGCTGACTCAATTGTGTGAGAATGTGAATGGAGACTGCGCCCTGTCCACCCTCAGAACCATGCCAAATAATAATGAAATGCTACTTGTCGTTTCAAGCCACTAAGTTTGGTGGTGACTTATGCAGAAATACATCTAAATGCACTGCATACGTTACCTTCCCGTGAAATACATCAGTGTTTATGACTGGAACCTTTCTCTTCAGTTTCTGTCTGCCCTGGGCAGCAGCTTGTGGCTCGGTTTGTCTGAGACCAGGAGACTTGGTTCAGGGCATCCCCGTGTGCTGCCACGTGACCCGATGTACTAGAATGCGCGAGACGTGAGGTTTCTGTCTTTGTGCTGCTATGGAACTCATATTTCTGATAAATTCTGTATCATGCGATTCCTCTCAAAATGATGAAAACACTGCGTTTGTAATTTTTAAATGTTTTAGCGAGTATAATTTGCATACCATAAGTTTATCCCTTCACAGTACACAAGTCAGTGATTTTCAGTTACAGAATTGTACATGCGACCAAATCCAGGACACTTTTATCACTCCTAAGAGAAAACCCACACCCATTAGCATCCTTCCCCATTCCTCTCCCTAGAAAACACTGCTCCACTCTCTGTCTCTGTGGATGTGCCTGTGAACTTTATAGGAATGAAAAACTACGACATGGGACTATGTCTGGCTTCTTCACAGAATATCTTAAGGTTCATACACATGACCTGTCAGCATCTCGTGGACTGTCCAAAGATTCTCTTACAATGCAATAATAAAGCAAAAAACTAAATTTTAAAAAGGGGTTGAAATGTTTATCTGAACATTTCTCCAAGGAGGAACTACAGATGGCCAGTAAGCACACAACAGATAGTCAACATCATTGTCATGTGAGGCGTGCAAACCGAAACTACAAGAAATCACTTCATATCCACCAGGGTGAATTTATTTTTTAAAATGGATAGTAACAAGTGTTGCAAGATGTAGAGGAACTGGAACACTCGTGTTGATGGTGGGATTGTAAAATGATGAAGCCACTTTAGAAAACAGTTGGACAATTCCTGAAAATGTTCAACAGCAAAGTTATCATGTGACCAGCTATTGCACACCAAAGTACACGGCCAAGAGAATTGAAAACATGTGTCCACACAAAAACTTGGACAAGGTAGTAGGATTCTCAGATAAACCCACACATCTATCAATGGATAAATGTAGAAACCAAATGTGGTATATTCATTTACTGGAATATTATTTCAACAACTTTGTCTAGTTCATTGATTTTGGACATGTTCCTCTATCTCCCCATTTTCCCGGAATCTCTGTTTGCTTCTATCCTCAACTGCTCTACCTCTCTTAGTCTGTAGGAGTGACCTTGTATAGTGCTGTCCAGTGGGGTCTGGGAGCATGGCCACACTGGGCTTGGTGCTACGTGACCTCCCGCTGTGTCCCTGTGTCCATGTGATGCGGCATGTGGGCTGGTGGTCCAGCTGGCGTGGTGCAGTGGGCCCTGCTGGTCGGGATGCAGTGCTACTGTGCAGGTGGCTGGAATTTCCGGCACTTCCTGGCCCCACACTTGGGGCAGCACATGGCAGTGGGGGGCACTGGGCTGGTGCAACATGTGGTGGAGCTGTCAGCAGGTCTCATCCAAAGTCCCTACTAGGTTGTGCCCAGGGTTCTCAGATGACATCCTGGGGCACAGGATTTACAAGGTTCCTTGAAGTCAGTCTGGTGCCCACCAACATTTCCCACCCAGGATGGTCCCAAAAGCTTTCAACCTCTCAGGCAGACACACTGAAAGTGGTGACTTAGGTTTCCTTCACTGAGGATTCAGGCACAATATAGCCAGGTCCTATGGTGAGGGGGAATATTTGCAGAGTCCTCAAAGGACAAGGTCTCAGTTCCCTGTAGTTTCTAGAATCTCCAGGGTGTTTTTCCCACTAGCCCTCCATGGTGAGGCTTTAGGTTGTCACACCTGCTATGCAGAATTGAAAGGTTGGGGTGCCTGATGGCAGGGAACCACCCTCCCTGCTCCCCAAGGAAAACTTATGCAAATTTAAAGTCCCAACCTGAAAATCCACACCTGGGGTTGGGAAGGTTCCTCTGTGGAGGCAAATCTCTCTGTCCTACCTGTCTCAGTACAGCCATTTTATTCTTTGTTGTGAGAGCCCTGTGTCTGGTTTTTAGGTCTCTTTCCTTGTAAATTATTCCACACATACTGTAGATTTATTTTGACCAAGGAAGCTGAGTCTAGTTCCTCCTACACCACTATCTTGAATCCGTCTTTTTTTTTTTTTTTTTTGGCTGAGTAGTATTTCGTTGTGCATGTACCCCATGTCTTTATATATACATCCATCATTGGACACGGAGGTTATTTCCACATCTTGACTATTTTAAAATGTTACAATGAGCATAGGGGTGAAGATATCTCTTTAAATTAGTGTTTACATTTTCTTCAGATAAATGCTCAGAAGTGGAAATGCTGGATCATATCAGAGTTGTTTTTAATTTTTAAAAAAAGTCATACTGTTTTCCATTTCTCCATATCCCCACCGACACTTGTTATTTCTTGCCTTTTGATTATAGCCATTCTAACAGGTGTAAAGTGGTAGCTCATTGTGATGTTGAGTCCCTGATAAGTGGCCTTGAGCATCTTTCCAGGTATCTGTTGGTACATGAATGCATGTCTTTGTTAGAAAAATGTATCTGGGGCCTCCCCTGATGGCGCAGCGGTTGAGCGCTGCACGCGAGGCTGCCCGCAGCCTCTGCAGCGCCAGTTCGTTACCCGGCTGCCAGCGAGGGTCTCACAAAAAAAATAAATAAAATATATACATATATTTTTTTTTTTAGATCCTCTGCCCATTTTTTAAAAGATTTATTTATTTATACAAGAACTGGGGTACAGGCCAGAGGCGCAAGAGGGTAAGAGAATTCACCAGACAGAGCGGGGAGTAGAACAGGCAGATGACCGAAAACAGTGCTGAGGGGAGCAGCGGGCGGGCGAGACAGGAGAGGTCTGCTGCGCCATGTGGCTATCTCCGTGGCCGGCCAGGAATTGAACCTGCACTGCAGAGACTGCAGACAGCTTCACAGCGCTGCGCTCAACCCACTGTGCCACCTGGGAGGCCCTACCCATTTTTAATTGGATTATTTTGGGATTTTGTTACTGAGTTTTGTTTTTATATTCTTTAGATACTAACCTCTAACTGGATATATGATTTTTAAAGTTTTATTCTATTCAGTAGGTCATTTTTCATTTTGTTGAGGTTTCCTTTGCTATGCAGAAGCTTTTCAGTTTGATATGTTTGCTCTTGTATAATGTCATATTGTTTTCTTTGCTTTTGGTATCATCTCCAGAACAATGTTAAATTGCTTAGTTTGTGTTTTTTTCCAGGAGGTTTTGTGGTTTCAGGTCTAGCATTCAGGTCTTTAATCCATTTTGCCATTATTCTGTGTATGTAGAATCATTGTCTAGTTTCATTCTTTTGCATGAAGCTTTCCAGTTTTCTCAGCACTATTTATGGAACTGTTTTTTTCCTTATATTTTCTTACCTCATGTGTGTAAATTAATTGTCTATATATGCATGATTTATTTCTGGACTCTGTTCTAGTCCATTGATCTATTTTTGTGCCTGTACCATATAGTGTGTTGGTTGCTGTAGCTTTGTAGTATGGTTTGATTATCAGGGAGCATAATATCTCCAGATTTGTTGTTCTTTCTCAGAATTGCTTTGGCTATTTGGGGCATTTAGTGGTTGCATACAGATTTGAATTGTTTGTAGTATTTCTGTGGAAAATGCTACTGGACTTTTTACAGGGATTGCACTGTATCTGTATATTTCTTTGAGTACATAGACATTTTAATCTTTCTCTTTTTAGGTTACTAAATCTATTCCTAAACCTCATCTCATTGTCGTTTTAGTAGAAGCCTCATTGAGCTCATTCCATATTCACACCTTGAAGGGGAGATAGTGCTGGTATGAAATATATTGAGTAAAAAGAGTAGTTAAGGACTATTTAAGATTAGGAGAGATCTGGAAGTTTCTACTCCTAGGCCTCCATAGGCAGCTTTATGTGCTGTAGGGGAAATACATTGAATAAAACCAGTGCTAAAACAAAGAAGAAAAATTCATTGAGCACCTCCTCAGTAGCAGGCACTGTGCTAATTGGCCAAACACCAGTTATCACCATTTGTCTTCCTAAACTGTGGTGAGATCCCTGTTTCACAGTCGAGAAAGGACAGTGAATCTCAGAGAGGGTAACTTCTCTACGGAAACCCAGCAAGTAAATGGTTGAGCTGGTCCAGAGCTTAAGCTCAGCCCCACCATGCCTGGAAAACATCACCAGAACTTGGTAAAGAAATGAGTTCAATAAATGGAAGCTTCTAATTATCATAGAAAAATTGGACTCTCGCCACATAACAGGAATATAAAGCTGACTGGACTGTCTTGAGCTCTTTCTTTATGAGCAGTCTTTGTCTTACTCTTCTTTTTCTCGTGGAGGTTGCAGCTGCTGGGAAGGAAGGTACAGAGAGGCCTTAATTACAGCCCTTTAGTCACTTTCCCGTCGTCATTATGTTTGTTGAAACCAGGAATTAGGATTGAGAAATTCTTCTCTCTGATTGAAATCTACAGATTATCCCGAGCTTTATTTAACAGGTTTGGAAGTAGTTTAACAAGTATTGACTGGCTTTGTCTCACAGTGATAAGTTCCAAAGATCCATCAAGGAAGCTGCTCAGCACCACCCAGATGAATGTGGTGGCACATCTGCTTATAAAGAAAAAACTAAGCCTGAGTGTATTCCTTTTCTCAGGCTGCTTCCTTCTGAGGACAGGGGCAAAGCTGTTTCCTGCCTCTGGCCTGTAAGCATCTTCCTGTCTTCAAATCTCCCCATTCATAAGGCCCATGCAAATGACCTCCATCTAACTTGATGACTGTAAAGATGTTATCTCCAAATTAGGTCACACCCCGAAGTACTGCAGGTTAGGATTCCAACTCTGGGACTTGGGAGGGGATACAGTTCACCTTTAGCACCGAAGTCAAACATTATGTTACATACACCCCTACCCTGGTGGCTCTACCACCCACCTACACTAGCTAAGGTGTTGAGAGAATGTCAATTTACTGCATTGTGTTGCATTTAGCAAAGCATCTGCCCCTTTCAGAATAAAACCAAAATAATGAAGCTCTAAGGTGCTTCAGAGTGGAATTTCTCCCTTCTGCCAGCCTGGGTCTGAGTCTGGCCTGGAGGCCTGCGGTGGGAAGCTGACAGTGTAAGCTTCCTCCTTACTCTGCCTTTTCCCCCCTCCCTAATGCTGTTTTTGACCCTACAGAATCAGGCCTGGGGACAAGCCAGTTGGGGGAAGGCTGGATGTTTCTGGCATAGGCACCCTCTGGAGGGTCAGTGTTGTTGTTGGTGGTAGGTTCTGGGAGGCCTGCTGGCCAGGGTTCCCCACTTAATGCCTGTGATGCACAGGGGTGTCTCTCCATGGTCCCTGTCCCTATACTCCCCAGGCTCCTAGTCCTTGTTGTTCTACATTGTGCTAGTTATCTTCAGCCCGCTATGCCAGATTCTCTTGGAAAACAGATTTTTTAAACACTTACTGAGATGTAATTTATATACCAAACCTGCATATATTAGAGTTTGGTGAATTTGGACATACGTACACACCTTGTAGACCACCCCCACATTCAAGGTAATAAACATCTATCATCTCCAACTTTCCTGTTTCTTCAGGTTTTGTTTTGTTCTATGTGAGTGTGATTAGAACTTAACATTAAGTTTGCATGTATTATTTTAATCTCTAGAATTTACTTGTTTTGCATAACTGAAACTTTATACTTATTGAACAAAAATTCCGTTTTCTCCTCCCAGTCTACTCTCTGCTTCCAGGAGTTTCACTCTCTTGATAGCTCATGTAAGATGTGCTGCTGTTCTCCTGTGACTGGTTTATTTCATTTAGCATAGTGTCCTCCAGGTTCATCCATGGTGCTGTATAATGACAAGATTCCATTCCTTTTTTAGGCTAATAATGTTTCGTTGTGTGTCTATGTCAAATGTTTTTACCAATTCACCCATGAATCAAAACATCCACTTAGGTTATTCCCATGTTTTGCTACTGAAATGTGTAAACTGAACATTGGAATGCAGATACCTCATCAAGATAATGATTGCAATTCTCTTGGATCTATACCAAGAAACAGGATTGCTGGGCCATATGGTAGTTTTATATTTTTAATTTTTTGAGGGACCTCTGTACTGTTTTCCATAGTGGCTGTACCAGTTTACATAGACTCTAACTATGCACAAGCGTTCCTTTTCTTCATATTGTCTCTAGCACACGTTATCTTTCATCACTGATAATAGACATCTAACAGGTAAGAATGGACATCTCAGTGTGGTTTTGATTTACATTTCCTGGTGAGTGAGGCTTAACAGCTTTTCATATACTTCAGTCATTCTGTATGTCTTCTTTGGAGAAATGTAAATAAAGTCCTTTGTTTTAAAAAATCTTTTTTTCAACATTGATACAACTTTAGTTTCCAGCTGTGCATCATTGTAAATCAACGTCTGTATATACTGTATTCACCACTGAAAATCCAACTCCATTCTTCACCATATGGTTGTCCTCTTTTACCATTTACTCACCCCTTTTCCCCCTTCACTTCTGTAACCACTAATTAGACTAAAGAATTATTTTTATTTCATTAATTCTTTTGTTATTTACCACGTAAGAATGTAGTCATACGGTGTTTGTCTTCCTTCGTCTGACTTAATTTCATTAAGCATAATACCCTCTAGGTCATTCCATGTTGTTGCTGAATGCAAGGGTTCGTCTCTCTCTCTTTTTTTTTTAAAGATTTATTTATTTATTGATACAAGCAGTGTGTATAGCCAGAAGAGCGGAAGGGTGAGAGAATTCACCAGAGCCAGAGTGGGGAGCAGAGCAGGCAGAAGGACTGAAGTACACTGCTGAGGGGAGCAGCGGGAGGCAGGAGAGGTCTGCACGCCATGCGGGACCCTCCTCTGGTGGCCGGGGAGCAGCCGGGGATTGAACCAGTGCTGCAGAGGCTGCGGGCAGCTTCGCAACCCAGCGCTCAACCGCTGCGCCACTGGGGAGGCCCTCGTCTCTCTTTTTAATAACTGAGTAGTATTCCATTGTGTGCACACCACATCTTTATCCAGTCATCTGTCAGTAGGCACTCTGGCTGTTTCCAGTTTGAGTATTGTAAGTAGTGCTGTGATGAACATGTGGGGTGCATATTTCTTCGAATTAATGTTGTTATATGCTTCGGGTAAATACCCGTAAGTGGGATAATTGGCTCATATGGAATTTATATTTAATTTTATGGGAACTCTCCATACTGCTTTCCATAGTGGTTGTACCAAATTAACATCCCATAGGTATAAGGGTTCCCTTCTCTCTGCACCCTTTCCAACAAGTTTCTTCTCTTTTGGATAATAGCCAGTAGGTATGAGGTGATACCTCATTATTTTGATTTGTATTTCCCTAATAATTACGTGATGTACATTTTTTACAAGTACTGTTGACTTGGAGAAGAATCTCTTCAGATCTGCTGCCCATTTTTCAAGTTGGATTACTTGTGTTGAGTTTTATGAGTTCTTCATATGTTTTGGATATTAACCCTTATTGGATACATGAAATGCAGACCTTTCCCCCCATTCAGTAGATTGCCTTTTCAATTTGATAAAAGTTGATCTAGTCCCATTTGTTTCATTTTGTTCTCCTTGCTGTGTATCTCTAAAGCCAATGTCAAGGAGCATTTCACTCATTTTCTTCTGTCTTATGGTTTCAGCTCTTACATTCAAATCTCTAACATATTTTTAACTTTTATGTATGGTATGAGATATGGCTTAGTTTCATTCTTTCGCAGATGACTGTCCAGTTTTTCTATGATTTGTTTGCTTCTGTTTCTTTAATGTCTGAGTAAATGTCTTCAATGTTTGTCTCTTTTGTTAATGTTTTCAAAGAACCAGCTCTTGCTTTCATTGAGGTTTTGAATTAACTTTTTTTTAAGGATTTATTTATGCATACAAGAACTGGGGTACAGACCATTAGTGCGGGAGATGAGAGGATTTACCAGAGACAGAGTGGGGAACAGAACAGGCCGATCACACTACCGAGGAGAGCAACAGGCAAGACAGGAGAGGTCTGCTGGGCCATGTGGGTAGCTCCCTGGCCAGCTGGGGATCAAACTTGCACTGCAGAGGTTGTGGATGCTGTGCTTAACACCTTGCACCACCAGGGAGGCCCAAATTATCTTTTTTGATCTTTCTGCTTTATTATTTCCCTTTTTCTACAAAATTTTGGTTTTTCTCTTTTGCTGGTTCCTTTGGGTAGAAGCTTAGATTTTGTGTGTGCTTTTGTTTCCTGTCTTTATTATCATTCTAGTTTTTTTTTTTTTCTCTTTGAGTGCCCTGCTGACCCAATAGTTGTTTGGTAGTATGTTGTTTAGTCTCTCTCTCTCTATATGTGTGTATGTGTATATATGTATATTTATATGCTCACATATATATATATATATGAGTGTATATATATATATATATATATATATATGTGTAGTTTTCCATCATGATCTGAAAAGATGCCTGATATGTCTTTATAAATGGCCAGTCTATGGTCTGTCCTTGAGAATATTTCACTTGAGAATAAGTGCACTTGAAAAAAAAATGTGTTTGGGGGTGTTTGGTCAAAATGCCCCTAGATATCTCTAAGTCCATCTCATCTAACTTGTTATTTCTGTCTGAATGATGTGTTCATTGACAAAAGTGAGGTGTTGAAAGTCCCCTGCTGTAACTCTGTTACTCTCCCTATCTCCCTTCTGCCTGACATTTGTATTAATAAACATTTTGGTGCTTTTATGTTGGGTGCATATAGATAAGTGTGTTTTCCTGCTTTATTGATCCCTGAATCATATATAATGTCCATATTTATCTTTTACTCCCTTTGACTAAAGTCTATTTTTATGTACATGTAGTGTTTCCTGGATTTAAGTCTGTGTTTGTCTTTATACCTTGAGTCTTTATAGATACACATAGTTGGGCTTTGCCTTTTAATCTAGCCAGGGGAGGTTATATTTTAAGGTCACCCCATCAAGGCTGTCTTCTATGGGGCCTGATGTGGTTCATGGGAAATAAGCACCTTTGCTGTCAGTAGAAATATTCTGTTCCCACTGCAGCCTTTCACTCTGCAGCCATGGCATCTTACTGTAGAGGCACTTTTCAGGCTTGAATTAAATCCCAGTGTTGTACTGCCCCCATGTAGATGTTAGCCCTTCTCTTCAGGTGGTTCCCTCTTGAAGCCTTTCCAGCTTGGTCTGAGGTGGGAGCCAATGCTGTCTTTCCCTCCCTGGGCAGAAGTGGGAGTGGACAAACAGCACACTGACACTCTCCTATAACATACCCTCTTCCAGCCGTCACAGCTTCTTTTCATTTTTTTTCACATTGAGATATAATTGATGTTTTACATGTTGTGAAATGACCACCACAGTAATAACATCCATTACCATGTAGGGTTAAAATGTTTTTATCTAGTGATAAGAACTTTGAAGATCTGTTCTCTTAGCATCTTTCAAATACAGTTTTTAACTACACATCCTGTACATTCCATCCCCATGGCTTTATTTCATAGCTGCAAGTTTGTACCTTTTGACCCCTTTCACCCATTCCATTTGCCCCCGCCATGACCACAACTTCTGCTTCTCAGAGGCTGTAGGAGACTGAGTGAGTGACATGGGCAATGGTGACTCCATGTAGTTTCTCTGAGGCATTTCTCATTGCAGCAGGAGAGGGGAGTAGGCTGTGTATTGAATCTAAAAGCAGCGTTATGTTCATTGTTTTACTCTGCAAAGATCAGTCTGTTCTAAAGAAAAAATACAAATGTGGGTTCTTTGCTGTATTTAATTTCATCACAGTAGAATTCATTTACTAGTTTAAAATGTGATTATTTCACTGCTTAATGTGTAGTATGTAGCTAAATAGAAAGCATTCAGAATTGAATAGATTTGTTCAAGTCATAGCATTTATATCATCTACTTGAATAATTACAATTTATTCTATGTAAAACAGAAGTATTCTTTGGCCTTTTAAATAGATAATACACAGAAGAGACCACAAAATAAAGACACAAAAAAGGTAACAGAAATTTGAATTGTAAAAGCTGACATGCAGAAAAGCATTATTAAAACCAGCCTATTAAAGTGAAAGTAGATATTGATAGTCTTTCCAGATGCAAAATGATTGTGCAAGGTAATACGTTAGTTGCCTGTCTGGTGCAGGACAGCAGTGGTGGGGCGGGGAGCTGAAGGCCTTACACTAATCTCACTGCAGCAAATAAATGCTGAGATGAGTTATTTCTGTATTTATTTCCATTAAAAAGACAAAAATAACATTTGTATTCCCCTAAACAGCGTATACCTATATACTAAATTATAAGAGCTAAAGTGCCTTCAGTGGTGTATATAAGCTAAGCTGTGGAGTTACAAAGCTAGTCCAGTGTGAAACTGCACTAACACAGGAAGGGTCGCTTTTGGTCAGATAGCATACAGTTTATATATAAAAAAAACATTTTTCAAATAGCAAGGAAAATGGGATATTGATATGGTGAGTACCTGTTCCTTTTCATCTACATAAAATTTCAAACCAAAAAGGAAAAGTTCAATTTGAGGTATGAAGGAGTTGATTTTTAAGTCAATCTCAGTAATTTTCCATACAAAGTTGGCTTTTGAAACTTTTTTCTTGAGGTTATGTTAGTTTAAACGCTACATGTGATTCAGATATATTTTTAAAGACTTCAGAAATAGTTTTAGAAATGTCCTTATCACTAGCCAGCCACATTGTATTTCAGCTAACTTCCTGGTACACTGTGGGAAGTTGGTTTTGCCCTCACCAGGAATAAATATCTCATATCCTACAGGGGATTAGAAACATGCAAAGGGTGTTGAAAGGATGTGGTAGAGAAACTGCAAATATTTTAATTTTAAAATCCTTTGTCTATTCATTGAACTAGTATCTGACATGAAGTAGGGTGGAACATTCAGATGATTAAACTACTGTCCTGTAGTGAAGGAACTCGGTATTCTGGGTTTTCTCTCTTTTGTGTCTTCACAAAAATTCCTACCTTTACATGAATATAGTCTGGGTTCCAACTGAATGCTTTACCAGTGTCAGATTTTGTTGCCATACAGAGCAAAGTATTAATGGCTCCCTATCTTTCATTTTGCTGTATTTGTCAGACCTCTTTCTCATGTGTGGCCATGAAAGTCACAGTGAAGTGAGATTTTAATTTTCTCCAATTCTAATGTTTCTTGACATTTATTGCAGGGAGTATTCCACCTGTGCCTGCCAACAACAACATGATGACACCATCAAATGCAGTTTCTTTGAGATCACAGAACGGAACAGGCACCACTGAGAAACCATCAACAACTACAGTTTCCTCAGTTTCAAAGAACAAGACAAGCACTACCAAACCTTCTACAACTTCATCCACCACTCCAGTTTCCTCAAAGAATGGAACTACCACCACCATGAAACCTGTAATACCATCTAGTACAACTTCAACCACCTTGAAATCTACAACCAAGAAAATAAGTGTTTCACCAACCACATCCCAAACTTCAACATCATCACTGACCACAACCCATAATAGTTCAGTGACATCAGTTTCTTCATCAGTAACAAGTATGTATTAAAATTCACCTATTTTTACTATGCAGAAATGTTTTCCAAAGCCACATTTCATCATTATTCCTTTCTGCAAAAATACAGAAATTTAAAGCAATTTACTTAATGAATTTCCAATTTAACAATTAACTCTAACAGAAAATAATTAGGGGGCCTCCCCGGTGGCACAGCGGTTGAGCACTGGGTTGCAAAGCTGCCCGCAGCCTCTGTAGAGCCGGTTCGATCCCCGGCCACTGGGTGAGGGTCCCACATGGCACACAGACCCCTCCTGCCCAGTCCGCTGCTCTCCTCAGCAGTATACCTCCATCACTCTGCCTGCTCTGCTCCCAGCTCTGGCTCTGGTGAGTTCTCTCACCCTCCCGCACTTCTGACTGTACCCAGTGCTTGTATAAATAAATAAATAAATCTTTTAAAAAAAAAAGAAAATAATTAGGCAAGCTCAAGGTGCATGATTTATAAACCAAAATCATGGTGAACTTTGGTTTTAATTCTGTCTCAGGACTCTGTGTTTAAAATTTAATGCATGTGAAACCATGTATTGAAAACCTTAAGATTCTTTTAAGTTACCCATTAAGTTCTACTTAAAAGCTATTATCAGAATGTGGGCCTCCCCGGTGGCGCAGCGGTTGAGCGCTGGGTTGCGAAGCTGCCCGCGGCCTCTGCAGCGCCGGTTCAATCCCCGGCTGCTCCCCGGCCACCAGAGGAGGGTCCCACATGGCGCAGACCTCTCCTGCCGCCCGCTGCTCGCCTCAGCAGTGTACTTCGCTTCTGCCTGCTCTGCTCCTTGCTCTGGTGAATTCTCTCACCCTCCCGCGCTTCTGACTGTACCCAGTGCATGTATAAACAAGCAAACAAACAAATAAATAAATAAAACATGCCTAAAAAAAAAAAATAAATAAAAGCTATTATCAGAATGTTATGGTTTCCTTTGAGTGTTATATACTTCTACTTGAAATCAATCAACAGTTCTTGATTTTATAAAGTTCCCAATTTATTCAAAAGGTAGAATTTCATATAGAAACATACTGAAATAGGGCCCATTTTCAAGATTACAGCTGTGTTATCCAGACCTATGTTGTTAAGGCACAAACTCTAAAGAAAAAATATTCCCCCAGTTTTGCTGCCTGAGATTTTGGTAAACCATCAAGTCCAGCACCATGGAAGACCTTAAGATCTTGGGATTGTAAGCACTGGGGTATGTTTTTTTTTTTAAGGTATGCACTGGATAAACTGATGAAAATTAGCAGGAGAGCAACTTCCTATGCTTAGCCTCCCCTCATCCCAATTCAGTGTTCACATAATACAAAATTAGAATGTTTTAGCTTATTACAATGTTTTAAAAAAAATTAAAGCATTTTTTTCTCTTGTTTTCTTCTAGTCACAGCAACTATTAATTCCAAAGGCAGTAAATCATCGAAATTTGACACTGGCAGCTTTGTCGGCGGCATTGTGTTAACACTGGGAGTAGTGTCTATTCTTTACCTTGGATGCAGAGTGTATTACGCGAGAAGAGGCATTCAGTATAGAACCATGTGAGTTTGGACTAGCCAAGACTTTATTATTGTCCCTAGATCTAAAATAGCATGAGAAAATATCAATGTCATTGTTCATCAGTGATGAGTAATTTATGGATTTTTCATCTCCCACCATAAGAATGCAACATTTGTCCCATTCAAGAAACAGACTTGCTACATCTAGTAGTAATGAAATTTTCTGGTTTTCACTTATTGAATAACACTGATGAAAATGTTAGCTCCTTAGAGATTCATGCAGAGACAGTGGAGTGAATTGAGAGATAGGGTTTGGGCAGGCAGAACTTGTTTCTGCATTTGCTTAGCAAAAATGACAGTGAAAAAATCAAAGTGCCTTGGATATAGGGCATGATGATAATATGAAATACAGATGCAGGGCTGTGTGGCAAAACACCTGGTTCAGGTGTCTCCATTCAACTAATGACAGTACCTGTGAGAAGTTGCCACTAAGAGGCAGAGATTTGAGTGTGGGTCTGTTTGACAACCTGAACCATAATTTGAATTCTTAATAGCACTACAATGTACCTAAGAAACTTCAGGCAAAGCCATAGCAAGTTATTTTGATTCTGAAACTTGAAATTATTCTCGTTAAATGTGTGATCACAAAAAGTTTTGATACAAATACAAAACAAAATAATTCTAACTTTTGTTCTATTACAGCGACGAACATGATGCCATCATCTAAGGGAATCCCAGGCCCAGTGGAAAGAAGCTGACACAGCCCTGTCACTTTTGGCTTATGAATTAAACAATGTTCTGTTCTTGAAAATAATATAAATAGGCCATAATATAAATAGGCTTAAGGTAAAATGGGAATGGTTTGTTTTTTAATGGCCATCTGTAGCATACACTTAGCAAATAGAGTAAAATGAGTCCTGTCCCCTTTCGTGTTTCATGATCATCTGGCCACAGCCCTGTGTGACAACACTGAAGGCGTTTGTCACAGCACTCAGGACTTTGTGTACCTATGCTGTTCACACAAGGGACTTCAGTGCTTGGCGCAAATACTAAGGAGAAGTTATACAAGTGAGCCAGTCAGGTCCTTAGGAGAATTTTCAGTGTCTCTTCAGAAAGTATCAATATTTTTTATATGTTTTAGAGACAAAACACATGCAACCACCATGAAAATCATAAAACCCCTAACAGTACCCACCTGGAGTTAGTCCTGTTGGAGAGCCTCTGTCTGGATTAACTTCTTTTGAGTTATCAATGCAGTTGGTTTCTTCTCTGTAATTTCAGTGAATTACAATCTAACAATGTTTTAAAAATTAGTATACAGTAAGTAATTTAGATTATCTGCTACTATGAGAATATTGTTACTACTGGAAATTTTTCATATTCAGCTATTAACTTTTTATTTAGTAAATAATTCTAAGAGATGTACAGTTGCTTTAAATATCTAGAAATGTTAATGTAGTGTAAATACATCTAACAAAAAAATCTTACATGATTTCCAATATAACATTTAGATCTCTGTAAAATCAGAACTATAGCTTACTGCTGTGTTTATCAAGCCAGGGATCGTTGGGGTCCCCTCAGGCTACTAAAGCTGCAGGGTGAAAACATACGGAGGAAAAGCACAGTATTGTAGGGACAGACACCACTGTTAGCATATTTTGTTTGGAGTGTGTTCAAGTTTATACTGCAGCACTCAAAACTCAGGGTTAAGTTTTGACAGCAGAGTTAGTCATTACTAAATTCTAACTTTTGTGATCAGTTTTTATTTTGCAGAGAAAGCCATATAGCAAGGATTTGGGTAAGGACCATTTTGTATTATAGCCAACTGAAGTGATATATAGAACGTGACTCATGCACTGTACTCAGATTAGTTTGAAGAGCGATATGGATGACAAATTTTATGTTACGAATCTACCACTTCTTCCATTTCTTTGCAAAGAAATTTGATATGTTTTATAGTAATGTGGGTCTTTTAAATACAGTAGGTTTTGTCTTCTGCATTCTTGGTATTTTTCAGTGCTTCCAGTCAGTCAGAACTTTATAGGCCTGCAATTTTCTTGACTACTTGATTTTAAGCACTTTCAAGATAAAAAGTTTTTAAGTACCAAGTGTCATTATTTGCCTTTAAAGTTTCCTGTCCTTTCAGTATGAAATACTACTAGTATGTCAGTGCAGTGCTGTTTTGGTTATTTCCAAAAATTGAAGGAAAACAATGATACAAGCTGCTTTATAGCAAGTTACCTGAGTTACTTAGGTATATGTTCAATGAAAATTAGCAGTAGGTCATAGTGATAATTTTGTATTTTCAGAAAAAAATATTTTTAAGCAAATTCCTGTAATTTTTTTTTAATGATGATCAGCTTTTGGTATTCTATTGTTACTGAGATCTATTTTTAGAATAAAATGTTTTGTCTCCATCTAAGCGTTTTAGTGTATGGTTTTTGCTTCATTTCATCCCACTCAAAAGAAAACTAAGAGCTCAAATTAAAAAGCCAGATTATTAGGGCTTAAGTGACTGTGATACTTTAACTGTGGTTAAGCCCCAGGCCCACTGAAGATCACCAAAGTTGAAGAAACATCACTCAGGATTTCCACTTGAAGCCTTTAACTTGTCCATACATGCTGCAACTGCACTCAGTGTACTGTTTTCAACAGTCTTTTCTTCTCTACAATGGATATAGTTTCTGCATCTAAAAATGACCCAAGGCAACCAATGTGAAGGGTACAGTTCAGGAAATCCTTTATAGGATAAAAAATACCTTCTTAGTTTTGTGTTAACACAGTACCTCCCATCCTTATTTTCTGTTCACTCTGGACAGTTACCCACACACCAGTAACAGACTTTGAGTGTGTGTCTTGCCACTGGCACAATGGTATGGGAGTGGATGTAGTAACCCACCCCATTGATTCAGGGGGAAAAAGGGATCCTTTCAAGTTTCAGCTATTTGTTAAAGAAGGAAAAAAAAAAAATACTGCAAGTGCTATCACCAAGATGGCCTATGTTGCCATCTCCCTTCCCCTGCCCCAAGATTATTTATGGATAAGACAACACTAAGGGAATCCTAGAATGAGTGTAAAAATGAAACACCCTCTGTTCCACAGAGACCAAGACAGACCACTGGAAGTTAAGAGGAGCTGCTTCAGGCTGATGGCCTTGCCTCTCCCTGAGGCCAGTACACTGTGCAGAGGGGTCCTCCCCAGGCTATGGTTACTCCAATGGGGATAGACCCCAGGGGACATCCAGCTACCCCAGTAAATGGGTCACTTCTTGGAGGCTCTTGTCCTACAGGGATTGCTGAATAACCTCTAGGGTTTGAGCACTGGAAATGCTTATGACAGAGGATGGGGTGAAGCAATATAAGCACCCAGATTCAGCCTACAGCAACCTAGTAATTACCCTCAACCAGTGGTTTTGCTTGGTGGGGATGGGTCTCCTTGATTCAAGTCCTCAGACAAAAAGCCCCACCTATTGCTGAGTGAAGCCCCTGATGCCAACACCTGAAAAAACTACATACCCCAACAATTCTCGAGCAGAACCCAACAGGCAGAGCTGTCTGCTGAGCAAAAACCAGCTTCTGTGGCCAGGGAACTTGAGGTGCAGGTTACTCGAGTCAAAATCACAAAAGAGTCTTGTGGATGGTTATCCATCTGTGCCTGTCAGGGGAAACTAACCTGTAACCCTGCCCTTTCTGAACCAAATCTTTGTAATGACTCAACATATGCATCAGTCAAGGTGACACATCACATAATAGAATGGAAGTGAAGAAAAAAAAAACCCACGATCTCAACAAATGTAAAAAAAAATTTACAAAATTCAACATGTCATGATAAACACTTTCAAATTAGATACAGAAGAAACTTACCTCAGCATATAAAGATTATATGATATATCCACAGCTACCACCATATTCAAAGGCAAAAGACTGAATGCTTGCCACTTCTATTCATCAGTACTGGAAGTTCTAACTGCAAGACAGGCAATTAAAAGATACAAAAGGTACCAGAAATGGAAATAAGTATATGTGTCTTTGTGTAGATTACATGTTTTTTTTTTATGTAGAGCATCCTAAAGATTTGTTTTTTTGGTTTTTTATAAATTTTATTTTTATATTCCCCATACAATTGCAACCCCCTTATTTTGACCCCAATCCCTCCCCTCCCGCCCCCTACCCCCCATAGAGTGTCTCTGGTTCATAGTTTTTTGTTGATTTTGATTTTCACTTTCTTATAGTTATTCTTTTTCCTGGTCCCTTATTTAAGTTTTCTAGATTCCTGCTATGAGTGAGACCATCCGGTATTTTTCTTTTTCTTTCTGGCTTATTTCGCTGAGCATGATCCCTTCCAGCGCCATCCATGTTGCTGCAAATTGCATGTGTTTCTCTTTTTTGAATGCTGAGTAATAGTCGATGGTATATATGTACCACATCTTTTTTTTTTTTAATAAATTTTATTGTTATATTCCCCATACAATTGCAGCCCCCCCCATTCTGACCCCAATCCCTCCCCTCCCGCCCCCGCCCCCCTAAAAGTGTCTCTGGTTCATAGTTTTTTGTTGATTTTGATTTTCACTTTCTTATAGTTATTCATTTTCCTGGTCCCTTATTTAAGTTTTCTAGATTCCTGCTATGAGTGAGACCATCCGGTATTTTTCTTTTTCTTTTTGGCTTATTTCGCTGAGCATGATCCCTTCCAGCGCCATCCATGTTGCTGCAAATTGCATGTGTTTATCTTTTTTGAATGCTGAGTAATATTCCATGGTATATATGTACCACATCTTCTTGATCCAGTCATCTATTTTTGGGCATTTGGGTTGTTTCCAAAGCTTAGCTATTGTAAACAGTGCTGCTATAAACATAGGGGTGCAGGTGTTCTTTGGAATTGATGTTTCTGTGTCCTTTGGGTAAATACCTAGGAGTGGAATTGCTGGATCATATGGAAGCTCTATGTTTAGTAGGTCCAGAAATCTCCACACAGCTCTCCACAGTGGTTGGACCAGTTTGCACTCCCACCAACAGTGCAGAAGAGTTCCTTTTTCTCCACACCCTCGCCAGCATTTGTTGTTGCTAGTTTTTTTAATATGTGCCATTCTCACTGGTGTAAGATGGTATCTCATGGTAGTTTTGATTTGCATTTCCCTGATGGCAAGTGATGTTGAACATTTTTTCATATGCCTGTTGGCCATTTGCATTTCCTCTTCAGAGAAGTTTCTTTTTAGCTCTTCTGCCCATTTTTTGACTGGATTATTTTCTTTGTTGTTGTTGAGTCTCATCAGCTCTTTGCAGATTTTTGTGATCAGTCCTTTATCATCAGTGTTGGGTGCAAAAATGTTCTCCCAGTTGGTGGGGTTTCTCTTTGTTTTTGTTATTGTCTCTTTTGCTGTGCAGAAGCTCTTTAATTTGATGTAGTCCCAGCTGTTTATCTTTGCCTTCACTATCACTGCTTTGGGTGATGTGTCTGTAAAGATGTCTTTGATGTGCAGATCACGTAGTGTTTCGCCTATATTTCCTTCTATATATTTTATGGTTTCAGGTCTTATGTCTAGTTCTTTAATCCATTTTGAGTTGATTTTTGTGTATGGTGTGAGGTAGTGGTCAAGCTTCATTCTTTTGCATGTAGCGACCCAGTTTTCCCAGCACCATTTATTGAACAAACTTTCTTTGCTCCAATGCATAGTCTTTGCTCCTTTGTCAAAGATTAGTTGACCATAAATCTGTGGGTTTATTTCTGGATTTTCTATTCGATTCCATTGGTCTGTATGTCTGTTCTTGTTCCAATACCATGCAGTTTTGATGATTATGGCTTTGTAGTATAGTTTGAAGTCTGGGAGTGTAATGCCTCCATTCCCTTCTTTTTTTGCTTGTTGATTTTGTATCCTGCCACTTTACTGAACTGATTGATGAGTTGAATTAGCTTTTCTGTGGAGTTTTTGGGGTTCTCTATGTATAATATCATATCGTCTGCAAATAGTGATAGTTTGACTTCTTCTTTTCCTATTTGGATTCCTTGGATGTCTTTCTCTTGTCTTATTGCCCTGGCTAGGACTTCCAGTATTATAATGAAAAGCAGTGGTGAGAGTGGACATCCTTGTCTTGTTCCAGATCTTAATGGAATTGCTTTCAGCTTTTCACCATTGAGAATGATACTGGCTGTTGGCTTGTCATAGATGGCCTTTATGATGTTGAGGTATGTTCCTTGTATCCCAAGAATTTCAAGGGCTTTTATCATGAATGGGTGTTGCACTTTGTCGAAAGCTTTCTCAGCATCTATTGATATTATCATATGGTTTTTATATTTCTTTTTGTTGATGTGTTGGATAACGTTGATTGATTTTCGGATGTTAAAC
Organism: Talpa europaea; assembly: GCF_964194135.1. Classification (NCBI taxonomy): domain Eukaryota; kingdom Metazoa; phylum Chordata; class Mammalia; order Eulipotyphla; family Talpidae; genus Talpa; species Talpa europaea. The sequence goes on from NC_140079.1 coordinate 37,721,921, forward strand.
CATCCTTGTGCCCCTGGAATGAATCCTACTTGGTCGTGGTGAATTATCTTATGGATACATTGTTGGATTCTATGGCTAAAATTTTATTGAGGATTTTTGCATCAGTGTTCATTAGGGAGATTGGCCTGTAGTTTTCCTTTTTTGTGTTGTCCTTGTTCGGTTTTGGTATTAGTGTAATGTTGGCTTCATAGAACGTGTTTGGTATTGTCCCTTCCTTTTCAATTTTTTGGAAGAGTTTGTGAAGGATAGACACTAATTCGTCTCTGAATGTTTGGTAGAATTCATTTGTAAATCCATCAGGTCCTGGGCTTTTGTTTTTGGGGAGGTTTTTGATTACCATTTCAATTTCACTAATTGTAATTGGTCTGTTTAGGTGTTCTATTTCTTCTTTATCTAGCTTTGGGTGATTGTAGAGTTGTAGGAATTTGTCCATCTCCTCTAGATTATTAAATTGTTTCCATATAACTGTTCATAGTAGTTACTGATTATTCTTTTGATTTCTTCTGTGTCCGTTGTGATTTCTCCTCTTTCATTTGTGATCCTGTTTATTTGTGCTTTCTCCCTTTTTTCCTTTGTGAGCCTGGCTAGGGGTTTGTCTATTTTATTGATTTTTTCAAAGAACCAGCTCTTGGTTTCATTGATGTTTTGGATTGTTTTTTTAGTTTCAATTTCATTTATTTCTGCTTTGGTTTTTATTATTTCTTTTCTTCTACTGGTTTTGGGGTTTTTTTGTTGTTCTTTTTCTAGATCTTTGAGCTTCAAGATTAGGTTGTTTCTTTGAGTTCTTTCTTGTTTCTTGATGTGAGCTTCTATTGCTATATATTTTCCTCTTATTACTGCTTTTGCTGCATCCCATACATTTAGGATATTGGTGTCCTCCTTGTCGTTCAATTCAAAAATTTTTTTAATTTCTTCTTTGATCTCCTCATTAGTCCAGTGGTCTTCCAGTAGTGTGGTTTTTAATCTCCATGAGGTAGGAAAGTTCCTTGCCTTCTTTTTATGGTTTATTTCTAGTTTGATGCCTTCATGGTCAGAAAAGATGGTTGATATGATTTCAATCTTGGTGTATCTGTTGATGTTTGTCTTGTGCCCCAGTATGTGATCGATCCTGGAGAATGATCCGTGTGCGCTTGAGAAAAATGTGTACTCCGTTTTTTTGGGGTTTAGTGTTCTATAGATGTCTGTTAAGCCCAATTGCTCTAGGTCCTTATTTAGAGCTTTGGTTTCTTTACTTATTTTTTGTCTTGTTGATCTATCCATTGTTGATAGTGGTGTGTTGAAGTCTCCCACTACGTATGTGTTTTCTCTGATGTCTGTTTTCAGAGAGGACAACAGTTGTCTGATATATTTTGGTGCTCCTTCGTTTGGTGAGTATATGTTAATGAGTGTTATTTCTTCTTGAAGTATTGTCCCCTTGATCATAATGTAGTGACCATTGGGGTCTCTTTTTATCTTTTTGAGTTTGAAATCTGTTTTATCTGATATAAGTATAGCTGTTCCTGCTTTCTTTTTTGGTCCATTTGCTTGTAGGATTGTTTTCCATCCTTTAACTTTGAGCCTATTTTTATCTTTTGTAGCTAAATGTGTTTCCTGGAGACAGCAAAAGGTTGGGTTTTGTTTCTTAATCCAGGCTGCAACTCTGTGTCTTTTTATTGAAGAGTTTAGTCCATTTACATTTAGAGTTAATATTGATATGTTAACATCTGTATTTGCCATTTGTTTGTCTTTCCTTTGATTTTATTTATTTATTCTTTTAATAACTTTTTTTTTTTTTGGCCTTCTTTCATTGTTATTCGTCCCTCTGAGGTTCTGGCTTTAGGACTCCTTGTAGTATTTTTTGGAGTGGGGGTTTAGTTGCAATGAAATTCCGGAGTTTCTGTTTGTCTGGGAAGGTCCATATTCTTTCTTCAAAGAGGAAGGAGAGCTTTGCGGTATAGAGTATTCTTGGTTGGCATCTGTTTTCTTGGAGTCTGTTGACTATGTCCCTCCACTCTCTCCTTGCCCGTAGTGTTTCTTCGGAGAAGTCTGATGTCAGCCTGATTGGCTTTCCTTTGAATGTTATCTGTTTCTTCCCTCTTGCCAGCTTCATTATTTTTTCCTTGTCCTGGATTCTTGGGAGCTTTACTATTATGTGTCTTGCTGTATTTTTTCTTTCGTCGTGGAAGTTTGGTGTTCTTCTTGCTTCTTGTATATCAATTTTCAGCTCCTTCTTCACATTTGGGAAGTTCTCTTCAATTATCTCTTTGAATATTTTCTCTGTTCCTACTTCTCTCTCCTCTCTTTCTGGTATTCCTATAACTCTTATATTTCCTTTCCTCATGGAGTCAGATAGTTCCCGAAGTCTTTCTTCATTCTTTTTCCTTCGTACTTCTCTTTCCTTTTCTGGTTTGGTTTTTATTTCTGTGTCTTCAAGAGCACTTATTCGTTCTTCCATTTCATCAATTCTGCTTTCATTGCTTTTCCCAGAATTCTTTAGTGCTTCCACTAATTCTTTGATCTCCTGCATTTCTTTTACTTCCTTCTTTAGGGACTCAATTTCATTCTTCTGATCGTTGATTATTTTTCCCTTATCATTGTTTTCCTTTATGACTTCTGTCAGTTTTTTAATTACGGCAATTTTAAATTCTCTTTCTGGAAGGCTCAGAAGTTCTTCCAAGTTACTGTCGTTGCAATCTGGGGGCTGGTTTTCTTTTTGTGGTGTGCTTTTTCTCTGGAGAGTTGCTAGGTTGCGTGTGGTTCTTCTCCTCCCTACTGTCTGTTTTCTAATTTGCCGTATGCGTTGGGACACTGTGTTGTTGGGACTGGCCGGCATCTTGGGTGGGCTTCTCTTCTCCCCTCTGGTTCCTCCAGGAGTCATCTGTCAGTTTCAAGCAGTCTTTATTGGAGAAAGGTCCCTGTCCTAAAATGTCGATGTGGGGACACACTCCCCTGTGCGCCTGGTCTGCCCCGGCGGTGGGTTCCTGCTCCCCCTCTGGGCTTGGACTGCAGGCCAGAGGGGGTCTGGCGTGGGCGAACCTCCCCCGCTCACCTCTGGCTCCTGAGGAAGCCTTCTGCAGGTAGTCTTTACTGAAGAAATGTCCCTGTTCTAAAATGGTGATGTGGGACACACTCCCTGAGCGTCCGGTGTCAGGCACACTCTTCTGCGTGCCTGGTCTGCCCTGGCTGTGGGTGCTCGCTCTCCCTGTGGGCTCAGACTACTTGTTCGGAAGGGGCCGGGTGTGGGCTAACTCCCCAGCTGGCCACTAGCTCCTTCAGGAGCCTGTGCTGGCTACAAGTCGCTAGGTGGCGCCAAAGATCTCTCCTAGAGCCCTTGGGGAGCTGATTTTCCACCCCGTGGGACAGGGAGCAAAGCGGGGATGGTAGGGTACACCTCAACGGCTTTGGGGTGCTGTGTCTGCCTTGTGCCCCACCGTCGTGGGGAACCCACGCCCCTAATTTCGTGCCCCAGGTCTCAGTTCCAAAGCCCTCAGTTCCAGGACGCGGGCTGTAGCCCAGTTCAGTGGCGCGGGAATGGCGCCTTTTGCACCGCTCCCGTGCCTGGGCGCCTGGTTCCTGCTTACTCAGGGAGGGACCTTCACCTCAGTGAGGACCTCCGCGCGTCTCCCCGCAAGCCTAGGTCGTCTCCCAAGCCTAGGTCGCAGGCGCGGGGACCTGGGCAGCCGCGATCCTGGTCTGCACTTGCTTTTCAAGCGCGCGGAGCGCGCCGCTATCCGCGCAAGCTTACCGGCAGCCCGGGCTGTGTGCGCGTCTCCAGGGGTCTTTGTTCTTCTCTAATGGCGCCCGGAGCCGTTCGCTCACCGCCGCGGCGAATCCTGCAGGGTTCGCCTCAGCTCCCGTTCAAGGGGTGTGGTGGCTGCAATAGTTCCTTTCCACTTACAGTCCCGCTTGCTGCGTCGTTTGTTCTTGGCGGCCGTTTTGGTTTGTTGTTTTCCTCCTCTCTGCTGGTCGGAGAGTGCCGCCTCTGTGGGCGGGGGAGGGGAGCAGGGTTCTGCGCTTCCCTCCCTTCTAGTCCTCTTTTATGGCCACTTTCTTCTTCGGGTAGTTTGCTGGAGTCACCCGTTTATCTTCCGTGTCCCAGTTCTCACTGGGACCTGCCGTTTTCCTCCCTATTAACTTTTTTTAATGGGAGATCTTACTCGCAGCGTCTCCTCGCCGCCATGTTGCTCGAGCATCCTAAAGATTTGACCTCAAAGCTTAGATCTAGCCAATTAGTCCAGTAATGCTGCAGTATACACAATAATAATTTAAAAAGCAGTAGCATTTGCATCATCAAACAAACAATCTGAAAAAGAAAATACCATTTACAATAGCATGAAAAACAGTATCAAACTTAGGAATAAATTTAGTCAAGGTGAAAGATCTTTCCTCAAAAAACTGCAAAAGGAGCCTCCCCAGTGGTGCAAGGGGTTAAGACATAACCTATGAAGCTCGCTGCAGCCACTGCAGCATGAGTTCAATCTTCAGCCAGGGAGCTACCAACATGGCACAGCAGACCTCTCTTGACTTGCCCTCTGCTCCCCTCAGCAGTACATTTCAGTCAATCTGCCTGTTCTGTTCCCCACTCTGTCTCTGTGAATCCTCTCACTCTAGTTCTTATATGTATAAATAAATCTTTAAAAAAAAAAAACCTACAATAATATGTTGATGAAAATCATCATAAATACATGGAAAGATATCCTGTGTTCATGGACTGAAAAAATATAGTTGAAATTTCAATACTAGCAAAATCCATCTGCAGATTCAATGCAACTTCTATCAGGATTCCAAAGACATATTTTACAGAAGTAAAAATAATCCTAAAATTTGTGAGACCAGAAAAGCCTCAAATAGCCAAAGCCACCATGAGAACAAAGTAGGAGGCATCACATTCCTGACTGCCAAATGAATCAGATACAAAAACCTATGTATTTTATGACAGCATTTATATAAAATAGCCAAAGTAGATAAATCCACAGAAATAAAGCAAATGGTGCTTGCCAGAGGCAATAAAGAAAGGGGGATGGATATTGACTGCTTGAAGGGTACAGGATTTTCTTTGGGGGTGATGAAATGTTTTGGAACTTGATGAAAGGTGGTGGTTGCAGAACATTATTGATGTGCTAACTACTACAGAATTGTACACTTTAAGTGGTTAATTTTATGTTATGTGAATTTCATCTTTCTGAAACCAAGGCCTTTTCTCAGTTTAGTAACAACTCTTCCAGGAAATTAAAGTCAGAAGAGAAAGATGATTTAGAGTGAAGTGATTATTGCAAATTCCTGTGCAGGCCCACTTCACTCCTAGTCCTGCAATTCCTGTATATTCTACACACTGCCAAACCCTGTGGCAGCAGTGCCAATGGTAATTTAGCCATTCCGATAATCTGCATCTTCTTCTCTGCTCTTTGACACAACTGGTGTTTTTTTCAATATTACTTTAGGTGCTTTAGGAATTTAACTTCAAGCCCAATCCACTAGCCTTCCCAAGCTCCTTTTATATAGAAATTCAAATACATTATTCCACTGCTACTATATTCTTCAGAAATTACAGCTATGATCACATCACTCATCTGCTAAAAACCAGTAGTTCATCTTTACCTACAAGATGCTATCCAGACAGCAAAGGTCATCATTTGCAGTTCTCTCATCCATGGTCTCCATCCTACCTTTCCAATCTTGTGTCCTATTATTTACCTTCATTGGCCCTATGACAACTCACTTTCTTTTCCAAAAATGGTTCACGCACTGTTGTGTCTCCTTATTTTTCATCTGCCTTGAAAATACTTCCAAACACTTCCATTCTCCAACTTTGAATACTCTAATCCTATCTAATCCTCTATACACCACTGATTACTAATTTAGCTACAATACTTTGAAAAACATTCCACAGCACCTTATCTGAACTTCTTTTACAGCAATTATTTTCCATTTTGGATTAAAATGACTTAAGAATCTCATCTGGCATCTATAAAATAGGAGTGACATGTTTTCATTTATAGATCTTCCTGATCTCTGGCAAGGTTTACTTTTTTACATCTATCCCTTTACACATGGGCAAACCTATCACTCATCTCCATACCTACCGCATTCCCATGCTTTTTCATCTTTGATATCTACAATATATAGCCCAATTGCTCCAAATAAAACTATACAACTAATTACTCAGCCATCACAATAGCCTCAAAATAGATTTACTCTCTTCTACCTGAAGAGAGCAAATTCTACTGGAAACAGATTGTACATGTAGTCATATGAGATCTGTAGTTTACAAACAGCACAAAAAGACAGAAAAACCTTTAGTTTTCTTCTTACTTGGAAGCTGAGATTGATTTTACATAAAAATCATTGGATATTTACTTGCTGACATGGAAAGAGGAAGACCTTCAAGGCATGCTGTCAAGTGAAAAAGTCATATGGAGAACATTTATAAACCACAACTACATACATGTTTGTATGTATTCACACTCATATACCCAGTACATATCACTGAGGAGATTTAAGGAGAAATTAAGGAGTTAAACGTTTTACTTGACATACATACCTTGTCTAGATCTTTTACAAGTATCTACTCAAATTTTACCTGGCTGTTAAAAAACACACCTGTGATGCCGTGATCTAAGTTTATCCTGACAGTCATTGGCACAGCCTGCACACAGTTATATACAATCCCACACTAGAAACTTACCCTCATAGAAAAGATGAAAATCGTAAGAGTCATAAAGGGCATGTCAAAAACTTTATTAAATGGTAGGACTTAGACTACAGGCAAAGACTTTAGACTTGAAATTCAGGGTTCTTTTCATCCTACCACAGTGATCAACACATTCGTGTGGCTTACAAGAGAATTTACTTACTACCTATTACTGTCAGAGGCTATGGATGAAAAGCTCTGTGCAATCACTGGCCAAAACAAGCCAGAAATATAAGAACCTAGTATAATTTCCAGTTATTACCATAGTTTTTCCATTTCTGCTAAGCTAATCACACAAATTCCAACAGACCAACAAGGAAACAATAACACATTTTAACATAAATTCTGAGCAGTGAAATTTTGTATGTGAAAAGAGTTATCACATACAGATGAAACTATCACCTTTATTCCTGATAATGGCTTTGGAGAATGCAAGTGATTATACAGCTCCATCCATATTTAATAAGGTAAAGAAATACAGAAACACTATTTCTCAACAAAGTAGAAAAGCAGCAAAATGTGACTAAAAAATTAAAAGTTTTAAAAAATATTTTGGAGCCACTCCCATAAACAGTTCACAGTGCCCATCTCTCATCAACAACTGCAACATTTCACTGAGTCTAAATTTTCTGTATTTACAAAAAGGGATACCATGTCTCCTAGGGCTTTAAGTTTTAAGTAAGCCTAACAAAGCATCTCTCCTGCACCTGTGATGAGTCCATGTTATGACACTAATTACCAGTAGGAGGGCAAAAAGGGTGAGACTGAAAAACCCTACTCTTTCTGATCTAGGCAGATTTTTACTGAAAGGAAGACAGAAATTCTAAGGCATTATTGAAACTATCTGAATAAAGCCAAACAAAACTCTCCAATAAATAACAGCTTTAATGCCAGATGGCAGACCAGGCAATTTAAAATAGTACTAGTTTAATAGGACAACTTATCCAAAAGGACAAGCTAGTGGGCCTCCCAGGTGGCGCAGCAGTTGAGCGCTGGGTTGCGAAGCTGCCCGCGGCCTCTGCGGCGCCGGTCCGATCCCCGGCTGCTCCCCGGCCACCGGAGGAGGGTCCCACATGGCGCGCAGACCTCTCTTGCCGCCCGCTGCTCCCCTCAGCAGTGTACTTCGGTCCTTCTGCCTGTTCTGCTCCCTGCTCTGGCTCTGGTGAATTCTCTCACCCTCCCGGCTTCTGACTGTACCCAGTGCATGTATAAACCAAACAAACAAACAAACACATAGATAAATAAATAAGACATGCCTCTAGAAAATTAAAAAAAAAAAAAAAGGACAAGCTAGCAAGTTAGCTTTTCATGTTAGCAAGTTCATGTTTTCATTTTACAGTTGTGCAAAGTATTGGAAAATGCTTCAAAATTGTTAGCACGTGGTACTAGCCTGCCAGAGTTGCTATAACAAAGCATTAACACTATATGGCTTAAACAATCAAAATATATCCTCAGTTTTGGTGAATTCCAATATAAAGATGCTAGAAATTGGGTTTCTGTTTTGGCTTCTCACCTTCAATTACTGATGGCCATCTTCCTCTGGAATCTTCACAAGATCCTCTCAGGTCTGGATCTTTAATTCCTTTGCTAAGACATCAGTCATATTGGATTAGGGCTCATATGAGCTCATTTTACCTTAACTGCCTCTTGAAAACTTATCTCCAAATACATTTTGAGATAATGGGGATTAGGATTTCAATTTATTGAATGGGGCAGCGGGAATGGAACATATCTCAGCCTGTAACTCATCTCAATTGTTTAAAGAACAATTTTAAAACAACTGTTTAAAGAACATTATGCCTGGCACATCATAGATGATCCTCAATATATAATAGCTATTACTGAGGAGAATGAAAAATGAGAGAATATTTCCTAAAAAGATTTAGTTTCCACTACACATTCCTTCTACAATGGCAGGGAGAAATTTCCTCTCACTGCCATGAGGTCTTGCACCTGTATGTCTATTCATGTGATTATATAAATGCATTAGCACACCAGGACAGAAATAAAGAAACAAAGGCAAGAAGAGAGACTGAAGGATAGAGAGGTTTTCACTCTTTCCAGAGCATTTTCTAAAAAAAATTCTAGAGGACTTATGGGATAAGGAGAAAAATGAAGTTTCTAATATTAAACCTCCTTATTGCATTATCTTTAGAAGTCTTCCAGTGATCCCTGAGAAAGATCAAATATGACAGGGTCGAAAAAGGAGACACCGTTGCTGTATTCTGCCTCATCCCACAAACACCTGTGCAACAAGCCAACTGTACCATCTTTTGACAATACCAATGTATGTTTACCTAATTTTAAGAATTTTTTGATAATTTTATTTCTATAATATACAACTAGACAGTATTCATCTAAAGAAATCCTGATAAATCTCATTACTAAAAAAATTATTTTATGAATTTAATAGCTATAATGTAAGTGTTTGCAATGTAACTGGTACTATGGTTATGATTATTAGGTCATTTAATCCTTATAACCCCATAAAGATATATGGAAAATACTTTTTGAGGCAGGAGAAAAAGTTTTTGATGATTTCGTCTTTTTGAAGAACTTTATTAATATGTGTCTCACAAATCAGGGAAAAGCTTATTTGCCAGTAAGAGAAAAATTCTTTTTTTACAACACAAGTGAAAAACATCAAATAGATTTTGGCACCATAAGTCTGATAAACTCCAGAGTTGCTGAAGAGGTTTCAGGAAAAAAAAATCAAGTCACTTGTAAAATGGCACATAATAGTAATGAGACTATGCCTTAAATTTCTCCAACATTCACACATATACACAAATATAACTCATGAAACTTATATCTTTCCTTTCATATAAGGAGATTAGATTAAATATGACATATTAGACTATCTAATTTCTATTAAATAAGATTACTAGTACCAATCAGTGTGGAACACAAATGTTACTAACTAAAGAACCATTACCTCAGATGGCTTCAAAATACTCAAGTTTTTCAAAGGCTTTTATATAAACAGGCAAAACATATAACCTGTTTATCTTTTATGAAAGAAATGTACGAACCGTACCCTTAATTATACCCCTGCAAATAGGGCATTTTCTTAGAGAAGGGGCACATTCCTGGCAGACTACCAGATGACCACAAGGAATGAACACAATAGAAACTTCTTCGTCCATACACACTTTACAAGTTCTTTCTTCTTGCAACCTCCTCAACTGTTCCTCCAGTGACAGACCTAGTAACAAAATAAGAAAACCACTATGAAATTCAGTTTCTATTTTACCTCTCATTTAAAAAAAAACAAAAACAAAAAACAGATGCATTGTTGCTTTTAAGTCTTAATTTTGCTGTACCTGAAACATCTTCCGTTGGAACATACTTCATATTCTTTTCCACTAAGGAAAGAAAAACAAACACCATCATTCCACTCAAATAAAAGACTACTTTATATATAGAATATAGCTTGTCAATCGGATTTGTCAAACACAACAACAGGCATAATCCCAAGGATTTCCAAAGTAATATCACAAAAAACTCACCAAATAAGTTCTTAAACAATGTAGAGTCAATTTCTTTTAAACAGTTTTTGAAGATGTTGGCTGCTGCATTTCCTTTAACTAAAACTGTATCAATCAGTTCTCTTGCTTGTAAAGGTATCTGTGTTTTTTGTTTAATAACATCATGTTCCTGTTTATTAATTACATCAGCTTTTAAGAGGTGATCCAAAATAGGCAGCACACAAGTCAGCTGCTGAAAGAGTGCCATTCTATTCCTCCGAATTAACGACAAATCATCTTTATTAAAAAGAAAAGAGAGAATATCCATTAGATGTTAAGCTGCTCCGATTATAGTCACTAGCAATCCTACTAACAATTTAGGTACTTAATAAATAGGAGCAAAAAAAACTGGGATAAAATTACTTCTTTGCACTTTAATGGCTGTTATTTGGAATATTTTGAGATGACTTAGCTAAAGCATATTACTAGTAACACACAGGCGCTCTAGTCATGTCACTTTTAAAATCTATTACGTATCTCAGGACCAAGGTTTTCCATTGTTCTACTGAAAGCAGAGTGTTTTAGAGAATAGTAAAAAATGCCACCTCTGTGTTTTACTAATAGTACTTTTTTTTAAAGATATATTTTTATTTATTTATGCATACAAGAACTGGGGTGTAGGCCAGAGGTGTACAGGGTGAGTGGGGAGCAGAAACAGGCGGATCTACTGAAATACACTGCTGAGGGGAAGAGCAGGTGAAACAGGAGAGGTCTGCTTGCACCACGTGGGTTAGCTTCTTGGCTGGGGATCAAACTCAGGCCACAGTGGCTGGCAATACCATGATAGCACTGAGATTTTAACCCCTGTGCCACCAGGGAGTCCCAATATTGACTTCTTTTTGCATCAAATCGCTTCACTTTTACAGAACTTTCACATCCACTGTCTTATTTGATACAAAAACCCTGTCAATTAAGCAAGGCAGGTATGATTGCTACTCACTTTTCAGATAAGGAGACCAAGACTCAGAAAAGAGTAACTTGTCCAAGGTTGGACAGACTCAGTTACAGAGTCAGGGCTCCAGGATGAGTGTTTTTCCTCACACCATGCTGAAGCAGCAGCAGTGAGGTGAAGAGCTTTAGCTGTCTAGTCAGGACAGACCAAGATCCTACACCAGCCTTGCCCCTTACTAGCCATTCACCTCGTCTCCATCCACTTTAGCTTCCTCATTTCCTCATTTATAAAATACAGAGAATATTACCTTCCCCAAAGAACTGTGAGAATTAAATGACATCATATATCTATAAGTACCTAGCTCAATATCTGGCACATAGCTAGCTAGCTAGCACTATTATTTTATAAATGTCTAGGTTTATACCAATTGAAAAAACTGCCTATGAATCAGGCCTATTTTTTTAAAGTAATTTTTTTTCCTTTAACTCCAAATCACACACACACACACACACACACACACACACACGAGTTAAATTTACTGTATTGTGGTGTATGACCATGAATTCCAAGGTATTTTTCAAGGAGAGTCTTCTTTTGGCGTCCCAATCACCATAATATTTAATTGCCTGTTTCCAGCCTTAAGACATCTCTACCTTACAAGTTTAATGAGAAATAAGTCATAATACCAGAAGTCTATTTTCCTTACCCTTTACTATATTCTAGAAATGAACCGCCCTATTCACCTTAAATCCTCACCTCTGACCACAACAAATCCTACATTAATAATTCACCTCACTACTGGCAAATCTGTCGTTCGCTTTTTAAGATATCCACATCATTCCTAATTCAACCAGCACAAGAACTGTCTCCTGACTGCTCACTCCCCATTCTAGTTTGGATCCCAGGCAATATTTTAATGATCTTCTCTACAAGACCCTAAGCTTTGCCTCTCTATTCCTTATTGACCTCCTGTAGATTTTTCCATAATTTCAAATGCATATTATTATTCTCTGAGTATCTAGAAAGTCACCAAATTACGGTGACCAGATTCATGACAGTGGTTGCATCTCACCTCTTAACAATCCTGAAATCTTTTCACTCTCCTCAGGTCTTTCTTTCAATAAGCCCAAATCCATCACTTCCCAAATTCATCTACTTTTGATGTATTAGGGACTGTGCTAAACCATTTTTTTAATATAATAAATTTTATTTTTATATTCCCCATACAATTGCAACCCCCCCATTCTGACCCCAATCCCTCCCCTCCCACCACCCACCCCCCAAAAGTGTCTCTGGTTCATAGTTTTTTGTTGATTTTGATTTTCACTTTCTTATAGTTATTCATTTTCCTGGTCCCGTATTTAAGTTTTCTAGATTCCTGCTATGAGTGAGACCATCCGGTATTTTTCTTTTTCTTTCTGGCTTATTTCACTGAGCATGATCCCTTCCAGTGCCATCCATGTTGCTGCAAATTGCATGTGTTTATCTTTTTTGAATGCTGAGTAATATTCCATGGTATATATGTACCACCATTTTATTTGCAACATCTCATTTAATTTCTAGAGCAACTCTATGCAATTTGTACTATTATTATTCCCATTTCAATAGATAAGAAAGCCAAAATATGTTTTAAATCAGACTTTATACATTGTGCTATATGGCTACAGACTAAGGTTCTCTTAAACTATTTCTATCCTTATAAGCTTAAACAGAGAAAGTGCTTTCCTAACCCAAACACCCCAATTGACACACTTTAGACACAACCTTCACCTCTGAGAGCTCTTTTATGCACACTAGTCTGAATAGCTGCTTTACTAGCACCTTGAGAGTAAGTACCACAATAAGCACAGGAGTAACACAGGTGATCACGCTCAATACACACATGCTGAAAGAATGACAACTCCAAAGCCACGTGCTAGAGTCTGAGACATGCCACGTGAATAAATACCAAAGTCAGTTTCCTACTACCCTTGAGTTGGGCAGTGGCTTCTGATCAAGTACGAGGATTTCATAATCAATTCCAATTTTTGCATAAAGATCACTCAGCAAGAATTAGGGGGTCAAGGGCCTCCCCTGGTGGCGCAGAGGTTGAGCACTGGGCTGCAAGGCTCCCCAGCCACCAGCAAGGGTCCCACATGGCGCACAGACCTCTCCTGCTGCGCCAACTGCTCCCCTCAGCAGTGTGTTTCATCATTCTGCCTGTTCTGTTTCCCGCTCTGGCTCTGGTGAATTCTCTCACCCTCCCACACTTCTGATTGTACCCAGTGCTTGCATAAATAAATAAATAAATCTTCAAAAAAAAAAAAAAAAAAAAAAGAGGGCCTCCCCGATGGCGCAGCGGTTGAGCCCTGAGCACTGGTTGCGAAGCTGCCCGCAGCCTCTGCAGCGCCATTCAATTCCTGGCTGCTCCCCGACTGCCGGGTAGAGTCCCACATGGCACGCAGACCTCTCCTGCCGCCCGCTGCTCCCCTCAGCAGTGTACTTCGGTCCTTCTGCCTGCTCTGCTCCCCGCTCTGGCTCTGGTAAATTCTCTCACCTTCCCGCGCTTCTGACTGTACCCAGTGCTTGTATAAATAAATAAATAAATCTTAAAAAAAAAAAGATTTAGGGGGTCAAGCCCCATTCTAAAAATATTTGGAGACTAAAAAAGTCAAAATAGACCTACATTCAATACTAAACAATTTAAATTTGCGTTGTATGAAGAAAATATGCAACACAGCTAGGAAAAGAGTTATGACAACATCTTCTGTTTAACATAAATCAGGGAACCTTACTGAAAATAAACATACAGGAAAAAGCTGTAGTCAAAGTTCTAAAGGAGGTGTGTGCACTGCCCATGGTGGAAGAGAGAACAAGCTTCTTGGAGTGACTGGCGATGCCAGCAGCAATTGGTGGAAAGGTAAGGATGCTAACTGTGCATGACTATGCATGTGAACAACCCCCCAAATACCTGACGCCCTCTCTTCTGTTTGTCTTTCCTTCTCCTCTTCTCTTTTTTCATCTTCAGCATTAAGAAGGGCTGACACAATATCATTAACTGTTTTGTAATTCTCTCCAGTTGACAGGATTTTACTCTGAACTGTCTGCTTTACCAGACTTCTACTGAAGCCCATTTCCAGGGCAGCTTTAACCACGGGTGTGTTCATCATGACTGTGTCTTCTGCGTGGTTCTCACCAGGTCCAAAATGGATAACTATTTGAAAAGATATGCACAATGTTAAATTGCAAAAAATATGCAATTACATGAAAAAAAAAAGACTATGACACAATCTCTACTCCTCATGCTGGTATATCATGGTGACAGAGATGAGCCATATCAACAATCACGAAAGACTGAACTTAATAAGGATCAAATGACAGTATAACAATATGTGCTTTTTAAAAATGCCACATCCCGCTAACCTACACTAATAAGAAATTCACTTAGGACGGGGCTGAGGGACCTTTATCTGCCTAAAATTCCCAAATAATTCTAACATATAGTCACTTTTGCAAAACAATATGCAACACAAACTTAAAATTGAGAGATTATCTCGTTTCAGTCAGGAAAGTTAGGAAAATCAAAGACTTCGTGGAAAAGGTGGCACTGGAGTTTGGACATAAAGTATGGACAGGATCAGACAGTTGGCAGTTGGATACATGAAAGAGGATGGAAAAAGGATGGGAAATTAAGAAAAATGGAAGACTAGTTCACACAAAATGTTTAATGACATGGTAAAAATATATATGGTTGAAGAAGCAGTATGATTTTACATTGTGAAAAATGTGCTATAGAAAGCAGTATAAAGTGATTAAAACAAGCAGGACAATTTATATAGAGTGAATGTCAGCTGAGATGGCACTTATGTGAAAACTACAAAAAGACATTACTCGTCAAGACACTTTACTGCCATCTGCTGGAAAAATGTTATAAGCATATAAATGTACAATGGCTAC
Source organism: Talpa europaea (assembly GCF_964194135.1). Lineage (NCBI taxonomy): Eukaryota > Metazoa > Chordata > Mammalia > Eulipotyphla > Talpidae > Talpa > Talpa europaea. Next base: position 37,736,946 of record NC_140079.1, read on the forward strand.
AATGTGTATTAGGTTCCCTTGATCAAACACATGCAGAAATCCTGTAACAAACCAAAGACTTGAATGATAGAAGAGATAAGGAGGAAGTTTATATTTTATTCTGAGTTTGTTACAATAACCATGGCAGACCCATTAACAATACTGTAACCAGAGTTAATTCTATCAGGCAGGGGAAATGAGGAAACCAGTCAGCAAATGAAGAGGTATTTGCTCCTTCAAGTGGACAGATACGGCAAGGCTACAGTTATGAGGCAAATATGACACACCATCAAAGGAAACTAATAAAGTTCCAGGAACCAATTCCAAAGAGAGAGAGAGAGAGAGAGATCTTCAAACTGCCCAATGACAAACTGAAAATAATCATCTTAAAAGAAACTCAATGAAATTCAAGAGTAAAAATGACAATCTGAGAAAACATTGCAGGAACAAATTCAGAAGTTTAATTTAAAAAAAAAAAAAGGTAAGTTTTTTTTAAAGAGCATAACAAGGGCCTCCCTGGTGATGCAAGGGGTTAAGACACAACCTCTGAAGCTGAGCACAGCCGCTGCAGCCCAAGTTTGATGCCCGGCCAGGGAGCAACCCATGTGGCGCAGCAGACCTCTCCTGACTCGCCCACTGCTCCCCTCAGCAGTGTATTTCAGTCGATCTGCCTGTTCTGTTCTCCACTGTTTCTGGTGAATCTTCTCACCCTCTACATCTCTGGCCTGTACCACAGTTCTTGTATGCATAAATAAATAAATCTTTACAAAAGGGCCTCCCTGGTGGCGCAGCGGTTAAGCGCTGGGCTGTGAAGCTGCCCACAGCCTCTTCAGCATCGGTTCAATCCCTGGGCGCTGGCGAGGGTCCCACATGACGCACACACCTCTCCTGTTGCGCCCACTGCTCCCCTCAGGAGTGTATTTCGTCGTTCTGCCTGTTCTGTTCCCCACTCTGGCTCTGGTGAATTCTCTCACCCTCCCGCGCTTCTGACTGTACCCAGTGCTTGTATAAATAAATAAATCTTAAAAAAAAAAATTTTAAAAAATAATAAATCTTTACAAAAAATAAGTAAAAGAGCATAACAAAAGACCTGGAGTTGAAGAACATGACAGAACTAAGAAATTCAACAGGGTTTCAACAACAGAATAATCAATGAACTCAAAGACAGGTCATTTTAAGTTAGCCAGTGAGAGAAAATAAAGAACGAAAAAGAGTGAAGCAAGCATATGTGAATAATGGGACACCATCAAGAAAAGAGACATTTGGGGTTTTAATTAACAAATAAACAAACAAACAAACAAGGAATAGTGTTGATGAGGCTACAGAGAAAAGGGAACCCTTGTACACTGTTGATGGGAATGTAAACTGGTGCAGCTGCTGTGAAAAACATCATGGAGAATTTTCTTTTCCTACCAGAATACTATGAAACTAGGAATCAGTAACAGAAAGAAAACTGAAAACAATTACGAATATGGGGGAAATTAAACAATGCATTTCTAAATAACCTCAGGGTCAAAGAAGAAATCAAGAGGAATAAAAAAAAAATCTTAAGAAGCAAAAATGAACACACAATGTAACAAACTTAGGGGGTAGAGCAATAGCACTTGTAAGAGGGAAGTTTATGGTGATAAATATCTGTATAAAGAATAAAGGAAGGTTTCAAATAAACAACCTAACTTTACAACTCAGGAAATTAGAGAAAGAAAAATCTATGGCCAATGTTAATAGAAGCAAGAAAATAAAGATTAAGGCCAAAATAAATGATTTGCAGACAAAAGCCAAAAAAATAAAATCAATGATAATCTTTTGAAAAGACAAATTCGACAAACCTTTAACAAGATTAACCAAGAGGAGACACAAACATAATTATCAATGAAAAAAGAACCATTATAAATGACACAACAGAAATGCAAAGAATCAAGAGACCACTATGACCAATTATACTCTAGCAAACTGGGTAATATAGGTGAAATGGATAAATTTCTAGAAACATACAACCTACCAAGACTGAATCACAAATAGAAATCAGATCAGTAACTAAAATGACAGTTATCAAAAAACTCCAAAGAAAAGTCAAAGAAAAGTCAAGAACCAGATGATTTCACTGGTGAATTCCACCAATTTAAAGAATTACTACCAATATTCTTCAAACTCTCTCAAATTACTGAAAAGGTTAACAAATTGAAATTCATTTACTAACAGAAAACCATAGGCCAATATCCAAAATGAATATAGATTAAAAAATTCTCAACAAAATATCAGCAAATTTAATTGAACGTTAAAAGGATCATATACCATGATCAAGGATCCTTGCCTAGGATATAAGGATGCTTTAAATACACAAATCGGTAAATGTGACACATAATATTAGAGTTGGAAAAATATATCATGATCCTCTTAATAGATGCAGAAAAAAAATGTATGAGAAAATTCAACATATTTTCATAATAAAAGTTCTCCAAAAATTGGGTAAAGAAAAATATACTTCAATGAAGGTAAGGTCATGTATGACAAACTCACAGCTGAATTCATATTCAAATGAAAAAAAAGAGGACATCAAAATAAAAAAGTAAAAGTCTCTGTTTGATAGGACATGATTTATATACAGAAAACCTTAATGACTCCACCAAAAAGACTGTTCAAACCTATAAATGAAATCAGTAAAATTTTCAGGATAAAAAAAAATTTCACATACAAAATCAGTTCAGTATACACTAATGAAAAAATATCTGAAAAAGAAATAAAGGAAAAAATCCCATATACTACAGCACCAAAAACAATAAAATACAGCCAATTACATACCTTAATTTTAAAAAAATACTTGAGAAAAAATTTAACCAAGGAGGAAAAGGAAATGTACACTGAAAACTGTAAGATATTGATGAAAGTAAGGCACAAATAAATGGAAAGACACCCATGTATGAGAACAAATAATATTCTTAAAATATACATATCATCCAAAGTCATCTGTAGATTCAATGTTAATTCTATCAAAATTCCAATAGCATATTTCACAGAAATAGAAAAAATAATTCTAAAATTCATATGGAAATAAAGAATAGCCAAAGAAATCATCAGAAAAGGGCCGCCCTAGCAGACTAGTGATTAAGTAAGTCTCAGCACTATCACCTCTATGGTCTAGTTCCATACCCTGCCAGGAAGCTAACCCACATGGCGCAGCAGACCTCTCCTGTTTTGCCCTGCTGCTTCTCTTAGCAACGTATTTCAGTTAATCTGCCTGTTCTGCTCCCCACTCTGTCTCTGGTGAATCCTCTTACTTCTATGCCCCTTCCTCACCCCTCGGCACCTCTGGCCTATACCCAATTCTTCTATGAAAAAATAAATAAAATTAAAAAAAAAAAGAAAATCATCAGAAAAAAAGACTAAAGCTGGAGGTATCATACTTCCCAACTTCAAACTATACTTTTTCCAAAAAAAGACACTACAAAGTTATAGAAACAGGAGAATACAGACTTGACATAAAAGTTAATACACAGCCCAATGGAACAGAATCAAGAGTCCAGAAATAGATGTATATAAAAGCAACTAATATTTGACAAGAGAGCCAAGAATACTCAAGAAAAGAAAATCTTTCAGTAGAAGATGGTAGGAAATATTCACACACCGAAGAATAAAACTGGATACCTACCGTACAGGACTCACAAAAATTACTCAAAATGGATTAAATATTTCAATGTAAGACCTGAAAATGTAAAACTCCTATAAGAAAACACAGAAAAAGAAAGTCCTTGACCCTGCCCTTGGAAATGATTTTTTTCCAACATGACACCAAAAGGACAAGCAACAAAAGCAAAAACAAAAACAAGTCAAAAGGGAAAACATCAAACTGAAAGTTCTATATAGTAAAAGAAACAAACAACAAAACGAAGAGTCAACCTACAAAATGGAAGAAAGTATTAGGAAACCATTTATCAGATAAGTGGTTAATACTAAAATCTGAAAGGAACTCATAAATTCAACAGCAAAAATATAACCAATCCAATTAAAATTAAGCTGATAATACAAATGAGTCACTGGGGGAGGGGGGAGGGCTGTGAGGGAGAGGAGGCTAAGTGAGGGAGAGGAAGATGTGTAAGAAAGAGCACACTGTACCATAGTGGAGGACTATGGGTGCTCTGATGGTGGGAGAGCTACAGTGACCACACCTGAGGGGAAAAATTCTATACTGCCAGAAAAATGTGAAACAATGCTACTTTATTTAAAAAATAACTTTTTAAATAAAAGTTATTTAAAAAATAACTTTTTAAATAAAGTGGAAAAGGAACTGAATGGAAATTTTTCCAAAGACGACATGAAAAAAATGTTCAACATCATGATCATCAAGGAAATGTAGAACAAAACCACAATGAGATATCTCACCACTGTTAAAATGACTATTATATAGACAAGAGATATATGTTGATGATGACATGGAGCAAAGGGAACGCTTGTGCACTCTAGGTAGAAATATAAACTGATGGAACCAGTATGAAAAAAGTACAGACAGTGCTAAGAAAATTAAACAGAACTATCTTATGATTCAGCACCCCCCCCTTTCTGTGTATATACCAAAAGGAAATGTATGTTCACTGCAGCAGTATTCACTATAGTATTCACTATATTCACATGAAAGAATCAATCTCTAAGTGTTCATCAACATATAAAAAAAATGAGGTTTTATGTATCTGTGGTGAACTACTAGTTATAAAAAGGGAAATCTTACCATTTGCAACAACATGGATGGAATTTATCAGTAAGCTCTGGTAATCTAACATACATAATGACTATAACTATACTGTTACATACTAAGAGTAAGCCTAAATATTCTCACTACCTAAAAAAATTCTCACTCTAATTATAAGAGGTGACAAATCTATTAACCTATGTGGTAACTGTTTCATAAAACGTTTATCAAACTATGTCACTGTATACCTCAAACTTACACAATGTCACATGTCAATTATATCTCCATAAAGCTTGGGGGTAGGGGGATGAAGCACTCAACATTTTCAAATGCTGCTAAGAGATGAAGTGGTAGATTTTCTGAAACAAAAATACTTTTTTTTTTAAAGATTTATTTATCTATTATTTATACAAGCACTGGGTACAGTCAGAAGCGCAGGAGGGTGAGAGAATTCACCAGAGCCAGAGTGGGGAGCAGAGCAGGCAGAAGGACCGAAGTACACTGCTGAGGGGAGCAGCAGGCGGCAGGAGAGGTCTGCGCGCCATGTGGGACCCTCCTACGGTGGCCGGGGAGCAGCAGGGGATCGAACCGGCGCTGCAAAGGCTGCGGGCAGCTTCGCAACCCAGCGCTCAACCGCTGTGCCACCGGGAAAACCAAAAAAATACTTTTTTTTTTAAAAGATTTATTTATGCATAGAAAAATTGGGGCCAGAAGTGCAAGGCGTGAAAGGATTCACAAGAGACAGAGTGGGGAGCAGAACAGGCAGATTTACTGAAATGCACTGCTAAGGGAAGCAGTGGGCAAGACAGGAGAGGTCTGCTGTACCATATGTGGGTTAGCTCCCTCGCTGGGGATCAAACTCAGACTGTAGTGGTAATAGTGCTGAGACTTACCCTTAGGCCATCAGGGAGGCCCCAAACAAGAACAGCTGTTGTTAGAAGTTGTTTAAGAATTAAAGGTGAAGAAGAGAGTAAGCACAGATCAATCCTTCTAGGCATTTTGTTGTAAAGGGAAGCAGAAAAATGAGACACAGATGAATGGGGATATAGATTTAAGGAAAGGTTTTCTTAGCATTGAATATACTATGTATGTAAAATAAATGATTCAGGGGTGATCAAAAAATGGTGAGAGAGAGAAAGGGTTGATCAATGCCAATGCGAAGTCTTAAGCAGGGGATGCAATTCAGAGGCAGCGGTCAAGTGAAAGAGTTGGTCTCAGATAAGGGCAAGGGCAATGCATCCTTTATAAAATAACAAGCAATATTGTTGGCACAATGGTGGGAAAATGAAGTACTCTTTTGATTGTTTTTACTTTCTCAATATAGTTAATGAGCTAAGAATAAGGCAGGAAAGAGCCCTGGAAACTTGTAAAAGAGAAAATGTGAGTCATTTGTTAGACTGATAAAGCGATTTTATTAGAGCAATGTAGTAAGGATGACTGGAGGGCAGCTCTGTGATCAGAAAACTGAGGTTTTAAGTTTAGAATTAGAACAGTCAGTACTGGGCCTCCCCTGGTGGCATAGCAGTTGAGCACGGGGCTGTGAAGCTGCCCGCAGCCTCTGCAGCGCCAGTTCGATCCCAGCCACCGGTCAGAGTCCCACATGGCGCACAGACCTCTCCTGCTGTGCCCGCTGCTCCCCTCAGCAGTGTATTTCGTCAATCTGCCTGTTCTGTTCCCCGCTCTGGCGAATTCTCTCAGCCTCCCACGCTTCTGACTGTACCCAGTGCTTATATAAATAAATAAATCTTTAAAAAAAAAAAAAAATCAAGTGAATTCCATTAAAAAAAAAAAAAAGTCAGTACTTCTAGCCTCCCCAGCTCTATTACACAGGTGATAGTTGTCATGTACCCACGTAACTCTTTTCCAAGTCAAATACCAACATATCCTTAACAATCCTCCTTAGATATGGTTTCTCGAATTCTTATACACCTCAGTCACCTTTTTCTGGTTCTGCTACAAATCTGCTATTATTTATTTGAAAGTGCATGGCAACAAGAGAAAACCCCTCTCTATATGTGTTACTACCTTCACTATTCTGGACACCATAGCTACATTGTTATGTACATGAATGAAATGCCAGATGTGGCTAAAATTAAGTTCTCATCAGAAGATTAACTTCCTACCCTGGCATTAAAATACCAAACATCTATTTGGCCCAATTCTCAAATAATATGTGAACTGTGCATTTTCAAACATGCGAGCTTATAGCAAATTTTTCCTCTTTAGAGGGCTTATTATTTACAGCTCATTTAGATTTTTTTGAGCTATTTATTATGGCTGCTTTTCTTACACTTGTTTCTAGTCACCCCAGCTGGAATGTCAGCATTATAAGAGTAATTTACATCCTTTCATTCTTATTATGTAAAATATTCCATACATACTTGGTGGATCAGCATTTTCTTCTCCAGGAGTATCTGAAGTTGACAACAACTATGAAACAGGAGAAAGGTAGTAAAATCATAAACCTCAAGCTATCTCAGCAGGGCAACATTAAAGTAAGTTTACCTTAAGTAATGTTCATAATCTAAAAAACAAAGTAAGTTGTATACTTCATTTTGCATTGGTTTATCTTAACACAAAAATTTCCTTGAATTTCACCTACTTTTAAAATTGAAATTTAAGTATTTCCCTAGTTTCAAAAAAGTAGAAGAAAGTACTAATGGCTTCTCATTCCATTCAGAAAGTTGTAGATGTTCAAAACTCTAAAAAGTTACTTTTTGTACTTTTTGTTTGATTTTCTGGAAAAGATGGAATACAGTAAAGATATTCCTCTAACCCCACCACATACTTGCACAGTGGCAGTTGAGTTTTCAAAAATCAAGAAACAAAGAAAAATCTTGTTTGAAAAGCTCTGAACAAAAAAAGGTAGTTATAAAATTCAAATGAAAGGTGTCACTAATATGGAGTAAAAGGAAAGCAAATAAAATATCTTCTTCCCACAATAATAACTTATCATTCAGGAGACTTCAATGTTGCCAATAAGAATACATTTACCTGTTCAAGCAGATGAGGATATCTAGCTTGAATCTCATCAACATACTCCTGTCCTTTCATTCGTATCAAGAATTCACACCTGAAATAGCAAAGGAAAATTGGTTTTAAACCACTAATGCAAAGAAATGTAAAGAAAAATGGCATTCGAACTCTGTACCCAATGGTATAAACATTTTACAGCACAATCATGTACACATACCAAACAGAAACAAATCTCTCACGAAATAGGTACAGTCTTGGTATGTGTTGATGCATTTTTACATTTTCCATATATTTCCATTAACACAGTAACAAAAAAGCCTGGACCTATGAAAGAACAAAAGCTGAGACCTGAAAAATGTTGTTCTAGGCATACACTTTGGGGACTTAACATTATCAGAAACAGTAATTCAATATTCCTAAAATGGGATCCTTCACAGAACTGTTCATCTTTCTCCACTGTCCATTCCTCTATTATATTTGAAGTGCAAAATCTCTCTTTAAAAAATAGAATCAAGTATTTATATGATATAGAATCAAGTATATATATGATATGAAGTGTTCCCGGAGTATTTGTTTGCAAGCTACTAAGTCTTCCCAAAGATGTTCCAGAAAATTCACAGTATATGTTTCCATCAAATTTGTTAACAACAAATGGTAGTAGACACCTAGTTTTCCACTTGCAAAAAAACAAATGGCATTCAACCTATGCTCACACTATATACAAAAATAAACTAAAATTGAAACCTATACCCCAATGTAGACCTAAAACAATAAAACTTCTAGAAGAGAAAAATCTCCTTAAGATTTCTTACATGAGACCAACAGCATAATCCATAAAAGATAAAATTGATAAACTGAGATGAAAATTTAAGATTTCTATTCATCAAAAGATACTATTAAGGGGCCTCCCTGGTGGCACAGGGGTTAAAGACAGCGCTATCAAGCGATTGCCAGCCACTGCAGCATGAGTTCGATCCCCGGCTGTCCACTACTCCCCTCAGTAGTGCATTTCAGTAGATATACCTGTTCTGCTCCCTACTCTCTCTGGTGAATCCTCTCATCTTCCCACACTTCTGGCTTACAACACAGTTCTTGTATGCAGAAATAAATAAATCTTTAAAAAGATATTAAGAAAATGAAAAGCAATGGACTGAAAGTTCACTAAACTCAGCTAAATAAGAAACTGTATCCAGAATGTGTTAAGAGCTCTCAAAAGTTATTAAAAATGGTCAAAAGATTTGAACAGACACTTCACCAATGATGTACAGATAGGAAACAAGCAAATAAGATGCTCACCATTATTTGTTAAGGACATACTGATTCAGACCACAATTAAAAACCACCACAAACCTATCAGAAAGGCTAACCTCAAAAAGATTGACAATTCCAAGTGCTGAGGATGTCAGAAAATAATTTGGCAGTTTCTCATAAATTTTAAACAAAACTTGCCATATAACCCACCAATCCCACTTGAAGTATTCACCCAAGCAAAATGAAAACAGATGTCCACACAATGTTCAATGTTTCCAGTGACTTTATTCATTATGGCTCCATGCTGGTAACATGCCAGTGTCCTTCACCTGGTAAATGGGCTATTAGTAGAGATTACAGAAGCAAGCTCAACACTTGTTTCTCACCTCAATATCACAACTAGCTATCACTGTGTTCTTTCTCAGTACACAACTATGTATTTATTTTGGAACTGGTTTATACTGATAATGATTAAAGAAACGAAGCATGATGAACCCGGGCTGGCCCAAATTTCCCCCTTCTTCAATAAATTCTATTAGGACAAAGATTTTTGTCTCTTACTTGCTGACATATCCCAGCAATGAAATAGAATCCAGTAGAAACCCAAATATTTGATAAATGAATTGTGTTAAAATGTAATGATAACAATTATTCAGTTTAGTTTTTCATCTACTGAGGTTAAAGATTATCCACAACTGAAATTTGTTGCTTTAGGAAGTGTTTTTTATAGAAGCATCCCAGACCTTTCCCCCCATTTAACTATCTAAAACAAAATACAAACTACAACAATAAATCAAGATTTATTGGTTTTGCTTTATAGAGGACAAAATGTGACAACTCATACACTAGAGTTAGATATGATTTTGTCTTTTTAATACCATATTAATTCTGTGTCAAATTATATGTAATTACCGAAAGTGAGCTATAAATGTCATTTAAAATTCTAACAATAAAATGCTTTCCCTAAATAAGAAAACAAAATGTCACTTTTAAGCATCAGAAAGTCATTTTTATGTTGGTATATTTTGGATCTTAAAGATGTAATTCAAAAATGTCTTTTAACAATATCCTGAATCATAATAAAATATTACTTCAAATTTATCATGGAATAACAAAAAAAGGATTTTTTAATTTCCTAAGGGGTTCAAGAGATTCCTCATTATTGTGAAAGGCACTAACAGTGAAAGTATTGTCTATATCATATAATCCCACTTAAATGAGATACCCACAGTAGGGAAAATGCCAAGAAAGTAGAAAGGTGGCTGTCAGGGACTGGAGGAGGAACAAATGCAGAATTAGTATAATGAGTACAAGTTTCAGTTTGAGAGGGCGAAAATGATCTGGAAATGAACAGTAGTAATAAATGAGGAAAAAAGTGAATATACTTAATGCCACAGAACCGTATACTTAAAAATAGTTAAGGGCCTCCCCTGGTGACGCAGCGGTGAGCGCTGGGCTGCGAGGCTGCCCGCAGCCTCTGCAGTGCCGGTTCATTCCCCGGCCACCGGGGAGGGTCCCACAAAAAAAAATATATATATATATGTATATATATAGTTAAAATGATAAACTTTGTTATGTGTACTTTGTCACAATTTTTTTTAAAAAGTTACCTACTTCAACACCCTCATTTACCAGATGAGGTTCAAAGAAATTGCATGATTTACCCAATTTCACCTAGTTATTTAATAACAAAGAAAGAATTAATTTCTAATCATATTTTCAGTAACAACACTGCCTCTAAATTCTTCACAGGCCGTAGCAAAGATAAGAGATACTGTTAGAGACAGAGTGACTAAACGAAAATAAATGACTTATCACAAGATCGTTGTATAGGAAAAATTTACAATTATAATCAAACCTAATGAAATGTTTCTATATGCATTTTCACGTCTTATTTCTACATCTATTTTACAGCCTTACTTTCTTTTTCCTTTCTTGCCTTTTTCTGGTTTATGTCCCTTTTGGGTTCTATTTTATGTATCTTTTAATTCTCAAGTCTTCTTTAAAGAAAAATGAGATATATAAATGAAATGTATGACCACAATTATGAGTAATCAAAATTAAGCTAAATTATATCCTGAATCCATGGCTTATGAGAACGACATAAGGCATTCTACATTTTTTTCATCAAAATAAAGTTAAAACGTGGTGTTTTAAAAGGTTAATTTCCAGTGGTATAAGAGAAAGCTTTGTTATACCAAAATCTAAACAATCATGCAAGCATGCCTACTTCTTTTAAGCAGACTTCTGTGTGGGAATACTTTCCAAAATAATTACCTTGGAAACCACTTGGCATGTTCCATCCACGGATCATCTCCAGATTCCCAACACCTCAGTCCACCATCACAGCAAAAGCATTTGACATCATCATTACGACCTAAAGAAAACAATACACACCAGTTCTAGTATGTACATCGAAATGAACCGGATAAAATGTACTGCTGTGTTAGTGTGCTTCTTACCCACACAATAGAAGCCAGCACTTGCAAGTTGTTCAGGCCGAACTGGAACACTAGATGGCCAGTAGGTAAATGTTCTCAGTCGAGCTGTATGTGTTTGCATGCTCAAATTTGAAATGCTAAATCTTAGCGCTCCTGGAGAATTTTCCAGAAATGGACAATTGGGGAAATGTCTCCGGTGTTCTGACATAGCATCATCTTTTGGTTCCCAGTTGCTCAGCGTCCCACCACAGGCAAAACAGGCAACCCTATCTCCAGGCCCTAGATAATAAAATCCTGCTTTGGCCAATTCTGATGGTGACAAAAAAGTTAATGGCCACATATGATAAGTAAGAAATCTGGCTTCTTCGGTACTCATAGCATAACTGTAGGGGTTGGTCCTCACTGGGGAGAAGTCTTCAACTGTTCTAGAATTAATAGGGTTTAGTGAAAGATTGGAGTAAGAACCACTAGATGAGCTACTGTGTTCCAACGTGGGAGATAATGAATGTGCAGAATTGGTTCTCACTAGAGAATTATTCTTCTTAGAGGTGAATTCCAGATTAGTAACAGAAAGCAGATTCTGAATAAAGCTACAACTAGGATATAACTGTTTATGCTTTTCAATTGGATTGTCTCCTTGTTTCCAGTTATCCAGCATCAGGCCACAACAGAAGCATTTGACCTTGTCAATCACACCAGTGTAATAAAAACCTGCACGAGCAAGACTCCTTTCTGAGACAGGAACTCCAGCAGGAAAAGCTGAATATGTAGACATTCTGTAGAGTTCACATGAAAAGTCGTATTTCATTTTCTGTTTGTTGTCATTTGTCCAATTTGACAAGACTGTGCTATCTTCCATTATAGTCTTAATTTTTTGACACGAAGAACCTATGACAAGTCTTTGGGAGGTAGTTTTTGTGCATGAGTGATTTTACTTCTTGACAGCTAAAAAACTTCACATGAAATTTCTCATTTCTTCACACTAGATTTTAACCACAAAACAGAATCAAATGATAGGCTCCTACTTAAGTAAAACTTACTACATCTACTTTTTCTGGATTCATGCTGCAGTTTACACTCAGGTGGGATCAATCTCTCTCCTAAAATACCAAGATAGTATTTCGTATTCTTTGGGATTATAGTTAAGTCTTCTAGGTAACTCAAGTGCCTGGTTTGTCATATATTGGTCTAATCCTATCCTAATGGCTCAAAAGAAGTTTGTGTATTTGAAAAAGGTTTGTAATCCCTTTGTAATTTTAAAGCTTTAAAATTCTAAAGGATGATAAAATACCTAAATTGTGCCTTTGCTTTTGGTTACAAACTACAGATATTAGACTAATTACTCATTATGCTGCAAGAAAAAATGTATAGGCAGGCTTCTTTCTCTATAAGCACTTGATATGAAAAAGTATCTTGTTTTACACTAGTAAACAAGAATTAGTGTTCAGAGGGTCACATTGCCTACAGGCTAATTTCACACAGCTTATTATCATCTACTTAAGTGGGTTACACCAGCTTCAGTTAACAACCTCTGAGGATGTTAACACAAGACCCACAAGCTTTGTTGAACTAAATGGCTGTTATACTACATCAAATGAATTTTAAAGTTCACAAACTGCTAACTCTTCCATTTTTCTTAAGTATTTACCTGTTTCCATTTCCTACAGCACCATTATGTTGTCTTTCTTCCAAACTTTGCATACCACTTTATTATACTTGATGGATGGAAGCTATTATCTCCATAAACTAGTAAACCATAAAAGCTGCACAGCAGAAACTTTTGCTGCATTTGAAAATTAAATAACCTATCTTTTACTTGAGGATCACAGACCTCTATTATTCATTTTACAATGAAAGCACGAGCAATTTGTCAAACTACTGCTTGACCTGTCTAATGCTATCACAAATAGCTAACAAAATATTGTATTACCAACAGGATTACAGCTTATGCATAATGTAGCAGTACTAGCCTTCTTTCTGAAAACCCTTCAAACTTTAACAATATACTTCATACACAAAATTACACTCCACAGAATCAAACTATATCCCTTTATAAAGTTTCTGGGTGTCCAAGTTGGGATTTATTACTGGGGAGATGGAAGGAGAGTGGGTGAAAGGAAAAAAGCAGACTCTTCAGGGCTGCAGATCTGAAAAGAAAAAAAAAAAAAGCTGTAGTTCAGTTTACTCGATAAAATACGATTTACACTTTAGAAAAACACATCTTAATTCCAGCAACTTGTAACCCAAACTTTCTAACTGGGAAAGCTAAAATAAAAAAGTTAAAACTAAAACAAATAGAGTCTATCACCTGAGTGCTAAATACACAGTCTTAAATGTACAAGTTTTATAGACAATGGACATTTCCACATAGGAAAATGTTTTGTCCTTGGGTTCTTGCCCCTTTTTGGTGGCAACTTTTAATAGTTTAAGGAGAATATCTCTGGGAGTTTGCGAGAGGCAAAGGAGGGCAGGAGACACTACACCCCATCCGCAACTGCACAGAATTAACTAATTTTGTTAATATCCAATCTCTTTAGGACGAAGCACCGGCCAGAATGAGTAAAACGCATCAGCATTTAGTAACCAGCTTCTTAACCTCTAACAGTCCTCCCGCGTCGCCACAGAAAGCAACTGGGAACAACGCAGGCCGGGGTTTGTGCAACACTGGCCTCGAGCACGAACGTTTTCCTTCCACCAGGATTTGGCAATCCGCGTCCGTCACGGATCGATTTGTATCTACGAGCGACGCCCCCGCGGAGTTTGCTTTGTGCGGAGCCGCAGCTGCACCGCGGCGTGGCTTCCAAGAAGTAACGCCCTGGACCGTTTTTTCACACCTGTAAGCGTTTTACCGTCCGAGCGCAGCTGCGCGTGGGCACCCGTACCGCCCGCGGGGCGCGAACAGCGAGGTGCCCCCGCGTCCCGACTCTTGTCCCCACGGACGGCCCAAAGGCGGGGGGCCCGGGGGGAGAGATGCGGCCGCCCCGCCGCGGGCCCGCGTCCACCAGGGCTGAACGCCGAGGCCGAAGCTGAAACCCAGCCGGACGCCCAGAGCCCCTGGAGCCCAGGCCGGGAAGCGGTCAGCTCCCAAAACGGCCCCGGACGGTGACTGTGGAACCCGCGGCCCCGAGCCGTTTCCGCTGGCGCGCCGCGCCCTCCCTCGCGCCGCCGGCCCGGGACGCGGCGCACTCACCGCAGAGCCGGCGCAGCCCACACGAGCGGCCGGGGTTCCGGCGCAGCCGGGAGCAGCGGCGCCGACCGGGGTCCCACGCTCCGCCGGCCCCCGCCCCGCCGCGTCCACGCAGACGCACAGTGACGTCAGCGCGCCGGGCCTAGGTCGCCTCATCCGCGCGGCGCCGGGGAGTCTGCGGCCGCCGAACGGGAGGGGGCGGCGGTCGGAGCCCTTGGAGCGAGTCTTCCTGAGCCCCTCACGCCCCCGAGGGGAGGCTGCGGACCCGTCGCGGCTGCTCTGCGGAGTCGCCAGGCCTCACCCCCCGGGCCCGGCCTCACACCTCACCCCCCCCCCCCGGGCCCGCCCTCCCGGCGGAGCTGACTGTGCGGAGAAGGCGGCGCCGCGCCGGCGTTTTTGTTTCAATAATCAACAGCTGGGGCCGTTTTTCAAAGGCTCGCGGCCTCCGCTGCTGGGGCCGTTTTGGGGCCGAGCGCGGCTGCGTGGCCCCGACGCGCCCCGGCTGGGCGGGGGCTGGAGGAAGGGGCGTGGGAAAGTCGGCCTGCGTCAGAGGATTCATTTGAAGGCTCGATTTTATCATCCTCTAAGGAGGGTGCGGATTCCAGCGTCAACTCTTGTGTCTAACTTTGGGGGGTTTGTTCTGGAGATAAAGGCACTAATGAGTGTGTTGGTGGCCAGCAGGCATCACTGGGAATGTGGACGGGGGTCTCAGGCCAAACCTCACCCCTCGTTTTTTCCTAACGTGGCTAAAACAACTCTCCACTCTTGTGCGTTGTATTTGATCGTAATGAACCACAGACAAGCCCCCCTATCGATGGCATTTTTCGGAGTTAACTGACCGAAAGATTATACATTCAAAAATCTCGTTTTTAGTAATCGTGGACATTTTGTCTTCCCGCGGCTACTGCCCGGAGCTGTGTGACCTGCGGTAAATATTTGTTGTATTGCGGCGAAGACACTTTGTCAATGAAATCAGATATTTGCTTCTCTCGGGGGAACTCCAGGGGGCAAACATTTCAAAAACTTCCAAATAACAAGCCACTTAATTAGGCAGCCAGGGGAATTCCAGGACCCTGAACCATTTCCCATTTCCTGCCACTGTCATTTCTGTGCGCCAGTCAGCCACAGAACTGGAGGGCTTGGGTTGTAAGGTGAGGAATAAAAAGAAAGTATTTGCAGCCATTTGTGATACAGAGAAAAATGCCAAGGCTCCCAATGACTAAACACTTCCAAATATGCACATGTGTCTCAGTACTGGTTCAGTATTGAGTTCAAGACACGATTTCTCGGAAAGTTACAGAACTTCCCTTATGTATGTGGGAAAATGTATAGGTCAAGTGTACATAGCAAGAATGGTTCATTTTGAATTCAAGATCATTCTTTTTCAGTTTTTGTCCTGACCAAAAAAGTAAGATAATGAATATACTTCAGTTTAGGGGAAAATTTTGATTTCCAAAACTCGGAGGCCTGAGCTATTTTTCCTCCCAAAAGCAGTAATATTGAAGTATAATAAATATTACTCCTTAGCTTATTTTATACGTTATATTTTAGTGTTAAATTATTCAGCTGCCCATTTATTCAGTTATTTTTTTTTCTTTAAAGATTTATTTATGCATACAAGAACTGGGGTACAGGCCAGAGGTGTGGGAGTTGAGAGGATTCACCAGAGACAGAGCGGGGAACAGAATAGGCAGATTGACTGAAATAGACTGCTGAGGGGAGTAACGGGGGAATCAGGAGAGGTCTGCTGTGCCATGTGTTTATCTCCCCGGCCAGGGATGGAACTCGTGCTGCAGTGGCTGGGGATAGCTTCATAGGTTGTATCTTAACCCCTGGTGCTGTTGTAGAGCAACCCGGATACAAAACGGGGTGCCTGACTGTGGGTCCTCACCCGCGCGCTTAAAAGGACTTATCAATGCTCTACTGCTGGCACACGTAAAAGGTTAATAAAAGGTTTATTTTCAAAGGGAAGGGGAAATGAGGAAATGTACAGCTCTGGGAGAAAAGTGGGAGACAAAGTTTTAAATGAGTCCTACCCGATCCGCCGATTAGGAATTCCAAAATGGCGCTCTAAGAGCTGGCCGCCAGCCAGGAGCGGTGAAGCCAGGAGGCGAGCAATCGCGAGCCAGAGAGCGAGCCCAAGTCCCACGTGTTTGGTTTTTTTTAATCCAACCTGGCTGCCCAACTCCACCCTCAGGTCCCAGCCACCCTCCTTTGGTGGTGATGGGATTTGTCTTTTCCAGAGTCTTGATGGCTTTCGTCTGGAGTGGGGGTGGAGTCCACAAAGCCTGTATAGGATTAACTCAGGACATTACTTCCCCCTAACAGTGCCACCAGTGTAGAGTTGCTGATGACTTTTAATAATAGGGCCTATAGTTCTACCCAGGTTGCCCTCCTAATATTTTTTGATAAATAACATTTTTTGAAAAAAACATTTACAGATCCAAGATAATTTTGAGGGAAAAAAAGATTGAAGGCATTTGTGCACCAATGAGTTATATAATAAAGCCCTATTAGTTAAAACAGGATTGTATTAGCACAGGGTGGCCAAAGGAACAAACTGAAAGAACCTCCCAAAAACACTATATGACAAGTATCTTTATTAATCAAAGGATTTGAAGACTTTGGGCTATAATCCATCGCTGTTATTGTCATTATTGTTCAAGTTGTTTTAGCCCTATGGGAGTTTTTTGCATTGACTCTTCAATCCTTTTGACATAGTCCTAGTAGTCTTTTATTACTTTCCAGGCTGGTATTATACATTTCTTACACATGCCTGTAATAAGTCATTTATTCAAAATACCCCAGTTGCTTTAGTGAGACAAGGTAAAGTCCATAATCTGAATGTTAGTGATGCTGATTAGCATTGAGTTGTATTTCTTATAATTTGTTGCATGAACAGACCTCAGTAATATACTCTTTTGTTTTTTAATAAAATGTATCATGAACTCTTACTTCCAATTCAAATTCAAGTAATCAAGGTTTCATTTAACCTCATTGATTATACATCTGTAATTCGCTTCCTTCACATTCAAAAGTCCCCATTCTTCCTTCTCTCTTCATGCCCAGTGGTTCTGTTTTAAATATTTTATGGTTCCTTTTAATGTTTTAAATTAATTATATATTGTGTACAATCAGATATAGTATAATAAGTAGTACCATATCATAATATTACAGAATATACATGAACTAATTTGAATTTTGGCCTAACAAAACATACAAGTTGCTATTTTCAGTCATGACCCCCCTTTAGAACTCCCTATTCTGTTGTAACCCCCCCCATTCTTTATCAACTTTATCAACAGTAAGATCAAAAAGTGGACATTCCTATGAGATGTCACTGTGTTGTCCCCATTCACACAGAAGCACACAAAAGCACAGAAATGTGAAATAATTTGCCAGAAGTTACTTGGCTGTAGTTTGAACCCAAAACCTGCCCTTTTAATCCCTGTGCTATATGGTCTTTCTTAAATCACAGTGAGTCTCAAATGAGATTATGTATATAGACACCAAGGTATATGCAAGTCCAATAAATATATTTAGTTATTAAGATTATAATAATGCCTATATTTGACTTTTTAGAATGTTCTTTCCTAAACTGAAATGCCTTGCTTCATCATTCAGAGAACAGTGCCAAGTCCCATCTCTTATGTGAATCTTATTTTAAGGGTTGATCTTTCCTTGCCAAAAATTCCTTTAGATATCTAAAGAAGTGCAGAATTTGACTTATGATTCTCCATGAATGATTAAGCCTTCATACTTTATCAACCATGGTAATGAAGGAAGAAAAGTACCCCTCTTATGTTCCTACCCCAGAAAATTATTAACTCATTCATAGATTTAATGAGGGCCTATTCTTGTCAGTCATGATGTGAGGTGCTAGACATACTGGTATATGAAATACATGATTCTTGTCTCATGGAAATATGGACAACAGAATATGACATTAAACAAATATGTGAAAAATTGTGACACTGAAGAAACAAAGGCCAATAGAAAGACAGTATAAGGGATATAATTTTTTTAAAACAATTTTTTTTAAAAGATTTATTTATATGTGAACTGGGGTACAGTCAGAGGCGGGGGAGGTTGACAGATTTCACCAGAGACAGAGCAGGGAATAGAGGTCGGCTTCAGCATGTGGGTTGCTCCCTGTCCAGCCGGGGATCGAGCCTGCACTGCAGAGGCTGCAGTGACAGCTTCACAGCGCAGCGCTCAACCCACTGCTTAAGGGATATAATTTTGATGGGTAAGTCAGAGAAGTTCTCTGAGCTTTAAAGCAGTATCTAAGCTGAGACGTTTTAGAATGAATAGAAAAGTGTTAAAGAGTGAATGAAAGAACATTCCAGCCAAAGACCCTGAAGCAAAAGAGCCTGTCATGCTTAGAAACTGAAGAAATTCAAGGTACCTGGGATAGTGTGAGCAATGGGGAGAGTAGCAGAAAATTAACACTGAAAATTACACAGGGCCAGGTCAGACACTGCTGAGAACAGGTAGATTGTGCAATTTGAGAAAAAACAGCATTATTTGCACATTACAAACTCTGGAAATTAGGCCTTGCCTAACTTTTCCTGACAAGAGGGGTGTGAATGGGCGTGGTCTTAAAAAGAATGAGTCATGCTGATTCACTAACCTTCTTTGTTTCAAGGGTATTAGTCCTCTAAAACAATCCCTTAAACATCACATCTAATATTTTCTTTGCATATCTAGTACAATATGTAAGATGTCAAAAGGAGCTGAAGATTGTTGAATGACACTCCTGTGACCACAAAGGAAGTTACTGATTAATAACAAAAGGAATAAAAAGAGTGGCTGGAATTTAAAGCAAGCAAGCCTTTAGTCTGATATTAAGTCCACAGTAGAGTTCAGAGTTTTAACACTTACTACACATTGTATTTTGAGGTTTACATTTCTGGCCAACTCTGAGAACTGAAGACCAGGTCCGATGGAAGGTAAGGTTATAAAAAAAAATCAAGTGAATTAATGCCTGTCAAGCACAAAAATTCAAAAAATGGTGCCTGACATATTGTCAGCAAATAAAAATTCAATCCAACACTTAAGGAAATAAAATTATTTTAATAAATTAGTGGGTTATATTAGCTATAACCAAAATGAAGAGGAATTTCATAGTGGAGATGGCAAAGTTCATACAGTATGCAATAAAAAACAGATCCAAAAATAGATGCTGCCAAAAGGGTACATACTATTTATGTCTCCTACAGCTGGTTGCAAACACCTAAACAATATTACATTTAAGTCCGCCTCCCATCCCAGGAAGACAATGGCTAGCAAATTGCTCCACACCTGAACCTTTTAACAGAGAGAAAATCAGTTGCATCCCAAAGAAATAGCCTTCCAGCATCAGAAAGGATATTTGCATTCTCTCTCCCTTTTGTGGCTGCTAATCTTTCTCTGCAGAACGGTAGGCGACATTTAGAGCTAGTTTAGATGCTTGATCTTTGCCTGTTCTCCCAAAATAGCTTCCATTACATGTGTACTTCTGATCTTAAAGCTCTAACAAGACTAAAGGAAATAAAAAAGGCTAAAGAATTATGAATTGGACATGTTGAGTATCAGAATGTAGTGCAGGAGGAAATTTTGCTGCACTGACAGTACAGATTTATTTACCAAAAAAGCTATTGGTTGCCAGGGCTGCTAAGTCCCAGCAGTAACACCAAAGTGGTGAGACTACACTAGGGGTTTTTCCCAATGGGGAGGACCGACATGAACCCCCTGAACAAAAGGACAGACAAACTTACTGAAAAGATTGTAACTTCATCTCAAATGTCCCATCTAATCCTACAGATTAAAGCCAGGTGAGCTGACAGCTGTAAACGAAGAAGCAGTATATAGAAAGGTATCAAACCCCTAGTTCAATGTTGAGGTCTTAAGGAGGTATGAAAGGAAACTGATACTGAACTATTTGATAGTATAGAAATAAACATATTAAGAACAAAAGTGATATAAATTGCTTTATTAAAAAGTGCACCATAGAAGTCTCCACAAAAACACTATGTCCCTAAAAGGTCACTCAAAAATATCCAGACCTACTATTATAAGGTTCTAGGTTCTTAATATAACTCAAAAAATAGGGAAAATTCTGAAAGGTTAACTCAAAAACTTAAATTTTATTTACAATTTCAATAGTGTGGAAATTTTGATTTAGTATTGTGCTTGTAGTGCTACCCCTATGTTTTGTTCACAAGAACAAAAGCGTATGTATTATTCTCTTGGTATTTATATTTTTTTCATGTTTTAGTTACATATATAAATATATTTACATAAAATAAAATTTTCAGAATTATGAATAAATTAAAAATCTTAAAGAAACCAAATCAGTATAAAAATTTAAATTACATTCAATCCATTAATTTTAAAGTTCAGAACAACTTTTAGCTCTTCTTCATGAAAGAAATGTACGAACTGTACCCTTGATTGTTCCTCTACAAATAGGACATTTTCTTAGAGAAGGGGCACAATCCTTGCAGACTACCAGATGACCACAAGGAATGAACACTATGGACACTTCTTTGTCCATACACACTTTACATGTTCTTTCTTCTTGTAGTCGCCTCAATTGTTCTTCCATTGATAAATCTAACAAGAGAAAAGAACTTTTAATAAAAGGCAATTTGCTACTTCTCCGATGAAATTCCAAGAAAATAAAACAATACTTTTGTACTGATTTAAATTATCAGTACTGTTTTACCTGAAACATCCTCTGTGGGAATATACTTTATGTCCTGTTCAACTAGAGAGAAAAGGGAAAAGGATTACTATGACAAATAAGGTTAATTTTTAGTCATAGAATGCATACTTTTGAACTAACAGTTTAGATTCTAGTCAAATACTACATATTATTGTCATAATATCAAAATAACAAAAATCTTTAATTTTATTTGTGCAATTAGTAGTTTATAAAGTGAATTATTTTCAATAATTCAAAAATTATCAATAAAAGCATATTTTTCAATTGACATAGGAAGTTCCCAGAATAAATTTCCAATACTCACCAAATAAATGCTTGTATAACACGGGGTCAATTTCTTGCAGAGCACTTTTGAACATGGCGGCTGCAAAATTTCCTTTGACTAAAATAGTATCAATCACTTCTCTTGCTTGTAAAGATATCTGTGTTTTCTGTCTAATAACATCATGTTCTTGTTCACTAATCACCCTGGCAGTTAGTAGACTATCCAGGATTGGAAGCACACATGTCAAATGTTGAAAAAGTGCCATTCTATTCTTCCGGATTAACAATAGATCATCTTTAAGTAAAAGAAAACAAACAAGTTCAAATTCTGTTCACAATCATCCTTCCACATTGACACATAAAGTTGTATGAAAATAAAATTCTTAATCAGCTGGCAACTACTAACTTTTAAGGGTTCCTGATCCTCAGGGCCTATAGCAATGCTACAGATGATGAGGACTAACACTGAGCACTGTGATAAATACTTCACATGTGTTAACTAATTTCACCATCACATCAATACTTTGAGGTGGGTATTACTACTCTTATTAGCACTGAGAAAATATGGACCCTGTAAAGCAAGTAAGTTCTGAAGCAGAAAATCAAAGGGAGCCAGGCATTGCTACAATCTGTGTTCCAAAGTATTCTGCATTACTGCTAAGCCTCTAACCAAATGAAATTTAGAATCTAAATTTCATTATTTTCCAATATTAGACATAATATTGCCATTACTTAAGTATTTTAGAGTAAGGGGGAAAGGTGCTAGTAACATGTTGAAAAATAAATCCAATTTGTCAATGATAACTTCCTGTCCTACAGGATCATTATAATCCCCTTCAAGACCTAGATTTTGTACCTATTGGTAAAATATTTTATATTTTGTTATATATAGATATATTTTAAACTCTGCAAATTTTATTATCTCCTTGGAAAATGAATTACAAATTTACTTAATCATATCATTTTACTATGATCTATATAGCTATTTCCATAAAATAATGACAGAAATTGAGCTATCAAAGCAATTTTGGCAGGGAGAAGATTGTTTAGGGGAAGATGATTGATTCTGTCAAGTAAAAGGACACATAAATAGAACCCTCTAATAAAGAATAAAACATACTGCTTAGTCAAAAAATCAAGCCAAAGAATACAGCAGTGATGCTAAGAAGCTAAGGAATCTTTTTGATAACGCAGGTTATTATATAAATTGACGTCTAGTCATCTCTGAGACTGTTGATTTTCTTTAGAAGAAATATAAATATTTATGGGCCTCCCTGGTGGTGCAAGGGGTTAAGTCTCAGCACTATGAAGCTATCCACTGCCACTGCAGCACGAGTTCAATCCCTGGCCAGGGAGCTACCCACATGGGGCAGCAGACCTCTCCTGTCTCGCCTCCTGCTCCCTTCAGCAAGGTATTTCAGTAGATTCGCCTGTTCTGCTCCCTACTCTGTCTCTGGTGAATTCTCTCACCCCTTGCACCTCTGGCCTGTACCCCAGTTCTTATATGCATAAATAAATAAATCTTTTTTAAAAAAGAAATATAAATATTTTGTATCTGGATAGCTCTTTTTTTCAATTTCTTTTTTTTAAAGATTTTTTTTAATTTATGCAAGAGCTGGGATACAGGCCAGAGGTGTGGGAGGGTGAGAGGATTCACCAGAGACAGAGCAGGGGACAGAACAGGCAGACTGAAATACACTGCTGAGGGGAGGAGCGGGCAAGACAGGCAAGATCTGCCATGCCATGTGGGTATCTCCCTGGCCAGACAGGAATCGAACCTGCGCTACAGAGGCTGTGGACAGCTTCACAGCACTATGCTCAACCCGCTGTGCCACTGGGGAGGCCCTATCTAGATAGCTTTAGACTTTGTGGAATGTATAAATGATTGTGCAGGTGAGCATTTGAGTAATTGCTGTCGATGACCAACAGCTATGTCTGAGAAGACCAGACATACATAAGCAGTCTGACCTTCATAGTAGAAAAGAGAATTTGACTAGGCTAAGCAAAGATGCACTTAAACTGTGTTGCTTCTCTGCTGTGGTGTGCCGAACTAAGTAACTCACACTCTGGTAGATATAGGATGCTTATTCTATGGTCAGATATGGGTTGGCTGTAACACAAATTCACTTTCATGGCTAGCAGCAGGTTTATCCAGAAATGGAGTGGATAATATCACTGCCAATCATCCTGGGAAGAAATGAATCCCAGAAGGTCTTAAGCAAGGATGAGGAGCAAACTTTTCTGTACTTTACGGACAATTATGTACTGATTTTTGATGAGGAAAAACTTGCCTGGGACTTTACTAGTCATTTGTGTAAGCTGGCCAGAGCTACACAGACAAACCAGAAGGCAGACAGATTCCTGAGCATGATTTAGGAACCACCAAGAGAGTCACATGCAGTTATCAACTGTCATCTGTGATTTAAGTCTCTTCTATTATCCCTAAATCTCCAGTAAAAACGTGCTAAAATTTGCAGCCTGTTTTCGGCTTTGTTAAAAGGACTTATGCATCTGATCCACACTTGGGAAAAGAAAGATCCACATTTTTCTGTCGAGGTCAGTGTTGATAATGGTCAGAAGGACCAGATGAGAATGCACATGCTCAGAGGAAGAGAAATTCTTGTGACAGGCAAGAGAGCGGCAGACATGGCCAAGCATGCAAGGACAGGGGTAACCTGCCTGAGAGCATATGAAATAGTACCCAAGGACTCACTAAAATAACAGGGACAGGCCAAAGGGGATATCAGTTCTTGTGTGGGCAGGTAAGGAACTTAATCATAATTTGTACCTTAACATATGGTCACATGCTGAGACATACTGCAATGCTAGTATTAAAATTAATTCACTTAGGTATAATTAAGAATTAGGGACAATTGCTTCTCAGCCTTTTGGCTAAGATCAAGTGAAGAATTAGGGACAATTCCACCCCAATTTGAGTAAATAGCGAACCACTAGCTTGGGATCAAAAATGTGACATAAGTAACAGCCAACTACCCAGCATATACATTTTTAATGTACCAAGCAATTAAGATGAGAAAATATTTTTCAGAATTCAAAATCAGAATACTGAACGTAAGAAAAATCTGATTCAATCGACTCTAAGTATATTTTCAGTAATTTACATACAGTAACTGTAAATACTTTTGGAAACAGACTGTAGTCATGGAGGTACCTGATTCTTTTTCTTCAGTTGCTCTTTCTTTCTCCTCTTCCCTTATCTCATCTTCTGCATCAAGTAAATCTACTACAAGATCACTGACAGTTTTGTAATTCTCTCCAGCTGTCAGGATTTTACTCTGAACTGTCAGTTTGACCAGTCTTCTGCTGAAGCCCATTTCCAGGGCAGCTTTAACTACGGGTGTGTTCATCATGACTGCATCTTCTGTGTGGTTCTCACCAGGTCCAAAATGGATAACTACACAGGGGAAGTAATTTAAAATAGATTAGCACTGCCTGTACTTTTTCAAATTTAAAGTTATTACAATATAAATACATTAAACTCCAAAAAAGGATAGTAACTATTTTTAAATTAAATTTCTTGAAATGATATACATGTTCGGCAAACTCAAAAATAATGATATACAGAGTCACTAAAATAAGACTATGAAAAATTATATGCATATAAAACATTATCTGGCATAACCACGAGTGGGAGGAGGAAGCAGAAAGTCACCCCCACCCGAGCTGAGTCTTCTTTCTCGTGTTGCAAGTACAAATAAGCTTTCTTTCAAAATCAAATGTTCCACAGATTTTTGAAAGAGGCCACTGTCATCACGCACTTCCATTACTTCAACGGCCTTCTACAATATTTCTCCCTTCTAATTCTCAACATTACAAACAGAGTGACTTTTCAAACACAAAAACTAATTGTGTTATACTCATATTCCATCAGCAACTTTTATGATAAAAGCCAAAATGCAATGTCACTAATAAGATCTCGCACAGGGGGGATCCTGTTCATCTGTGGAGTTTCATCTCCTAGCACTAGCTCATCTGCCTTCTAATCCTGGGGTCACCAACTGATGGCCCTTGGGTCAAGTTTTGCCTGCACCCTGACCACTCTTGCACTGGGCGTACTTCATTCATTCCCTGCATCTGGTCATACAGAATTTTGATGAGTTCTTCAAATTTGTCTGTTCTCCTTTGTGATGTAAGTCTTTCATATGCTGTTCTCTCTGCCTGGAATATTCTTTTCCTCCCTTAGTCACTTGGTTAACTTCTCCTTTTCCCTTTGATTCTGTGCTAAGACTGATACTTGATTTGGAAAGCCTTTTCTGACTCTCCAAGTCCCTCATCCACTCTCCTCACACACTTCACTTTCCCTCTCATCTTCGCCTCTTTTCCATCGATTAATCTGTGTCCCTTCCACTAGTGGCACACGAGAGAGTTATGTTTGTCCTGTTCCCTATTCTCTCCACAGAACAGCAGATAGACAATAAATATTAGAATGAAGTGAACCCTGAGGACGTTGTGGAAGAGCTTGTTTAAGTACTGGCTCTATTGCCTTTAGGCTTAGGTGATGGGCAGATCACTTCACCCCTGAGCCTCAGGATCCCTAATAAAGAATCAGAATACCCTATACCATAAAAGAATATGTAGCAATCTAGTGTCACCATGCATCTGTTCCCACACTGGTCTGAGGACAAACGTTAGGCTGGATGTTGGTAATTTGTGAAAACTGTAGATATTCAAGCCCTACTTTTAACTATAACTCTGATTTAATTCAGTAGGTTTGATGCAGTGCCTACAAACCTGTAATATTTTTTAAATTACCTCAGGCAATTATAATCTACACCAAGATTTGAGAAATATCAACTTAAGATATTTGAAAATGCACTGTAAATTATAAATCATTATTATCATTGTACATATATGTACATAATGTACATCATTATTATCAACTTTCAATATTAACTGTACCGAATAGTTCTATTTTAATGCAGTAATTATAAACATTATACATACTTGGTGACTCTGCGTTTTCATCCTCTGGGTTTTCTGAAGTAGATAATAGCTATGGCGGGGGGGGGGCAAAAGCATATAAATTAAAATATAAATCTTTTGAAAACTTATTTCAAAAAGTTATTTTGACTATCTTATCAATAAGAAATATTAAAAAGTTGAAGAGAAATAAATAAATATAAAACTTATTCTGATCACTACAATAACGAAGTCAAGAGACCAATTTTATTCAATTTATTGCAAACTATCTTGCCTACTGGCAAAATAATTTTTAATGTCAAAAGCAGTATTTATATTTAATAGTAATTAGAGAGGCCATAAAACAATAGTTTCTCTGTGTATAAGTATTAAAAAATAAATTCCATTTTCATTAAAGCAAGAAAAGGTTACATCTTTTCAATGACCTGTGAGATACTCATTATTTCTTTTATCCCAAAAATCTTAACTTTCCCAGGTCATCCTCTGGGATAAGCTGGACCACATATCAGTTCCACTTAGTTAGGAAATGATTGATACACAATTATTACCTAATTTCTTATTTGCCTTTCCAGATAAACATAAAATTCTCTTTCTAAAATCTTGTTTAGAAAACTTCATCTAATAAAGCTATTCAAGGCTATTATCCCAGCTAACTTTATTCCTCAAATAATTTAATCTATTGCAACTCAGAAACATAAGTTAAACATTATTTCCCAGAGGTATCTAATTCCTGGTCTGTTTTTATCCAAAGAGTAGTACTTTCAAAGATCATGTTGGATATTATAAAAAGGAAAATATAATTTCACAGAAACTCTTAGCTCTCTGCAAAAATATAACTCTCTGTATCAGAAAGTAGCTTATCTATTGTTAGCCAATGATCTTAAAAACTGTACCTACCTGTTCAAGGATATGAGGGTAGTTGGCCTGAACCCGACTGGTGAACTCCCGTCCTTTAACTTGTATCAAGTACTCACAACTAAAAAGCAAACAAAGTTAAATTGGGGGGGGGGGGGCGGGTATTGTAATCCAGTTACCTACAGACTGCTAAATATTCCAAATAAACATAAATATACACATAACCACCTGAGTCCTCATTTACCATATGAGAATAGTCAGAGATACTGCCTCAGAGGCAGGGTGACATCAACAGAGGACCCCTACAATGGGCCATCTGCCAAGGCTGAGGGCAACAAGGGTCACACACAGAGCTCCCAGTTGCTCTCCTCAACTATTCTAAGATTCCTAAAAACACTCTGAATATTAAGAACAGAGCCAAGGAGACAGGAAGAAAGTTCTCTAATAAATGGTACTATTCATACATAAACTTTGCATACTTCAAAGCTAAAAGTATACAGAGAGAGACAGAGAAAAAGAATGAGGAAGCTGAACACATTTTCTACTAAGTCAGATAGTCACAGGTTTGGCAGTTTCCAGGTAAAGTACATTCACTGTCAAATTTAAGTACAAAATGAATTCATGACACTACCAAAGCAAATTTACCATTATATTTATACTGTCATAAAATTACCATCATGGAAAGCTGATAGTACTTTTGAAAAATGCCTATGTGTTCTTCATAATCTTCATAATTTTTAAAATATGAAATATTTGGAGACCACAAAGTTGCTATAAATAAGTACTATATAAAAATAAACATAATGAAAGTAAATTAGGACACCAAGTTCAGTAATCAACATTAAAAATAGTAAAATTTTTGATTATGAAAAGGGCCACCTGATTTAGATAAGACTGTAAACAAATGTGGAGTAATCAAAACTGTAAGATATGATAATAAAATTCCATGGAGTAATCAAAGTTTAGTTGGATCTCTATCAGATCACCCTCTTTAACATTGCAGGCTACCAGGTGCTTCTAGGTTTCTTACCCTCCTTTTTCCTTTTTATCCATAGCACTTATTATCTTCCAACATGCTACATAAGTTATTTCTTACAATTATCAATTTTCTGTACTCTTCTGTTATAAAATTAGAATGTAAGGCCAGGGATCTAGGTTTTGTTCAACTGACTAGTTTAAGCAACTAGACCAGTGCCTGATAATCAGTGATCAGTTGACATTACTGAATGATGAATGAATGGATATATGTCCAAGATATAATGGATAAGATAAAATAATTTAAAATGGACAAGATATAATTGCTTCAAAAGTTTTAAAACTGTATATATAATATCTCACTCACATTTTTTCTACATATACATAAAGAGATGTCTGGAAGGATATTCACTAAAAAGGCACTGTGGTCATCTAATTTGGGTGGTGAGATTTCTGGACATTTAAATGATTTTCTCTGTACTTCTCTGCAATGCATAATTTTGGTTTTGTAATAAGCATATATTATTTCAAAATATATAGATATACATATAGATATTGCAATCACACCCCCCAAAAATTCTCAAAGAAGAAACTTCTTTGTCTTAAATTCTGATCAAAGCTTGTTATTTCCCTAAATAACCCATCCTGAATTGATTCACATAGTTTTGAAAAAGGTAGAATAAAGGAAGAGTAATTACAAGGCAAATACATACAGCAGTGTTCCCATAGCCACAGTTTCACTTTTTGCACTTTTCTTATGACCTGTTATCAATACCAACCTGAAAATACCACTTACAATATATATTTTTTTAAGATTGTATTTATTTATTTATTTATTTATTTATACAAGCACTGGGTACATTCAGAAGTGAGGGAGGGTGAGAGAATCCACCAGAACCAAAGGGGAGAGTAGAGCAGGCAGACTGATGAAGTACACTGCTGAGGGGAGCAGCGGGCGGCAGGAGAGGTCTGCATGCCATGTGGGACCCTCGCCTGGTGGCCGGGGATCGAACAGGTGCTGCAGAGGCTATGGGCAGCTTCGCAACCCAGCGCTCAGCCGCTGCGCCATGGGGGAGGCCCCACTTACAAAATATTTTGAGACCACTTTCATGTAACTTTTATCACAGTACGCTGTTATAACTGTTCTATTTTATTATTAGTTATTGCTATTATGTCTGTGTCGCATATATAAATTAAACTCTATCAAAGACATGTATGTATAGGGCAACACATGTACATGCTAGGATCAACACTATTTGTGGTTTCAAGCATTCTATGGGGGTCCTGGAACCCATCCCCCCCCTGGAAAAATGGGCACTACTGCATAATCCACCTCATGATAATCGCTCACATTTGCAAAGAGAATTTCAAATTAATTACCTTGGAAACCATTTGGCATGTTGTACCCACGGGTCATCTCCAGATTCCCAACACCTCAGTCCACCATCACAGCAAAAGCACTTGACATCATCACTGTTACCTAAAATTAATTTTGAACCAAAACTTACAAATGTATATAATCTGGCCACTGAAAAAGTATTAAAGTGAACATACTGAATATCTTATTATCAGATTAAGTCCCTTACCTGTATAATAAAAACCGGCACTTGCAAGCTGCTCAGGGTGAACTGGAGCATCAGAGGGCCAGTTACAGAATGTTTTCATGCGGGCCGCCTGTGTCTGCATGCTCAGGTTAGAAACAATGTACGATGAAGTGTCTTGAAACTGATTTTCCACAAACGGGCAGTTGGGGAAATGTCTCAGGTGTTCTGACTTGGCATCATCCTTCGGTTCCCAATTGCTCAACTTTCCACCGCAGGCAAAGCAGGCCACTCTGTCCCCAGGGCCGATGTAATAAAATCCTGCTTTTGCTAGATCTGCGGGTGACAGAAAAGCCAAGGGCCACATCTGAAAAGTAAGCAACCTGGCTTTTTCAGTATTCATTACATAATGGTGGGGATTTGTCCTCAAGTTGGAAAAATCTTGATTTGATCCGGGGGTTATAGAATTGGATGGAAAGCTTGAAAAAGAACCGCTGAAATATCCAGTGTTTTGCAAACTTGGAAGTAATGAATGTGTAGAATGTATTATTGAAGAATGAGAAGTAGGCTGAAAGATGGCTCCCAACATGTGAGCTGAATTCAGATTCTGAACGAAGCTACAGCTAGGATACAACTTTTTATGCTTTTCAATAGGACTGTCTCCTTGTTTCCAGTTATCCAGCATCAGGCCACAACAGAAGCATTTGACCTTGTCATTCACTCCAGTGTAATAAAAACCTGCACGAGCAAGACTCCTTTCTGAGACAGGAACGCCAGCAGGGAAAGATGAGTAAGTGGACATGCGGTACAGTTCACAGGAGAAATCATATTTCAATTCAAACGTGTTAGCACTTTTCATCAAGTTTGATAAGAATTCACTTTTTTCTACTATGTTCATAATGAAACAGATGGGGAGGAAAAGGGACTAGCCTTTCTCTGGGGAGGTAGTTTTGTGCATGGCTTTTGATTTCATTCATCTTAGTACTCGTCTGAATACCTAGAACTGGCAATCTTTTGTTCTTTTCACTTGTAGGCATTTAGGGTTTCTGCATGGTGAGGTCCTAAGTCACATACTGATACTGATTTTAAGGGACAATTATACACAAAAACTCAATCTTTGTGTAATCTTTATACATGCAATATAAACAACTACCTTGTGATGAAAATCAAAACCTTTCCTGGAAGTGTCCGGTGCTGAGGTCATCAAGATGTCATTCAGTGTTACCTTCCCAGGTCACTAGAGAGCTTGAGTGGCAAGTACCAGACTGAAGATAAAGTGTCTGACTCACATGACTCAGGTGGAAAACAATGTTCTCCAGAAACTGGAGAAAAATATTCAAACTGTTTATTTTGCTTTTTTGAAATTGTGAAATTTGGTAGGCAGAAAACATCTACTGCTAAAAAGGAAATAATGAATTTTCATATTTCACTAAATCAAAGATGCATTTATTAACATGACTGCTTTGGAGAGGTATCAGAATTAATAGCATTTGCGGTGTATTTGTTTCTCAGAGGTACATAAGTTAAGGGTATCTGACAATTGAGGACATCTTACATGTAATGAAATATAATATATTCCAAATCTTTCCCAAATTAAATTTTTCTTCCTACAATCATTTTAATAGGTAGAACAACTAAAATTTTTCCTCAAATGAAAAGATCAAGTTGTAACAGAGTTTGTTGATACATCCTAAGGCCTACTTTCAAGATTTATTAAACAATACTTACTTCCCATAGAGTCTCAAGAACTTGGTGGCTCAGTCACAGTGACTGACTAGCAAATTAAGCATTCTATTTTAAGAAACTGATCAGAGATTAGAGTATTTGCTCTGTTCTTTCAGGTTCTGCTTCATGCTGTCAAAATAGTTCTGAGGCTATAGGCTAAGATGGATAATCAAGTTGTACAAATTTGGCTTAAATCAGAAATTTTTCACAACATACCTTAAACCAAACTTTATCATGACAAAAACTAACAGTAAATTTACTCTGTCACAATCACTTTTTTAAAACAGCAGCAACGTTATCAAAATTTAGAATTTCTTAATTATGACTAGCTAGGAGTGAACAAGCTCTATATCAAAATTAGCAAGGTCCAATAAACAAGACCTGTGGGTTTTTTTAATAAGCATGGCTTCCTGTGACCCACTGAGGTTAGGGCTTGCTACCGCAAACTTTAAGGCTTTATTTGCAGGTGGCATAAGAAACATATCTCAACACCAGTGATTATAAAACTCACAAAGGGGAGTTAATGTGTCTGACTTCAGTACTCCTTTCATTGGCAAAAATTTTACCCACTGCTAGAAAAACCTCCATGTTTATTTCTGTCTCCTTATAAGTTTGTTCATTTACCAAAATGTAGCCATCCAGCCATCATTCTCAGAGAAAATAACCCATTTGAACAAACTAAATTTTGTACTTTTACAAGATCAACAGTCTTATGAATGTTTAATTTCTTCACCAATCATCAAGTTTATCTTTCCTGCTTTCTCTGAACTTCTTGTAACCATCAAAGAGTTTTGTTCTTAACATTTCTTTGTCATTGTAGAAAACTTTTAACATGTCAAAGGTCTTATTTGCATATTTCTCTAATTTGGCCCAGGGCTGAATATTAACTCTTTGTTCTAAACAACTGTCACTCATTTTAAAATTTTTACCAAACACACTTACTTTTTCTATTCTACACAGTGGTCAGCGGAAGATGGTCAACTTTGAAGACTGCTTATACAATTTGTCTCAGCTACGGTCATTTCTCTTTGACATCCACAGGGAAATTCAAAATCCAATTCAGAAGTTACACCTCATGAAAATATACTGTATTTTTAAAATTAACATTCTTTGGATACCAAAAAACTAGTTACCTACTTAATTTGTTTATTCATGCACAAAACTACCTCCCGGAGATTAGACTATGTCCCTTTTAAAGGTTTTAGGCCTCCATTTTGAGATCTTTTGATTTATAGAAAGAAAAGGAAAAAATCTAGAAGTAGAATGGTTCACGTCTTCTGTAAAACCTGTTAAAAAAAAGAAAATTTTTAAAAATCAAAATAACCCATAGATGTAACCAATGACCTTTTAAAAAACATTTTTTACAGAATTGAACCCCAGGATTTACTGGAAACTGCCAGTGGCCAAGAAATCCCATAAAGAAACCTTAAGTTTCTTTCAAACTAGTGGCCAGGAGAGGTATTACAGTTGATGGCACAAAAATGGACTTTATAGTCTTTTACTAATTTTTTTTTTTTTATGCATACAAGCAATGGGGCACAGGCCAGAGATGCGGGGGGCGGGGGGGGGGGGTTTGTGAGAGGACTCACCAGAATCAGAGTGGGGAACAGAACAGGTAGGCTGACTGAAATACACTGCTGAGGGGAGCAGCAGGCAAGGCAAGAGAGGTCTGCTATACCATGTGGGTTTCTCCCCTGCCAGCCGGGGATCGAACTCTTGCTGCAGAGGCTGTGTATTGCTTCATAGTGTGGTGCTTAACCCCTTGAGCCACCAGGGAGGCCCATATTTTACTACTTTTTAAACATTTTTATTTTGAATTCAAAAAATTAATATGAAAATATAAAAATAAAAATACACAGAAATAATAGACTTCCTCTGTACTCAGCATTCAACTTCCCCAAAGTCAACATCTTACAT
Organism: Talpa europaea; assembly: GCF_964194135.1. NCBI lineage: Eukaryota > Metazoa > Chordata > Mammalia > Eulipotyphla > Talpidae > Talpa > Talpa europaea. Next base: position 37,770,391 of record NC_140079.1, read on the forward strand.
AACCACAGCACAATTACAGGAACCAGGAAATTAACATTGATGCTGTGTTTGTAATTAATCTACATGCCTTCTTTGCATTTCACCAGTTTTCCAAAAACATTTTCCCTCGGACCATGGCATTTTAAAACATGTTCATTAACTGCCAACAGTTTAAGGAGATTCCTCATAACATTCTAAATTTCAAGCTTCTCCTTAAAAACTTAGAAGATCTGGCAATAGTGGGCTATGTTCCTGGGTGCTAACAACCGGCTAGCACCTAGTAGAGACCCTGCCCTTTATGGAGGGTGTGTGCTCTCCAGTTGGCACTGAACTTTGACTCCCCAGTAGGAAGACTAAGGACAATAGCTAATTGTCACCAAGCTGGCACTATTATTTTGCTTAAAGTAGAGTTCTAAAGAACATGAATGTGCTCTAATACTTCTGTTCTACCAAAAGAAACAAAAATGAAAGGAAAAGAAGGACACATGTTCTGAAAAAATATGAGAGCACTATACTTCTTTGTGTAAGAATATTTACATGTTAAATACATAAACAAAATATGTTTCTGTTTAAAGGAGACACAGTACTGTCCATTCCTATCACCTGCCTGGCCTCTGTGCAGTTGAGTTTGCAAACTCTTACACAGATCTTCCCTAAAGAATCAATTCAAACCCAGTCTCAACCATTTTGACATGGAGACCTCCTAAGGCTGCCAAGGAACATCACTAAGCTGGCAGACTCCCTTGCAGGACTAAGGCTCCGCTTTGGTGGCAATTCAACTCACCTTGTGGAGCCCACTGTGCCATCCCACCCTTCTAAACCTTTAGCTCTGTCCTCAACCTTGTCCCATGATGCCCGAGCTCACTTTCTGTAGACTACTTTGCTTTTCATTAAAAAAAATAAAAGGTATCACTGAGCAGTCATCACTCCACATTCTCACATCGATGGCCTTTTTCCTCACAATTGCCTCCGGGTTTTACTTTTCCCACTGCTTCAGATGTGTGGCTCTTAACCCCACCGCCCTCAGTTCTTCAACTCTCACTCTCCACAAGTTCATCTCCTTCACCTGTCTCCACTTTTAAATGAAAACAAAAAAATCCTCCTTAGACCCCACTTTACATCTTCACAACTACCCCCTCTCTCATCCTCTCTTCACAGCCAAGCCAACTGAAAATGTGTCTGTGGGTAAGGTCTCCCATTACAAATGGCTTTAGCCAACACCATTTAAAACTATTCTCTATATTAATAACACCAATGATTTCCTCACCAAAACCAATGGAAATTTTTGTATCTGACCCTGGGGCCCGCTTCCTCTTAAAAATGCTCTAGTCCTATGTCTATGGCTTCTCCAATACCACTTTGTGGAATTCCTCTTTCCTTTCTGTGGTTGCTACTAGGAATAGCTAAAGCGTCCAATCTCTTTTTACTGTATTCTTTTCAGTGGGCAACCTCCCTGATCTTGGAGGGGTGGGTGTGGGCATGTAAGTGGGTCTTTTCCCCCTAGACTGTGAGCTCCCTCAGAATACAACTCAGTTTCAGCTCTGTACCAGCCCTCCCTTCCCTACCATGGATCTGGCCTATAGACTGACTTTCTGATGAAGTGAATGACAATTTTACATTAATGACAGCGTCTGCTCAGTGATGGTTTAACCAGGCTTTGGAGTCAGACATCTCAGATTCCAATTAAAAGCAGCCTCCCTTTACCAGGGGTGTGACGATGAGCTAAGAATCTCCATGAACTTGGATCCTCTTTGGAGACAATTATAACAGCTGCTTAAAACTAAGAATCAGGGCTTCCCTGGTGGCGCAGGGCGTTAAGCACAGCTCTGTGAAGCTATCCCAAGCTGCAGCAGGAGTTCGATCCCCGCTGGCCAGAGAGCAACCCACACGGTGCAGCAGACCTCTCCTGTCCCGCCCTCTGCTCCCCTCAGCAATGAATCCTCTCACCCCTCGCCCCCTCTCTGGCCTGTACCCCAGTTCTTGTATGCATAAAAAAATAAATCTTTAAAAAACAAACAAACAGAATCAAGCCTGAAAACATACATGTAAAGTGTTCAGAGGGGTTCCAGCATATCGTTATGTTTTAGCAACACCCAATCAAAGCAATAAATAACAGCCACATCAATATTAGCTACTTTAACATCAGTAAGTGCCTCGACTGGTTTTCTAACTCAAGAGCACTGCCTAGTTTCTAAGCTCATCACCAAGAATATAACCAAATATCTGCCTTCTGTCACCGCTTGGGCATATTATTCCACTTGTTCATTAAATAAAGATTTTACTGAGTCTCCACCGTGCCAAACCTCTCCTGGAAGTCTGGTCCTGAAGCCGCTTTGGAATCACGAGCCACTGTAACCCTTGGCAATCATATTCAACCAAGAGCAAAGCTTCCCGATTACACCGGTTGCCCCAAATGCCACCGAGCTACGGATCAGCCGGCAGGAAGGCGGAAGGCGAGGGCGGCGCCCCGGAGCCCCCGGCGCGCGGGAGACCCAAGTCCCTGCGGCGGTGGCAGCAGGCGCACCGGGCACCTGCGCCGGGCCCGCGGGGCCCACTCCCGGTCCACCCCTGACCCACTGGGCAGCCGGCCCGGAGCCGAGCCCCGGGCCCCAGGCACTATGGAGTTACCGTGCCGCCCGCTGCGCCGCGTCCCGGCCGCTGGGCCCGGTCGTCCCCGCCGACTGCAGCCTCGGCTCCCGCCCGCGTGACAGGTGCGTGCGGCGGGGGGGCGGGGAGGGAGGGGGCGACGCACGCGCGGGCACGCACGGATACGCACGCGCGCGCCCCCTCGCGGCCCCCAGGTGCCCGGCCTGCTGCGCCCGGGCGGAGGCGGCCCGCCGGGACGAGAGGACCTGGGCTTCTCGGTGACGCCGCTCCGCGCGCCCGGGAGGCGGCCGCGGCCTTTTGAACAAACGGCGCCCCGCCCCGCCCCGCCCCGCGGCCGTCCCCCGCGCCCCGCGGCCGTCCCCCCGCGTCTCCTTAGCGCGGTGCTTTCCTCGTCACTTAGGGGAACTCCAGCGGCTGTGACCGCACGCAGAGCCACACTCACTTCCCCCCGGCCGCGGCCGCCGGCCCACGCGGGGATTTCCAGCGCCCGGAAAGCCTGACCCGCTCTCCGCGACGGCGCTCGCGGGCAGGTCCGGACGGGGAAGCCGTGATCACCTGTTAGGGCAGATGACAGGGGGTGCTTCAGCCTGACCAGGCGAGCCAGCGCCCCGCGTTTTAGAAAAGAAACGCCGAACCTTGGCGAAATCTTTGTGATTGTTTTTACTTTTTGTAATAATGGAGATAGTGAAACAGGAGTGGATATGGAGGGGGTTGTTCGCCTTGTTTTAAAGATTGGCATTGCCTCAGTATAGTTTCCTATAGGAGCTCTTTGTTAGGGGGCTGGGGGGTGTTTTATGCCGAGGGTGGAGTTGGCTCTAAGAAAAAATTTCCTCCTTTTGTCTCGCAGGGGAGGTCTCTAAGTTGCAGTGATGTTCTCGGGGAAACCTGAAGTCTGAGTCTGAAACCAGTGCCCAAATTTCTCTGCCCTTTCCACCTCCTCGCAGTAGATTTGAGCAGTTTTATCTAGGATGGTACAGGTGGATTGCGAGTGTTCACCTGAGTTTCCTGTCTTCCGGGACAGCAAAGATACTCAAGAACCAAAGTCATTCTCAGGTTTCATCATCCCAAAAGCAGAGTTCCAACTAGAATTATATCAAAATGATTGGTTATCTGTAGGTGGAGATTTCAATACTCATTGGAGCCTGCTTAATTCAAAACTTTATCAGCCATTTTCAACTCACCTTTGAGGTGACTGGAAACATTTGTTGCCTTTATGCACTTGTGATGGTATGCACATCAAAAAAAATTTGAAAAAAATATTCCCCTTCACGTGTTTAACATTAAAGCATAACAGTTGTCACAGTTGCAAAGGAATGCAGATATAGGAATTTTTGAATAAAATTAATCGAGGACTCTTAAATGTACTCAGCGGATTACAAATACATAACGATTTGATACCTGCTGTCATCTATTTAACAATATATAGGTTCATTTTTAATAATTGAAAATAACTATATTGCCTTTGTCTCTTTAAAATTGAATATATTTGACATGTAACATTGTGCATGGGGTATAGAGCATGTTATTTGATACATTTATTATTATGATTGCAAATAGCAAATTTTGTCACGTTACATAATTATAGTACAGGATTATCTAGGCTCATTATACTGTGCAGCAGATCTCTAAGGCTTATTCACTATTTGTTACAAGTTTGTACCTTTAACCACCATGATTTATCCCTAGCTTCCTCCCCTAGCCCCCTCCTTAACACTATTTTACTTTCTTATTTTTACTGGTTTAACTGTTTCAAATGCCATATATAAATGCTCTCATATGCTTCCACGCATGAATGATTGACATCTCACTAGGAATAATGTGCTCAAGATCCATCCATGTTAGACTTTGAATGTTCTACTTCCCCAATAGATTTTAAAAATGTTATTATATTTTAAAAATGTGTAACCCATAGAATTTTAATATATGTTAATGACAGACATCTTTATGATCATGCTGTCATAGTGTATAAATTGAAATTTAATTTTCCTCTGCCATCATAGGGCAAAAATTACTTCCTGCTTATATTATCATTTATATTGTTTTCAGTACTTATTATACAATTGGTCAAAACATTAAATATATAAATATAATGTGAATGTTGATGAGTACTATTGACCTCAAACAAAAATAATGTTCTAACAAGATGGTTTTATTTGGAAACAGAAGAGAAACCAGATTGGAGAATGTGCTTATGGCAACACCTTGTGCACTTCCTGAATCCAAGGCTAAAACCCCCTGCATAATCTATGGAGGATCTCCCCCTCAGTTCTGACAAAGATGAAAACAGCATCAACCTCAGTGGGAGATGCAAGGCATGTTGAGTCCTGTGTTTGCTGATTTGCACATGTGTGGGAATTCTCTGGCTCCAAACCTCATTTAAATAAGATTTCTGTATATAATATTCACAGTACTAAAAGAAAAAGTTAAAGTTAAAATTCATTACAATCCTAATGATGGTTGTAGTTTATATTTTAAGCAATTTGTTCCACGGTTGTGTTCATGAATATTAACTACTAATAAAACATGAGTATTCAGCACAGATTTTATTCCTTTTTTTATTTCTACAGATTGTAAATGTTAAAAAACCTTTTTCACATAAACAGACCCAGAAGAAATGTTCACATTTTGACATCTGTCTTAAATCTATTAACTCATTTAGTAATCTTCAATCAAAAAAAGGAATCCCTTAGTGGGGGGAAGATTCAAGCTGGTGGCATAAACTCACCTCCTCTCATGAACACAACAAAGTTGCAATACCATATAATTCTTGGCCTGGAGAGATTCTGAAGGGGTGGAACTTCTCCCTAGGGAGAGGAGAGGGTGGTGCCCTGTATCATGGACCCTAGCTTTTCAATTCTGCACAGCAGAGCTAAGTTCCCAGAACTGAGAGCCGATGGGGAAAAAAAACCCCAAGAGATTCTAAAAACCCCAGACACTGGGAATCTACGTTTAAAGGACCTGCATATAGACTCAATCACCCCAGGATCTAACACAGTAACAGCCTGAATAGTGCCCCAATCATAAGCAAAGAAACCCAGTTATCCACAACTCTTACAGAGTCTGCCAGTGGTAGAAAGCTTTTGCGAAGACCACTGGGTCAGCAAACTGGTGGGTGCCATGAGCAACTTCATGCAAACTTGCTGCAGGCACCATCTAAGAATCTTTCAGGCAATATACACTGTGAACAAGCCCCACAGACAGCTCTGCCCAATGTAACTGCATATCATAGCCCTGCACTTGCAGCTACCCTGATGATTACTGTACCCCACACCTGTTTCTTTGCTGCCAGGATGGGCAGGAGGCTTCACAGTGGCCATGCACTATGGTTGGCACAGCCCATCATTCTGTGACCCAGACATCACAGTTGCATACCTTGACTATGCTCACCCACTGTGGCACAGCCAGGTAAGGCCAACAGACCCACTTACCATGTCACTCTGACATAGCAGAAGTATGGGCACAGTGCACACATCTGGAGCACACAGCTCATGTGTTCGTGGATAACTGTGCCTCTGGACACAGGACAGCACCTGCACAACAAGATCATTCACTTGAGACCAGTAGAGGTTGTGGAATTGAGAATAATAGAACTACGCACAGAGAATCAGGGAAAATGGGGAGACAGAGGAACATTTCCCAAACAAAATCCATGAAAAAGATCATAAAAAGAAACAGTTCACGGCCTCCTTGGTAGCATAAGGGGTTGAGTCTCAGCACTATCAAGCTGTCAATAACCACTGCAACACGAGTTCAATCCCCAGTCAGGGAGCTACCCACATGGTGCAACAGACCTCTCCTGTGTCACTTGCTGCTCCCCTCAGCAGTGTATTTCAGTCAGTCTTCCTGTTTTGCTCCCCACTCTGTGCTTGGTGGATCCTCTCACCCCCCAAATCGCTGGCCTGCACCCCAGCTCTTGTATGCATGAATAAATAAAATAAATCTTTAAAAAGAAAAAAGAAAAAGGAAAAGAAACAAAACAAAGTAATGGTTATGAAAATGTTCACCAAACTCTCAGGAGACGAATGGATGAACTAGAAAATTTAAGGAAAATCCAAACAAAAGTTACAGAGCTGAAGAATACAATGACAGGATTGAAAAAATACAATAGAGAGGCTCAATATCAGATTGAATGAAGCAGAGGAGCGGGGTGAAAATAAAAACAACAGAATTCATCCACAGAACAGCATTGTGAAAAAAATTATTAAAAAAAAAGTGAAGACATCTTAAGGAAGCTTTGGGACAATATTAAAATGAACAATATTCATATTATTGAGGTCCCAGAAGGAAAAGAGAGAAAAGGCCCAGAAAATGATTTGAGGAAATACAACCAAAAACTTCCCTAATCTGGGGAAGAAAACAGACGTCCAGGTACAGGAAGTCCAGATGTTTCCAAATAAGAGGAACCCAGGCATCTACAGTAAGACACAGAATTACACATTAAATTAAAATTACAAAATTAAAGATAAAGGGAGTATCTTAAAAGCACCCAGGGGAAAGCAGTATATCAATAAAAAGGAAATCAGATAAAGCTATTGACAGAATTTTCAACAGAAACTTCTCAGGCCAGAAGAGAGTGGCATGACATACTCAAAGTGCTGAAAGGAAAGACTTTCAACCAGAATTCTTTATCAGGCAAAGTTAACAGTGAATTGCAGGAGAGATTAAGAGTTTCATGGATTAGCAAAAGTTAAAGGAGTTTATCACCATTTAACTAGCCTTGCAAGAAATGTTAAAGGGATTTCTTTTAACTGAAAAGAAAGGCACTAACAATAAGAAAACACACAAGGAAAATAAAATATCACTGCACTGGAAAGGTAGTTATATAGTGAAAGGTGGACCAATCACTTATAAAGCAAGCACAAAGATTAAAAGAGTAGTTAAATCAACTATAGCTATGATAATTAGTCAAGGAATATATATATGTATAATAAATATAGTAAATATATAACATAAAACATGGGAGCTGGTGGTACAAAAATCCATACTATGTAGTTAGGCCTATGATGATTGTTCTGAACATGTACACTTTTTTTCTTGTCATCATTCCCTACACAATAGAGTACAGCAATATATTACATACTGTATGAGGTATTATAAATAATCTAGAGATCATTTCAAGTATATGGGAAAATGTGCATAAGTTATATGCAAATACTATGCCATTTTACATAAAGAACCTGAGCATCTCGGATTTTGGTGTGGCAGGGGAGGGTTCTGGGAAGACTGCACATATATAACTCTACATATATTTCTCAATTTTGCATAATCATCAGGTATGTAAAAAAAAAAGTATTTGGAAAGCACTTAGAAGTGTGTGCTATCTGCTGGATCCATATTTTGCTTTTATGTTCACCCACTGTCTTCTGTGGAACGCTGACCATAGTGACCTAGGCTCAGGTGCCCAGCTCGAGGGACCATCATTCATTTTCTACACCTCGGAATTTGTACATATGGGTGTGCTGGTCCCATGCCCTGAAGTCCTGTGACCAGGAACCAAGCATTCTATTTCACTTTGTCCTTGACTCTCTGACCATCCCAGTGCCACTGGGCTCAGCTGTCTGGACCACAGCCAAATTGTGGCTCCAGTTCATGGGAACCTCACAGGGCATGGACCTGCTGTGAACCCTCCCAATCTTCTCCCCTCTCTCTCCTCACATGCCACAGCATCTATTTTCCATTAAATTAATTAAACAGGCCACCTTAACCTGAAGTGGCTTTAATGTCTTCAAAACCTAAGTAAGCTAACCAAAAACCTAAACCTACAGGTCCCAGGTGGGCAAGGTGTGAAAACATACATTTGTAGAGGTTTGAACCTATAACCCCTAAAATAAATACATGATGTAAATCAACTTTACCTCATTAAAAAAAAAATTAAAAAACCAACCTGCAAATCTAAGAATCTAAACCAGAGGACAACTAGTCACAGCCAACAAGGCTTTCCCAAATAAGGCAACCACTTAAACTATAACCAATCAAATGATTTCCTCATGTTGTTTCCAAGTCTTCTCTGTAGACGTCTTTACTGTGGGGTCTGTCAGTGAAGCGCTCCTAACCACTTCTGGTTTGGCACTGCTGTTTTCAAACAGGATTTCTGCTCAATTACATTCTTACAATTAAAAAAATTAGTCAGTGACTTGGACACCATAGATGGGACATTTGTTAGCCAGGTAGGGTTGCCAAAATAGCAAATTAAAACACAGAACACCTAGTAAAATTTAAATTTGAGATCAACAAGAAAATATTTTTTTAGTATAAGTATGTCCCATGCAAAATTTTGGACATACTAACACTGACAGATAAGTCATTGAGTATCTAAAATTGAAATTTATATTGGATGTCCTGTATTTTATCTATAGCAACCCTCTAACCAAATACTAGAGCCATTTATTTTCTCAACAGTAACACCAATTATTTCTTATTGTCTGGAAGATTTTTACACCCATGGGCGGTACACCATTTTAAAACTCAAGACAGGTGAGAGCTGAGCTGGTGTTTTTTAAGAAGAGACAACCATTCTGAAAAGGGAGATGAGAAGAAAGAACAGGACTGACCACCTTACCAGCCCATGTTTTCTTTTGGGGGATCAGTTTTAGGAAAGCTACATATGGAAATTCATGGTCAGGTTGTTAATTTACTTAAAACTATTTGACACTCCACTTACCCACCAGTAAATCTTTGTAAAGACCTGGTAAGTTTGCTCAAAGAAAGACTTACCCCAGTTTAAAGGCCTGGGCCTAAGAAGTGCTAAACAGCCTAGGGCTCCCCAACTTCTTTACACTAGTAATGAGGGATGGAGCAGACTCTGGTCTCCCTTGTGACATTCCCTACAACTTTCATTGATTTTTTTTTAAAGTAACTCTTTTCCTATTTAAATTCTCATCTATATATGGTCAAGGACTGTATTTGGTTCACCGTATCATTCTAGCACAGGCAGGGTACCCACAAATAGTAGGCATTCAACAAATCTTGGTTTACTGACTCACACAAATGGAATCAGTTTATCTATGTGCGCCTTTTCTGTTCTAAATCTGTACCCAAATTTTTATGTTCTTTATTTTTTAAAATAAAAGGTGGTTGAGTTACAATATTATATAATTTGGGACCATACAGCTTCATACCTGTATTTGTGTAAAAGCTTCACTTCCCACCCCACCACCCTCCAGGACTATTCCCACTATCAGATTGGCCCCCTCCACCCTTTCCTCCCACCCTGAACCCACATTTTTAATAGTGTAACATACCTTACCCTACCCTCTAACCTTTAGTAGATCCCAAATAGTTTATATAAACACTCCTTTTTACCTTCCAGCATCCAACTTACCTAAATATATTTTCATACTCTAAGAGACAGAAATAAGCAAAGAAAGGTCTGACTCGCCAGACACATGTGCTCTCAGGTTCCCCGGGTTTCTAGCATATGTAAACAAGGTCTGAGAAATGTGAACCAGCACTTTTCATCTGACTCCTGCTTGGAACTTTGATAACTGGTAACAGTGCTGTACTCTCAATAATCCTATTATTAAAATCATCAACATGAAAGTATTTTTTCTTCCCTTTAAGGTAACCTTAAAAAATAATTATTCTTTCTCTGTAGAAAATTTCACATCATAATACTGCAGTAACAACTTCCATTCCAGCCTAATGCTACTTCACCATAAGTTTTTCACATTTTAAATGAAAAAAAAAAAAAAAAAGATAGATTGTACCCAGGAATCCAGAACTGAAAGTAAAAGTGGACCTACCAGAGGGAACATGCCGTTCTGATTCCAGAGTCAGAATGAGACTCACTACAAGTGCTGGGAGTTCCCCAGACTGAACACTTCTTATCTTGCAGTTAAAATACAATAAGACCGAACTTGAACACATGCCAATGAAGAAGTAGCTTTTACGATAGGCCTGTCCTGATTGCTGGTGAAGACTGCCCTGGAACGTGATGACTCGCTCTTCATTTCTCTCCTGACAATACTGTGATGGCAAATAACTCACCCTGCCTACAGAGGCCACATCTCGGGGCACAGCTCCTGAATTTTAGCAAATGTGTATAGTCAGTGACAAGCAACCAGATCACAATCAAGATCATTCCACCATCCCAGAAAATTCCTTCGCACCTCTTTCCAAGTCAATAGTTTCCATCCCCCTGCTTCAACCACTACCATTTCTACCATCATAGATTTGGTTTGTCTTTTCTAGAACTTCATATAAATAAAAGTGTTTTAGTCTTTTAAAGTTAAGATAACATAAAAATAAAATCTCATTTATTGGGCCTATATAAACTACATGAAGAACTGTATTTACTGATAAGAACAGAGAAAATATGGAATATACATTTTTTTCCTTGTAAAGAAATCTGGATCTGAGACTCCCCAAATAGCAAACTCTTCTTATTTTACTCTTTTCAGTAGAATAAAATTTACAGCTATTTTTTTCTCTTAAAAAATAAATAAATAAACTCGTAAGAGTATTGCTCTTAAAGACTTCTTTCATGCCACATATTTCTGGCCCCGCCTACATGGTGTTAGTATGATGTTCTTTTTAACCAGGTAGTATTCCGGGAGATGAGTAGTTTACCTACTCCCCTGCTGATGGACATTTGGGTTTTTTCTTGGTTTGAAAGCTTATGAAGAGTGAAACTATCAACATTTCAGTTCATGTCTTTTTGTGAATCTAAAGATTCATTTCTGTTGTGTTATTTTGATTAGGAACTGCCAAAAACTTTTGCAAAATGTTTGTATATACCATCAGTCATATACAAGAATTCCTAGCTAAAATCCTTCCTAACACTTAATATTGTGAACTTTCACAATTAGATCCTTTTTTAAGTACTAGCTCAGTATGCTTTAAATTTTTATTTCCCTGATTATTAATGACATTGTATATTTATATATAAATGATGTTGAATACATATATTGCATATGCTTTTTGATGACTCAGATATCTTTTGTGAAGAGTCTGTTTAAATATTCTGCTCGTTTTTAAATTGAATTGATTGACTTTCTGTGATTCACTTAAGAGAGTTAAGGTCTTATGGATTCCAAATATGAGTCCTTTGATTGATATGTGCATTGTGAATATTTTCTTCTAGCGAGAGATTTGCCTTTTAGTCATGGCTGCTTTTAATGGGTAGACTATTTTTTCCTGATAAAGTCCAATTTAGCTATTTGTTTTCTTTTATATGTTGGACATTTTATATCCTATTTAAGAAACATCTACATACCCCAAGATCATAAAGATTTTCTTCTAAATTTTCTTTTCAAAGCTCTGTGATATTAGCTTTCACGCTTAGGACTGATGCATCTCCAATTAATTTTTGTACATGGTGGGAGTTGAGGCTCAACATTTTTTCTTTTTTCCTCTAAAAATTATTCTGACACAGTTTAAGGAGAAGAGCTTTTTCCCACTGAACTGCTTTAGTGTCTTTGTCAAAAATCTTTTGAATTGAATACATATGTGGAGGTTTCTTTCTGGATTCATTATTCTGTTCTGTTAATCTACTTATCTGTCTTTATGCCAACACCAGTCTTTACTGATTTCTATATCTTTGAGTAAGCATTAACACCAACAGTGTTAAATCCTCCAACATTTTTCAACATTGTTTTGCCTATTCTAAGTCTTTTAAATTTTTTTATTTTTAAGATATTTATTTATTTTTGTGTAGAAGAACAGGGGTGTAGGCCAGAGGTGCGGGGGTAAGAGGATTCACCAGAGACAGAGTGGGGACAGACAGGCAGATCTACTGAAATACACTGCTGAGGGGAGCAGTGAGCAAGACAGCAGAGGTCTGTTGCGTCATGTGGGTTAGCTCCTTGGTTGGGGATGGAACTCAGGCAGTAGGGGTAATAGCGCTGAGACTTAACCCCTAGACCACAAGGGAGGCCCCTATTTTCAATTGTTAATAGTGTTTTTAAATTGTAAATTCAATTATTTGTTATTAGCATGTAGAAATAAAATTGACCATAGTATAAGGATCTTTTATCCTGTCACCTTACTAAATTCACTTATTGCAGTCATTCTTAGATTCTTTTGGACTTTCTTTAGCAAACTATCATATCACATGCAGATAAAAGCAATTATATTTCTTCCTCTCCTATTTTCATTTCTTTAATTTTTTTTCTTTATTACTAGTACAGTAATGAACAGATCTGATTAGAGTTGACCTTCTAGCCTTATTTTTGATGGGGAAAAAGTTATATTAGCTACAGATTTCTTATAGGCAGTCTTTGTCAGATTGATAAAGTTGCTTTCTATTACTAGTTTACTAGGAGTTTTTTAAAATCATAAGTGGAAGCGGTATCTACCCTTATTTCTATTAATATGGAGAATTATATTGATTGATGTGTGAATATTAGACCAAACCTGCATTCCTTGTTCATACTGCAATATCTTTATTACATGTTGCTGGATTTGACTTTTTATTATTTAGTTTAGAATTTGAGTTGAATGTGGAAATAGAGAGTAATAAGAGAAAACAAATGGAAATAAATTAATTGATATACCAATACAACACAGACCATCACCAGAACAAAATATTTAAATTGGGTAGAGGAGATAATAACTAATAAAAGTCAATGATTTATACTATACACTGCTGCTCTGCAGTTGATAAAGAGAAACACATCATAAAGAATACTTTCTACATGTGATCCTCTGAAGGAAGTATTTACAAGCAGAATTTTCTAGCCATGGCAGCAACTGTGCTAGTGGCCTGAGAATCTCATGAGCCAAGGTTAAGTCTCTGGAGTAGATCACAGGCAGTGGGCAGCTCTCCCAGCATTTGGGACTTAGTCCATGGGAGATAAAGCAAGCCACCTCATGACTGCAGACTGGAAACCATGTGGTGCCTTCCCCATGACCCAACCAGTTTTGACAGGAGCCAGGCCAGCTGAACACATGGTTCCTTAGAAGGTGAAAATGCTGAGACTGACAGTCTCTATACTGGCTAGGAAACAGTACTCTCAGATCAGGGCACGCTTGTTTAGAGCAAAAGAACTGGGCTAAGAAGACAGGAAGAGGTTGCAAGAGAGAATAAACACCCAAAAGTTGTCCGTATACGAGAGGACTCTACTAACTTGTTTCCCCATTCTCAAAGCTTTCTAGCCTTCCTCTACTTACTGTGGCCTGTGTAGGCCCTTGAGGACAGTCCTAAGACTCAGAAGCTTTACAAGCTGAAATTACCAATTTCAGATGCCTACCTCCTCTTTCTACCATTTCTCCCACTAGTAGAAAGAAAAAGGAAGATAGGGGACAACCAGGATTCTTAGGGCAAGAAGGCTATTGGCTGGAGAGAGCATATAGGATACTAGCTCCTCTCTCAGTGGCACTGGGCATGGCAATACAGGCACTCAGCCTCAGGGTCTTGGCCCTAGGCAAAGACAAAATGTGCATGAAAAGGTGTTTCTGAACTGGAAGCAGTAGAAACAAATAATTTTTGTTGAATTGTCTTGCAATCTCTAAATTAAATGGGCATAACAATTTCCTAGAAAAATGGAGGCAGCAGTTGGATTGACAAGGCAGGGCTTGCTGGTGGATGGTGCTGGAGGAGTTTGCAGGCTGCTACAATGGAACTCACAGCAGACCCTATAAGTGGCAGCGGTGCATCTCTGGAGCTGGGATGAGTTGGTTTTTCCCTTCCTTGCTGTGTGGCTGCAGCAGATACTCAGCACAGGTACACTTTACCCTCTTGTGCACCCAAATCCCAGACAGCTTACATCTGGAACCTACTTCATAGCCTCATTTTGGCCAATGTAAGTCTGAGACCACTACCCCAGCAGTTACCACTGCAACCACCCTGCCCCTGGAGATGATTCTCATATATCTAAAAGGGGTCAAGCTAAGGCTAGACCCCTTCCTTGCTCAGCTCATCCTCCATGTGGGATCCTGCTATCCTCAAGAGTTTCTTGGAAACTGGGACTTTAAGCAAAATAAGGCATATGGAAACTAAGTCCTTGAAGTGGCATTTCTTGTTTTCTCACCAACATGACAATGAAATGACACTGAATGAAACCATGTCATTGGAAAACCTGTGGTAGCACATTCTCAACAGATGGTGAATTTCCAGATCCTGCCTCAAGAGAGCCCACCATAATGCTCCCTTGACAAGTTACCATCGCACACCAATCTGTAGCTCAGCTCTGACATGGGAAGAGTTGTTCACACCTCTACAGAGTGTAGTGAAGATCGAGTGAGTTGATTCATGCAAGGTACTTAGAAAAGTATCTGACACACAGAGAGAGATCAGTAAGTTCAGTTCTTACTGTATCTGTTGCCACTGATACAGAGATATGTCAGTTCTTTATATTTCCAGAATGGCTTGTTAGTACATTTGTTTTGGAAAAGACTTCTGCCAAGTGGGTATCTTGTTTGTAACATTACTCACATGAATATATTAAGTTGTATCAATGTTTCACAACCCATCACTATCACTGAGAAAAACAAAGTCAAAATGTTAGCCATAAGACTAGGAGAAAATACGTAACACTTCTTTGCTTAACCACTATCTCTCTCAGTAAAGAAGTAATAAATAAATTTTATGTCTAGACCATGGAACATTAGACAACTATCCATAAAATAATATGATACCGGAAAGAAGCACAGCCACATTCCCTCTGGGTTGAAATTGGGTCTCAAAATCCATTAAATGGCCCCACTGAATATGTGCCCACATCAAGGTCACAAGAAGTACTAGAATCATTGATATAAAAGAAGTACATTGACCATGTTTAATGAAATAAAAAGAGAGAACTGAAAACATGAGTAAGGGGCAAGAGATTATAAACAATGAGCTAGTAGTATATTTGTAAAAGAATGAAAAAGAACTTCTAGAAGCTTAAGGATAATCATTGAAATTGAAACCTTCATGCCATAATTAAACTGCTAATTAAGAAAGCATTGATGGACAGAGAAAAAGGAAGTCTAAGATGCTCCCAGAAATTTGGAAAAACAGCCTCAGATTCAGTAATTTAAGGTGGCAATTGTTTCATTGAGGCACAAAAACTAGAATCATCAGTGAATCTGAAGAGCAAAATCTCTCTTAGATGTGTTTAAAAATCATTTGCAACTACTCATCACACTTTCATTTTTCTAGAAGCATATTATAAAAATGAGAGTAAATGTCATATTTGGTGCTTTACTGTTTGTAAATTGAGTTTAGAGAAAACATTTTGACCTTTGTTATTCGATTGTATTCTCATATCAGCTACTATGGGGAAAAAAAAACTTATAATAAATAAGAATACTTGGGCCTCCCCTGGTGGCTCAGGCGGTTGAGCGCTGCACTGTAAAGCTGTGCACAACCTCGACAGCGCCGGTTAGATCCCGGCCAGCCAGCGAGGGTCCCACATGGCGCTGCAGACCTCTTCTGTCATGCCCGCTGCTCCCCTCGGCAGTGTATTTCATCAGTCTGCCAGTTCTGTTCCCCGCTCTGTCTCTGGTGAATCCTCTCACCCTCCCACGCATCTGGCCTGTACCCTGGTTCTTGTATAAATAAAATAAATAAATCTTTAAAAAAAAAGAATACTTGGCGACTGTTTTTAGAGTTATGAGATATTATTCATAACACTTCATTATTCATGAGAGTTATAAGGTAGTATTCATTTACCATTAACAAAGTTCAGAAAATAGAGCTTCAGATCAAATTAGAAAAAACAATTTAATCTAAGCAAAAGACATTATTTTGTGGGCAAAAGACATTATTAAAGAAAAAAATAATTCTACCTCATGCAGTGTGTGCACTAATTGAATAGAGTTATTTGACTACACGATCCTATTTTTATATCATAGAATTCAAGTTACTATAAGAGAAAAGGAATTTGGAAAGGGAAAAGTAAATATATGTGCTTGTTATTTAGAGAAACATTTTCTCTTAAAATGGAAATCGTATTTTCTGCAAAAATTCTACAGTATATTGACTCAGAAACAGAGTATGTGTCAGTTTTTGTCAGTAAGGGGGTTTTGAGAATAGCCCTCATCTAATCTGCTTAGAAGTGCTTCAGCTTCAGCAGTGAGTCCTGTTGTGTTGGTGTGGGAAACGACTCCGAATGTGGTTGAGGTCACTCATCCCATTAAGTAAGTATTTACTGCAATGGCATAGTAAAAATCACAATTTCCAAGTAATGAACGTAGTAGTTATGGGACCGCCAAGCATTTAGATAGCAAATCCATACTATGGATGCACTCCATAGTATGGCTTCTTGACTTGCCTTCTGATACATGTTATCTTTTAGAACACAGAGGAAGTGGCAAGATCTGACTATCACTGTAACCAACATGAAGACCTGATTGATGAACTAAAACATTAGCAGGGACCTTGAGAGAATGGAGCACTGCTGTCTTTGATTTTTTTCTGCGGTTGTAGACTGCATGCTCACCCTGGGTGGAGATTGTGTGAGGTGGATGGTGAGCTGAGTTTTCAGAGACAATGCCTGGGAAGGAACGAAAGAAGCAAGATTGAGCAGAGGTCTCAAAGGAATCAAGAAGCAGTTTCAACAGAGGGCTTGGCAGATCTCACGGGAAATTCTGAATGGGGGATGGCACTATAATGGGAGGACCACAACGACCGCTCATCAGGCTCCGGGTGTTGCCTGGGAAACCAGACATTGACAGCTTCTTAAAGGCTGTTACAAAACCTTCTGACAGTCTCAGCTGAGTGCCATCAGCAGACACCACTCCCAGCAGCTGGGGTAGCAGGGGGCTCAAAACCTAAGGGGGCTGAACCAGACAACACATTCATTATAGCGGCCAAGCTAAAGGAGACATCTTATAGTCACACGTCTGCCCTCAACTATAGGAACATACATTTCAGAAAGACTGAAGGATTCAGAACAAACAAGCCAACAGGAGACCTGTAATTACTAGAAGCATTCGTTCATTCATTCATTCATTCATTCATTCAACAAGTACATAAAATGGACTTACCGCTTATTGATTTTTGTACAAGACACTGCACAAACAACAAAAATGAATGGCCACGATGAGTGAGCAGTACTGAATCAGCCACTACCTGCAGGTATCAGCACTTCTGCCTGACTCCCATGATGTCACCTTGGTAGTTTGAAATGGGCCCTGGTGGGAGCATCTACACCATAGAAATTGGATTGTGCTACAAAACAGGGCTTTTCACTCCAGCCGTCAATTGTTTTTTTTTTTTTTAAGATTTATTTTATTTATGCATACAAGAACTGGGGTACAAGCCAGAGGTGGGGGTGAGAGGATTAGCCGGAAAGAGTGGGGAGCAGAACAGGCAGATCTGCTAAGATACATTGCTGAGGGAAGCGGACAGAGGAGGTCTGCTGCGCCATGTGGGTTGCTCCCTGGCTGGCTGGGGATCTAATTCGTGCTTCAGTGGCTGCCAATTGCTTGATAGCACTGTCTTTAACCCCAGCATCACCAGGGAGGCCTTCTAGCCAGTCAATTGTTAAATGTGTCCTAGAGCCAAACTGCAAACGACTTTTGAGCTGACAATGCAATAGAATGGGAGACTTAAAATTTTCCATAGAAGGAAAACAAAGCAACTCTAAACTTATTAGAACCAAAGCATTCTTCAATATTTTTTGTCCCAGCAATTTACCCTTGATTATGATGAAAATATTTGCATATTAATTCATGTTAGAAAAATGGATAAAATTGACACAGAAGGGATCCCAGTACAAAAACAGGACAGTACTTGGTTATTCTGATAAAAAAAAAAAAAGTAAACACATCTGATAACTGTAGGCTTGGACACCTGCTGCCATAATTTCCTTGGTGCATTTTGGGTTTTTTTACAAATTTTTTCCCAGCCTGTGCATTTCTGAAATTTCTTTACAGCTGATCAAGTTAGCAGTAGCAGAAGAAAGGAATTACAAACTCTGAGACCCCACCGACTCAAACTGGAGCCGCAGGCACACTGCCTCCATGAGATAGTCACCCACGAGACAGTCACAAGTTCTGCAGCACCACCGAGCTATAGCTGATTGATGCTCACAATCAGCAGCAATGAATAGATCACACTAGGACAGACAAATGGACTTTATTCAAGTCCACAGTCCTTGCCTTCTCTTTTGTTAAATATATTTTTAAAATTATTTTATATATTTTTTACATCATTTTTCATTTTTGTAAAATGTATGCATTTTTATCTTGGCTATAATCCCCATAAAATTCCCACCACCCATTCATTCACCTGTGAACTATCACCATGGTCCTTTGTGCTCTTCACACCCTTATTTTGATTCTATTCCCTTCTTGCTCCCCCTCCCCAGTATGTCTTTGATTTATAGTTGCCTGTTGATTTTGATTTTTACGTTATTATAATTAGTTTTTTTTTTCCTGATCCCTACATTACTGCTATAAGTGAGACCATCCAGTATTTTTCTTTTTTCTTTCTGGCTTATTTCTCTCCTTGCCTTCTCAACCAATAAAGTTTAGTTGCTTTGTGCCCAATATGCAGCTTTATAACCTTTTGTAGACCCCTGGCCCTAGCACCTCAGGCAGGGCCTCATGTGCAGAACTCCAGGGTCTCCCTGGAGTTCTCTTTTCTTGCTTGTTGGCCAATCAGTAAACACTGGCTTGTCTGCCCTCACAAGTGTTTATGAAGTCCTATTTAATCTTGACCAGAGGATCTCGAGAGCCCTTTCTGGGGCTGGCAACAAAGCCCCTGGGTTCACTCCCCCATTCCTGGTGGTGGAGTAGTGGGCAGGGTCTGTGTTCTCCCAGTTTTTCACCTGTGTTGCTACAGGGTGAGTGACAGAATTCTGTCTGGTGACAGAATCACTGCTGACTTGTATTATGAAAATGTTCATTTTCAACATTAGTTCTCACACTCACAAAGCTAGACTCCAAATAAGCCTTTCTGTTCGTTGGGGTTTGAAGTTTTGCTTATTGTAGAAAGAACAAAGTGAGTCCATGTTGTATTGACTCTATCTTAGATCCATGACTGGTATTTCCCTACTGGGAGGTCAACAAATGTCTCCCACTTTTTCCTTCATTCATATTAACCAGTACTTGTGATCCACACACAACTTTTCTGATCTCTGTAGAACAGACACACATGACATGTCCCCAGGGACTTCAGGTATCATTATCTCACAGAAGAATGATCACTCATACTAAGCAAGGTATAAGAAGACCCTGGTGGGGAAGGCAGAAATCACACCTTGACCTGAAGTCCTGTGTATCAGCTCCTGCCCTGAGGACGCTGTGCGTAAGTAGCCCTTTGTAAACTTTAAGTGTGATTAATAGACATACCTGCTCACTCTTTGAACTCGAATTATCTTCTCAATTTGGCAGAACTTATTCATTCCCACAGCTGCACACATGTTTATATGCAGTGTGATATGAGTGAGAAAACATAAATCATCCTGCCTCATCTTATCCTTGATTATGAAAATTGGGCAATCATTCTTTTGTTTCAAGAAAATCTTGAATTGGAGTTAATAATAAAGTAAACCTTCCCCAAAATCTTTGGCAACTCAGTGAAAGGCATTGGTAAACAGCATCCAATGATTGAAAGCAGTGTCTTCTGCTTCTTTCAACAATTCCATCAACAGGAACTCAGAGCATTTGCCTGAATTTATTGAAGTGTTAATAACTAATAACTGTATCCAGACACTCTCCATGAGTCTGAGTCAGAAACTAAGCACTAAAATTTTCAACATGTATCAGATGGCAGAACAGAGCAATAAGGAAAACACCAACCTCTCTGAAAATTCTTAATTAAACCCAGATTTTTAACCTAAAAACAAAAGTGCCTCTATCAAGTAGAAGCTCTTTTTTGACATGTAGTTGAAATTCTTCCTTGACTGTCACAAAAGTTTAAATATTTGTATGCCATGACTTTAACTTTTTAGCCTATATGTTGACAATTCCACCAATGTGGAAGTCCTTTGAGATAAATTCATTGTGCGCAGCTCATCTAAAGCTAAAGAAAAATAATTGCAATCTTTAAAATTTTGAAGTAACTGATCTCTGACATTCTTCAAAGGGCTTGTATCCTATGGACAACTGTTGGGTGGCTTCATTGAAAACATTTCTTACAAAATATCACTTTTTACTCTTTTTCTAATAATTCCTAACATTTCCATAACTCGAATAATTACTTTTCCCATGTCACCCTCTAAAAATGATTTTTTAGTGTGCTACTATCTAAGTCATTTAATAGCTAAACATACAAGCTCAGATCCAATTTAATATAAATTTTTTAAATGTTGGATATCTAATTCCAACTCCCAGCAACTATTCATTTCAGATGAGATCGGGCGCATTCAGGGTGGTATGGCCGTAGACAACTATTCATTTCAAAACATTTTTGACTGTTGAGAGGAAATCTCTTATTAATCTCACTATGCATTTACTCTAATATTATCTACTTAATTTTTTTTTTTTTTTGAGGCCAGGAAACGAACTGGCGCTGCAGTGGCGGGCAGCCTCGCAGCCCAGCGCTCAACCGCTGCGCCACCAGGGGAGGCCCATATCTACTTAATTTTTAAATATTTATTTATTTATGCATACAAGAACTGGGGTGCAGGCCAGAGATGCAGGGGGTGAAAGGATTCACCAGAAACAGAATGGGGAGCAAAACAGGCTCCAAAATACGCTGCTGAGGGAATCAGCGGGCGAGACAGGAGAGGTCTGCTGTGCCATGTAGGTCACCTCCCTGTCCAGGGACCCAACTCATGCTGTTTTGGCTATGAATAACTTCATAGTGCTGCATCTTAACCCCTTGTACCACCACGGAGGCCCCAACTCTAATATTATCTACTTTATCTAAACAAAACTTAAGAAGTTTGTTTTGCTCGGCCAGATTGCCCATTGTTGTGAAATTTGAGACACACCATCTACTCTTTTTCTTTACTGTTCTGGTTGTAGAACTGGCTTCTGTATCTCCATTCAATTTCATATCACTTACTCTTCAACTTAAAATCTTATCCATACTTAGTTTTTTTAAATTAGCACAATAATACTACTATGTTGTAATTAAAACAAGTATTTCCATTAAATTGCCAATTATTATTTATATAGGTATCCCTGTCACTTATACTTTCTGCATGAAACATTCAAACAATCATGTTACATAGGTGCAGAGGGAAAATCTCTTAAAATACCTTGTTGACACCTACTAGATTAATACTGTGTTTATGGGTGATACCAGAAACAGTACATGTCCAAAACATAGAGTGCAACACAATAACATCTTACAGGATCCAACAGCTAGAGTCAAATATATTCCTATCTAAATAATAGGGTTGTCACTATGGAAAGCTGTCTGGAGGTTCCTCAGTCTACTAAAAATGGAGCTAACATATAACCCAGCAATTCCACTCCTAAGAATCTACCCACAGGACACAAAAACATTAATTCAAAAGGATACCTGCACCCCTGTGTTTGTTGCAGCACCATTTATAATAGGCAAGCTATGGAAACAACCCAAATGTCCAAAAAAAGATTACTGGATCAAGAAGATGTGGTGCATGTACACAATGAAATATTATTCAGCAATCAAAAAAGATAAACTCATGCCATTCACAGCAACATGGATGGAGCAAGAAGGGATTATGCTCAGTGAAATAAGCCAGAAGGAAAAAGAAAAATATAGGATGGTTTCACTTATAGCAGGAATATAGGGGAACCAAATAAGACATCAGTGTAAAAAAATAATAACAGTATAAAACACAACAAAGCAAAAACAGACAATTATAAATCAGAGACATCCTGTAGGGAAGGAGGAGGGAGAGGGATCAGAGGGAGGGAGGGAGGAGCACAGGGGACTGAGGTGATGGTGCACGGGCGCATTGGTGAAGGAAATTCTATGGGGACTACACCTGAGGTGGTGGGGGGGAAGTTAATATTGTTTAAAATGAACAATGATGTAAAAAATATAAATGAATAAATGAATGAATGAATAAATAATGGGGTTGCATTTAATGAACAAATATTTTTCCCTGATTCAATCTTTAAATTTCAATAAAAATTAATTAAAACTAGACTGAAATTAAAAATTCAGTTGGTCAGGGGTGCTAGCTGAGCACATTGCAAGTGCCTGTGTTCATGGAGCCTGTGTGGTTAGTGACTATGGACTACAACAGTAGCCTTGTGCCATCCTTGCTTCCTGCTGGCCTGATCCTCTGCTTGCTCTGCATTCAACTCTTCCTCCTTCCTGCTGGACATGAGCACACACTCAGCTTGCTGGCTGTCCCTGCTCTCCACTGGAGCACCATATCCTAGCCGCAGCTTTTTGGCCCTGTCCTCTGGCAGTGGTCTCTCTGCCAGTGCTTCTCCCAGTCCAGCATGACTCCCCTTGGAGGGTGGGAATAGGAGGGGGCAACCATTAGTCAGAAGGAAACAGGGGTTGGGGTTTCCCTGGTGGTGCAAAGAGTTAAGCATCAGCAATCCGCAGACACTATAGCACAAGTTCGATCCCTGGCCAGGGAGGTGACCCACATGGCACAGCAGACCTCTCCTGTCTCCCCACTGCTCCCCTCAGCAGTGTATTTCAGTGGATCTGCCTGTTCTGCTCTCCACTCTGTCACTGGTGAATCCTCTTACCACCCCCCACCTCTGGCCTGCACCCCAGGTCTTGTATGCATAAATAAATAAATCTTAAAAAAAAATGAAGGCAACAGGTGTCAAGGTAAAGGAGGAAGCTGTGAAAAAGCAGGTAGTCACTCTAATTCTTGTTTCTTGTCTAGGACAAATAACTTTCCAAATTTTTTTTTTTTTTACAGAAGATGTTACTTAAGCATTGACACAGTGATCGCTTCTCAGGCTTTTGGCTAAGATCAAGTGTAGTAACCATTGACACAGTTTTTGAAAATCACATGAAAACATGGAAGAATTCAAACGGAACCAACACTTAAATGTTCAAAAAAAAAAGGGCGGGGGGAGGAAATCCTGCCAACCATTCAAAGTAAATTCATTTAGTAACCACTGGCCATGTGCAGGTGGGCGTGGTGTGACATATGCAGGCACTGGGCTGAGAAACTACACACCTGAAGCCTACAGTGTTGTGAACTACTGTTACCTCAATAACACTCACCAAAATAATACCATGCTTTAAAAAATGTTAATAGCCACTTTAAGCAAGATTCTAGTATGAATCAGTCAAAAGGTGGTATGTAAGTTTAGAAGAAGCCATCACCACAAGATCACTTGTAATCAGAAGGACCCATCTGAGCCGGAAGCCCTCTTCCTGTTTTGAGAAGCTTCTGAGAATAGTGGTGAGGCAGCAGATGTCTGACTTTCATCACAGCCCTTGGCAATGCCTCTCATGTTTTCTTTGTATGAAGTAGACAGGGTTTTGTCTCAACTCTGCCCTTTGCAACATTTTAGTGAATATAATTAAGAATGGATTGGATGAAGACATCACTCATCATTTTTACAAATGGCAGAAATGTGGTCTTGACAGCTGGTAAAAGAGTCTTGGAATTCAACATCTCAATGGTTGAGATTTGTGGTTTACACTGACCTCACCGAGGCATGGAACAACTTAAGAATAGCCATGCAGAGGTGTGAATGATGGTGTAATCTATGTTAACCTAGCCACATCGGCTTGAGTGGGGTGGGTGGCAGGGAGTGTGTGTTCCAGGAAAGTGGGTCATGATAATAGCAGCGCCTTGTGACTGTAATTACTGGGACTGCATCATGCACACCCCTTGCCCTGGACAGCACCCTGAGGATGAGAGGAGCTTCCCTCTCTCCCAGTGGTCAGTCAAGGTCTCCTCAGTGGCTGGCACTGAATGGCACTACTGCCCCCTTGGTTGCTGCCCCCACTGGTGGGTGCTGGTGGGTGCTGGTGGGTGCTGGTGGGTGCTGGCGGGTGCTGTTGCCACTCCTGTCTGGATTGAGCACTAGCAGCCATGCAGGCACGCCATGCAGAATACTGATGTCCACATATTAACGGTTTTCTTTCTGCAACTTTCTTTCTCCAACTTCACATCCATTTTGTCAGTCTCTTCACATCACCCCAATGTTAATTTGGGGTGCTACCTTAGGATTTCTCCCATCCATTTACCTTCACCCACTCAAGACATTTATGTGCTGACAGCTTCTTAATTATTTCCAGTTCATACTTCTACCCTGAGGTTTACTCATGTCATTCTTAGCATGGCCAATATCACCTTCCCAGTATTTGTTATCATGTCAGCTGATACAGCACATGCTTGTTATTCATTTAGTATTTGCACTAATGAGAAGTTTAGACTGATGAGAGCAAGGACTTTTTTTCTCCTTTCATCATTTTTATAGATTGCTCTTCCTTTTTGTACAGTATTTCTCCCCACAGGTGTAGTCCCCATAAATATCCCACCACCACAGCACCCATGCACCGTCACCATGGTTGACAACAATCGCTTTGCATCCCCAGGGCTTAACTCAGTGCCTGGCACACAGTAGACACTAAATATTTGTTAGGTGAATGAATAAATGAAATTTTTTTAAAGATTTATTTATGCATACAAGAACTGGGGTACAGGCCAGAGGTACAGGGGGTGAGAGGATTCACCAGAGACAGAGTGGGAAGCAGAACAGGCAGACTGACTGAAATATACTGCTGAGGGGAGCAGCGGGCAAGTCAGGAGAGGTCTATCTGTTGCACCATGTGGATAGCTCCCTGGCCAGCCAGGGGATTTAACTCATGCTGCAGTGGCTGCAGATCACTTCATAGGTTGTGTCTTAACCCCTTGCGCCACCAGGGAGGCCAATAAATGAAAATTTTAATTCAATATGAAGAACTTCCTCCACACAGAAGTTTTCAAAAATGGAAAGGACTTCCCCTAAAGGCACTGAATTTCCCGTGACTGAATATGTCCCATCAGGAGCACTGAGCAAGACACTTACTTAATAACTGGAAGCAGGGAGGGAACCCGAAAGGCTCTATATTTGCATGAAGTATGACAATTACAGGATCAAACATATAAATGTAGTTGCATTTTTCATAAGCACAACTAATTTCTCTTTCCATTTCACAATTCTCCTCTTGCCCCTCTCCCCAAGTACACACACACACACACACACACACACACATTGTATGCCATCAAACTGCTGCTACCTGGAATGCCCCATGGTACCCCAATCTTGTCTTGAAATCTAGATGTCTTGAGCCCAGCTTTCATAACCTGGAACTGTCCAAGATTTCTACGAATTTCTGGAAATGTATGCCATTTCATGATCCCGTCTGCCTCAAGAACCCTGCATCCACACAGGCTAGCTCTGTCCAACAAGCATCTACACTAATGTAAAAACCTAGTCTTTTCACCATTTTCCACTAACTGAAGTGACCTTGCAGATCACTGGGATCAGTCACATGCCTTTCCAGCATGACCTGGACATCCCCCTTCAGCATGCTCCGCTAGTCCACATCCTGGGCGTCCCTCCCTTCTGCTCACCTTCCTTCCTCTCCCTCCAGCACTCTCCTCTTCTCCCCTCTATTCCCCCCTTTCTCGTCTTTGCCCTCACCCTGAAGAGCACAAGTTCCTTTCCCCTGTGAAGCACTGACAGTAAGATTTGGTATCCACCACTGACCCAAATAATGACCTAAGTGTCTTTATTCCAAACAAAACTCATCTGTCACCTATGAAGAGCTGGGGTACAGTGCCCAGGTGATCTTTAAATTGCCCTTTTTGGATTATGCTCAGTGAACTAAGACAGAAAGAAAAAGAAAAATATCAGATGGTTTCACTTATAGGGGGAATGTAGGGAAAATGTAAAGGACCAGAAAAAAAAATAACTTAAAAAATAATAAAATTAAAAAACAAAACTAACAGGCAACTATAAATCAGAGAAATTCTTCAGGGGAGGGGCAGAGAGAGGGGGCAAAACAGGGGGAGGAAGAACACAAGAGCCTGTGGTGATGGTGCACGGGTGAATGGTGGTGGGAACTCTACAGACACGGCACCTGAGAGAAGAAAACAAACATTGTACAAAAAAAGGAAGAATGATTTAAAATATATATAAATAAATAAATAAATAAATAAATAAATTGTCCTTTTTATACCTCTAGCACATTTTGAGGTCTTACTATATGCCAGGCCTTAATAATGTTTAATTTTTACCCTTTAGCCTGAATCAACATTAAGGAAACTAGTGCTGGAATTAACTCCACAGGGCAAGTGAATTCTTATTAGGATGGTTAGAAAATTAGACATTAAAAAGTTCTGACCATTTAATTTCTGGGAATTGACTTACTAATCTTACAGGTGGGAATATATCCAGTTACCTGCTCTTGTATGTGAACTATCTTTTTTTAAAAAAGATTTTTCTGAGGGCCTCCCCTGGTGGCGCAGTGGTTGAGCGCTGGGCTGCGAAGCTGCCCGCAGCCTCTGCAGCGCCAGTTCGATCCCCGGCCGCAGGTGAGAGTCCCACATGGCGCGCAGACCTCTCCCGCTGCGCCCGCTGCTCCCCTCAGCAGTGAATTTCGTCGGTCTGCCTGTTCTGTTCCCCACTCTGACTCTGGTGAATTCTCTCACCCTCCCGCTCTTCTGACTGTGCCCAGTGCTTGTATAAATAAACAAATCTTTAAAAAAAAAGATTTTTCTGATTATAGCATTAACACATACATTCATAAAAATCAGAAAACACAATTAGGATAATGACTATGACAGCTATGTTTCTGAGTACTTATGTGATGTGTGTTTCACATAGATTATTATAAAGTATCACATTTTGCTACTGCTGAAACTGAAACAAGTATCATCATTGTCAAAGAGACAATCCTCCTTTCAATGAATATTTTCCATCATTAAATACTACAAATGAGATACTAAGTCATTACTTTGTAACCAGAACTTAATAATATTGTATGATCACTTTCCATGGCAAAAACCACAACTCTACACCATTGTTTTATGATTACACAGTGTTCCACTATGTGGAGTGTCCGCAATACAGCCATTTTAAAAATATTACATTAACAATTTTGTAAACAGTATTGAGATGAACATCTTACCTACTCATGTTTTGTTCACTTGTCAGATATTTAACCTTAATACAAATCTTAAGACATATCATCACTGAGGCCAAGAGCACGCCTTGGGTTATTGTAATATATTTGAAAGACTAAGAGATCTTTGTTTTTGGTATGCATTGCTTCATTATACTACTTTTCTGGATTGAACATTAATAAGATAAATGGGGCCTCCCCTGTGGCGCAGTGGTTGAGCGTTGGGCTGCGAAGCTGCCCGCAGCCTCTGCAGCGCCAGTTCGATCCCCAGCCGTAGGCAAGGGTCCCACTTGGCATACAGACCTCTCCTGCTGCGCCCGCTGCTGCCCTCAGCAGTGTACTTCATCATTCTGCCTGTTCTGCTCCCCGCTCTGGCTCTGGTGAATTCTCTCACCCTCTGGCGCTTCTGACTGTACCCAGTGCTTGTATAAATAAATAAATAAATCTTTAAAAAAAATAAGATAAATGATTAGGTATTTTCCCACTAGACCTTTATTATATGTTTTGTTTTCAAAAGAAACTGTATACTATCAGCTAATTTTTCAAAAATAAACATAAATGTATTTCCCTGTAGCTCACTGGGCTGCTTCAAATAGTTTACCCCATTTAAAATAATCAAACTGTAAACTTTTGTTGAATGATGTTGTTAGCACCTTCTAGTGGTGAGAAAGCAAAATCCTGCAGTGATAGCTTGGTTTTGTGGGGGTTTTTTAAATTAAAAAAAAAAAAAGCACAAGCTTTTTTTAGTGATATTTTTAGTCTTCTTTCCTTTAGTAAATATAGCTACAAAGATCATGACATTCTGAAAAGGAAACTAAAAATATTGTGAAGTCAATTCCGAACATAATTTCATCATAAATATGAAATCATGTAATTGTAGTTTAGTTACAAAAGGTCAAAGTATTTCAGGGAATCTTAGGTGTTTTTCAAAAATAGTGACTTTCATAATGTCTCAGATTTTTAAATAACCACTTACATTGTACTTGTCTGTGCCATTAATTACTTCCTACACAGCCTCCAGCTCTGCACTGGACCAACATGCATTTGGACAGAAATGCTGATGGGAGCATATTGCACCAAAACACATCCATCTGGCAACCAGAAAAGAAGGGATGATATTGCACATTGGAAACAAATGCAAGAGAGTATGTTGGACCATTAGAAGGCACTGCAGAGTCATCTCCTGTTTCTTCCAATGACATTCCCTGCGCTGGCATTACAATGAGATCCATTAACACACCACTGCAAACATTTTCTTTTCCACATGGCTCAGAACCAGACATAATTAATTTGACATTTTCCTGGCATGGGAAGTCTTCCTAAGCTTTTCTTGGTTGCATAGGACAGGAAAAAAGTTGTAAGAGGGTTTTATAATTCTGAGGACTACATCTATAATCTGGCCAAGGGCTTGAATAGGAGGTATTTCACCTGCCTCCAGCTATGTTTCTCTGTTTCCAGGACTTGGCTCCCCCACTGGAAGCTCAGGCAGTTTCTCTCACTGATTCTGACACGTGGGAGGCTGACAAAAGGAACATGCTCCTCCAGGTAGAGATATGGCTGCACGTGGCCCTGCCTCTCCAGAAGAGGGCTTTTAATAGAGACAACAGGGCTCATGTTAATTACTGGTGCTGTGTTCCTTTCTCTGCATCCCAGAATTCTTCTGTTCATCATTCATTCAAAGGTATTTACTGAGCGCGCTATTCCAGGGTCTGGGGTTGAAGCCTGGACAAAGAAGGAAGAGTCCTTCCCCAGGGGAGCTGACACTGTTGCTGGGGAGACAGTGCACAAAGAAGCAGCTGATTCCTCTAGAGAAATGGTCAGGGAAACCCTCTCAGGACAGCTGATGTTTCAGCTGAGGCCTGAAATAAGAGTCATGAACCATGGGGGAAATCTGGGGCCTGGGGTGGGACAGGTGCAGGGGCAACCTGGAAGAGGCCTGGAGGGCAGTGAGCCCTGGACTTTGGGACCTGGAGACAGCAGGGTGATGCCAGGCCTGGGTGGGCAGGGCTATGTGCAGGAGCAGTGGGTGGGCAAGAAACACCCTGAAAGATGTCTAGATTATGATGTTTCATTCATAATTCAATTTTTTAATGCGAGAATCTACATGGCAAAGCAAATAATATATAAGACAGTTTCTGAAAAAACTTCAGGACTAAAAATGGGATCATCAATGATAAAATAAATGACAGCTACCACTTACTGTAACTAAACTGCCATTAAATTGACCCTTTACATACATATGTGGGATTTCACCTTCCTAAACCAAGGCTTTATCTTCTGGATAACATCACAGATTACTTGTAGCACACCTCAGCACCCACAAAATGCTAAGCACATTGCCATTTGGTGGGGATGTGGCAAAGGGAGTTTATAGTATGGGGACAAAGAAACACAATGAATATGTTAACATTTGAACAACTCTGGATTTGCAGGTTGTAGGGAGGGTCCAGGAGAGTCGGCAGGGCCATGTGAGAGGTGGTAAGGGATAGACTGGCGGGGCCACCCAGGACCCTTGTCTCCTGTCTGAAGAAGGTGCCTCTGAAATGAGAGGTGGCGAGGGTGGTGGGCAGAGGAGTTTCTGGAATGAGGGAAGGCAATGCTGAGCAAAGAAGGTGCAGAACTTGGCAATTCCAAGGGGCACAGAGGGTGTGAGAATACTGGAGGGAGAGCAGCAGAGGAGATTAGAGAGGGTTTTTCAGATTGGCACTGTTTGCCATGCGGAGCTGGATGCTTCTTTGTAGTGGGGAAGCTTTTGCAGCACCCCAGCCTCAATCCGCTAAATGCCATAATACTCTCTTCTCAGGCCAGCTGTGGACAACCAGAAATGTCTCCAGAAGTGCCGCGTGTCCCCTGCGGGTCAACACCTGCTGACAAGGACTGGGCTAGAGGATCAGGCCTCTTAGAGGCCATGATAAGGAGTCTGCACTTTATTCTGAACCCAATGGGAAGCCATGAGACACAAAGAAGAGACTTACAAGGTCCTGATTATGATATCTGCTATCGTTCAACATTCCCTCCAGGCTTGTCAAACCAGGAGGGTCACTGCCACCATCTGACAGCATCTGCCCATTCCAGTCTATTCTCAGCCTGTGCATCTCCCTCCCAGTCTTCCCCTAGGTCTGCTCCCTGGGGGTAACGCCTGTTGCCTGGAGGGTATTATCTTTATTTGGGCCTTCCAAGTTTGAAACACCTAAAATAAATCAATTGCTGAGGGTTACACTATCACCATGGAGCTGTGGCCTGTGTATCCCCCATTTCATTAGATTTTGGGAGCTAAGCTGGATGCTGAAGATTTAGGGAGCTGCAATAGAGAATGTCTAAAATTACTTTCAACGACCAAAAAACTCATGATTCTGCAATCTGGACAATTGAAGAGGTTGATGAGGGATGAAATTCTAGCCCCAGAGGGCTGGATCCGTGATATTTGGAGCGCAAGTGGTTGATGTGGCCCCTTGATACCAAGACACCTTTCCCAGGCCTCCAAAGGCGGTGAAGGCTCGCAGCATAAACCCAAGTACATATCGCCATCTAGTGGCAATTCCCTTGAACTTACCACCCATCCACCCATCCCAGGGGCCATCCATCATCCACTATTTATCAGGTGTCTGCAAAGTGCCAGGTGCTGTTTAATATTTAATAGTGAACAAGAGCATCTCTATGTCTCATCTCTGGTGATATTTTCATTTTAATGTGAGATAGACAAGCCCCATGGTGGTAGGTTTAACTCTCAGCAACAGATTTAATTCAGAGAGCTCAAACTTGGAATCCAAAAAGAAAGATAATAGACTAGAAATTTGTTCACTTTTTTTAATGTGAAATTTTTTTTTGTAATGAAAAGATTGAAAAGATGGACACATTATGTGTTGGATTAAGCAGCTTCTAAATGAGCCAGCTTGAAAAGACAAATATCAGTTCAATTTACTCATGTGGAATACAATGAAGCAAAACAAAGAAACTAACATGACTAAATACCAACCCTAGAAATATGACTATAGAACTGAAGCTACCAAAAAGAGATGAGGGGTAAAGAGGCAGGGGGCCCAAGGGTGCTCTGGTGGTGGGTGTGGCATGTAATGTACACTTGCACAGGTGTGACCTTATATCCTTAAATTATCGATAGTGGGGCCTCCCTAGTGGTGCAAGGGGTTAAGCACAGCACTGTAAAGCTGTCCAAAGCCTCTGCAGCATGAGTTCGATCCCTAGCCGGCCAGAGAGCTGCCCACATGGTGCAGCAGACCTCTCCTGTCTCGCCCGCTGCTCCCCTCAGCAGTGTATTTCAGTCAGTCTGTCTGTTCTGCTCCCCGTTCTGTCTCTGGTGAATCCTCTCACCCCCACACCTCTGGCCTGTACCCCAGTTCTTGTATGCAAAAATAAATAAATCTTAAAAAAAAAAAAGGTTGAAAGATGCTTAGACAGAATGACTTACAACTTTACCTCAGTCTCTCACAAATATTTGACCATGTAGAAAATACCATTCCATAGACTAGGTAGCCCTGAGCAGCATTTGAAACCTGGACACGTTCCTGACGGTGGAGGCATTCTCAAGGACACTACTAGCTAAGGGGAAGTGTGTTTTCTCTCTCCACATGTCAGAATTTTCTCAGATTCTTCACACCTTCCCCTCACTGTGAGTTACCAGAAGGAAATGTGTGGTCAAAGCAAAAACCACATTCCTATTCTACTAAAATACTACCTACAAATATCATTATGCAATAATGTAAGCCAATGTTACCTCAATAAAAAAAAATTATATTATGCTGAATGATTTGAGTAATAACTGCAGTGGTAATTTTTTTTTAAAGATTTATTTATTTATACAAGAGCTGGGGTACAGGCCAGAGATGCAGGGGGTAAAAGGATCCACCAGAGACAGAGTGGGGAACAGAACAGGCAGATTGACTGAAATACACTGCCGAGGGGAACAGTAGGAGAGATAGGAGAGGTCTGCCGTGCCATGTGGGTTTCTCCTGGCAGGCCAGGAATCGAACTGGCACTGCAGAGGCTTCAGACAGCTTCACAGCGTGGCGCTCAACCCACTGCGACACCAAGGAGGCCCTTATAAATATTTTTAAGTGCACATATTAAGGAAGGAAATACTGAGTGTGGCTTTTTCTTGGTCCCCGGTAGAGAAAATGTGATAGGGTGATTTTAGATAGGGTGATTTTAGCTTTCATTCTGTTTTCTTTTTCTTATATTCTGGGCCACAGAATTTCTAGTCAAACAACAAGTAGTAAAAAGAAAGACCGAGGCAGAACTCTCAGTGTCTCTGCCAGGTCCATTCACACCTGACCCCCTTATCTCCACATTTCAGAGCTCAGAATAATAGAAGGCTTAATACTCAGAACTCCTCCTTTTAAGAGAACTTGGATCTACTGGCACATATAATGTGCTCAGTTTATCCATAAAATGCTTTAAAATCAGGATTGTGTTATGAAGCAAGGTTTTTCAAGACTAGCACACTAAATGGATATGCTTATTTAAAAATGAAACATGAAAGCAGATACCTATACTTTGTGTGCTGTCCTTTGTGTGTTGGATTGAGCATCTTGAGACCAGTATCCCATCAGCCAAGCTTCTTTGGGTTGCTGAAAGTCTCCAGCACCAGATGACACACATCCAAGGCCCAGAGGAACAGCAAAGATCTGGGTTTGCCGTGGGGCAGGTGGTGACAAGGCTGGGCTCCAGGAACCTCCTCTCTATACTGCAGCTCCTAGGGCCAGAGTCTTTGAAAAAGGATCTGAAAGGTCAGGATCAGGTTCATCCTCA
This sequence comes from Talpa europaea, assembly GCF_964194135.1. Taxonomy (NCBI): domain Eukaryota; kingdom Metazoa; phylum Chordata; class Mammalia; order Eulipotyphla; family Talpidae; genus Talpa; species Talpa europaea. The sequence goes on from NC_140079.1 coordinate 37,803,650, forward strand.
GACTAATCAGCTGTGGCCCTGTGTGGCCAGAGGCGCTGCTGCAGGAAGTTCTTAGAAAGGGCAGGATTCCAAGCAGAACATCCAACCCAACTTTACTGTGCACATCCAAGAATTTTCCTAACATCCTTCCACAAGTACAGATGAATAATACTGCCCAAACCCAACACTTAATTTTCCCCCAGGCTTAATCCTCAGGATTCATTCAATTATAGAACCAAATGCACAAGACGACATGTACACAAGTGTAAAAACGGCAGAAGGGGATTTCTCCCAGCTGGGTGGTGTGTTTGAAGTTTCATACTTACTTTGTGGTAAAAAGATCTGTTTTCCTTCTATAACAAGTGGTGCCAGTGCTTTGTAGCCATAATCTTTAATTATAACAACTCTATGAGAGCATTGAATAAGTACCCCCCTCCCAAAAAAGTCCTATCTGCCTGGAACTTCAGAATGTCACATACCTTAGAAAGAGGGTCTTGGCAGATATAACAGGTCAGCATGGAGATGAGATCACAAGGGATTGGTTGGGTCCTCAATCCAACAGCAGTGTCCTTACAAGAGACAGAAAAGGACACAGGAAAGGGAAGAAGGTGAGACAGAGGCTGGAGCATGGTCGCATCAACAAAGGCAGGCCAACGATTGCCGGTGATGGGGGTTCACGACACACTACTCCAAAATATGGCAGCGAGGCATAGTGAATATTTTCAGATGAGAAAGTTAGAAAATGGCAGAAGCATGAAGATCACTGTGACTTTGCCCTCGCCCTTCTCCCTGAAGAGGATCGTAAAACCTTCCCAGGAGGGGGCTTCCCTGCACCTAGAGGATCGGAGGACACCAAAGGCAAGGACAAATCTCCAAAGACAAAGGGACCCAGAAGCCAAGTGGCAGACATGTCTTCCCACATGGACTTCTTACTCCTCGCCCTGTTATTTCCTTACACAACTTTCCACTTTTCATCAAATCTGCATAAAAACACAAGTTCAACCATTTCTTTGGGTCATAATATCTTAGGAAAGCCTCCTTGCCAGGTAAAACATACTCAGTAAGCTTTTCTCCTGGTATCCTGTCTCCGTCAGATTAATTTTCAGACCCAACCAGAGACCCTAAGAGTGAGTGAAGAAAACTTTGTCCTTCTCTCACCAGCAAACCACAGGAGCTGGGAGAGGAGTATGGGCTGGGACTCCTGCATGGAATTAACCCTGGACTCCTTGCGGCTGGACGTCTGGCCTCCAGGCTGTGGGAGAATTAAATTTCTGCAGTTCAAGGCCCCTAGTTTGTGCTCCTTGATGATGGTAGCCCCAGAACCTGAATCTCCTCTAGGAGGTAGATATCATGCTACCCCATGCTACGCAGTTATGACAGGGACACCTGAGCTAAAATGTCTCAGTCCTGAGGAAGCTGCCTTCCCAAGTGTCCAGAACAAGCTTCCCCAAGCTTGTCACTTTGGCAGGTGGATTATTTCCAGCTGAGGCCAATCCAGACCCTGCAGTCTCATAAGAAACTTCTACCTTTATGGACCTAGGGGGATGAAGATTGAAGACCTTACCTAAAATGAGGACTTTTACCAATTTTCTATTGGAGAAAGCTCCCTCTATGGCAGGACAACTACCTGCCTGCAGGACAAATACCTGCCTGCAGGACATTGGCTCTCCACAGAAGTCACCCTCTCCTCCCCTGAGCCCTATGCCTTCTCTCCTTTTACCTCAGGTCCCTCTCCCGGCCCTCAGCTAAGGTTATGTAGCTTCTCATTGACTGTTTGCTTTAGAGCCCACATCCATGCAGAGTCTCCATGCTCATGGAAATAAGTTTAGTCTTTTTCTACTACTAATGTGGCTGGTGTTAATTTGATTGTTCTGCCATCCCAAGAAGAAGTAGAGGGTAAAGGAAACTTCCTATCTGCCCCTACAGTGAATGGGATGTTCATAGGTGTTACTGTGAAAGAAAAGTGAGTGGAGAGAGATTGCTTCTGGGTTAAATAAGTTTTGGAAAATGGATTTAAAAGGTTAAACAGGACTTATTTACTGCAGGACTTCTCAGAGCCGCAAGTATGCCAACACAGGCAACAATTATCTGTGAGACAGCGCTGCAGTGCAGATTCTGCCAAACTCTCCTGATGCCTTTTCAGTGCAGAGCCTGATGACACTATTCCATAGAACTCACTTTGGGAATGAATACTCTAGATAGGGGTGGCAAATTTTTTAGTAAAGGACCAAATGCTAAATATTTCAGGCTCTGTGGGTCAAATGGTCTGTTGCAGCTCTTTGATTCAGCCATTCTGTTATGTAGAGAGCCACACACCCGCAGCCCACAGACAATACATAATGTGACTGTATTCTAATAAAACTTTGAAAGTTTGAATTTAACAAATTTTACATGTTATGAAATGTTATTCTTTTTATTTTTTGCCTTAAATGTAAAAACCATTCTTAATTCAAAGAATAGTACACACAGGGGGCCTCCCTGGTGGCGCAGGGATTTAAGCACCACACTATGAAGCAGTCTGAAGCCTCTGCAGCACAAGCTCGATCCCCGGCCTCCAGGGAGCAACCCACAAGGCCCAGCAGACCTCTCCTGTCTCACTCACTGCTCCCCTCAGCAGTGTATTTCACTCAGTCTGCCTGTTCTGTTCCCCACTCAGTCTCTGGTGAATCCTCTCAACCCCTGCATCTCAGGCCTGTACCCCAGCTCTTGTATGCATAAATAAATAAATATTTAGAAAAAAAGTACATACAGAAACAGTAAATCTACCAAGATCACAATACCTTCACACTCCTTTCTTCTGTACTTTTTATTGAAACCTGTGCTCAAGAGAAATAAGAGCTTTGACAAGGGACTATGGTGATGGTGCACGTGTGAATTGGTGGTGGAAATTATGTGGGGGCCACACCTGAGAAAAGAAAGCAAACATTATAAAAAAAAAAAAGAAGATTGTAAAATATATATAAATTTATAAATTGTTTAAAAAATAAATAAGAGCTTTGGGGCCTCGCTGGTGTTGCAGGGGTTAAAGTCTCAGCGCTATCAAGCTATCGTCAGCCACTGTGGCATGAGTTTGATCCCTGGGCCAGGTTGCCAACCCACATGGCACAGCAAACCTCTCCTGTCTCACCTGCTGCTCCCTTCAGCAGTGTATTTCAGTAAATCCGCCTGTTCTGCTCCCCACTCTGTCTCTGGTGAATCCTCTCACCCCCTGCACCTCTGGCCTACACCCCAGTCCTTTTATGCATAAATAAAATTCTATGCATAAAATTATAAGCTAATAAATCTTGGGCCTCCCCAGTGGCGCAGCGGTTGAGCGCTGGGTTGCGAAGCTGCCCGAAGCCTCTGCAGCGCTGGTTCGATCCCCGGCTGCTCCCCGGCCACCGGAGGAGGGTCCCACATGGTGCGCAGACCTCTCCTGCCGCCCGCTGCTCCCCTCAGCAGTGTACTTCGGTCCTTCTGCCTGCTCTGCTCCCCGCTCTGGTGAATTCTCTCACCCTCCCGTGCTTCTGACTGTACCCAGTGCTTGTATAAATAAATAAAAATAAATCTTAAAAAAAATTTAAAAGCTAATAAATCGTTTAAAAAAAGATAAATAAGAGCTCCACTCTCACTATAGTGTAAATGACTTACACAGAAAACAGTTTTACTATTCTATTTGGTGTATTGACATTTTAAGATAAGGAATACAGATGTATATCTGGCATACCAATGCTCAGGGAACCAGGAGGAAGAAAAACAGTTCTTTCAGAAAGAGCAGATAAATCCCAATCCTCATATCCCATAGGAAGTTACCTCTTTACCCAGGAGGAAAAAAACACACCCTGTCACCAGGTGGAAATAGCTTGCCTATAGGAAATCACACATAGTCTCAGGCACAGGATCCCATTAAGTTTGCATCTCTCCACATCTGGGAGAGATGGGAGCAAAAAGTATCCTCCAAGAAGAGCTACAAATAATGACAGTGCTTAAAAACACCTGTAGGAGAGGAAAAATATCTTTCCCTCTAATCTTCTGAGTTCTCAGCTTAAGGTCCTGTATTAAACGACAGATTAATAAGATAAAAAAAAATAAGTTTATCAACATGGGAGATACCTGGGGAAAAATAAATAACTCCCAGAGGTGGCCTAATGCACCAGCTCAAAAACCACCTTCAGTAAACACTAGAGAAAAGTGTGGGGGAGGGGAGGCCAGGCATGAGAGGTTGCCAGGGAAAGCATGGTAACCAGAGTGAGGTTTGTGGTATATATTCAAGTCGGTGTCTTCTTCGTTGATAATACTCTTTTGTGATTTATTCACCCTTTTCTCCTGGTACAGTGAGGGAGACACACTTACAAATAAACATTTCCTTTTACATATAAATATCCCCCAGAAGAGAGGAACTTCTGTTTTCAAAACTTGTCCTATTATCTACCATCTATTAAAATAATTAGCTGAAAATAATCCTTAAGCCAAAGGAGCATACCTTGGGATGGCATATTCTGCTGACCTTCACACTGAGACCTATCAGAGGCAAAACAGTGTTCTAATGGAATGCTCTGGGGAAAATTCCAACCCCCTAAGTCCTCTCCCCGCTGAGATGTTAAGCTCCATCGCATAAAGGGAAAGGTTTGAAATGCTTGGATAGCAATTGACAATTCATGAGGATCTTTCACTTTTTATCAACTTTCACATCACCAGTATTTACTTTACCTTATTTTCAGAAGGTACATAAAACACATCAAAGAATATCAACCTACCAAGAAATAGTAGGGAGGTACACTGACTTTGGATCATTGCTAGAACTGAACAACGCAATGATTTAGAGCACAGACCCTCAGATATGCTGTGAAACATAAAATTCTTGTCCAAGAGCACTTTTAATCAACAGATAATGAATGGCCTGCATTGCATTTCTCTCAGAACGTTCATTTACTCTCCACTAGGGGGTGTGATTTCTGAAACTCTCTGCTCTTTGTTCATGGTTTGCAGGGAAGAGAGAGTAAGAGCTGAAAAAGAAACAAGACCTTGGTGTTCTCACATTACATTATACTTTCCAACCGTTTGAAGCTAGTGTAACCCTTCACTAAGTACTTGGCAAACTTTAAACCATACATCTGTGAAGCTGGGTTTTTTTTTTCTTTCACATTACCTTTCACCTACTTTAAAATAAACCACTCATTGTTCAAGAGGGAAAACTCAAATTTGTTTTTCCAAAGTAATCTATAATGGAGTAAAACATTGCTGGAAGGTTTGCAATTAACTAATTTACTATGCAATAAATCTCAAAGGGAATGTAAGTTAATGGGCAAATCATTTTTCAAACTTCAATATTGAGGCCTCTGTTTGTTTTTTTAAATTAACGAAATGTAAACGCCTTTTTAAAACTAAAAAAGTATACGAGTTTGGTTTTCTAAATGTTTAAACCATACAGAAACATATGCAATTAAAAGGAAAAAGTCATAATCCACTTTCTTGTGTACCTGGATTTATTTTAGTATTAAGATAATGGAAGCAAATGTATGGAAATAAGGAGTTTGCAAATTTTATTAGATTTAACTTTTAGTTTTACCTATATTTTCCCAGACTTTATCATTTAGCAGTCACAAAAATTACTTTTTGAAATCATTAGAGAAATAGCAGTTGAAGGCCTACTATGTGCCCCATATAATGCTAAATGCCAGAAATTATACAATCTAGTATCCTTAATCTATAACAGATATTAGTACAGGATAAAATGAAAACCTCTCATCTTGGTTACTCAAATCTTTCATGATCTGACTTTTCCTGACTTTCATTGCTCTATCTAACATACTTTGTCTGGAACCATAAGTAATAATTTACAATTATCCAAACATTCTAACCCTTCCCAGGGTTTTATGCCTTTGCAAACACTAGTTTCTCTACTTGTAATGCTCTTTCCCCCTTGGAACATTTCTTGAAATTCCAGTCATCCTTCAAGTCAACCTAATCATCACCTCCTCTTTAATTACTTCCAAGCCCCCAGTTAAGGAAAAGTCAGTTATTCCTTTGCCTTTGGCACTACAGCACCCTACACACACACATACATATATACACACACACACACACACAGTGGATGTTTTATAATTATTGACTGTTCCTGTCTAGGGTGACCTTCTTGAGAACAAGAGAACAAGGGGTGGGGATTTGTCATCTTTATATTCCCACTTATTATCTATCATGCCTAATGCATGTCAGGAAGTAATAAAAATGTGATAGACCTGATAAGGAATGAGTGACTTTCTTTATGATTGCTGGGGGAAGACTTCCCAGAGGAGATGCACATGGCTTTGATCTGGAATTTCTCAAGAATTCCAAATAAAGAAAATAGCATGTTCAGAAGCAAGTGCTTGGTGTCAAAGCAGATGAGGCATTAAGAGTAGACTGTCACAGGACTATAGGATCAATCTTCCTAGAGTTGGCAAGTGAATAGTAGACACAATGAAAAGTGATGCAACTAGATGTAGGGAGAGATTTCAGGAGAATATACTCTCTGTCTGGGTATGAATGGATCATAGCCTAATATAAGATTTGAGCAATGGGGGGGGGGTGCCTCCCTGGTGGCACAGGGGTTAAAGACAGCGCTATCAAGCTATCACCAGCCACTGCAGCACAAGTTCGATCCCCAGCCTGCCAGGGAGCTACCCAAATGGCACAGCAGACCTCTCCTGCCTTGCCCGCTGCGCCTCTCAGCAGTGTATTTCAGTAGATATCCTTGTTCTGCTCCCCACTCTTTCTGGTGAATCCTCTCAACACCCCCACTCTACCAACCTCCCCATTCCCTGGCACCTCTGGCTTGCACCCCAGTTCTTGTATGCATAAATAAATCTTTAAAAAAAACATTTAGCAATGGGAAAAATACCCAGAAAACAAATAGCAAAATGACAACAAATACATACCTACCAATATTTTCCCTAAACACCAATGTCCTGACTTACCAATAAAAAAGCGCATAGTGTCTACTTGTATCAGAACAAAAAAACTCAACCTTCTGTTGGATGAGAAGACTCCAAAGAAAAACAGATTCAAAGTAAAAAGCTTGAAAACAGTGCTACAAGCAAATGTTATCCTAAAAAAGAAAAAAAAGGGGGGGCAGCCATATTTATATCAGATAAAATAAACTTCCAGCTTTAAAAAAAAAAAGACAGAGATGGACATTGGCTTCAATGAAGTCTTTGGTGACTCTGCTCAAACAGCAAGGGAAGCAAAAACAAAAATAAATAGAACAATATCTAACTAAAAAGCTTCTGCACATCAAGCTAAGCTATAGTAAGACAAAAAGACACTTTACCAAATTGGAGAAAATACTCACACATCATACATATGACAAGGGGCTAATATCAAAGACCTACAAAGAACTCATATAACTCAAATAGAAGAGTCCAATCAAAAAAAATCATCAGAAAAGCTAAGTAGACATTTCTCCAAAGAAAACATGTAGATGACCAACAGGCAGATGAAAAAAAAAATTTCCATTTCATGGAAATGCAAATCACAATAGATACCACATTAAACTTGAGGGAATTATTTACCTATATGAAAAAGATCAAAACAACAAGTATTGTGAGAGTGTGGAGAAAAAGATCAGAAACAAGTATTTCAAGAGTGTAGAGAAAAAGTTAACAAGAACACTTGTTAACTTTTGATGGGAATAAAAACTAGTATGACAGCTTCTCAAAACATTAAAAATATATGTACCATATGATCCAACAATTCTCCTCCTAGGTATCTACCTGAAGAATACAAAATCACTAATTCGAATGGATACCCACACACATATGTTCACTGCAGCACTATTTATAATAGCTAAGTTACAGAAACAACCCAACTGCCCAACAGCGGATGATGAAGATGGATTAAGAAAACATGGTATAGGGGCCTCCCTGGTGGCTCAAGTGTTAAGATGCAACCTATGAAGCAATCCACAGCCACTGCAACATGAGTTTAATTCCCGGCCAGCCCGGGAGCAACCCACATGGTGCAGCAGACCTCTCCTGACTCGCCCGCTGCTGCCCTCAGCAGTGTATTTCAGTCAGTCTGCCTGTTCTGCTCCCCGCTCTGTCTCTGGTGAATCCTCTCACACACACCCCACACCTCTGGCCTGTACCCCAGCTCTTGTATGCAAAAATAAATAAATCTTAAAAAAAAAGAAAGAAAACATGGTGTATAAGTACAAAAAGGAATACTACTCCGCTATTAAAAAAAAAAAACAAAGCAGCAAAGTCTTACCAGTTGACACAGCATGTAGAGAAGTGGAGGGTTATGCTAAACAAAATAAATCAGAAGGAAAAAACTTCTGGATGATTTCACTCATATCTACAATATAAAGTAACACAGCAGAAAACTAAAATATAAAGAAACTAAATGAAAACAAACCATAGAAATCTAAATACAGAACTAAGGCTACTAGAGGGTGACAGTGGGTTGAGTAGCAAAAGGAGACGAGGGTCCAGTGGGCTACTATGGTGGAAGATTATGGGTAGGCATGGTGTGGTAACATACATCTGAAGAATGTGAACCTGTAACCATGTAATAATGTGAACTTGTAACATGTGAACCTGTAACCTGTAAATAATATACAGACCTGTAATCTAAATCTACCTCAATAAAATAAAATTGCATTTAAAAAAATTTTCCTACATCTTGTCTATTTTTGTACAGTAATTGATTTCTCCCCTCAAGTGCAGACCCAATAGTTCTCCCACCACCACATCACCTGTGAATCATCAGCATATTCCCTTGTGGTCTTTGACCCTTCTCACACCTCTTCCCTGGCTGTATGCCTCAGATCTATGGTCAGCTTGCTATTTTTGTTATTTACTTGACTTTTTGTTTGGTTTCTCTATATTCAATATATAAGTGAAACCATCTGATATTTATCTTTTTTCTTCTGGCTTATTACATTTAGCATAATACCTTCCAGCTTCATCCGTGTTGCCACAAGTGACATGAGTTTGCCTTTTTTATTGCTGAGTAATATTCCTTTGTATAGATATAGCACAACTTTTTGATCCATCCATATGGGAACATTTGGATGTTTCCATACCTTGGCTATTGTAAATAGTGCTGCAATAAACATAGGAGTGCAGTTTTCCTTTTGAATTAATGTTTTGTGTTCTTTGGGTGGATTTCTAGGAGTGGAATTGCTGGATCATATAGTAGAGCCATTTGCAGTATTCTGAGGAATCTCCAAACAATTTTCCATACAGGCCAGATCATTCTCACCAGCTGTGAAAGAAGGTTCCTTTTATTCTACAGCCTCTCTAGCATTTGTTGGTTCCAGTTTTTTTTTTGAATGTGGGCCATTCTCACCAGTGTGAGATGATATCTCATTGTGGTTTTGATACATTTCCCTGGTAATTAGTGATGTTGAACATTTTGCATTTTTTCTTTGGAAAAGTGTCTTTTTGTCTCTCTGTCCATTTTTTTTTTTTTTTTGGACTGGGTTGTTTGGTTTGTTTTTGTTGAATCGTGTAAGTTCTTTTTAGATATTTGATATCAGTCTTTTATCTGTTGATGTGCAAGTATTTTCTCCCATTCAGTAGGCTGTCTCTTTTTTTGATTACTGTCTCTTTTGTTGTGCAGTTTTTAGTTTGATGTAGTCCCAGCAGATAATCTTCTCTTCTTCTCTTTTATTTTCCTTGTTTCTGGAGAAGAATCCTCAAAGATGTTTCTGAGGTGTAGGTCATGGAGTGCTTTGCCTATATTTTCTTCTTTATATTTTATGGTGTAGGGTCCCACATTAGAGTCTTTTATCTATTTTTGAGTTGATTTTTGTATATGGTGTGAAATAATAGTCTAGTTTCATTTTTTTTTGCTTGTTGCAATCCAGTTTCTCCAACACCATTTATTGAAGAGGCTTTCCTTGTTCCAGAGTATATTCTTTGTTTCTTTGTCATAAATTAGTTGACTATATATGTGTTAATTGACTATATATGGTTTTGTTTCTGGGCCTTCAATTAGGTTCCATTGGCCTGTGTATCTGTTTTTGTTTTAATACCATGCTGTTTTTATTATAATGGCTTTGTAGTATTGTTTGAAGTCTGGGAGTGAATACCTTCATTCTTTCCCCTTTTAGTCAGAAGAGCTTTCATGGTTTGAGCTATTTTGTGATTCCATATGAATTTTAATGATATTTGCTCCATTTCTTTAAAGAAGGCCACTGAAATTTTTATTGGAATTGCACTGAACTTGAAAATTGCTTTTGGTAGGATGCCATTTTGATAATGTTAATTCTCCCATCTATGAGCAGAAAATGCCTTTCCATTTCTTTGTGTCCCCTTCTATTTCTTTTTTTTAAAGATTGATTTATTTATGCATGCAAGAACTGGGGTGTAGGCCAGAAGTGCAGGGGGTGAGAGGATTCACCAAAGACAGAGTGGGGAGCAGAACAGGCAGATGTACTGAAATACACTGCTGAAGGGAGCAGCAGGTGAGACAGGAGAGGTCTGCTGTGTCAAATGGGTTATCTCCCTGGCCGGGGATCAAACTCATGATGCAGTGACTGAAGATAGCTTGACAGTACTGAGACTTAACTGTGTGCCACCAGGGAGGCCCTCCCTCTATTTCTTTTAACAGTGTTTTGTAGTTTTCCTTGTATAGGTCTTTCACTTTCTTTGTTAGGTTTATTCTTGGGTATTTAATGTTTTGGGGTACAACTGTAAATGGGATGGTTTTCTTAATTTCTTCCTCTTGAGAATGACTTTACATATAGGAAGGCTACTGATTTTTGTATATTGATTTTATAAACTGCTTCTTTACTAAACTGGTTTATTGTTTTAATTAGTTTTTCTTAGGATTCTCTCTCTACATTATCATACCATCTGCAAATAACCCCATTTGGATTCCTTTTATGTCTTTCTCTAGCCTAATTGCTCTAGCTGGGACTTCCGGTACTATATTGAAAAGCAGTGGTGAGAATGGACTTCCTTGTCTTGTTCCATGTCTTAATGGGAATGCTTTCAGTTTTTCACCAGAATGATGTAAGAAGAATGATGTAAGCTGTAGGTTTGTCATATGTGGCTTTAATTATGGTAAATGCCCTTTTTATCCCAAGTTTTTCAAGAGCCTTCATCATAAACGGATATTGGATTTTATCAAATGCTTTCTCAGTATGTATGTATTGATATGATCATATAGTTTTTTTCTTTTTGTTGATGTGTTGAATTACATTAATTGATTTTCATATGTTGAACCGTCCTTGTGTCCCTGGAATAAATCCCATGTGGTCATGGTATATAATCTTTTTGATGCATTGTTGAATTTAGCTTGCTAAGGTTTTATTGAGAATTTTTGTATCTCTGTTCATTAGGGAGATTGGTCTGTAGTTTTCTTTTTTGTGTGTTATCTTTGGTTTTTGTGTTAGTGTAATGTTTGTTTCATGAAAGTATTTGATAGTCATCATTTTTTCTTGATTTTTTTGAAAGAGTTTTTATAGGCTAGGCATTAGTTCATCTTTGAACACTTGGTAGAACTTGCTTGTGAAACCATCTGGTCCTGGGCTTTTGTTTTTGGGGAGGGTTTTTCTTACTGTTTCAATTTTGTTGCCTGCAATTAGTTTATTTATTCTATTTCTTCTTTGTTCAGCTTTGGGTGATTGTATAGTTCTAAGACTTTGTCCGTCTCATCTAGATTGTTGAAATTGTCTGCATGTAAGTGTTCATGTTAATCTCTAATTATCTTCTGGATTTCTGCTTTGTCTGTTGTAATTTCTCCTCTTTTATTTATGATCCTATTTAATTTGAGTTTTTTTTCCTTTTTTACTTTGTGAACCTTGCTAGAGATTTGTCTATTTTATTTATTTTTTCCAAAGAACTAGCTTTTGATTTCATTGATCTTTTGGGTTGTCTTTTTTATTGCTATTTCATTTATTTCTGCTTTAATTTTTATTATTTCCTTTCTTCTACTGGCTTTTGGATTTTTGTTGTTGTTCTTTTTCTAGCTCCTCAAAATAGGAGATTAGGTTGTTTCTTTAGGTTATTTCTTGCTTTTGATATGGGCCTGTATTGCTATATACTTTCCTCTTTAATACTTTTGCTGAGTCCCACATATTCTGCATATGTTCTCACTAACACTCATCTCAAGGTGTTTTTAAATTTCTTCTTTGATTTCTTCATTAACCCAATGATCTTTCAGTAGCATGTTGTTCAATGACCATGCAATTGGGGAGCTTCTTGCTTTCTTTTCATAGTTGATCTCTAGTTTGAAGCCTTTAAGGTCAAAGATACATGGTATGATTTCAGTCTTCATATACTTGTTGATGCTTTGTCTTGTGACCTAATATGTGGTCGATCCTGGAGAATGATCTGTGTGCACATGAGAAAAATGTGTATTTGGTTTTGGGGGTGTGTGGTGTCCTATAAATGTCTATTGGGTCCATCTGGCCCAGATTTTCATTTAAGGCTATTGTGTCCTTGTTTAATTTCTGTCTTGTTGATGTGTCCACTGGTGAGAGTGAGGTGTTGAAGTCTCCCTCCTCACATGTATATTCTCCAATATCTGTTTCAGAGATGACAGTAATTTTCTAATGTATTTTGGTGCTCCCTCATTTGGTAAGTATATATTGATGAATGTTGTGTCTTTCTGGTGTATTGTCCTCTTGATCATTATATAGGTGTTCCCATAGGTGTTTCCTGTTATATAGGTGTTCCCATAGGTGTTTTAGTTTGATGCCTGTTTTACCTGATGTAAGTATGGCTGTCCTTATCTTCTGTTGGTGGTCATTTGCATCTGAATTGTTTTTCAACCCTCTACAGTCAGTCTATGTTTATCTTTAGAACTTAGGTGTGTTTCCTGAAGCCAGAAGAGGGTTGGATTCTGTTTTGTTATCCAACATGTATCATTCTATTGGTGAGTTTTGTCCAATAATATTTAGGGTGATTATTGATACATGGAAGTCTGTTATTGCCATTTTGATGATCATTTTGTGGTTCTATTCACCTTGTTCAGTTCTGCTTGTTCATTCCTCTGTTGTTTTAGATTTTGAGGCTTCTTGTAATATTTCTTGGAGAGGGTTTAGTAGTAGAGAATTTCTGAAGATTGTGTTTGTCTGTGTTTGTCCTTATTTTTCCCTCATAAAGGAATGAGAGCGGGCCTACCCAGTGGCGCAGCGGTTGAGCACTGGGTTGTGAAGCTGCCCGCAGCTTCCACAGCACTGGTTCGATCCCCGGCAAGGCAAGCGGCGAGGGTCCCACATAGCGCTCAGACCTCTCCTGCCGCCCGCTGTTCCTCTCAGCAGTGTACTTCGTCAGTCTGCCTGCTCTGCTCTCTGTTCTGACTGGTGAATTCTCTCACCCTCCTGCGCTTCTGACTGTACCCAGTGCTTGTATAAATAAATAAATGAATCTTTAAAAAAAAAAAAAAGGAAATGAGGGCTTTGCACGATAAAAGTTTTCTTGGTTGGCATTTTTCGTCTTGAAGTTTTTTGAATATGTCACTCCATTCTCTCCTTGCCTGTAGTGTTTCTTCAGAGAAGTCTGATGTCAGCCTAATTGGTTTTCCTTTATAGGTTATCTGTTTCTTCCCCCTTGTCAGCTTCATTAATTTTTCTTTGTCTTGGACCCTTGGAAGATTTACTATTATGTGTCTTGTAGTTTTCCTTTCATTATAGTAGTTTGGTGTTCTTCTAGCTTCCTGTATGTCTATTTTCACTTCTTGCTTCAAGATTAGGGAAGTTCTCTACAATTATTTCCTTGAACAGTTTTTCAGTTCCCATGTCTCTTTTTTCTCTTTCTGGGATTCCTATGACTCATATTTTCTCTCCTCATGATGTTAGAGAATTCTTGAAATGTTTCTTCATTCTTTTTCCTTTGAACCTCACTTTCCTTTTTTGGTACTTTTTATATCTGTATCTTCTAAAATACTAATTCATTCTTCCATTTCATCTATTCCATTTTCATGACTTTTTCCATTTTTTAGTTGCTCCAGTCATCTTTTAACATCCTGCATTTCCTTTATTTTCTTTTTTTTTTTAAAGATTTATTTATTTATGCATACAAGAGCTTGGGTACAGGCCAGAGGTGTGGGGGGGTGAGAGGATTCACTAGAGACAGTGGGGGACAGAACAGGCAGATTGAAATACACTGCAAGGAGAAGCAGTGGGCAAGCCAGGAGAGGTCTGCTGTGCCATGTGGGTCACTCTCTGGCCAGGGATCGAACTATGCTGCAGTGGCTGTGGATAGCTTTATAGGTTGCATTTTAACCACTTGTACCTTTCTTTTCTTATTTAAAGATTCAATCTCATTCTTCTGTTCATTGATTTTATTTCTGATAGCATTCGTTTCCTTTTCTGCATCTTTGCTTACATCATTAAATTTTTTTTTTTTTTATAGAGGCATGTTTTATTTATTTATTTATTATATTTGTTTGTTTGTTTTGTTTATACATGCACTGGGTACAGTCAGACGCACGGGAGGGTGAGAGAATTCACCAGACCAAGAGCGGGGAGCAGAGCAGGCAGAAGGACCGAAGTACACTGCTGAGGGGAGCAGCGGGTGGCAGGAGAGGTCTGCGCACCATGTGGGACCCTCCTCTGGTGGCCCGGGAGCAGCCAGGGATCGAACCGGCGCCGCAGAGGCCGCGGGCAGCTTCGCAACCCAGCGCTCAACCGCTGCGCCACTGGGGAGGCCCACATCATTAAATTTTTTAATTATGGTAGTTCTGAATTCTTTATCTGTCAGGCAAAGAAATTCTTCCTTGTCAGGATTGTTGGGTTCTGGAGCTGATTTTCTTTCTGTGGTGTATTGTTCCCCATAGGATTTGCTTAACCATTTGTATTTTCCTTTCTCCCTATTGTTTGCTTGCATATTTGTTCCAGGGAGGGCACCCTCTGACTCTGGTGCCAGCAGGCATCACTTCTGAACACTGTTACTGGGGTGTATATGAATCAGCCAGGTGCCTGGACCATTGTGGGAGTTGGATGGAGGTGGGGTCAGGGGTTCTCTGTGGCTCCCTCCGCAGCTTCCATCAAGTGGACTGCTGCTGATAGTGGGCAGGATTTCCAGACTCTCTTGAGGGGCTAGATATATCTGCATCTGCCTGGGCAGCCATGACTGGTGGGTGAGGGCAGGGCTTCTGCAGCACCTATTGACTCGACCACTGCTTTTGGTGGGCAGGATGTCCAGGTGTTCTTACCTGGGAATGGATGAATCTGCATGCTGCCTGGACTGCTGTGGCTGGTGGGTGTGGGCAGGGGTCCCCATGGCTCCTTTGACCAGACCACTGCTGTTGGCAGGCAGGACTTTTGAGTGCATTTATCAGGGCAGACAGAGCTCTGGTCTACCAGACCACTTGGAGTATCCAAAGGTCCCTGATGCAGAACTCGGCACTACGAGGCCCAGGCTGGGCCCAATCAGGGAATATCTAAGGGTCCCTGAGGGCATGGCACCATGAGACTTCAGCTGTTGTCCAATTTGCTGGTGGGTGTGGTAAGCTGATTGGGATGCACTTCGCATTGCCATGCTCTGCAGCAGGGATGCTCAGCTTCCTGGATGCACTCACAACAGCTGAGGGTTCCCGCTGTAGGACACGGCAATGCAAGGCTCTGGATGTGGGATGTGGCCTGGCCCACTTGGAGACATTGGCCAGTTGAGGGGTGTGGTCGGCTCTTGTCTTTCAAGATTGTCACTGAAGAAGGAAAAGGAAAGAAAGAGAGGAAAAAGAAAAGAGAATAAAAAAAAAATTGAGGCTCAGAACTTTGTCCTCTTAAGAGGAGGTAGTGGCTGGTGCTGTGGCCTGGTTTTCTGAGTGGCACCAAAAGGCAAAAGGCTGATTGAAATGCATGTCTCAGTGTGACCCAGGCTTCTAAGTTATAGTTCAGTTAAAAAAAAAAAAAAAAAAGTCCTGGTGCTGTATAACTGGTTTGAAGCATCTGGGTTTTGCTAAGAACTTGTATCAGTCCCTTTTAATAGTGTTTTTAAGAGAGAGGTTAACCCCATCTCTCTGCTCCACCCCATTGTGGGTGAGTCCTATCTCAATAAAAATAATTTTAAAAAAGATTTTAGCAATGAGAATGATTAGATAAATATTTTGGAAATAGAGACTTAATCTGATATGGGGGTATGGGATGGAAGTAGGTTTTTTTTTTTTAAAGATTCATTTATATATTTATACATAGAAGAAGTAGGGTATAGGCCAGAGGTGTGGGGGCAGGGGTAAGAGGATTCATCAGAGACAGAGTAGGGAGCAGAACAGGCGGATTTACTGAAACACACTGCTGAGGGGAGCAGCGAGTGTGACAGGAAAGGTCTGCTGTGCCGTATATGGGTTAGCTCCCTAGCTGGGGATCAAATCTAGGCCACAATGGCAATAGCATGATAGCGCTGAGACTTAACCCCTATGCCACCAGGTTGTACCTAGAAGTAGGTTTTTAATCACTAACTCACAAGGTGAAATTTACACTTTAGAAAGATCACGGGACACTGCGGTGTGGAGAGAGGATAGAGGGATGGATACAGGTGGGGGTGGGAGGCCATTTAGAGAAGAACTACTACTGGCTGATCTTAACTATCCTATATGTTCAAGGAACCAGCCAGCTGACTCAATGTTCACTTACTACATTGTTTCCATGGCTTTTCCCATGAAAACAATGGCTGAGTTCTAAATCAATGTTCAAACACATTTTTGGAGCATAGTCCATAAAGAGTCAGGGACTGGCTATTCTGAGAGATGTGGGATGGGGAGCCAGGGTTTGATGCAACTTGCATGCCAGTCTCCCTTAAATTTATAACAAGGATAAGCAAACAATGTAGCATATCTGGAGAAATTACCACTTTGCTGCATCAAATAAGATGTGTACTTTTCCATTCTATTAAGTGATTACCACTAAATTTAGTAGGAACAGAGATCAACTTTTACAATGCTTTCTTTGCCTGCCAATAAGACCAGAAGTTATCCCTTTCTGTAAATGATGAAAAGTATATGATGACAGGAAGTCTCAGTATGTGCACAAGGGGATGGTGATGTGGAAAATGAAAGTCTGGCATAAAGAAGTAGAAATAGAGGTAACACGAAGGAAAGGTTTCCCGTTGGATTTAGATTTTAAAATGGTATCAGAAGAATGAGCTATTATTCTATACACTATTTATGGTCAGCCCTTCCATGTTCTCTGGAGGGCAGGTTTTGGCTTAATTCTATAGTAATCCAATCTTCACAGGTTTTGCGGACTACAAAAGGCACAGGTACTTACATATCTATCCATACTCCAGGTCCAGGCATGCTGGCAATGGGCACACGCTCTGGAGGGAAATTAGAATAAATAAGTTCCAAGAGATGTTTTTAGAGTTTGTCTTGTATGAAGTTTTAGGAAGCATGCACACAGGGCTGGGCAGACTTCCAGAAGTGGAAAATGTGTCTGATTGGCTGACCATTAGCTGTTCAGGAACAGCTGGCTTCCAGAGTGTAATTCCCAACACTGCCATTCATTAGCTGGGATGTGTTTAAAATTAGTCTTGCAGTTATTTGTACATTGACCAAAGAACAATTGGTCCTTTCCTTGAAACCCTTTACTCTTTGGTGCCCTACTTTATGCTCTATGCCTTATTCAAATAGTATTTGTTGAGTGAATTAATGAAATTAGTTTTCCTCCTTCTCATCTTAAGTTTGTAAGAAACAACATGCTTTAAAAGTCCTAGAAAAACAACATTTTTAAATAATAAAAGTTAAAAGTTTAAATGATAAAAGATAGAAGTCAGAAGCTCAAAGTCACCTAAATGTTCTATAATAAGGTAAAGAAACTGTGATTTGCTTAGCACTAAATTATTGTGTACCCCAAGACCACACTACAGATGGAAACCGTTTCTGATATAATGGTAAATGAAAGATACAAAAATTTATAAGAAACCAAAATCAGGGCCTCCCTGGTGGTGCAGGTGTTAAAGACAGTGCTATCATGCTACTGCCGGGCACTACAGCCCAAATTCAATCCCTGGCCAGGGAGCTAACTAGGGTAGACCTCTCCTCTCTCGCCCGCTGCTCCCCTCAGCAGTGTATTTCAGTCGATCTGCCTGTTCTGTTCCCCACTCTGTCTCTGGGGAATCCTCTCACCCCTCCCCCAACACACACCTCTGGCTTACACCCCAATTCTTGTATGCATAAATAAATAAATCTAAAAAAAAAAGAGAATGTGTTCCACTCTCTTCTCCTCTCAAACTTGAAAGCAGAAACAATTAAACATATAACCAGGAAGCCCCATCACAACTGCTGGACCCTATTCTCTTTTGAGCTTCTTATCTTACCCTCCCCTGCTCCACATAGTGGAGCCCAAGTCCTGGCCAATCTGTGGACGCCCACTGAACATCCAACCCTTGGCTAACCTAATAGGGACACCTTGGCTTTCAGCTATGATCACTATCTGTGGGGCTAGTGACAAGTGAGTATATTACGAAGAAAAAAAATCTATTAACCATATGTCCATGATTGATAGTCTTATATATAATATGTATAAATTATATATAATTCTAATATATCATTTAAAACCAATAATGTATATGTTATTTAACATGGAAAAAGTTGCTACTTAAAAATGCTAATTAGTACACAAAACATATTTTAAAAAGGGTGACCAAGAATTTACTATTCATTTAGAAGCACTTATCTGATATCCATTATCACTGACTTCTGTAGCATGATCACAAAGAGGACATTTTTAGGAACATAGGAAAGGTTTCACCATTTTTTTCAATTAAATCTTTCACCAGTCAAATTCTCTTTTTTTAATTTTTTTTTTTTTTTTAATAGAGGCATGCTTTATTTATTTGTTTGCTGGTTTGTTTGTTTTTGTTTATACATGCACTGGGTACAGTCAGAAGCGCGGGAGGGTGAGAGAATTCACCAGAGCCAGAGCGGAGAGCAGAGCAGGCAGAAGGACCGAAGTACACTGCTGAGGGGAGCAGCGGGCGGCAGGAGAGGTCTGCACGCCATGTGGGACCCTCCTCCGGTGGCCGGGGAGCAGCCGGGGATCGAACCGGCGCCGCAGAGGCCGTGCGCAGTTTCGCAACCCAGCGCTCAACCGCTGCGCCACCGGGGAGGCCCTCAAATTCTCTTTTTAAGCGCTTACCTTGTCACTGTCTTTATTGATCCCTCCCGTCAGAGTCTGGGTACTCTCGCCTGGCTATATCCTCATCTGTCTAAGGCTTTGCCATCTCCAGCACAGCTTTGACAAATTTTATATAACCCTGTACATTCGACAAGATTTGCAATTTCACTTGGAAATCAACTTGCAGTGACAAAAAGACTGGGTGACAGGCAAAGATGCAGACCCAGAGCAGAGTCCATTTTACTGTAGATTCCTACTTTGCCTTTAAATGCAGGGATTTGGTAGTGGTCCTCTAAGGACTCTAAGGACTGACCCTGAAGAAAGACCCAGCATTTAATGAATCTCCCTCCTTTCATAGCTAATCCTCAGTGAATGGAACGAGTAATCCCAGATCACTGTACAAATTAGGAGCTACTCAAGGCTAAATTTAATAGCCGAATAATGTCCCAAATAATCAACTTAAAAAAAAAAGGGAGGAGTGGGGGTTGCCATAGACAACTTTCTTACAACTCCCTTACCTGAAAGATCTCTCTAGAAAAGGCAAATATCTTACCCCCAAACCTGCTCAGTCATCCTCCCCAAGAAAGACTCGGACTGGGCGGAGAGAAGCTGAAGCCTGCTCTGAGCAATCTGAGATTAAATCACTGTTCCTCGGGTCTAAACAAGAAAGACAGCATGGTTATTAGCTAATCCTTCAAACTGCTATTTCAAAAGCAATGTTCAGGAGCAAATCATAGAAATAAAAACAGAACCAACTCACAGATCACCTAACAGGAAACAAAGGGAGAGGAACAACCCCTTAACTTGTTTAGGGTTTCTAATCCCCCAAAACGGCCTGCAAGCCCCAGCCTGAAGGCTTAGCCCTGCCTGACTCCACCTTATTTGGCTTTGTCTCCAGAACATCTTGAGGGAGTGGCTGGTCTTAAGCAAGTCTGATAACACTTTTCATCGCCTGTTGCCTTCTCCATCCCATCAGCAAAGCATGTGGAGGTGAACAAGTTTACCAAGAGGCAAGTTGAGTGATGTAGATAATAAAACTTTCGTTATTTTTTCTCTTTTTCCAACTGAAAATAAAATTCGCCCTAGAACCACGTATGGTACATAGAGAGGATACTAAAACCCAAGTCTGGGCCTCCCCAGTGGTGCAAGGGATTAAGTCTCAGCACTATCAGCTATCACTAGCCACTGCAGCATGAGTTCAATCCCAGCCAGGGAGGTGACCCACATGGCGCAGCAGACCTCTCCTGTCTCGCCCGCTGCTCCCCCAGCAGTGAATTTCAGTAGATCTGTAACAGGGTGGTCCCCAGGAAAGGGGGAGGTTCCCTGCCCCACCCAAGGGAGGGTGGAGCTGAGCAGGAAGAAGAGAAGCGGCAGAAGAGACTGAGGAAGGAAGCAGGATGGAGCCAGGAGACCTGGAGGAGGCGCATGGAGCCTAGAGACACGTGAAGAAACTGCGCTTGTCTTTTGGTGTGGACTGGGTGACACAGATGTGGGTGAGACCCATGGGGAGGTGACAATGGCAGCTTTTATTTTGATGTTGATTTTGCTCTTTTCCTTCCGGCCTTGTCTGGTAGTTTCTGACCCTTTTCTGTGGGTCCCCACTGGAAGATGCTTTAGACTTGTAGCAGGCTTTGGGGCCTTGTTCTGGGCCGATCCCATTTGGATGGACTTTTACCCACGAGGGGACGGGTAACTTTGGGTGCTTCATTTAGAAACTAGACTCTTTGACTTACCTGTATTGTTTCCTAGTTTCATTAAAGTTCCTTCCCATTAAAGTCTCATATGTTTTGTGTTGATGCGGCAGATGGCAGAACCCATTTAGATAGGCAGGTTTGCGGGGCTTGGGCTACCCCTCTTCCTGTCCTATAACAGATCTGCTTGTTCTGTTCCCCGCTCTGTCTCTGGTGAATCCTCTCACCCAACCCCCACCCCACACACACACCTCTGGCCTACCCAAGTTCTTGTATGCATAAATAAATAAAAATAAATTTTAAAAAACCTCAATCCCGGGCCTCCCCTGGTGGCGCAGCAGTTAAGTGCTGGGCTGCGAAGCTGCCCGCAGCCTCTGAAGCATCGGTTCGATCCCCGGCCACCAGCGAGAGTCCCACATGGCACGCAGACCTCTCCTGCCTGCCCTCTGCTCCCCTCAGCAGTGTATTTCGTCAGTCTGCCTGCTCTGCTCCCCTCTCTGGCTCTGGTGAATTCTCTCACCCTCCCGCGCTTCTGACTGTACCCAGTGCTTGTATAAAATAAATGAATAAATCTTTAAAAAACAACAACAAAATCAAAAACACCTCAATCCCATTTGTAGAGAAAGCACAGAAACTCAGGATGATTATATGACCATGATCTGGACAATTTCACATAGTTTATTTTTAAGACTCCAGAGGAATCCTTCATTTGACCCTCAAATGAAGCTACTTATGGTTGAAGATCTTGGAAGCTAAACTGTACTTTGTATCTATGTGATGTTTACTTAGAGGAATCTTTTTAAAATACAAATTGGATCACATCACTCTTGTTTAAGATACTTCAATGGTGGGCCTCTCTGGTGGTGCAAGGGGTTAAGCACCGCACTATGAAGCTGTCCGCAGTCTCTGCAGCAGAAGCTCGATCCGCCCCCCCCCCCCTCGGCCAGGGAGCAACCCACATGGGGCAACAGACCTCTGCTGACTCACCCGCTGCTCCCCTCAGCAATGTACTTCGGTCAATCTGCCTGTTCTGTTCCCCACTCTGTCTCTGGTGAATCCTCTCACCCTCTACATCTCTGGCCTGTACCCCAGCCCTTGTATGCATAAATAAATAAATCTTTAAAAAAAAAATAAGATACTTCAAAGGTATACCTTTGCTTCAAGATCAGAATCTATAGTCACTTAAATGTTATCATCTGGGAGTTCTATCACCTGGCTCTTCCAGTTCATCTGAAATACCCCCATCCCCCTCTTCACCTCCCATCCTTGCTTAATCCTCCTCTGATCTCTAATTGCAACCTCTCCCTCTATGGCCCCTCTGCCTAGTCACCATCTTCTGATGTCTTAAAATTGGCACAGGGATCTTTCTGGGGTGCCCTCGAGGCACCTAGCAATCTCCCTGCAGTGGAGACCGCTGACTGGGGACCCCATGCAGGTGGGGCAACACAGGCTCAGGTGCCTTGGACACAGGTGATAGCGTGGATGCCCATGGGGTCCTCCACCCACCCCTGCAGGGGTCCTTGACTGGCTCCCTAGGAAGGTGCAGGGAGGCAGCCCGGTGTGCTGCATACACAGACTGGCCCCAGCGGAAATGCAGTGAAAAACAGCTGCTCTTCAGTTTCAGGTGGCCTAGGGGCGTGGCGAATGTGAATGAGAAGTTCTCCTAAAAGGAGTCACCCACAAATCTGAGGCCCTTCTTTCCCCTCAGTTTCATACCAGGACATAATATGCACCCAGAAACCAGCAAGCTGTAGTCCTGGAAGCTCCCCAAACTCGCTCAAGTCTGAGGGTGCTTACAAACCCCAACCATCACTAGATGTTTTTTTCCTACAATATCCCAACTCCGCCAGGCTGTAAACAATGACTGTGCCTTAGAAGTTGCCGTCAAACAGGAAGAGACTGGAAGCGCCTCTTGATTTGAATTGCCAAGTTTGAGCTTTGAAGCTCCTCAAAAGTTTACTTGAATTGCAGCCCGAACTGCATCTTTTCCACAAGGGCTGGACTAGGTTCAGGAATCTGGTGCTTCCTTGGCGGAAGTTTTCTTCTCCCTGGACTGGAAGCTGCCCTCCAGCCATCCTGCTTTCCTCCTTCCCATGGGGTGCAAAGGACCCTGGTCCGGGTCGGAGAGCGCCCACCCTAAGGAGGAGGCCACTGGGGGCCTCCACGTGTCCACTGGGGGACAGGCCCAAAGCTGCACACACTCTCCTTCCTGATTCCAGCCTGGCAGATAGCCAGGGCATTCACCTGGGCCTCTGGGGACCCAAAGCCTGGTTCCATTCTGCTCTGCCTTTGCATTCTTGGGGATCTGTTATTTGATTTCCTCCTCTGTGCCAAGGAGACCCTATAGATTTCTACCTGAGACAGAGAAAACACATTTTAAATTTACCTATTTATTGATCTGCCTCTCCTCTGGCCAGACCACGAGCTCCTTCTGAGACAACACCATCCTGGCACTTAGAAGTAGGACTTCCAGGATTATAGAAGGAATAAGTTCCTCTACTCAAGAAGGAAAGCTTCCAAAGTTCCGAAATGTCTCTGGTCTATGGAGGCCTGTGGAGAATAGGTTAGAAAGGAAGATCAATCCACATAAAATATGAAGCACTGGAAATAAGCAGCAAACTCTGTCATGATTTGATCTTTTATACCTTGGAATCATTCATTCTGGTCAATTTTGAGGCAAATGATTATATATCACTGCATTTTACATTTACCATTCTTTCCTCCCCGTCTAACCCACATATATGTAGATATAAATTACTCTGAGAATTTGAGGACTTTTCAACTATTTCTCAAATAAGAGATTTTTAATCTTTATCAAACCCCTCCTTCACAAATTCTCATACAGAATTAATACTGGGTAATATAGTTTTAGTGTTTTTGTTCGTTTTTTTATCATTGCTCACTTTTGTACAATATTTGATTTGTCCCCTCAGGTGTAGCCCCCATAATTCTCCCACCACCACAGCACCTATAGTCCCTTGTGCTCTTCCCTCCTCTATGTTGACACCTCTCCCCCACTCCTCTGCTGCACGCCTCAGATCTATAGTTTCCCTGCAAGTTTTGCCTTTTTCCTGACCTTTTGTTCAATTTCCTTATAAACACCTATAAGTGAAACCATCTGATATTTATCTTTTCCCTCTGACTTATTTCACTGAGCATAATCCCTTCCAGCTCCATCCATGTTGCTGCGAATGGCATGAGTTTATCTTTTTTGGTTGCTGAATAGTATTCCATTACGTATACAGACCACATCTCTTGATCCAGTCATCTGTTTGGGGGCATTTAGGTTGTTTCCTATCTTACCTATTGTAAATAGTACTGCAATAAACATAGGAGTGCAGGTGTCCTTTTTGAATTAATGTTTTTGTGTCCTTTGGTTAGATTCTTAGGAATGGAAATCACTGGGTCATGTGGTAGCTCCATTTTCAGTAGTCTGAGGAACCTCCACACAGCTTTCTGTAGTGACTAGACCAGTTCGCATTCCCCCCAGCAGTGTAGGAGAGTTCCTTTATCTCCACA
This sequence comes from Talpa europaea, assembly GCF_964194135.1. Taxonomy (NCBI): domain Eukaryota; kingdom Metazoa; phylum Chordata; class Mammalia; order Eulipotyphla; family Talpidae; genus Talpa; species Talpa europaea. The sequence continues at coordinate 37,827,869 of NC_140079.1, forward strand.
TCCTTGCCAGCATTTGTTGTTGCCAGTTTTAAAAATATGGGTCATTCTCACCAGTATAAGGTGGTATCTCATTGTGGTAATTTGCATTTCAATACTAGGTAATAAAATTTTAACAATCATAGAGGCCTGAATATGATTTTTCATTCAAAGGAATTCATGCTTAACCTCATCTCTGACATTCTTTCAGTTATGGGTGATTTTAAATTTTAATTTAAATATTCAATAAGTGTTGACTTTTCTTCAGAGATTACGTGTTTACTTAACAATGCTGTCATTTATCAAGACATTTTTGGTCATATTTTAGGTCATAAGAAAAGCTTATTTGTTTCTTTCCCATCTCAAACACCCTAGAATTCTGAAGGCAAGATGAGGGGCCGTGCCAAATGCAGCCTCACCGTCCCCACCACCCCTTCAAGCCACTTAAACTCACAATCAGCATTCTTCCAACATGAGCAGACAAAACTATTTCAGTTTTCTGAAACAAAAAGAAATATGATTTATTGACCTTATTTAACCAGAGGAAACACAAGGTGTCATTTAACAATAAGTTCAGATTTGGATCCAGTTTTTAGACCAAGCAATGCCTCTCTCTGACTGAGCTAAGTCTCTTTTGTCAGAAAGGAGTCTGCAAAGCTTGGCTTGCTCAACTGAGAACAGAGCAGGTAAATGTTTAAAATTGAATTTCCTGGGTTTCTATAGGTTATCAAAATACTTGACTAAAACGTTAACTGCACTTAACTGAAAATCACAGTATTTTCAGATACGACATTTGGGATTGAAAGAATCGCTGTTGATGTTTCTCAGGCGAGTGGTGCAGTCCTCAGAGACTTCCCTGCCATGGGCTACAGACTTCCCCAAAGGAACAGACCAAATAGGATACATTCTGGAGCTTCAGTTTTGCTGATTTTTTTTTTAAAGATTTATTTATTTATTTATACAAGAACCGGGGTATAGGCCAGATAAGCAGGAGGATGAGAGGATTCACCAGAAACAGAGCGGGGAACAGAACAGGCAGACTGACGAAATACACTGCTGAGGGGAGCAGCGGGCGTGACAGGAGAGGTCTGCCACACCATGTGGGACCCTCGCCGGCGGCCGGGGATCGAACCAGCGCTGCAGAGGCTGTGGACAGCTTCCCAGCAGGGCACTCAACCGCCTGCGCCACCAGGGGAGGCCCTTGCTGATTATTTTTAAAAACCACACTAGGAATAGAATGTAACACTTGCACAAATGTTTAACACTTGAGATTAAAACATATTTTTACATTTATCGTTTTTTAATTTTTTAAGACAATATTTGCTTCTCCCCCAACCCCCTCAGATTGAGTCCCCATAGAATTTCCTTCCCCAAGGCACCCATGCACCATTACCACAGTCCCCTGTGCTCCTCCCTCCCTCCCTAAAAAGAGGGTACTTTAAAGACATTTTTCATCACAGTGCCAGCATTCTCTCTCCAGCCACCTAAGGATATGTGCTCTTTCCCTTTTCTTGTGACTGTTTAGGAGAAGTTTAAGATGCTCTCACTTAGCATATAGATCTCAGAGCCCATTAAATGATTTTCCTTGACTGTATTTGGTCTTTAGCATTCTAGTTCTCCTCTTTCTTTTTCTCTATCTCTTAAGTATGTGGGCAACCCAAGGAACTCCTATGGGATTTATACCACCCTTTGAAGGCTGCCTCCTTTCTTAGGCCGCACCTGAGGACTGAGAGCGCTAACCTTTATGATCTCTCTCTTCCCTCCCCGGCCCTCCCTCCCTTCCATTCTTTCTCTCCTTTGCCGCCCCCTTTCTTAGTTTTTAAGCCCTATGTCACCTTCATTTTTTTACCATTTATTCAAGTTCTCCTCTTGATAAAATCTTGATGGAAAAAAAACTTCCTGGGGGCCTCCCTGGTGGTGCAAGGGGCTAAGACACAACCTATGAAGCTGTCCGCAGCCACTGCAGCAGGAGTTCGATCCCCAGCCCAGGAGATATCCACAGGGCACAGCAGACCTCTCCTGACTCGCCCGCTGCTCCCCTTAGCAGTGTTTCAGTCAATCAGCCTGTTCTGTTCCCCACTCTTTCTCTGGTGAATCCTCTCACCCCCCCTCACCTCTGGCCTGTACCCCAGTTCTTGTATGCATAAATAAATCTTTAAAAAAAAACCAACTTCCTGGGCCGCCCTTGTGGTGCAGGGGTTAAAGATAGCACTATCAAGCTGTTGCCAGCCACTGAGCACGAGTTCAATCTCCAGCCAGCCAGGGAGAAACCCACAGGGCGCAGCAGACCTCTCCTGCCTCTCCAGTTGCTCCCTTCTATTTCAGTCAATCTGCCTGTTCTGCTCCCCACTCTCTGGTGAATCCTCTCTCACACACACACACCCCCAACTCCACACGTCTAGTCTACACCCCAGTTCTTATATGCATAAATAAATCAATCTTTTTTTAAAAAAAACTTTTATAATTGCAAAACAGGGCTATGCTCTAAGAATACTTGGAATAGGAAGAGACAATACACTGAGAAATGGATATATTTTTAAAACACCATAAAAGGCCCCGCTAGGGCCTCCCCGGTGGCGCCACGGTTGAGCTCTGGGTTGCAAAGCTGCCCCGCAGCCTCTGAAATGCTGCTTCAATCCCCCGCCACCGGGCGAGGGTCCCACATAGCTTGCAGACCTCTCCTGCTGCCCGCTGCTCCCCTCAGCAGTGTACTTCATCAGTCTGCCTGCTCTGCTCTCCCCTCTGGCTCTGGTGGATTCTCTCACCCTCCCGCGCTTCTGACTGTACCCAGTGCTTGTATAAATAAATAAATAAACAAACAAACAAACGAATAAATAAATAAATAAATAAATAAATCTTTTTAAAGAAACAAAAACAAAAGCAAAAAACCCCTCTATACCCCCCTCCCACACACTCCCCACAGGAGATAGAAGACAGGACGGAAATGACCAACCCAGTGAAAGAGGAAAGAAAGACTTACTATGCTCAGAGGACCCAAAAGGCAGGATCCAGGTAGAGAGCAGAAGGGGCCGATTTATGGCCCATCATCCGCCGAGGACGCTGATGCCCAGCGTGGAGTCAGACGGTGGCGAGCACAGGGAACGCCAGGCCGCAGTCTGGAGTCCACATGCACCATGCCCTTGGCACAAACCCTGCGCCCCGCAGAGGGCGCGGCACCTTAGCGCTGGGTCTGGAGAGCTGTGCTGTGAAGTCAAGCAGCCTGGGCAGTTGTTTTAAACTAAGCGGATGTAACGTAGACGAATGGCCTAACGTGACATCAAAAGAGCAGGGTTGCATTTCTTTTTCTCCAGTAGTCTTTGATCTGGTGCTCCCACTCATGTCACCAGGATTCGCACGAAGCCCAGAGGCTCACAGCCAGGAGCAGACTCGCTGCTGGGCTGCGGCCGCCCCTCGCTGGACCCCACTTCCTGTGTGGACATGGCACCAGCACTGTTCTACTTAAAGCATACGTGGCCAGACTTAGGGGACCAGCAAATACCTCGAATAAGGTGTTTTTTTTTTTTTTTTTTGACAGTTTCTGCTACAGGCTCCCCCCACTATCTGAAAGTAGAGGTTCCTCATGAAACTCTCAATAAGCAAAAATGGTATAAAGCAAACAGGCAGGGACCATTCAAATATATGGGGAAGAAATGAAACATTCACACACACACACACACACACACACACACACACCCTTACCAAATCATACCAAATAGCACATAAGACTTAACACTAACACACAGAAAACACAGCAGCCCTATGATACACAGTAGTCTGTATGAAGTAGCTCCAGGAGGAACTTGGCAGGACACTCTTGCTGCCAGGAGTACAAGGTGTCTCTCTAACAGGTGCAGGGCAGTCTCCTGGGAAGCAAACACTGAGTGCTGCTTTTTTCTTTTGTGGGTGCAAGAACAAAATCCTCTATGGGTTTCATTCAGTTATCAAAAACAGGTACAATGTAATCTTTCTAAAAAGTCGCATAACATGAATTTTTGGGAAGCAAAGATAGCTGTTATTATTTAACTTTGCTATTTTTCAAACATAAGAATTTGTTTTAATTAGGAATTAATCTGTACAAAATCCAATACCTGAAAATGGAATGGGTTTAATATACCAGTCAAGTACAAAGAGAAAACTATACAATGGTTTGATTTTTTATTATTATTATTATTATTTTTAGATTTCATTTTTACATTCCCCATATAATTGCAACCCCCCCATTTTGACCCCAATCCCTCCCCTCCCACCCCTACCCCCCCAAAAAGTGTCTCTGGTTCATAGTAGTTTGTTGATTTTGATGTTCACTTTCTTATAGTTATTCATTTTCCTGGTCCCTTATTTAAGTTTTCTAGATTCCTGCTATGAGTGAGACCATCCGGTATTTTTCTTTTTCTTTCTGGCTTATTTCGCTGAGCATGATCCCTTCCAGCGCCATCCATGTTGCTGCAAATTGCATGTGGTTATCTTTTTTGAATGCTGAGTAATATTCCGTGGTGTATATGTACCACATCTTCTTGATCCAGTCATCTATTTTTGGGCATTTGGGCTGTTTCCAAAGCTTAGCTATTGTAAACAGTGCTGCTATAAACATAGGGGTGCAGGTGTTCTTTGGAATTGATGTTTCTGTGTCCTTTGGGTAAATACCTAGGAGTGGAATTGCTGGATCATATGGAAGCTCTATGTTTAGTAGGTCCAGAAATCTCCACACAGCTCTCCATAGTGGTTGGACCAGTTTGCACTCCCACCAACAGTGCAGGAGAGTTCCTTTTTCTCCACACCCTCGCCAACATTTGTTGTTGCTAGTTTTTTTAATATGTGCCATTCTCACTGGTGTAAGATGGTATCTCATGGTAGTTTTGATTTGCACTTCCCTGATGACAAGTGATGTTGAACATTTTTTCATATGCCTGTTGGCCATTTGCATTTCCTCTTCAGAAAATTTCTTTTTAGCTCTTCTGCCCATTTTTTGACGGGATTATTTTCTTTGTTGTTGTTGAGTCTCATCAGCTCTTTGCAGATTTTTGTGATCAGTCCTTTATCATTAGTGTTGTGTGCAAAAATGTTCTCCCAGTTGGTGGGGTTTCTCTTTGTTTTTGTTATTGTCTCTTTTGCTGTGCAGAAGCTCTTTAATTTGATGTAGCCCCAGCTGTTTATCTTTGCCTTCACTATCACTGCTTTGGGTGACGTGTCTGTAAAGGTGTCTTTGATGTGAATATCACGTAGTGTTTCGCCTATATTTCCTTCTATGTATTTTATGGTTTCAGGTCTTATATCTAATTCTTTAATCCATTTTGAGTTGATTTTTGTGTATGGTGTGAGGTAGTCTTCAAGCTTCATTCTTTTGCATGTAGCGACCCAGTTTTCCCAGCACCTACAATGGTTTGATTTTTTAACTCCTCCCACCACCTCCCCTACTGTCCCTTTTGGGGAGAGGAGGAAGAATTTACTATAGGCTAGTCAATAAAATAGAGACCTGGAATGCACTTTTCTTTTTTTTCTAATTTTTAAAAAAGATTTATTTATTTATGCATACAAGAAGTGGGGTGTAAGCCAGAGGTGCAGAGGTTGAGAGGATTCACCAGAGAAAGTGGGGAGCAGAAAAGGCGGATAGATTGAAATACACTGCTGAGGGGAGCAGCGGGCGAGTCAGGAGAGGTCTGCTGCGCCATGTGGGTTGCTCCCTGGTGGGCTGGGGATGGAACTAGTGCTTCAGTGGCTGCCGATAGCTTGATAGCACTGTCTTTAATCCCTGTGCCACCACGAAGACCTCTTGAATGTGCTTTTCTAATGTTGAGGCGTTTGAAAGAGAATTTTCTTGTTTTGGGGAATGTCAACTGGTTTAAAATGGAACCAGACATTTGTTATTCCTTTGGTTTCCCAACACCCAGATTACCTACATTTGGAGAAACCCCACCTCTGCTATAGAAGCCCAACTACAGATGCGGGATATTTGCTGTTTACTTTGCATCTAGAATGAAAGCATGTGACCAAGTCCCACATTGGGTGGCCCCCTCCAAGACTTTGAATTGGAAACCTGCAAAAAGTAGAGGCCACTGGAACAGATGATGACAGTGGTACCCTTTGTCTACTTCCAAGATGGCAGGGACAGGCATTTCATGTCCTTATTCAAGGCTCATGCCATCATGAGTGCAGATGACCACGTGTCTGCCTCCATAGCATGGACCCCAGCTCATCTGTTGCTTATAGCCAGAAGCTTGATTCATACAGACACCAACGACAAGAGTAGCTGCAGGCACCAGCCTCTCAGGAGATAATCATTTCTTACCAGTCAAATTGGCAAAGTTCCAAAGTAAAACACTCTGCTAAGATGGTGGGTACCCTGGCACTCTCAGAAATTATTGGCAGGAGTACAAAACAGAACAACCTTTGCGCTCTAAAATGTGCCTGTATTTATCAGTTACAAATGCAAGCATCCTTTAGTTCCACACCCTTCCTTCTAGCACTCTGCCCAATAGATACACTTGCACATGTACAAAATGAAGTGTGTGAGTTGGGGGCAAGGGGGAATGGCAAGGGATTGCAGCATTATTTAAAATGGCAAAAGATTAGAAATAGGGCCTCCCCTGTGGCGCAGCGGTTGAGTGTCGGTCTGTCCCGCAGGCCGACGGGGTTCAGGAACACGGCGGAGGGGCTGGGGATGAAAGACACGTACACGGTCTGGTTGCAGGAAGCAGGAACTCTCTTTATTACTGAGGGGCAGGGATATATATAGGAAAGTCTGCACATGCGCTTTACGTGGCCTGCACATGTGCTTTACGTGGATCTTATAACATCCGGTTATTATTGCATCAGCTTTTGCCGAATCATGCTTGAGTGGAAGCAACCACTACCCCAGGTCCCTCTGCTGGTGAGCCCTGTACTAACGGCTCCCCCGTTTTTACGTTATAAAGAAAAAAGGGGGGGACGCACTGGGGCCTGTCTTAGGTTGTGGTGGTTGTATTCATGTGCTTACCCGTCATGGCCACCCACCACCATATTCCTATGTAAGATAGTGGAACTGTCTTAGGTTGCAATGAATTACACCGCCATCTTACCCGTCATTGGCCTACAGGTGGTCAAGGGCAATATTGACCCACACGCCAAGGTCTGCAGTGCGTTGTAACGGAGAGTACCGTACCTGTTGCAGAGCCAGTCGTAGGGCCCTGTGTCTTTGGCACTGGTGCCACAGGATGTAGAAGACGACACCCAGACAGAAGAGGACCACATCAAGGAGTGATATGGCTCCCCCCAAGGATTTGGCCAGCCCCCAGGCTTTAGAGAGCCAGGAAAGGGCTTGATCAGGGTTAAATACCATGGCTCGGGTTGAACTGTAAAATTGAGAAAGATTTGGTTTCACGGGCCGTGCAGGTACTCATTAAGGGTATGAACCTGGGAAGACTAATTGGAAACAAGAGCAGGGGTAACACATGTGAACATATATGTAGGAACACAGGGGATATGGGCAGTTAGAGTTAATAAGTCTATTTTTTCTTGTAGCAAGGAGACTTGTTGATTTAGTTGGAGTATTCCAACCGCAAGGTGATTGTTGATAGGGTTTTGAGTGAGAAAGGCGGTGGAGATTTGTTTCGAGAGAAGGTTGATGGTGTCCACGTTAGCCACAGAGTTGGACAGAGCTAGGCCGCCGACCACCGCGACCACAGCTGCCAGCATCGAGAAGACGGAGATCAAGGTGCCAACAACAAATGTCAGACCTGCTTGTCGATTTTGGATGATTACCTGAGAAGTAGACTTAGACACATTGACAGGCATAATAACAACCTTAGGGAAATGCATGACAACAAAGGAATTGCTGAGGGTTTTGGACCAACAAGAGGAAAGGTGACAGCTACAATTGAGGGAGGATTGATTGTTGAATGATAGATTGAAAGACACTATATAAAAAGGAGATAGGACGCAAACACCTGCTTGAACAGTAAAATTAACTTTGGAACTGAGAGTGGCATTGTCAGAGAGAGTGCTGGGATGGTTACCATAGGTAGCATTATAGGAAGGGAATTGTAGAGAAACCAGCCAGAGTGAATGGGATGTTGTCCCCCAGTGGTGTGGGGTTCTTTATGGAGCACCGTAGGCACGGAGGGGGGACGGGGACCAAAGAAGGAGAGACCACCTTTTGTCCACTTTATGTCAGTGGTCGTCATTATAGTAAGGGGAATGTAAGGGGGAAAGGTGATATTTTGCGGGGTTGCGGTAAGATGTAGGAAGGTAAAACAGAACACTGATGACAAATCAATAGTAGAGGGGCTGGTAAAGTTACTAGTGGAGGTCAAGGGTGTATAAAGGAGTCCAGTGGTGGAATTGGTAAACAAGAAAGATGGGAGAATACCCCCCTTTTTGGAAACCAGCAGAAGGAAAGGGGGATTATTAACTATTGTCCAATGAATCGTGTTGCAAAGGAGGGGGGGTACTTGCAGTTGGAGGTGGAAGAGTAGTAGCAGGTGGAGGATCATCTTCAGAAGGTCAGTCGAAGAGGGATCCAACGAGGCTGAGGTTGACCTGGAGGAAAGATCCTCGTGGGATGTTTGAGAAGGGCTTGAGGAGGTGAATTTTGAAGGAGCACAAGCCCCCGGAAATAGAGTGGGAAGGGAGGGATACAGGTGAAATTGTATCATTCTAGAGTTTTTTTACTTGAACATTTTGGGAGATTTGTGTGTGTGTTTGTTTTTTAAATTGCTGATTCAATCTCCTTACTAAAAATTTATTTATTTAGATTTTTTATTTTTTTGAATCAGCCTTGGAAGTGTACATATTTTTAGGAATTAATTTATTTTTTCCAGATAGCCAAATTTGTTAGTGTATATTTGCTCATAATAGAATATTATGATCCTTTATATTTTTGTGGTATTAGGTATAATGTCTACTTTTTCATGACCAATTTTATTTGAGTATTTTTTTTTTTTTTTTGGTTAATCTAGCTAAAGTTTTTACTATTTTGGTTTTTTTTAACTTAGTTTTGCTGTATTTTTATGTCTTTTTAGTCTCTATTTCATTTGCTTTCATTCTGATTGCCATATATTATTTCCTTCTACTAAGTTTTAGCTTAATTTGTTCTCATCATCTGTGTATAATTTCTTTAAAGTCATGTGAAATTTAAAGGCAATTTCTTTCTCATAAGGAAGATATTTAGATATTAAATGCTGAGTTATTTAGATATTAAATGTATTAAGTTTGTACAGTAGAGTAAATGTCCATGGTATTTTGAAGGAAAGAATGGAAGGAGAGGAAATGAGGAAGGCGAGGAAGGCAAAGAAGGTGACAAGAAAAAGAAAAGGAAAGAAAGGGAGGGATACCGCCAATTTTATGGGGGTGGTGGGCGGTCGATGTTATCCTCTACATCCCCCTCGTCGGAGGAAGAGTCCTCCATCAGCTTTGTGGAATGGGAATGGGACACGGAAACGGCCGGGGCCTCCGTGGCTGCGCATGCCGTGGGTGGAATTTCACTTTCGGATTAGGCCGCTAGCGTAGGGCCAGTTCGCAAGCGGCCGGTCCCCCTTCACTGAGGGTATCGTGAATTAACTGCCACACCAAAAGGATGCCGGGGGCGGGGGGACTATTTGGGCTCCGTAGAGATCCCTGTGAAGAAGAAGATCTGCCTTGACCTTTTCCCAATTTTGTACAGAAACCGTGTCCTGCTGAAGGAACCATTTGCTGGTATTTGCAAGGACTGAGACTAGATTATGAAGGGTCTGAACCTTAACGGGAGTTCCACAATTTTTAAGGAGAAGCTGTAGGGCTCTAACAAGTTGGCCCTTGGACATGGTATTGCCCATGATGCCGATCACTTACCAATGACCTACCTTACTGACTGATCGGTCCCTCAGAGGATCCCTCGTACTTGTGTCCCTGTTCGGGTGCCACTTGTCGGTCCGTCCCTCAGGCCGACGGGGTTCAGGAACACGGCGGAGGGATTGGGGATGAAAGACATGTACACGGTCTGGTTGCAGGAAGCAGGAACTCTTTATTACCGAGGGGCAGGGATATATATAGGAAAGTCTGCACATGCGCTTTACGTGGCCTGCACATGCTTTTTACGTGGATCTTGTAACATCCGGTTATTATTGCATCAGCTTTTGCCGAATCATGCTTGAGCAGAAGCAACCACTACCCCAGTTCCCTCTGCTGGTGAGCCCTGTACTAACAGTTGAGCGCTGGTTTGCGAAGCTGCCCGCAGCCTCTGCAGTGCTGGTTCGATCCCCGGCTGCTCCTCGGCCACTGGAGGAGGGTCCCATATGGCGCACAGACCTCTCCTGCCGCCAGCTGCTCCCCTCAGCAGTGTACTTCAGTCCTTCTGCCTGCTCTGCTCCCCGCTCTGGCTCTGGTGAATTCTCTCACCCTCCCGCGCTTCTGACTGTACCCAGTGTTTGTATAAATAAATAAATAAACCTTAAAAAAAAAGATTAGAAATAATACATATTCACTAATAGGGAGATTTTTCATGAACCACGGTTTAGCCACACAATGCAATACTGCACAGAGTACACAATTGTGGACTGTATGCTGATTTAGGAAATGCATAGGATATGTTAAGGGAAAAAGTAAGACAGAGAACAGTGTATAACATACTATTATTTGTGTGAGAAACACAAATAAATTAACATCAGAAATGATGTCATTTTTGGAGTCTGTGGGTTTGGAGTGCAGGGTCCTTGGGCTCACTCTGGGAAAGGTGTCACCAGAGCTCCCATTTCAGTGACACGCAGCAAGTTCCCCGGGCGAGTTTCTCCACGAGACAGTAACGTTAGTTATATTTAAAGGGCAGGTTCATTAGGGAAAGTGACTGAAGAGTAAAAGACACTTGCATAGACACAAGCGGGCAGGAAGAGCTACCCCAAAGGGACAGGTTTGCTGAGAGGCCTGCGTGGTTGCAGGTGGGCAGCCTTGAAGAGAGCCGCCTTTACTGAGGGAGGTCAGTGAGGAGAAGTCCCAACCTGTTACAGGTCACGGGCAGGCAGGAGGCTGCTGCCCTGCAAAGGGAGAGCGTTGGTGAAAAGAAGCACCTGCGTAGTCACAGGTGGGCAGAGGGAGTGCTGCTCCGAGCCTGTGCAGAGACTGCACTGATATAGTCCTTTTCTCTTTGGGAGGGGTCACTCCTCTGTGAAGTGGCCTGTTTTTTGCAGATTTTGGATAACCATGCAGAATCCAAAAGGGACCGGAGATTCCAGGAAGGGTTGCAGAGATTCCAGGATGGGCCCAATCTCTTTATCTTTCCCCTCAGGTCTGTGCTCCACTCCCTATAGCATCTGATCCTGCTTGGGTCTCATGCCTTGTGATACGGCACTGGCGCCTAAGGGTCCGACCACTACAGCTGGGTTAATCATCATGATATTTTCCTCTACCCCCACCTCCTTGTGTGAGTCAGGTTCTGGTCTTGGGCACCTCCTTTTCAGTTTTTTCTATTTCTGTCCTCCATCATTACCCCCCTGACCATATTAGGCCCAAAATCTTTTGAGGTGTTAAAGGGAGGAGATCCATCTTATGGAGCTGCTTCCAGCTGGAGTGGGACATAGAGTTGGATCTACATAAAAGGGCCTGGGATATGGTCTCCCTAATAATAGTCCCTGAGCTACCTATTGTTGCTGGCTTTAAGAGGAGGCAAGGGGTGGGGCCTCTGGAGTCCAAGGGGTAGGGCATCTGGACAGGCTGTTTCTCTTGTATGGGGTCAGCTGTTTTTAGCTTGGAGGAGGAGTTTAAACTGGAAGAGCTCCCCTAGGTTAGAAGAAACAAATTTGATTAGGAGATTGTTAATGTTTAAAGAGGAGAGTAGTACAGCAGCGGTTAAGGGCCCTCGTACTATGTGTAGTCATTTGGACCATCCATTGAGTGTCGGCTTTTCTAAAAAGATGAGCAGTCATAAAATAGTAAGTTTTGAGGTTGTGACCTGGAAATAAATTTTACCAGGCAAACAACCCATTTTGGGGTGTTGGTAGACTAAAACGAATGTCGATGGGGAGGGCCTCCCCTGGTGGTGCAGGCAGTTGAGTGCCACGCTGTAAAGCAGTCTGCAGCCTCTGCAGTGCAGGTTTGATCCCCGCCAGCCGGCCGGTGAGGGTCCCACATGGCACAGCAGACCTCTCCTGTGTCACCCGCTGCTCCCCTCAGCAGTATATTTCGTCAGTCAGCCTATTCTGTTCCCCGCTCTGTCTCTGGTGAATCCTCTCACCCTCCCGCACATCTGGCCTGTACCCCAGTTCTTGTATAAAATAAATAAATAAATCTTTAAAAAAAAACTCGAAGGGATATTATTCCTAGCAGAGTTGCTGTTTTAAATCCCATGTGTCCCTCATTAAGGGCAACACCCACCAGGGCAGCCCTGAGGTGCTGGAGCAAGGTCTATAGCCACGGACTCAACAGGAGGGCTGGCTTGTGTGTGCAAAGCAGCAAGCCCGGTGAAAACTACTAGTTTTGGGCTTTGTTTGGGACTGTGTCATGAGCATGATCACTAACATGCGGCTAGTCAGAATCTCAGGAAAGTTGGGTGAGCTTTAAAGTTAAGTTAGAGTAAGGGACTGCAGTCCACTTTTTAAATAAGATTTTACCCGAGTATATGACTCCAAGGTTTTATACCCTCCAATTCTGAGGCAGAGCGGTATTCAAAAGACTGTGTCAGACCCTTTTTGGGTCCAGGATGAGGACAATTCCAAGTGTTCAGGAGCACCAGTCATGTTAAGGGGAGTCTGCAGGAGACTGTCATCTGTTAAAAGCAAACTTACACAAAACAGATATAAAAAGTGCTAGTCCAATCTGTATGTTGAAGAGGACCGGAAGTTACTGAAACATGTATTTTGTCCTGTAAATAGACACATGTTCTTTGGGCAGCAGTAAGCAGATTTAGTGTCCTTTGATTTTGTTAAGGTCATTTCTATTATAGTTTGTGAGGAAGGGAAGGTGGGTCCAGAATGCTGGGTGAGTACAGACTAAGTGGCTCCCGTATCAATCAGAAAATGAATATTTTTACCTGCGACATCCAGGGTTACCCTAGGCTCAGCCATGGAGATGGTCAGCTGGGGAGCTGGTGACATCCTTGGGCCCCATCACTTGTCATCCAGGAGGCATCTGAGGGTCTGGTCCCTCCTCCCTTTGGAAAGGGGACAATCCCTTTTCCAGTGGCCATCCTTCTTGTACCTGGGGCATGGCCCATGTGGATTTCTGGGTTGTGTACAATTTGTGCTTCAGTGCCCAGACTTGTTGCACCTGTAGCATGGAGCCGTTCTTTATTCCAGGCGGGTCAGTCTTCTGTTTCTGAGCCTGGGTAAGCCTGGGTCTGCAGGGTGCCAGCAATGGCGGCGCCTATTAATGGAGCCTGCCTTTACTCCCTCACCACAGCCTGCCTTCCTTCTCTAACACTTTAATTTTATTAATGATTATTAATAAAATTATTAATGATTTTTTTTTGTGGGACCCTCTTTGGTGGCCGGGGAATGAACCAGCGCCACAGAAGATGCGGGCAGCCTCGCAGCCCAGTGCTCAACCGCTGCGCCACCAGGGGAGGCCCCCTATTATTAAAGATTTTAAAAGCCACTTTTAAAAGCTGGTGTGGCTTAGAGTTTGGGGTCTCATGGCTAGTTTGGGTTTTTTTTTTTTTTTTTTTTGCAAATATCTGGTGCAGACTAATAGAATGACTCCCCATAATCCCTTCACCCTGTCTTGTATTAAGATTAAGGTTTGTGAACTTACAAATGGTTTTCACTAATCACCCTTGAAAGAGAGCTGGGTTTTCACCAGGTTTCTGGGTGACTTCCCTGATTTTATCATAATTTACAGGTTTGGATACACACGTACTCATTTCTTCTAGGAGACAAGTGCTCCTATGATCTCTCTGAGTTAGATCTTGTCCTCTTTGATAGTTCCAATTGGGGTCATTGTTGGGAACTGCAACATTTCCACATTATATTGGTTTGGCTGTCTGCTCGCCAGGTCATCAGCAAATCGTTGACTTTCAGCCCAGATTCTCTGGTTTTCTTCCACAGTACAACAGGTAGAGAGAATAATATGAATATCCTGCCATGTTAGGTCAAATGCTAAGGCAAGGGGACGCCTGAAACTCATCTGTAAACTTTCCAGGGTCCTGAGAAAATCTGCCAAATCTTTGTTTACACTGCATCAGGTCAGTCATAGAGAAGGGCACATGGACTCTAATAGTCCCAGAGTCTCCATTGGCCAGCTCCTGGAGTGGGCAGAGTCTAGGCAAAGTGTTGGTTTGAGGATGGTAAGAAGCCCCATTCTGAGTGTGCCCAGCAGGACTTGATTCTGTCAAAGATGGCACAGTCCTTTATGGGAGTGATGATTGCAGAAGGCCTAAGGGTGCCTGGAGTTCAGAGTTAACTGGAGGCTTGGGATTAGTGGACGGAGGAGGTCTGGCAAGTAAAGGATCATCTAGGATATCTGTAGAATCCTCCCTTTTTGGGCTTAGGAGTCAGGTTTGGCCAGACACATCCAACAAGCTGTAACTTTGAGTCCTGTTGTAGGGCCATGAAGGCCAAAACATATGGGACCTCAATCCATTTATCGTTTTTTTCTACAAAACAAATCTAATTGTAGAAGGGTGGTATTGTTTAAGGTTCCATTAATCGGCCATGCCTCTTGGCCTTCTAGCTTGTAAAGAGGCCAAGCTGAATTACAATAGCAGATTAAGTTTCTTTTTCTTAAATCCTTGAGGCCTAATTCCTTCCAATGCTTCAAGAGACAACCCAGAAGAAAGTCCACGGGAATGGAGTGAGCAGACCCCATCACGGATGAGGGGAAGCAAATATTGTTTAAAATGAACAATGATGTAAAAAATAAAAGAAATTAATAAAATTTTAAAAATGTATTTATGCATACACGAACTGGGAGTACAGGCCAGAGGTGTTGGGGGTGAGAGGATTCACCGGAGATAGAGTGGGGAACAGAACAGGTAGGCTGACTGAAATACACTGCTGAGGGGAGCAGCAGGGAGACAGGAGAGGTCTGCTACACCAATGTGGGTATCTCCCTGGCGGGGGATCACACTCACGCTGCTGTGGCTGCAGGTAGCTTCATAGGTTGTGTCTTAACCCCTTGCGCCACCAGGGAGGCCCAACAATGGCAGCTTTTATTTTGCTTTTGATTTTGCTCTTTTCCTTTCAGACTTGGCTGGCCCCTTCTTTCCCTTTCCTACGTTTCCCCAACAGAAAGTGCCTTAGACTTGTGGCAAGCTTTTGGCTGAACATTTACCCATGAGCGGATGGGTAACTTTGGGTTCTTGATTTAAAAACTTTATTCTTTTTCTTGTCTTTATTGCATACTAATTGTATTAATGTTCCTTTCATTAAAGGTCATACCCACCAGGGTATGTTTTGTCTTGATGTGACAGATGGCAGAACCTATTAAGAGCAGGTAGGTTTGAGGGTTCCGGGGTGCCCCTCATCCTGTCTGGTAACAGTTACTAGGTCATGGGCCTGCCTGGTAGCGCAAGGGGTTAAGTCTCTGCACTTTGAAGCTATCAGTAGCCACTGCAGCACAAGTTCGATCCCGGGCCAGGGAGCTGACCCACATGGCGCAGCAGACCTCTCCTGACTTGCCCACTGCTCCCCTCAGCAGTGTATTTCAGTCAATCTGTCTGTTTTGCTCCCCACTTTGTCTCTGGTGAATCCTCTCACCACCCCCCCTGCACCTCTGGCCTACACCCTACCTCTTTAATCTTTTTTTTTTTTTATAGAGGCATGTTTTATTTATTTGTTTATTTGTTTGTTTTTTGTTTATCCATGCACTGGGCACAGTCAGAAGAGCGGGTGGGTGAGAGAATTCACCAGAGCCAGAGCGGGGAGCAGAGCAGACAGAAGGACCGAAGTACACTGCTGAGGGGAGCAGCGGGCGGCAGGAGAGGTCTGTGCGCCATGTGGGACCCTCCTCCAATGGCCGAGGAGCAGCCGGGGATCGAACCGGTGCCGCAGAGGCTGCGGGCAGCTTCGCAACCCAGCGCTCAACCGCTGCACCACCGGGGAGGCCCCACCCTAGCTCTTGTATGCATAAATAAATAAAATAAATCTTTGAAAATAAACAAATAAATAAACATTACTAGGTTAGAAATAATGACAGGAAGACAAGGTCTCAGAAAATAATCTGAAAGAATTCTCCCAAGAGTGTCAATAAGCAGGTGATGATTTAAGGTGGTCTCTGAAAGTTAAAGAATCCACAGCAATTGTAATCAAGAATCTACTTCTAAAATTCCTTGTACAGTCAAATATTTAGAAGTGGTACAGAATATTTAGATGGATTTGAAAGCAAAATACAAGGAAGATCAGTGTAACTTGCTGGAGAAATTACTGGGTAAGTCTCAGTGTGCACACATAATACAGGTGGGTTCGTAGGTGCTGTCCTAAGGGACACTTAGGAAAGGCTCTGTAAAGCAGCCTAAAAAAAAAAAAATCAGTAACATTACAAAACACAATAAAGCCAAATAAAAACAAACAGACAATTATAAACCAGAGACATCCAGCAGGGGAGGAGGAGGGAGAGGGATCAGAGGGAGGCAGTGAGGGAGGAGCACAGGGGCCTGAGGTGATGGTGCACTCACTGGTGCATAGGGGAAGGAAACTCTATGGGGACTACACCTGAGGGGGCGGGGGGAAGCAAACTTTTTTGAAAAATGAACAATGATGTAAAATATATATAAATTTTAACAAAAGTCAAAATGAAAAAAAAAATCTCTAAAAAAAAAAAAAAAAAGAGGAGCAAGAAGGACAATGGCGAATCACACCCAGGTCTGGAGCTGAGACTGACGGGAAAAAGATTTCCTGGGTGGAACTATCCAGCTGTGGGAACTGAAGGTGGACAAGGCAAGCTGGAACAATGGGTTGTTTGGGCAAACCAAGGAAGTGCTGATTGTATAACTCACTTTAGACAATTTCACAATCCCTAAATCACATACAGTGTCGTAAACCAATGTTACCTCAATGACATAAAATAATACATAAATAAAAAAAGTTTAAAGAAGAGTATTTCGTAAGACAAACCTAGGTGAATTTGTAAGGTAAACATTTGGGTAAGAAAATCAGTTCTGATACAAGGAACATAATTCTGCCTGGAGAATCACTCAGAGTAAGGATGGTTTGATTCCTAAATTTGGTGGATTCAGGGCCAGTGCTCTGAATATTACCTTATAGTATGTATTTTATCTCTTAGACTTTCTGAAAAGGAAGGTCCAGAAAGGAATTGGCATTGAACTAAGGCAACTTCTGAGCCTGGGATAAGTGATGTACTTTTCCATGGGAGATGGTGCAGCCTCTTGCATTGGGGAAATCCCAGCTCCCGCAGAGGTGGAGAAGCCTGTGACCAAAGGTGGGAAGAATGAGCCACTGACCGGTTCAATCACAATTTATTTCAGGAGTTTTAATTTCTTAGGATTTTAATGAAACTGAACTTTAACATAAAGGGGGATTTAGGCTTGTTCATTGGTTTTTACCGTTAATTTTTCTCTGGGAGTTTCATATAGAAAGGGAATTTATATTCCCATTTGTGAATTTTTTAAATTTATTTTATTTATGCATACAAGAACTGGGATGTAGGCCAGAGGTGCAAGGGGTGAGAGGATTCACCAGAGACAGAGGGGGAAGCAGAACAGGCAGATCTACTGAAATACACTGCTGAGGGGAGCAGGGGGCGAGACAGGAGAGTTAGCACCATGTGTGGGTTAGCACCAGAGATAGAACTCATGCTGCAGTGGCTGGTGATAGCTTGATAGTGGTGAGACTTTAACCCCTGGGCACCAGGGAGGCCTCCCATTGGGGAAATTTTTATAATTTTGATCTTATTATTGGAGAGTATATATGTGTAAGTGGACCAGAATTTCAGAATGTAGTGTCACTGGGGAACTTTAGTCTGTGTATGACAACATGGCTGGGTGTATTTTGGAGTATGGGGTGAATTTTTAGTCTTGGGATCAGAGCAGACTTTTGTGCCTTTTTAGTATCTTCTGGGGCCCCATGTACACTGCCCCCAGTGACTCCAGAAGGATTCCCAAATAAGAAATACCTATGTGGGTGAGCAGTCTGAAGAGGTGGGAGGAGAGATGCCTGGTATTAGACACAAAAACCGGGGACAGGTAAGGGGACCCTTGTCCCTAGTCCTGATTTGTTGCAGATGTCTGGGGTCAGTGACTTTCGCCTGGGCCCCTGGGAGAAATTTCCGCACTCAGGGAGGGACCCCTTGGAAAGCCCGTTGGCCTCTCTCTGAAGGCCATGTCTTCCGGCTCAGCCCGTAGGAAAATAAGGGGGACGTTTTGGTTTTCTTACAATTTCCTTGCCTTGTTTCTCCATGTTCTCAAAATCCAATTGGGGAAAAAAGGTGCTGTTTATTGGGCTTCCTCAAAGATCCCCAAACTGCTGTTGTTACCCCTTTCTACTCTCTTGGGCTCTAGCTGATGCCACCAAGCCCTCCCAGGCAACTTCTGCTTAACAGCAGGTTGCAGTCTGACCTCCCTGGAAGATGCTGGGAGTCAGAAGTGAAGAATTCGTGGCATTTAGTGCAGAAGTCAAAAGGTTGGAAGGTGGAAGCAGCTGAGTCAGGATAAAGAATCAAGAGTTATTTCCTGCCCTCCGTGTCCAGACCAGACAGCCGTGAGCAATTGCTCTACCCCTCAAGTTCCACTCGCTGCTGCTCCCACTGCCAGCCAGCGTCTGCCCTCACTGAAACCGCTTCTGACAGAATGTGAGGTGACTTCCCAAACACAAGCTCCAAGGCCAGCTTCCCACCCTGGCATTCCTGGACCTCCTAGTCTTCGCTGAAACCGCCAGGGCACCCCCTCCTTCAAGCGCTCCTCGACGGTGCCTCCTCCTGATTCTTCTCTGCCTTCCTCACTGCTCCTGTCTGCTCATTAATGCCTTGCTGGGGTAGGTCAGCTAACACAATAGTCTTCTCTTAGGGGAAAGATACATTAATGTTATTGTCAATCACTTCATTACAAATTAACTATGTAATTAGAAGGCAATTATATTTCATTACAACTATAAAAAGCACATTAAGAATGCAGGGGGCTTTGGGAGTGTATACCAGGAACTGGTGTACACTGGGGGCTCAGTGAAGGCTTTTCTGACATTTCAGGTAAAACCTGAAGGATATGTAGGTGCAACTTGGCGAGAGGAGCTGGGGGCATAGGTGAGAGGTGGGAGGATGGTCTGTCAGGCAGAGGGACTAGAATGAGGAAAGGCACCAGGTGGAAGGAGTTTGCATGACCAAAGAACAGTGAAGCCGGCATGAAAGGGTATGGGACTGTTGAGAGGGACAAGATTTTATAGGCCCAATAGCATGTAAAATTTTGGACTAAATCTTAAAATTTCCAGGGACCCTCCTCTTCAATAGGCGTAGGATGCAGGAAAATGCCTTTTGGTCCAAGCTCCCATTATGACCACTAAATTGTTTAGAGCAGGAAAGTGACATGATCAGATCTGGGTTCTAAAAATATCTTTCCATGCCCAAATGTGAATTTGCCATGCCCCAAAATCAGGTTCTATTCCTCCTTCCCTTATGTGGCACCACTGTCCTTTAGAAACCCAGAATCATTCTAGATGCCTTCACCTCCTTGACCTTCCACTTCCAGTCAATCACCCAATTTGTGAATTTGACCTGCTAAAAATTTCTGGGCATCCAAGTTTGAAGTTTCTTTTTTTTTTTTTTTTTAAGATTTATTTATTACATACAAGAACTGGGGTGCAGGCCAGAGGTGTGAAGGGTGAGAGGATTCACCAGAGACAGAGTGGGGAGCAGAACAGGCAGACTGACTGAAACACACTGCTGAGGGGAGCAGCGGGTGAGTCAGGAGAGGTCTGCTGCATCATGTGGGTTTCTCACTGGCCAGCCGGGGATCGATCTCGTGCTGCAGAGGCTGCAGATAGCTTCATATGCTGCGTTTTAACCCCATGCGCCACCAGGGAGGCCCTGAAGTTTCTTTAGTTATATATTTTAACTTAATGAAAGTAATACACACTCATTTTAGAGAAATGATCAAATACAGATAGATGAAAAGATATAAAAATTACATACAATCCTGCCACTCAGAGATAGCCTATGTAGTCACTTTGTATATAATTCTCTTTAAAAAATGTATATACCTATTTTTTCATCTTTTTCAACTTTCTATATATAGACACATAAAATGTACACATTATTATTGTTTTGCAGTCCTGTAGGCTCTAGACACATCGTTTTGTAATCTCATTTTTCAAGTAGTTTACAATATTATACTTTTCCATGTCATTTAATATGCTTCCTCAACATCATTCCCCAAGAGTTGCCTGGTATTTCATTATATGAATAATTAATTGAACCAAGCTCTCATTTTGGAAATCTAGGTCATTTCCAGATTTTTTTTGCACATATCTTGATTTCTCTATGGGGATAAGCTCCTAGAACTGGAACCTACTAGTATCCTGTTAGATGGCTTCAAACTGGGTCTTCCACCCCTGTTCTTTGTGGTCACCAGGCAGCTGAGTTAGTCAAGGCATAACAGTGGAAGAGTCTGCCACTCTGACCCCTGGCTCTGAGGAGGTCTCCGAAGCCCACTTCTCCCTTTTCTAGGACTAAGGACTCTCTCTGTGTGACCAGCCATTGTTCCAACCATTGTCATGAGTTTGCTTTCAAAATACATAAATGACAGCCTGAAAAGTTTAGTTTTAGCCAATTTGCAAAACGTTTTCAAGTAAAATTTGTAACCCCACCCCATTTTGTTGCATGTGTTTAAACAATTTTGTGTATGGCACATATTAGGTCATTATGAATTTCAATATTAATGCATTTATATTTCATATTCATGGCCCTTATCAATTCTGATTCATGTCTTGGATGATATTTGTCTACCTAGACTTGATTTTCATGGTTGGATTATATGCCAAGAATTCTTTGCTTGCTGGTTGTTTGGAACCAGAATAAATTTACCCATCAAAGCAATGTTATGCCAGCACATAAAATCCTTGGATCTTAAACACAGCTGAAATATAAATCAATTCTTGGATCAAGACTCCAGCTCTCCCCCTACAGATTATGCTCCATTATGCTTTGCCCAGAAGGAAAGTTCCTCAAACTAGCCAGCTCCCTTCCCCCTGACCAGTCCTTTCCGGAAAGACACTGAGCTGTTGAGCCCCAGATCCATTTGGGGACAGTACCTCCCGTTGGGTTTGAAAACCAGTGCTTGGCTGCATGGGGGAAACCTTACCCTCAGGAGTTCTAGCTTGACTTTCGCTGGCTCAGGTTCTTTACAACAACAAAGAAGGTCCAGCTGGGACGGGGCCACATGGGAGCTGCAAGTCCAAGAAGCCCCATGGGTACAGACTCCCTCTGAAGACACTTTGGTCAGTGACTTGGATCTAGTGACTTGACAGTGACTCAGGCTTCACCTCCTTGGGAGACTCCTCCTGTGTTGGTGCCCCCCTGTGTCTTCCCTGAGGCTCATGTGTCACTGCAGCACATGCAGCTGCTGGCTTACTGGTCTGCCCCTTTCCCTGCTTCTGGGGGTCTCAGTCCTGGCTATACTAGTTGTCTAGAGATCCCTGAAGAAACCCTCAAAGCACTACCCCTGTCCTGTCAAAGCAAAATTCTGGGGATGCAATCTACACATCAGGGTGTTTTAAAAGCTCTTTAGGGAACTGTGATGTCTGCGAGGATTTAGGAACTCTTCCTAAAAGATGAGCTCCTTGAGAGCAGGGGACAGACAGACTTACCACTGGTGTTAAATGAGTTAATAAAGCTCCCACAATAGTGTCTGGACACATTCAGTTCTTAGCATTTTTCTGTTGCTATCAGCAGTGGCAGCAGCAGTGGTACTGTTCCCTTGGCCGGTACAGTTCTTGGCCTATGGTAGGGTCCTCACCACCCATTCAACTTACATAAATTAAATTGCATATGTGGAAGACAAAGAGGAGACAGAGGCAGAGAGAAATGTCTTAGAAGCCTGGGTGATGCCAGGGACACCCCCACCCCCAGTAGACATAGAACGCTGGAAAATGCCCAAAATGGGAGGGCTGTCTCTATCGTGTCCATCAGTCGTTGTCCTAGCTGTCCTGAGGTGTGAGCTTTCCTACTCTGTATACAGGAACCATAAGCTGTTTTGGGGAGCCTGGACTGTTTTTACACAATGTGGCTGTAGGAGGAATTTGCTGGGAGTTCTGTTCCTGGCTCTGCCATCTTTGGCTGTGTGCATTGGAGTGAGTCACCTCCAGCTCCTGGGCCATTCTTCTCCAAAGCGGGCTTCAGTTCTCTGGGCTTGAAACATGGATGAGGTCCATTTGATACCGTTTTTTTTTTTTTTTTTCCCAGCTTCTGTGACCCTCACAATCCAGGCTCCCATCACGACCATGTGACCTCATCCAGGCTGCCCAGCCCCCATTGGGTTTCCAGGCTCTCACCTCACCAAGAGCCCATGAAACTCTGGTAGCCCCCCACGCCTAGTTGGTTCAGGGAGCTGTTAGTCTTAGCCTTGGATAGTTGAGCAGCCACGTCAGCTGGCAAGGCGTGCTGGAAACTAGCTGCCATTTATACTTTGGCCCAAAGGAAAATGCAGAGCTGAGGCCAAGGGAGAGGGGAGCACCAAACCCTAGTCTCCTCACCCCTGGATGTCCATTTTGGGGAATAAAGAGAATGCCAGGGGTCCATTTTAAGCACTGGGGCTTTCAAATAAAAAGGAATCATATGACTTTTCACTCAGCCAGCCTGGCCTTTGCCCTAACTGTATCCATCAAGGGAGGCTTCCTGGCCTGGCAGTTCATCCTTCTAGCTGGACAGAGGCCACGGTCATACAGCCCCCAGCACGGTGAAAACAGGGCATGAAGCGCTAATCAAACACACATGGTGCTCCGATCAATTTAAAATATACAAAACCAATTCAAGGAGTGAGATCAATTCCTATTAGAGATGAAATAACACAATTGCCAACATTCTCTTTGTGCTTATATTATTTTAAATCAGCATCTATGGGTAAGCCCGTGAATTTTCATTTTAACTTCATACAGATATGTTCTGCTGGGACTTAACATGGCATTAAAAATTGTGGCATGGCAATTCTTTTCAACTGTTGTCCATATGGGACTGCCATGCACTAGTTCTAGCTTCTTCTGGTTTTGCTCTTGATTTGACAATAGTGGGCTGGTCTAAGTATTTGTGGTTTCCTGGGTTAAGAGTTTAATGGGACTCAACCCACTCCCGAGTTGCCATTAAGTTCACCATCTAGTTGGTGACTTCACACAAACTAGTAATACAGCAACACCCTCTCTTTGGGCGGGGTAGCAGTCTCTACCCAACACATTTTTGGTCTGGGATGTTTCTCCCCAGACCTGCTCCTCCTTTTCTGCATCCTCTCTCTTCCTTGATCTCTCACATCCAGTCAGCCAGCCTATTGCTTTCACCTCCCACCAGAGAGCAAACCTCCACTCCTCTGCCCTGGACTCCACAGTAGCTTCCTGTCTACCTGGAGGATGCTGTCACACAGCCACTCCCATTACCTCAGCAGATTGGGTGGCCACACCATCCCCCATGCACAAGTCTCCACGGCCTCCCAATCCTCAGCAGTACCCACGCTGTCCCTCCTATCCACCAGGCACTCCACTCACTGTGTTCTAATCACATCAGCTGTTTGGGGTTATATTTTCTTCAGGGCTGACAGAGTTCTTTCCATTCAAGGTTGTGGGACCAAGCTCTTCAACTGTCTGGCAGGACAAGCTCCCTGGTCCAATCCCAACAAACTTTCACTCATCCTCAGAGGCCTCCCTGACTACATCAACCACATTCCCACACTCTATTGGTTAAGTGTTTAGTCATAGTAGATATCTAACACCTCTCAGCTCTCTTCCTTAAGACAGTGCCGTGAGGACAGTGTTTTCTGCCATTGCTGTAGCTTCACACCTAGCACCACACCCTATATCTAGTAAGTGCTTAATACACATTCACTGAACAAGTAATACTTTATCCCACATGGGCAGACTTATTCTCTGAAGACCCTGGATTTTTGTTTTGCTTTCCCTCCATAAATACCTTTCTCTTCTTTCTGACCGATTCAGTCTTATGAATCAAGATTCCTGAGACAATGGACTTCTCCCTGGAGGAATAATTTGTGAAGGAAACTCGTCACCCTGTCACTCAGGTCCCATCTCTCTCTGGCCCATCTTCAAAACTTCTAGAACTACCTGTCGGTGTAGGTCTCAGGGTCTTTCTGCGGCCACTGGACTCGGGCACAAGTTAGACTCCAGTGGTGCTTTAAGATATTTTAAATGTTGCTTCTGCTCACACAACACTGCCCTTCAGTGATGTCTCTACAACACTCATGTTGCTAGGAGCTTACCTATGACTTTAGTTTTCTTCAGCCTTGTATTTTTAGT
Source organism: Talpa europaea (assembly GCF_964194135.1). Lineage (NCBI taxonomy): Eukaryota > Metazoa > Chordata > Mammalia > Eulipotyphla > Talpidae > Talpa > Talpa europaea. The sequence goes on from NC_140079.1 coordinate 37,852,183, forward strand.
TGGCCTATTCCTGTTCAAGGACGTCCCACCCCCACCACCTTGGAGTAGTTGTTCTTCTTAGCCTCAGGAGATTGGAACTTCCATGGTTTCTCTTCCCTTGAAGTAAGTTTTACAAATCAGGAAATCTCAGATATCAGTGTGCCTAATTTCTACCTTTTGATAAACATATCTATTGTATAGTACTGACTGCTTGGTCAGACATATCTATCTGGGGGAAGCAGTTGGGAGAGAAACCAATCCTGTTGTCTTCAAAATCATCACTCCTCTTCCTGTCTTCCAGTTTTCGGAGAAAAAAATTGGGAGCTACTCAAAGGTTTCTGAGTTCACTGTTTATGTTTGGGAATGTGCACACAGATACCTACTTTTCCTCTTACCACCAGCATGTCTAGCTCATTTTTGTTACCGTTTTGATAAATTCAGCAACTTCCTTAAGTTTTCATAGCCTATATAAAAGAAATCACTTTTTTCATAGTATTATTCTAGTTTAAAAGAACTTCAAAGGTCTTCATTGCTCATTGGTGCTCATTTCTCACCCAGGAAACACATGGAGCAGACATTAAGTTTGAAGGACCATTTTGAATTATTCAGTAACAACCTAAGCCTCTATACAGGAATCCAAGCCACAGAGATCAGACTCTGGAGCCAGACTCTGCAAACCCTCTTCTCAAAGGTGTGTGACCTCTGCCGCTTTATCTGTAAAACCTGTATAAGACCTACCTTATTGGATTGGAAAGAGTTAAGGAGAGGCTTGGGAAAGTGCCTGGCATAGTAAGCATTCAATTATATTATCTGGACTTGATGTTTAGAGTGTAGATCATGCCATGAGGGCACAGGTTCATGTCTGATTTATTTACTGTATCTCCAGGTCCTGGAACAGTGCCTGTCATATACCACTCAAATATTTGGTGGATGAGTTAATCCAATATATGTTTAGTCCAGCCAAATAAATACTGCCATTCCTGGGTTAAAGTTGTCTTGTCTCATGTGCGTCCCACTGCCAGTAACATCATATTGGTTACTCACAACCATTCAATACCCCATTAACATACCATTAGTATGAGGCCTTCCCTGATGATGCCAGGAGGAAATAATTTCCCCATAGAATCTGTACTCATGGCACAATGTGTAAGCTACTTCAGTACTAACACTCCTATTTTTTAATCAACTTGAGGAAATTACCATGCCATTTATTATGCAACACTAGAACATTACTTGACCGTCTATTTTACACATGGTTTTTAAAAACGGACAGCTGCAATAACCATAGGCTAGCATTTGACCTAGGTTTGAAGCAGTTGGGAATAGTATAGTTATAATACATCTTACAAGATTCAGTATGCTCAAATAAGGTAATGTATACATACTCTAAGAGAACTGAAATTTCATTGTTATTGAAAACAGCATACTTAGCCTTATATACCTATGGAAACACAAGGAACAGACCTTAAGTTTGAAGGACCATTTTGAATTATTCAGTAACAACCTAAGCCTCTATACAGGATGATGCTGAGAAACACTTCATAATAATAAAAAAGGGTGTCAAGTGTACTTTTGTAACATTTTGTTGTGATCCTTATAACCAATGTTGGTGATTGTGAAAATTACAGTATCTTCACTTTGCCTATGATGGAAAAAAGTGAGTCTTCAAGTTCCACAGTAAGGGAGAGCAATGGGACATCAACTTGATAAAAATAATTTGCCATAGTTAAGCAGGATACAAAAAACCCTAAGAACTTTGGAAATGTTCAGACCTTGAGTATTTTGTTTTAATAATGTTGCAAGACTGATAGGGATTGTCAGCAGTTTTTAGTTTACGTTGTGTTAATATTTCTAAACAATATTCCACATTTGGCCAGGGCCTGGCACTCCATTCTAGATCAGTGGTGTACCTTCCAGCAGGGAGTTCGGAGCTGGCTGCATATACACACACGTGTCCCATAAGGCATTTTGTCTGTCTTTGGACTGGGCAGCACATGGGCTCATGCTGGCCTTCTACAAATCCCAATGCAGAATTCCAGAGAAATCCCTTGGCCTAGAATACAGGAGCGCTACATGTTGTCATGGTTTAGAATGTAAAAGACAAGCAAATGTCAAGTCTGTATTCTTCTGTGGCCAGTCCTACTGAAATTGTTTTCTAGACTCGGGTTAATTAAAGGGTATCCTTATGGCTTAGAGATTGCTTTCTCTCTCTTTTGTTGTTTCTGAGAAATTCCTTTACTGAGATTCCAGTCCTGTCTACTTACCTACTCTGAGGTGAAAACTATTACCAGGTTCACAAAGTTACAGCAACTCTAGTTAACTAGAGTTGCAGTTAACTACAACTACAGTGTAGACACTGTAACTCAAGTTACAGTATCACTTCTTTTAAAATCATTCGAAGTAACAGAATAGCTCAGGAATTTTACAGAAGTTGAGGCTATGTTCAGAGATTTTCAACTACTGTCCTGAATTGTACACAGATGGCAGGTTGTTTTTTAAAACTTTCACCAGGGTCAGATCACCTAACTTAGTTTTCTATTTCCATAAAGTCAGTTAAAAATTCAGAGTAATAAAACAACTGTTAAGTGTATCATGATTGATAAGGTGACTAAATACCAACAACTTATAGAGTAGGGACAACATGGCTGCTATCCTGCCAGATTTCTGGCCTATCACAGCAGCAGAGGCAAGTGGAACCCCGGAGCCCAAGAGAGACACTAAATAAACCCAGACTTTATAGAATTGATAGTTGCCATTTCAGAAGATAAGAAAATAGGATGGGAGGATTAGGTCCACGGACCACTCTACAGTTGATTACTAGCTGCCACTCTTTCTCTTAAAAAACATTTTTCTGTTTATCTTAGAGCTGGATGATTCATTTTCTGTCTTTCGCTTTCTAAGATAAACACGTAAGTTACTCAATATCAGGTTCTAAGTAAGACTATTAATCTTCTCAAATATTTAAGAAGGCCATTTTTGGTCTCTCCAGAAGCTATTCCTCCCAAATCCAAGTTAGTACATTTAATCGTTTGAGCATTCTGCTGAATCAGTTAGCTAACTGGATCAGTTATCTAACGGTGATACAATTCTGGTACCCAGGATTCTGATGGGAGATCCACTTACTGGACTTCAAGCCATGTACCAGCAAGCACATGGCCTTGAAAAGCAAGTCCCTGTAAGAGATGTGATGTCTACAGATATTCGGTATGGTTTTGACCTAAGATGTACGTACGGCTGTATTACATTTTGCACAAGAAAATGGAAATGATCAATTTAAGTTCCAAAAAATTAAATTTTCTCTACCACTGTAAAAATGAAATTATACACAGCAAAGTAAGAGTTTTCAGATTTGCCTCACCCAAACAGACATGCAGTAAGTAAAGGTATTTTAGACAAAAACACAGAAAGAAAATATTTCAAAGACATGCAACTCTTATTTAAAGCTCAGGACCTACCACTTAAATTTGGGAATGAAACAATAGCAATTGCCCTTTAATATAAGTATTGTATTAATATAAATATTGTATTTTGGAGACCATGATAATAATTTAGAGAAATACAACCAAAGGCTATTTTCAAAGACTATCAGATTTGCTGTGTCTTAATGTCATAAAGAATGAAGGTGACACAATTCTACATGAATAACACAGAACATGAAGTTCCAAGTATTATACCCATTCTGCAAACCCCCCAAATTCCAAAAAAAGGGAATCTAAAGTTTAGCCTGTCTCAGTTATTATTTAATCACCTTGTATTTCTTTTTATTACTAGGACTTGCTATATTGGAAGACCACTAAGAAGTCAAAAGTTATAAATATTACCAATTGTTAAAAACAACAAAAGAGAGTTTAAGAAAGAATATATTTGAACAACATAAACAAACAAAAAAAGGTATTACACAAGAAAAAATAATGTAACAATTTATGTAAGTACCTAACATATGAGCATGCTCTTACATCTAAAACAAAAAATAAAAAGGTAACATCGGTACTATATATATATATCTGACAAGTGTGCATTAAAGAATTCTCTAATATAAAACATTTAAAATGTGGAGAATAATTTTTCAAGATAAAGAAAACAATTGTTAAGATAGGCACACCCAACAATTCTTATAAAAACATGCTTGTAGAAGATAAAATTCATCTGAGCACTCATTTCTCAGAGGTGCAAAAGTTAATGAGCTGTTCATCACTGGATTCTGCCTTGCACTTTTGCATTATTTGAGTCTCAACACTGATTGGTAGGAGTTATGAATTACATGTAACTGTTCTCTTTCTGCCAAGATTCTATTTACCATGAACACTTGAAACAGCAATATTATAAATGTCATTTCTCTAGGTCTTTCTTTTTTAAGGAGGCACTATATTTAGAAAATAGTTACGATAAGCAAATAGTGCTTTGGAAAATCTGAAACTCCAAATCAATGTGCTCCATCAAATATAGCAGATTTAAGAAGCCCTAACTGAAAAGAACACAAATGTAAAAAGTTGATAAAATTAAAGATTATAAAACTGGTTTATTGTAAAAGCAATTCAAGAATACCCAGTTAAAATCTTATCCCAATGCTACCCAATACAACCAAGAAGCAGTTAAACACTTTTACATTAAAAACAAGGACATTAAACAAGAAAGACCACATCAAGGCTGTGATTCAAATTTGGGAAGAGAAGACTCTCAGGTCTCCTTCAGGTCAGTATGGAGTACACAATATCAGAGCACTGTGTTAGAGGCCACGGTGCCACTACAACATTGAGGTATAACTGGACAAATTAAAGTTGAGGGGGAATGAAGAACTCCATGTTCTAGTTCTGTGGGTGCACTTAAAAGTGATTGAAATTTTAGGAACAACTGCCTTTAGTGACAGCTAGACGCAAGACAAGTCTTTATTAAGGAAAAGAAGCTTATAAAGTTCTCTATCAAGGTCCCGCTAAGTCTTCACAAATCCCGTCCTACTTTCCCACCCTCCCCTAATCTAAACCTACTTTACTGATATATAAGATCATTATAAATTTGTGGCTTACTGGCAAACTGCAGGCACTCCTTCCAAGTAGCTTCGATCTTCTACACATGAAACAACCAACATGCTGTAGCATTCACATACTCAATTACGTATTCTAGGTAGAATTTCATGATTACTCTAAAAAAAGAATCAATGCATCTTGAACAGTGGCCATTTCACCTCAGACTTAACTCAAGATTTAATCTTTCTGCTGTTCTTAATAAAAGCCTTAGTCGATTATTACGAATGATCAACCTATGAATCATAATATACAACAGTGATTGCATTATTTTTGAGCGCTGAACACAATATAAAACTTCCTTCCAACTTTCGCACACCTCTAAACTGAAGGGTCAGAATACTTGGATTTTGTAATTAGGGGAAAAAAAAACCCCAACACCCTATTTCCCCAAGCTGAGGTTTTTCATAGCAGTTTTAGCCGGGGCCGGGGGCGGGGAGGGGGATGCTTTTATGTCTGTTATAAACCCTAGAAAATAAGGGCTTATTCTAGAAATACTGAAAGACCCTTAATCACAGAAGTGGCTAGCTGGTGCCACCATAATCATAACCAACCATTACTTCATAGCTTATACTGAAGAGTTGATTCATGCTCATTTTGTTCCTTTAAAAAATACTCTTTGGAAACCATTATTACTCCCGTAGATACATACTCTAGTTATATCTCTTCCTGGAAAAATAAAAGGATAATCATGATTATCTCTATTTCTTTGCTAAATTTAACTACTAATATACATCTATTAATCTGATCACTTTACTAGCTAACTCAGACCTTACAGTATCTTATATACTGCCCAGGGGTAAATTCTCAGCATACAGAAGTAGGAGCAAGTAAGAACAATCTTGTAAGCAATATTTCAATCTAGTCTTCAATGCATTCATTGCAAGTGAGAGCAAAAGTACTAGAATTTATTTCCAAAACTAAGGTGAAGGTAAACTTTCAAAGCTAAAGGAAGGTAAAACCACTATATAAAAAGTTAATTTGTCATGTACATTATGAACCTACTCGATTTCCCATCAAGACTTACCATTAGTCCAAGGGAGTAATAAGGGGAAAATAAAGCCATTTCTTGTTTACTTCTTTCAAATTCATTAAGTAACATTACCATACAGCCAGAGCGTACACAGTACTCCTCTAGGCACTAATCCCTAAACTACCTCAAACCTGAAGACAGCCCCAACAGACATAAACTGCTCCAACTATGAAATATAAACTACTAATCATGTATTCTAAACGCATACATTCAAATCTACCACTTTAAAATAAACTAGAAAGTAGGGAAAGCTAGGAAAAAAAGATACATTCTGCTATCACACTATGATAAACATTCTAAGTGTGTGTGTGGGTATACATGAAAGAGAGCAGATAATCAAGATTTAAATAAAATGGTAAAAACAATCAGGAAATGTAGATTTTTACCAAAGGAACTACAATAACCATCCTGTGCTACAACTATAAACAGATTTACTACTACGGTAATTTGCCTAGGCTGGTTGGGTGGGGGTAGTGGGAACTAAAAAATCCAACCAAAACAAAGCAAAACAAAATAAACCCACAGTAAAACCCACCAAAACCTATACTAGAGTATGTGGCAATAATTAATATATTTCTATGGAAATTGTCTCATGCCTTATAAGCTCCTAAAATAAAATCAAGGTCACTATGTGACTAATCATAGCACTAGTAGGGAAAAACAACACTGAAAGTAAAACAGTCTTCAGCCTTGGTTTCAGCTATCTCTTCAAATCACCATTAAGAACTTAATATCAGATACAACATTTTTGGCTTGTCAGACCAGTAAGTCATGCTTTTCTACTGGTCAAAGGCAGCTGAAGAAACAATTGCTTGAACAAACTAAATGCTGTGACATGAAGCATTTGACTTCCAAGTCTGAGTGTGTAGTTAAAATGATCGGTGACCACCTAACTGGGCAAAAGGAATGGCATCCATCATCCAAACAGGCTCACTTCCCCCAGCCCCCAAACAAACAGTAGTTATAATAGCAAAAGAAACAAAAAAGGGTTTTTTGATTCTTTAGGGCCAACTATGTAAGAGGTCAGCAATATATTAACAGCAGCAATGGACAAGGAAGAACAAAATAGTGGATGAAAGAATCTTGCTGGACGTTTGTTCATCTTTTTCTGTATTAGCCAGAATATTGCCAACTGGCTTATTTGGAAACTTCAGGTATATATGTCTTATCTCCTTAGATCCTTCACAGATTATGAATGCAGTCTACCTGAGGGGCTCTATAACCATGTAAGAAAGCTTTCTTTATCTAGCTTGGTGGCAGCCAAAACGGACTCCATGTCATTAAGGATGTCAGAGCTCAAAGCTTCCTGCAGACTTGGCATCAACTCCTCTCCTTCTATGTTCATTCCATCTCCCTCCAGTGTTCCAAGGTCCACATTTGTTCCAGGAAGGGCCTCCAGGTAGTCTGGAAAACGGTTCTGTTGTGAGGGTAGGGTGCTTTGGTTGATTGTATCACCTAGTGGGAGCAGAGAGAGACAATCAGGTCCTCTTGGGAAAGCTGCAGCAGAGTCATATCATGTGTACAGAGAGAACACTGCAATCTGACCTCCTAAAAGGTCAGAGTTCATCTGAGGTCAAACAACCAAAAATCAAAGAGGTACACCAAGTGTACTTTTGCTTCAACATTTTTCAGATCATCAACCAATAATTTGATTATTACCATGTGCTGACCACTGAAGAAGGTCATGGAAAAAAAAAATTCCCTGAAAAATTTTACAGGAAGAGAAAGGATAAGCAAATCTGCTGCACAACAGCTGCACTGCTTGACTTCTGCAGACATTCACTCCCACAAGGAGAAGAAAAAGAAAAAGAGATGGCACAGAGCCTTAAGTATACTTTGGGGGACACTAGAATGAAACAAAAAGACTGGATAAAACGGTTTTCCACTCCTGGAGACTCCCATTCACTAACAAGTGTCCCAAACTTATTTGGCCACAGAATCTTTTTTGCACATGATATTTTGAAACATTAACATTCCTTAGGATTTCAGTGGAATATACTTCCAGAAAAAGTGTACATGAACCATTAAGTGCTCTAGGGGATGAGAAGAGAGAATAGGGAGGAGAAGAGCAAGGAAAGGTGTGAATGAAACAGAGTTGCAGTGACTTCTAAGGATGATTTAAGGTTTAGGTAAGCAGAGGGGTTGGGGTTGGGTTTTAGGAAGCATCACAGCTGTGAGCTGATGAGCACAGGCTCAAAAGGCGTGCCAGACACTCTCAGAAGTTGTCAGCTAAAGAACTAGCTAGCTGGCGAACAGTGTCATTTCCCTGCCAACTCATACCCTGATAGTTGCCAAGTCCGGGATAATCAAAGGCCACAGTTTGAGAAATGATTCCATAGTTACTCCTGTGAGGCAGGAGATATTTCTTAGCTCCTTCGAGACTCCTGCAACTATTCCAACAGTTAAATAAGAGAGTCCCACCACAGCACATAGCCTTTCCCACATGGTTTCCTGAGCCCTATTCCCTGCTGGACTAGAAACCCAAGAGAAAAGAGGGAGGCAGACACTGACTCCTCCATAGAAACCTCATTCCAAATTAAGAATACAAATACACAATGATAGGGTCCTCAACTGCTTCACCAATTGGCTTAATACTTTAAGAGCTCAAAGAAGTCATATTACCTGTTTTGTTCAAAAAGAGTTAAGATAGCCACAATATTTAACAACTAGGAAAAGACTTAAATTACGGAGTGCCATGTAAAAATGAAGCAGGCTTGATTTGAACTGAAGTTAACAGAATTTCAGTGGGTTTTCTTCTGAATGACCCCTCTTCACAATCGCTCATTACATCTGTAATAAAAATGACAGTATCCAACTGAACCCAACCTGTATCCATCTCGTCAACACTGTTCAAGAAGTCATCTGGGGTTCGAGGCACACTGTAGCTGCTCATGCTCAGCCCGCTGTCCGTGCTCTCATCTCGAGAGTGGTAGGTGCCACTACAAAGAACGAGAGGGAAAGACCGATACAAAACATGTTTAACATGATCCCAAGGTGGTAAGAAACACCAGCTGAGGACCAGCGGGAGTCTCAAAGAGGATCAATGAACATCCCTGTGGCAATGTCCAGACCCAGTACCCTCCTCAGGGCCCATCCACAGCCCACTACTATAAAGTCACAGGCAAGTTAATCCTAATTGATGCTGGCAGCTTTAAGGGGCCAAAATCTAAGGTCCTGGGCTTGGTGACAATAAGGGGGAAAAAGGACACCATTTTTATAGCTGAAAGAAAATCCTCTGTCGAGGTATTCTCTCTGTAATGCCATTTGAATCTGGGCAATCCACACAGCTTACTTGTCTCAAGGCCTTAAGTCCCCTGAGTGGGGGAAGTACAGGTCAGAACAGACTCCCGGTGGGCGGTGAGACAGGTTCACACTAGACTCAGTAAATTCCTAGCTCTCATGCAGAGAGTCTAAGCCACGGAAAAAAATCAACCCAAAATAAAGAACCAGAATTCTTTTTTGGACTGGGCCAAAACAGATGAGTCACTGCTGATAAGAACTCCCCAAGTTTAATCCCTGCTTCCATTTAGGAGAAAATCCCAACACCTCAGCATACAGTAGAAGGTCTTATAATGCAATTGAAGAAAAAAATTTAAAAGCAAACAAACATGACAAAGCACTCACTTGAGAAATAAAAAACAGAAAACAAGAGCCAAGACAGATTTGTCCTATGTATCCTTAGACCTTTACTTTCATAAATAGAATGCTTTCCTAAGTTGGCATTGACTCTAAAATTTGAGGTTCCAGTAGTTCTAGAAAATAAAGTGTGAAATACAAGCAATTGCTGTCCTAATGGACTCTAACCATGTTGTCAACTGCAACTTGTTCCACAGCTTGGACACATTAGCTTATACAAATGTTAAAAAGAAAAAAATGACTAAGCTCTAAAAACAAGCTTTTAACAACAGTTGCCCAAGGTCAAAAGCTCATCCCCCAAAATTCTTCTCCAAATTACTCAGTGCATTTGCCTTGTACTCCCACCCCCTCAAAAACCTATCTTACAACCTACTGGTTTACGCGAATACTTCTGGCTAGATTTTGGCAAGATTCAAAAAACTCACAGATATGAAAAAACACAAATTTGCCTCTGAGACTATCTGTATACAATGCAACAACTTCGGAGAAGGCCTCAGGATGTGGTTTGCTTTTATTTTGCCTGCCCTGAGCCCAAGTCATGACACTATTCCCACTGCTAAGCTTGGGCACACATCAGACACTCACGACTCTGTTACAGAATAACTGATTTACACAGTTGTGCAGCTTTATTTCAAGCCACAGGGGAAGTACATAGCATTCCCGAGGACAGAGCTCACAGGGACAATTCCATAAAGAGCAAATGTTCCTTACAGAAGCCCATTTCCCGTGTGCCCCCACTCGTACTCAATAAGCATGCCCTCAGTATCTACTACTGTCCCACATGCATTAAAATGGGCTCTGAGGATACAAAGGTTATTCCAATGCCACCACCACCACTTACAATGAATGTTTTCTGAGAGGCTCACTATCTGGGGAAGGGAGATCAGCAAATACACTACTGAATCATACACAAGGATTATATATGAGCCACATGCTTTCAGAACTAAGAGGAGGGAGCTTGGAAATGCAGCAGAGGGGGCATCTCAGCTGGCCTCGATAATATCATGAGGAAAGAGAGATGAGGGGATGTTGCCCCATCAGTAAGTGTCAACTCCATGGCACAGTAGGGGACTATCTGTTCAGTGTAAAGAATATGCAGAACCCAGAAACAGGCAATAGGGAAATCATTAACAGTCTTTAAAAAGGGAACTGTTCCAATCAGATGTGTTTTAACACAGGATTCTGCCCTTAGATTAGTAAGGCCAATGAGTTGCCACTCTCTGATCTTTACCAGAAAACAGAATCTCACACTGTAGTGCAGCTCTCATCAAAAATTTTAAGTAAGAATATTCACAAATGGCTATCTGAAAGCAATAAAAGCAGTCTACCCATTTTTCTAAACAGTCATATTTTATCTGAGGACCAATACAGGCCTTCAATAGTATGGGTACTGGAATAATATTGATCTGAAATTTTCCTTGTGTGGAAAAAAGCTCTGTGGCAGAGTCTTCCTAAATAACCTCTGTTTCAAGTCAAAATTATAATCTTTTACACATACATTTGCTTTTTGGCAGAACTTAAATACATTTTAGAATGCCTTCAAACTAGAACCACCCATGAGGCCACCAGAAGTCATCTTAAGACTGAGCAAATGCTGGGAAATTCTAATGGACCAAATATTTTGGCAGGATAAGGTATTTTGTTTTTCCCGACATCATGAAATTTTCAATTCAATTAGTAAGAATTGAAGGGTAGCATAAGATTTTTCCAAAACTGATCTACCTTTAAATTTATTGTTAGAAGTGTGTTTTTTCAAAGTGGCTAGGAAAAAAGTTAAAAAGTATGGAGACCAGAAAGTTATCTGTTCGATATTTGAAAAATCTGAACCTCCATAGACACCTTACAAGCTACAAGAGTGAATTTTAGTCAAGCCTAATTTTACACGGCTTTCTAGACAAAGAGTATTACCTGTTTCAGCTTGCAGTTTTCAACATAGCATTATATTTAATAATACTTTTGCAATCTGCCTGAAACCCAAGATTTGTGGTAACTCAGTAAAAAGCATCCTTAAGCTATGTTATTTTCAAACACTACCTTTAATATTCATCCATATTTTTGAAAGAGGCACAACTTTTCATTTTATCTCCTCGAACCACAGCCTTTAAGAACACAAGGCCTCACAGGGCTGCTGTGTGAAACTGCTCAAATCAAACACTCAGGTAGAAAATTCCTCCAGTGATCCTGACAATACAGGTCTAAATGGGTTTAAGATGCAGTTCATCGGCTTTCACAGAGAGGGGTTCACATGTTCCTTCATGATTTTGCAGTTTTAAGTAACTGTTAGTCAACAGCAGCAGCAAAAGCACACACGTGACTGTGCATAAGCATCCCCTCAGCAAGTCTCAACAGCTCACTTCCTCTCTCAGGAGAGGCTTTTTAATCCTCCGCTTTTATTGTACTTGCCATTTATGGAGAGATTTCTTTACAGCTATAGGTTTTGGCCCACACAGATGTTCAAACAGCTTATTACAAGCATGAAGCAGAATCATCTTAAAGCTATGATCTTTTTCAGACACTGCTAGTAACAATTCTTACCAACCTGTTCAGAAAGGGGTCTGAGCTATTGGTTGTCATTGTTCTCAGTTCCTGAGACATCCCAGGAGATGACACTGGATTTTGAGTCCCACCATCCTGCTCCAGTGCTGGTAATTGGCTACGGAGAGCTAATTCCTAGGAGAAAAAAAAAAAACCCACAAACAAAAAGAATCAGTCTACTGATGAACAATTCCATTGTTAAATTTAAAGAAATAAAATACCATTAGACTAACCATGTATATGATAAAGTTGACATATTAACAACTATTTTCTTTTTTAAGATTTTATTTATTTTTGCATAGAAGAACTGGGGTGTAGGCCAGTGGTGTGGAGAGGGAGAATGGGGAACAGAGCAGGCAGATTTACTGAAATATACTGCTGAGGGGAGCAGTGGGCCAGACAGGAGAGGTTTGCTGGCCATATGTGGGTTAGCTCCCTGGCCGGGATCAAACTCAGATCCTCGTGGTGATAGCGAGGAGACTTAATCTTTAGGTCACCAGGGAGACCCTATTAACATCTATTTAAAAATTTAATAAATTTCCCAATTAGAAAGACCAAATTCTATTAAGTGAATGAAAATTAAATTATATAAAATGAAAGTTTATGTAGTTTCATTAACACCAAAACACATACACTTTACAACTTTCTTTCATTCTGTTAAGCTCCTTTCTCTAACAGACACCTCCAAGACAGCCCCCTGCCCCCGGTGGTAGAATGACAAGTTTGGTCTTTAAAAAGAAACAATCTTAAAGTTTATTTTTACTCACCAGCCCTCATATGGTTATGTGTGCTCAGTACCAGCAATAAAAACAAAGAAGTAGGGAGAATATAACATTTGATGATTTACTATAAGCCATCAAGCTCCACCCCCACCCTGCATCAAGTGTCTCATTTTGACTTCAGGTTTTTCCATCAATAGCTAGACTGAATATATTCTTTTCTATAGCAGAGAGGATTTTAAAAAAAGAAGTAAAAAACATTGAACCTCTGGCGTCCACACCACAGCCGGAACAGTTCTTCAGGGACAGCTAAAACTTTCTCAGTAGGCTCCCACTGAACAGGCCACTGCTACTCTCGATCTCCAACATCACAGGACTCAGCCTAATGGGTGCCCAGGGTTTCAAGGCTGGTTCCTTAACAGTGACGAACCCCTACACCTTCACTACCATTCTGCCCTTTCTCACCTTTTCATGAGTTCACTGCTCCCTTCCCTATGGACTCACACCTGCCTCTTCAGTGCTCATCTTGGCTAGAGCCTCAGCCTCGTCTCCACTTTACTGACTTAAAATATGGCTTTTCATCACAAAGGAGCCTTACAACTCTCCTCTTCACTGAGGCACATGCTCTGTCTCCAGTCCCCTCATTCCTATGGTCACCGGGTTCAGAGGGAGTGGAGATGCTGTACTAGCTCTCCACCACTTCCTGACTATGAATTCTCCCTCGTGGACAAACCACTTTGTTTAATTTCAGTTTATACCTTCTAAATATACCATCCCTTGGTCTCACTCATAGCAGGAATTCAGAAAACCTAAATAAGGGACCAGGAAAGACTAATCATAATAAAGTAAAAATCAAAATCAACAAGCAACTATAAACCAGAGACACTCTATGGGGAGGTGGGTGGGTGGGGAGAGGAAGGATCAGGGTCAAAATAAGAGGGGGTGCAATGAAAATGCATACATTGTACAAAAATGAAAAATGATGTAAGAATTATATAAAATATTAAAAATATAATAATAAATATACCATTTAAACTTGGGTTTTATAACCAAAGGATCATGACAGAATGCAGAGGATATGTGACAGAAAACACCACCACCACATTTTCCCTTAACTTCCAACCAAAATTTAGCATTTTATTCAATTATGAATGTAAATAATAAAACAATAAAATTTAATGGCCCGCTGACTTTCCATCAATGAAGACATTTTCATTTCACATTGTAATTATAAATATCTCTAAAACTACTTATGCTCATCACTATTTCAATATTGTAACAGTTAAAAGACATGCTTCTCTATCTTGCTATTTATACATTATTAGGTGTAAAATCCAGTAACAAGACAGCCCTGTGACTTCTAGATTCCAATTTCCTTCATCACTACCTACCCCATCACCACTTGACAGCCACCAAGAGCCACTTACATAAAAGGAAACTTACTTTCATGTAACCACATTCATCTCCCAGAAACTGACATCCACTCACAAAACCCATAAAACAATCTATCGCTGCAAATCATGGCTCCTCACCACTGCAATGACACTGATACCACATCTTCACTGCATTTCAATCATTAATTCCCTTGATCACACCTGGAACTGGCTTAGCATCTCCACTCCCAAATCACACAGGTGAACTTCTATTTTCCGCCCAGCTCCTGCACAACCAGGCCCATATCTACCAGCTTTCAACCTCAGGGACACCAGGTCCTTTTCTCCTGCTATTTCTGTCTTTGGCTAACCTTACTGTTTTTGTCCTTTTCTATCCTTCCCCACAAGCTTGAACTGGGGACTAATCATTTGAAATATACACTAACACTTCAGATTCTTGGTATATATATAATTTTATCTCAACCCAGTCAACCCTGAATCAATACTAAAATGGGCTTCTTTATTTCTATACTGAGGTTACAAAGAAACACTGGAGGAAACTTTTTGGCCTTTACTACAATTGAAGGCCTCTTTGACAGTGCCTGGGTTCAAAGTACCACTCACTGATTTTTTTTTTCTTGCCCTTAGTCAGGTTTTTTTCAGAGTTTCCCCTCACATTGTGATGGTCATGACCTGGCAGTCTCTCAGGCCTCTACGTATTCAAGTCCATTTCTACCTCTCTCCCATTTAAACAAGAACAGCAGGCCCATCAGGCACAACCTGACATTTTCTGGTTCCTCCTTACCCACTCATCTTTCCTCCAAGCTGTCATCATTCATGCTTATCTTTGTAACTGCGGAGTTACCCAGTTACCTCCTCTGGGTAATCCTCCAGGGTGAGCCCATCTCTACCTGCAGGATGGGTTAGATGGACAGGGGACAAGTGACCCTGAGCATGTGGAGGTCACACAATGTTTTAACTATTTATTTATTCTCTATTCCTTAAGGACATGCCAAGTAAAATGGATTATTTTGAGACTCAAAGCAATAATTTATAATTTGTAATTTACTGAATTAATTTATGCCATTAATAAAATATGAAGATACTTAGGGCTCTGTGATGAAAGAGTCTCATTTGCTATTTCATTTTTTTTTTAAAGATTTACTTATTTATGCATATAAGAACTGGGGTACAGGCAGAGGTGCAGCAGGTGAGAGGATTCACCAGAGACAGAGTGGGGAACAGAACAGGTAAACTGACTAAAATACACTGCTGAGGGGAGCATCAGGTGAGACAAGGGAGGTCTGCTGCACCACATGGGTAGCTCCTTGGCCATGGATCGAACTCGTGCTGCAGAGGCTGCCAACAGCTTCACAGTGCTGTGCTTAACCCCTTGTGCACCAGGGAGGCCCTCATTTGCTATCTCTTGAAGAAGGCATTCTCCTGGTTGTATGCACCAAGTTTTGAATTCCTTGAAGCACAAAGCAAGTACATTAACAAGCAAATCACTATTGAAATAAATGGCTATATTTTCCATCACATGTTTACAACTTCTTTTAGCCCTTTTGATAGTTTCCATTTTTCCAATATTGTTTTATGAGGGTAAAGCCAGCCATCATGTGCAGACTCTTCATGTTTGTTAATTTAAATTTTGCTAGTTTGCTAATTCAAAACCACACCCACACCCAGAATATGCTTTTTCAACTCAGTTTTAAAACTTCTAGTTATAGCAAGCAGAACAGGGTGGCATAGTTGCTTGAAGTAATTTGTGAACAGCTTTATTGAGATGCAATTGTTATATAATAAATTATGTAGATATATATTACCCAAAAATGAATAATTTCTACAAATTCAGTATTTACTAAAGACAAAATTGTTGCAATTAAAGTTGCCTTGAGCACTTCTCTCCATAGCAATGATTTTTATGTTAATATTCTCATCTGATGTGAACATAATCTCTCTAGGGTTCATAATAGAGATGAAAATATTAATTACTATTTTAAAGAAACAGTCAAAAAGAGGGAAACTATGTATTTATGTAGGAAAATCTTCACTGGCCCTTGTAACTTATGGCTTTTCACGTAAATAAAAATAATAATAATAATGATGACTTTGCACTTAAATAAAAATAATCCCATATAAACACATACATACATGCACACATGCAGAGATGGTGCAAGAAAGAAGATCTGAGAAGCAAAATGGAAGCCTGAAGAAGTGGTATGCTTCTTGCTTTAGTCAGATTTTGATGGACAGTGAACATGAAAGGGAGAACTACCTGAAAGAATACCTCCCCAGGCTATTTTGGGGGTGGGGGTGGGTTTCCACCATGAGTGTTTGTAATTCCTTGAATTCTCAGCCAAGGACTGTCTATGTGAAAGTGAAATTAAGAAAGATGAAATTAAGAATACTAGAAATATTGAAAATTTGTTTCAGAGCTGTAAAGACCTTTCGCTAGTGACTTTAGAGAAAAGTAATTATTTTAACATGGAGTAAGCATGAGGTACATAATCTCAATTTTTAATAAAAAATATATTTGATATAAACTTTCTTCATTTTACTGCATTTAGAAATAATATAATATAGATTCCTATATAGAATAAACACATTCTGTTGCAATAAAGTAACCTTATCAAAACACATTTTGGAAGAATATGAGCAGTGTTTTGTAACTGGGAAAATCTGGCATAGGTATTTTAAAAATAAGCCTTGGGATGTAACTGGATTATCTACAAAACCAAATTGAGTTGAAACATTTCATGTTGAAAGTTACATCCAGCTCAAAAGAGATTTTTTTTTTGGATCCTGAACATTTTATGCCTAAAATTAGATTACTGAGCTAAAAATACAATTTGAAGTCTCTCTTTTCCCAAAGGTAGTTAGAACAGTTTGACAGACTTTCAAAAATGGACAAGTAAGCAAATTACAGGAAATTTGGCCAAACTTTCATCATGCTTCTGTATTTCAGAGGTCAAATATTTCTTTTAGAATATCTGACTTTTTCTAAATGAAGCACATATTTTTAGCTCATTTTCTTCTGTAATAATACAAAAATGTGGTAGCTTTTCCCACTCAGCTTATAAATCGTAGCTAATCTAGGACACATTTGGAGTCAGAGCTATCTGTACTTTAAGTAAAACTGATGGATGCAGCTTATTCTGAAGCGCTCCAGGATGGTTTACAAAGGAAAATACAAGCTTGCTTGCTTTATTAGTAGACTTTTATGGACTCACGTTCTAGCCATCAGGAGTGGGGACTTTTTCCATTTCCCTCCTCTCATTTAAAAATCATCATTTCCCACAGGGTAAAGATAGCATCTAAGTTAATTTGGCCCCAGTAAAATCAATGCTTTGGTTGGTTCATATCATTTAGAAAAAATAAGGAGAACGGCAGTAGAAATAGTTACCAGTCTGCAAACAGTATGAACATTTCTAGATTATTAAGTTCTTAGGGTGTCCCAGAAAATAGGGTGTCCCCAAAAAATAAAATCCTATGTTTAGACAAATCAAATTTACAAACAATTCAAATGTCAATGAACAATTGCAGGATCCCCACAATGGAATACTAGGTAGTATTTAAAAGGAATGAACTTCATATACACATGAATGAATCACTAAACAATCATCTAGGTGAAAAGGTTTTGATTCCATTTATAGAAAATTCTATAAAATACAATGTTTGCTACTTTCTTAGAGCAACTGTATCTTTGGCAAACACTAAACTATGTAAGAATGTACCCATTTTCACATAATATATAACACATGAATGAGGGTTTGTTTTTCCCAGGTAATCAATTTGTTTAAGGAAAGTTAAATCAGTGAACTAGAAATCCAAATTTAGAAAAGGAGAATAACTCTAAAAATATACATATTATAAATAGTTTCTCTTAGTGATAGCAGTTTATGCTGACAAGTCTAAAAATAGGAGAAAGAAAAGCCATTACTTCCAACTGCTTAAGACAGACCCTACATATCATATCCCAGTTTCCAACAGTTTCAACAGACACAGAGCATTTCATTATCTCTAAAATTAAGAAAACACATAGCCAATACTTTTTGTTATTTAATGCTTGTCCATTTACCAAAGTATCTTCAGAAAAAGTTTTTGCCTTAAATGTGCATATATGAATCTGGGGACTGTTATGAGAACTGTGAACTAGCCCTGAGCTCTGAAAAGTGACTTCCAAAACTGAGCTGCAGCCAGTCTGGGGTTCCCAGCAGTAACCTGAGCCCCAATACTCTTTCTGACAGAAATTTTGTAAATTAATAATGGTCTCAAAGTAGTAAGTTTAATTATAGCATTTTTCAAATTAAGATGACTTTTTTTTTTTTTAAAGATTTATTTATGCACACAAGAGCTGGGGTGTAGGTCAGAGGCGTGGAGGGGAGGGGGAATGAGAGGATTCACCAGAGACAGAGTAAGGAGCACAACAGGCAGACTGAATGAAATGCACTGCTGAGGGGAGCAGCGGGAGAGACAGGAGAGGTCTGCTGTGGCATGTGGGTTAGTTCCCTGGCCAGGGACTGAACTTGTGCTACTGCTTCACAGTGCTGAGACCTAACCCCTTGTGCCACCAGGGAGGCCCAAATTATGGTGACTTTAATGAATAATAAAACAAAATTAGTGTATGCAAGGTGTGAGACTAAATCTCCCCACCAATACTTTATACAAAGATTTCAATGTACCTATCAAGAATAATATAAACATCACATCCATGGGAAAACACACAAATGAATGTTTATTCAATATGAGAACTTCAAAGAGAAGAGAGGTAAGCCTGGAAAAAGTGTTAATTGGATAATTTAAAAAACTACTCTTCTAGTGTCTGCTAACAAGGAGGACAATATGGGGCAGAGGGAGCCCCATTCTTTGCTATTATTAAATTAAGAAAATGGATGGCAATTGAACCATGGTATTATTCTGCTCTATTTGACTAAAACTATCTTCACCATTGTGGACCAATGCTATCAAAGAAACTCTGCAACATCAACACTGTGGTTTTATCAAATTCATTAAACCAGTAACTGACCATGATAAGAACTTAATACTACTCTTAAGGAAGAGCAACTAGACAATATTTTTTAGTTTCAAAATATTTGTAATTCTAATTTCTATAAAGATTAAAGCAATTATTTGCTCAAGAATAAAGATTTTCTGGGTGGTTTCAAGATTTCTGATGAGGGTGTCTTATGAAGGAAATGGAGACTCTTGATCAGTAAGAGGGAAGAGGAAAAGCAGGCATTCACTATAGGAAAAAAGCTCATGAACAGAGCCGGGGCTCCAAAGACAGAGGAATATACTCATCTGAAGGTCAACAGAATCAAGAGAAGCTACTGACTGGACCCTGACCATCCAGGCTGCAGAGTTTACACTTGCTATTTCATTAAGTATTAGGGATTTACAGGTAGTAAGAACCACAAAGCTTAAGAGAAAGTTAAAACATTTCACATGCTGGACATGTCTTCAATTTAAAAAGGAGCAATTAATGTATTAGAAAGAAATATAAATAAAAATATGAGCATTCATGCTCAATCTCACAGAGCAAAGATGATGCTTATATCTCAAAAAGTTCTAACATAAACTGCTTTTGAAACATAAAAACAGTGAATCAAAATAAAATTAGAAAATTGAAGCTCACAAGGATAATTTCTTTCCAAAATTCTGTAAACAAACAATTCTGATAACAAATTAAGGTGATAATTTTCATCTTTAACTATGAAGATGTACTAACATATTTAAAGTTGTCTTAATTTTTCAGGATTTTGCATTTCAGCATCATTTCAAGTCACATCCTGGGTATTTCATTAACCTCACCCAGACATACAAACACAGAAATTCTATTTGGAAGTATGTCAAGACATCTTGTGAAAGAGTAATTTGTAAACATTTGGAAGTTTTGTACCTTCCCACATCCCAAAACATATGAGGTATATAATTATTAAATAATGACACTGATCTCATATTGCTTGTTAGAGTCATCTTGTACTAATTTCTATTAGAAAAGCTTTAAGGAAAAAAAAAACAACTTCAAACCAGTGCTGGGCAGTCAAATAATGAATCTTTCCCCTTTTTCTCCACTATTACTCTATATATTCTGTGCTCTGAGACTGGAAGGTTCTTTTCTGGCTTTCCTGATTATGCTGGTAACCCTATTTAAAGTCATTTTCACTTAAGGTACAGGCCTTCTTAATGAAAATTTTCCTGACATCTATACCTTAAGGCCATGTGGAAACATTAAGGTAAGAAAAACATATACGAATGCTTGCCTGATACAAACACCACTGAATTTCATGAAACTCCACGAATTTCATAAACTCCATGAATTCCACATATTTACTGACATTTTCATAAGTGTACCTGGTCAATATACTGCTGACTAAATAATAAACCAGTATTTTCTTTTCTTGTACAAAGTGGACAATACATATTTCAACCTTCTTGCCCTGTCTTAAATAAATCTAAGTAATCATGGGCCTCCCAGGTGGGGCAGTGAGTTGACCGCAGTGCTGTGAAGCAGTCTGCAGCCTCTGCAGTGCCAGTTCAATTCCTGGCTGGCCAGGGACAAACCCACATGGTGGGACAGACCTCTCCTGTCTCACCTATTGCTCATCTCAGCAGTGTACTTTGGGTCAGTCTGCCTGTTTTGCTCCCCGCTGTCTCCAGTGAATCCTCCCACCCTCCAGCACCTCTGGCCTGTACCCCAGTTCTTGTATTAAAAAAAATAAATAAATCTTTAAAAAAAAATAAATCTAAGTAATTGGTACTGTAATTGTAATACCATATATACATAATAATTTGCATTATTTTTATGCCTCACCTTTCCTAAAGTTTCACTACAAAATAATTTTATTAACAGCAACTATTTATACCCACACTCAAGCATTAAAGACATATTTAACAGATTAAAGTCCTTGGTAGGAAAAAAAAATTGGAAAACACTTTTGACATGGAGGACTTTTTACTTGAAGACAAATCTCATTTGAGTTAATTTCTGCTCCTGTATTAGTTTCCACTTCACTTATCAGGACTTACAAACCTCCTTTCAGGCAGGTTTCAGAGAAAAGACAAAGAAATACCCTTACTTTATAAAGTACAATGCTATAGTGCTCTTCTAGGTCAGTATGGTTATGGGTCTGATGTTAAGAATGTTTGTGCTCTACATCAGTAATGGTGGCTTTTGTGAGTTATTCCTTATTTAATTACTTGATTTATGAGACAGATAAAAAATTGAGCTTTTTCTCTCACAAAGTAAGTGGTCTCTATGAGGACTATCTGACTTTATCAGCATGGTCCTCCAATGGACAAGTGAATAGTATACACAAGGAATGGAACTTTATCAACTTCCTTCTATAGCTGATGCAAACACAAGATGCTGACTGAGTCAAGGACAAAAGAGCTATGCCAAATATAAGATATTCCATGGCTGCTTACACCCACATGAGAAAAGTTCCAAATTCTCTCAAATCTTGGAGATCCCAAACACAGAGAATCTCTTTGGTTTCAAGAATGAGATTCTTCCCAGGAATCAGGTAAGTCCATGTGTGTGAAGGAAAAAACGGCACAATTTTCCATCTGAGGAAGATATCTTCCCAACCAGTTCATCCCGTGGGGTTCAAACAGGAGAATGTTACAAAAGCCACAAAGAAACCCAAATCAGTACCCAGGCAGATCATTCTCTCTGCTGAAACTTTTGAAGTTTTCCCCTAGAAAGTCCACTAGAAAACAGTTTTCCTTGTCTAATAGTATCATCATGATTCTTAAAAAGAATCATATGACTATGATTATGATTAGAATCATATCATTATGATTCTAAGAAGCCTACAAATTAAAAAAACTGTGTTACCTTTGTTCTTGATCAAATTACTAATTCCTATAAACCATTATAAATACTATTTAAAGCTATACAAAGAGAAATTAGGCATACCTCAAGGCTGACAGGATGGCAACTGAGATGTAACACATTTCAAATATAGACTAGAAAAGAGCTCCACAGAATAAAAATGAATGCTAGGTGCTCCTTGGGAGGAGCAGGAGGGAGCAGATGGTGTACCTGCTGGGAACAGCTATGCTAACTTAAGGATGGATGGTGGCTCAAAGTTATGACTCTGGCCTAATAGTCAGTGAGGACAAGTTTCTCTTTCCTAATGGGCATTTTTTTTTTTTTTTTAATTCTAAAACATCAGATGAGAGCCTACCTGACATTTTGGAGAATTTGCTGTGCTGGGATTGATATTCCGCATTGCCTAAGAGTAAAAAATAAGACGGATAAAAATTACTTTAAGCCACATAGTTTGGCTGTGTAGGCTGACTTATAAATTGCATCCAGACATATCACCATAGCACAGAATTCCCAAGCTAGCCCAAGAAGCAGCAGACTGAGGAAGACAGGAGCCAATGGAATCACCACAAAACAAACTGAAACCTCAGAAACGTTGAACAGCATTGAAGACAGGACAGCAAAACTCTTAAGTGTCGGGACTCAAGTAAGATTTTATATTGGTCAGGTAGGTTCTTTGCTTCTGAGTATTAGAGAAGCAGGAAAATTAGAATTTGCTATTTCCATGATAAAAGAAACTGTCAATGGAAGTTCACAGAAAGTCAGAAGACTTAAAAGACACACTGAGTTTAAACTGATTGATAAGAAGCAAAAACATCCTAAAAAACAGACTATTAGTATGATAACAGCACAGGTCTGTCACTTCAACATAAGAAAAGGCGACATAGTAAGGTAGTTAAGAAGAAACAAAGAAGTTACCTTCAAAGGAAGTGAAGCTATTCTGTCCAGGACCCATCACCCAGCATTTAAGAGTGAGAGTAAGATTTAGAAAAATTCTTTGAAGGAAGAGTTTTAAAGTAGCAATATTTTTCCCACCAAAAGAAAAAAACAAACAAACCACCAATCAACTAGGCATATAGTTTGATACACATGCCAAATATGTATGGCATACTACAAAATGATGAATGGCCCATTTCTAGACCTTAATAATTACCTTAAAAACAGTAACACTATGACATTAGCAATTAAACAACTTTTTCTTAGTACAGTGTCTTGCTTTTGAGAGTCTTCATTCATGAGAAACTGGAACATGCATTTACTTAGATTATTGAGTACTCAGTAACAAAATGAAAAGCATCTGATGAACGCTGGCTTCCTAAGTGGGCACATTCTCCCACTGTTTCATTTCTCCCAATGGCCATATGACTACATCTTCAAATGGGGCTACCTTGTTCTAATTATAGTTTTATTTATACAAAAAACATATCAGTTCCAGGTACAGTAAACTGTATTAATATGCTTCTTCCCTCCACCTTCTTAACAGCAGACAAAGAAGAATTTTTTTCAAGGCTACTTGTAGACATCACATGCTGGCACAAACTCTGATGCCAATCAGGACTCACTTTTAGTGCCAAACACACTAGAATTACACTGGCAGATTACTGACAGCACAATTTAAAGGTGATTTTAGGATACCATAGTACCAGTTCCTCAAATCTCAAGTAGGAGTTCACTGACAGTATTTAGTTCATGTATTTTCATTAACATTCAACTCACATTTTTAAAAATCAGCCCTTACAAATTAAAGTACCTTGTTAAGGTGCCATCATCTTGGACTAGAAATGTAGAGTAAAAGTATTTTTTCATCTACACGATGTTATGATTTAGGTGGGGGAAAGTACCACAGGTTCAAGTATTTTATGTCTGTAAAGAGAATATCTGGGGGTTGGGGGGAGGGAAGAACCACACAAGAAACTGATATCGTTTCTACCCAGAAAACAGAATTAGAGAAATGGAAAAGGAGACTTTATCATTGACACCTTTGTATACTTTCAAAATTGCACATAATTATCTATATTAAAAAATCATATAAAATTTTAAAATAAACTGCTTAAATGATAGGATCACATCCCCAATATCTGAATTTAGATTTTACTACTCAGAAACAAGTTAAAGTAGACATGGATTTCAAGATGATGGATTATCTACTCTTAGGGAACATAAAGACCAACAATACTTTCTGAAAGAAAACTGATGGAAATGGTTGGAAGAGTCAAGCTCTCTAACATCAGGAGCGACCATTCCGAACATGGAAAAAAGTCCACGAGATCATTCTGGAATCTACTCAACTTGGGATTACTTGTAATATGTTTTAAGAGACATCTTAGATTCAGCAATGCTGAAATCTATGTCATTTGTGAAATATCATATGGGTTCACTCACCTAAATAACTGGTTTAAAGTAAAAGATGTTCTTCCCCAAATGAAGCCCATTGTTTCCCCCTCAGTGGAGTCCAGAAGTACACGACTTGACTGCAGAAGCACCATGCTTCCATTGAAGCTTGCTGACCTCCATGATCAGGTCCAAACAGCTCTATGTGATCAGGTTTATGAGCTACAGGCTGCGTGATCAAAGGCCAGTCAAGAAACTAGTGAGGCCAGGGCAGAGATAGAACACTTCTGTGTCTCTCTAGTTTGACAGAAATAGCATCCCTCTGTAACCAATAAATGCTGAAGTATGCCCAACTTCACATAGGAAAACAAACCCCAAAAAGTGGAAGGCTGGTTTCTAACCTGTGGCCTCACCTGCCGCAGCAGTTCTTGTTGCTTCAGTCGCAGCCTCTCTTTCTCCATCTGCAGCTGCTGTAGCCGCATCTGTTGCTGCTGGTTGGAGCTGCCGCCACCCATGATGCTTCCCTGTGGGCTCTGGGGGGCTAGTGGGGGTGGCTGCTTCACTGGAGCACTCTGACTGATTCTCTGGTTCATAGCTGAAATGAAACAATAGATTTCCTAAAAAACTAGTAAAGGAAAAGGAGGACTTAGATATTCATAAGCAATGGGGCTATACAACACAACACAACCTTTTTCATAAAAGTCTGGAAATAACCTAAAAATCCATCAGTAGTACAACAGTTACAGTTTGTTGTCATTGTAGTTTGCTGGCATCACTCGTTACAAGATGTGAGGCAGCCATGCAGTGTTTACAAGCCGTGGGCCTCTCTAACACACAGTGACATGGGACAGCCTGAGACAAAGCAAAAGAGAGTACAGAACAGAAAAAAGGGGAGGTGGTAGTGGAAGAATATAAATACTGCAAATCTGGAGAATATGAACTAAAAGACAGCTAAGAAACAACTATTATGGGTTGCTCTGGAACTGGGAAACTGGGTTACTACAAGTCTGAGCTGAAAAAGAGACACTTGTAACTTTTCAAGTTTCAACAAGAACTCGTTGCTTATTACAATATATAAATATATTCAGTTAAAATTAAATCTCCCAAAATAATCAAGGCAACCCATTCTGAGCAAGAAAGCCTGCAAAAAAAGTTAGTATATCCTTAAAAAAGTAAAAAATATATCTGTGTGTGTGTGTGTGTGTGTGTACACACTTCTAATAAAGCAAGTATATGTCAGTGAGCTGATGTAGGTCATGACATCAGTAGCCTACATGGATGGTAGTCAATAATAAACTACCTGACAACCAGAAATGGCCAGGAGTGTTATACTAATGAATTTTTGTCAGTGATATAACATTGGTCAAACTTTACGTTGTGGAAACCTCAATGTGCAGATGGGAAATTTTTTGTGTGAAAATGTAAATAAGAATGACAGCTCACTGTTTTCAGACACATATTCAACTTTTTAAGGTGAGATTTCAGGTCACTGTATTTACCACGTGTTCAATAGAAACTGACTGAAGAAAGCCTCGGGCCCAAAAGGCTTCACAGACATTCAGGGAAGAAATAATGGCATTTTGTACAACCTCTTCCAGAAGACAGCAAAGCAAGAATACTTTGCCATGCTTTTATCAGGCAACATCTTACACCCTTACATCTTTTATCACCCCCAACATCTTACAAGGACATTCAAAGAAAATTACAAACCAATTTCTCTCATGAACGTCACTACCAAAATACCAAATAACATTCACAGGCAACTCCTGCGACTTAGTGGTCTCCTAGCCACACAGGAGCTCTATGGGGACGAGTCCACAAGAGGCCTCTTGGTAAACACCTACTGTTAAAAGTAGACTCTTCTTGGAGACCAAGCAGATCTCCCTGGTCCATCTTCCAACAAGGCTCTGCGGTGGGACTTCTCCATTTCGTGGAGTCAAATTTTTTATTTATAAATTTGTATCTTTTTTTTTTTTTTAAGAGCTGAGTACCCAAATTATGAAAATATCCTCAGGAACAATTATACAATATCTGGTTAGTGCTGAAAAACCACAACACTTCTAGGTAAATTATTTATTCACTAAAGCAGGAAATGGACTATTTAAGATAGGAATCAACATAGAAACCTACAATTTTCTCCTTAGGTTAACCATGAGCCAGCATCATATCAATAAAGAGCCAAGGATATTAAAAGGAAGATTAGAACTCAACCTACAAAATGACTCATTAACATGACACTATTAATGTTGTCCTGTTTTTTTAATCCCTGCTTTTCCTCTCCAATTTTTCTATATTTCTTTTTCTAACGCTGAGCTGAATATATTTAGTTCAAGTTTTTCTTGGAGAACTTAGTCAATTAATTCACCTCTGCTGTTTTTCCTGAATGTTATACATTTTGAGATACTGTGATTCGGGATTGTTCTATTCCAAATATTTGATATTTCTATCGTGACTTCCATTTAGCTTAAGAATTATTGAGGATATTTCACTATATGTGTGTAGTCAAATAAATCACTGTGGTTAAAAGCCACCTGACATAATTTCTGTGTGTGATATGGCCATCAGCTCAACATGCAGTCACTTGTGACAATTTGCTTTTGAAGTTTAGAAACACGTTTTACTTTCCATCCACCATCCCTCCACCCCAAAAAGGTAATCTAAGCAAACACACATAGACCTCTTAACTATATGGTAGGATACTATGATTATTTTACTCCACTTTGCCAGTTTTCTCTACCAAATAAAGTCAAAATCACGCCAAATAAGCATATAAAGGTTCCCCCCATTTTCTTTGATTAGTATACCATTCAAGCAATTTCCTGTTATGTTCTCATGATTACCAAAAAGTATTCATACATTATTTTATATTTTTGCTACTGTACAGTAGATTCTTTAAAGGGAGACTGCTGAGTTAATGGTTACAACATAAATTACAAATCTCCACCTCTCATACAAACATAAGGGTTTTGCTTTGCTGTATCCCTACCAGCAATGTGCAATAGTGTCTGTTTTTTCCTTCATAACCTTGCCAAACTTCTGAATTCTTTCCAATGTAAAAGATGAGAATGGTATCACAGTGTGATTACTTTGCAATGTCTTACTGTAGAAGTCGGACCAAATCACCTGGATTTTTATGTGAACTGTGCTTATATATCTTCCTACAGGGTTATTGGTCTTTATTTCAGCAATCTTTATACATTAGGGATAGAACAACTTTGTCATATGAAAGTTACAAATAATTTATCGTTTCTCTTTAGTTGTTTCCCCATACAAGAATTTAAGTAGTCAAAGTTGCTGATCTTTTACAAAATTTGAGCTTCTGTCTCCACTCCCAGGTGACAGAAGTTATTTATCCATTTTTTAAATTCAAAAACTGTATGGTTCTACTTTTAAGTATCTAGCAATTCAATGCAATCCATTAGGGATCTGTCCTGGTGTGTGGCATGAAGGGGTCTATCTTTCTTTCTTTAAGACTATCCATTAGTCCCAACAACTATGTGTGAAGTGCGCCCACCTCCATTCATCTTTAACAGAGACTAAATTTTGCATCTGGATTTTCGATTCTGTTCATTAACTACTTTTGTACCCAGCACCATGGTTTTCAATACAACTTTTATAATGTTTTAATAGCTGGTAGGGCAAATCTTATTATTATTACTATTTTGGAAGCAAGTTTATTTACTTGTATAATCTAGTTTAATTACACTATAATTACAACAATGTTGGTTGAAATGTCTTACTTCTTTCTGACGGAACATGGTCCATCTTTGCTTTTGTACAGGCCAGGGCCAGCAGGCTGTGTTGTGTGTCTGGCCCTCACCACTGAGCTTGTTTCTGATTTCTTTCCTTATTCTAACACTGAGTTGCTGATATCAAGAGCTGAAAGGTCCCGGAGCCCGGCTGGGTCTAGCTCTGCACTTGCTCAATTTTGTGTGTACTGTTATATTCTGGCCCACAGAAAATATTTTAAAATGCATGACACTCAGTTACAACTTTTTGGTTATTTCACTTTAACATTTCTGGCAAAGAAAGGATGTCAAGTGCCTCCCCTGGTGGCGCAGGCGGTTCATTCAGCACCCTGCTGTGAAGCTCTCTGCAAGCAGCCTCTGCAGCATGGATTCGATCCTGGCCGGCTAGGGAGGCTAGGGAGATCCCCACATGGTGCGGCAGACCTCTCCTGTCTCACTCGCTGCTCAGTGTATTTCCTCAGTGTATTTCCTCAGTCTGCCTGTTCTGCTCCCCACTGTGTCTCTGGTGAATCCTCTCACCCTCCCGCATCTCTGGCCTGTACCCCAGTTCTTGTACGCATGAATAAATAAATCTTTAAAAAAAAAAAAAAAAAAAGGATGTCAAAATAAGACTCACTGTTCTGTAATGGGCAAAGCCTTTTAAAATTTTCCCCAAAACCTATCACAACCTTATTTATGAAACATCTTTATATAAAGAAATGGCTAAAATGGTCCTCTGTTTTACAGTTTAGTGTTACATAGGAGAATGGATAGGAAAAAAGCCAAACGTTTTGAGAACTAAGGTTCGCCAGGCACTGATCAAGCACTTCAATGAACACAAGTGGTTCTACCTGCCTCTCACCAACATTACTAGATGCCTGTATCACGGACATTCAAGTATGGCATAAAAACAAAGTCTCTGGAGTCCAACAAACTATGACTAGTAATTCATCATAATTCCTCATAACTGCACCTGGGGATATGAACACCACCCTTTTGGAGCCACCGTGGGGATTCATAACATATGGAAAGCATCACATAGATGCTCCATAAACCTTAGTCTCTTCCCTTCTCCAGAACAGTTTTTTCTAATCTTTAAGAGAACCACTCCCACAGGTAGTCATCCTAGCATAGATTTCCATCCTCCCCATTCCTCCTTCCACTTTGCCATGCCACTCAAGTCTTTTTTATTATATGATTCAGAGAGATAACTTTACTACAATATTGAAATGGAAAAACGTGGGTGATGACAATGAGCCTTAGTTCAATTCCTCGAGATTCTTCTTTTGGGGGAAAGGTGCTCCTAGTGTTACAGGGCAGGGAGAGAGGCAGCCCAAACCCCGCAAACCTGCCTATTCTATATAGGGTTCTGCCATCCGCCGCATCAACACAAAACATGAGACTTTAATGGGAAGGAACTTTAATACAACTAGGAAACAATACAGGAAAGGCAAAGAATCTAGTTTTTAAATCAAGCACCCAAAGTTACCCGTCCCCTAGTGGGTAAAACTCCATCCAAATGGGATTGGTCCAGAGCAAGGTCCCAAAGCCTGCCACAAGTCTAAAGCATCTTCCCAGGGGGACCCACAGATAAGGGTCAGAAACAACCAGACAAGCCCGGAAGAAAAAGAGCAAAATCACAATCAAGATAAAAGCTGCCATTGTCACCTCCCCACGGGTCTCACCCACACCTGTGTTACCCAGTCCACGACCAAAAGACAAGCACAGTTTCTTCACATGTCTCTAGGCTCCATGCGCCTCCTCCAGGTCTCCTTCTGGCTCTCCATCCTGCTTCCTTCCTTCCTCAGACTCCTCTGCAGCCTCTTCTCTCCCTGCTCAGCTCCACCCTCCCTTGGGTGGGGCAAGAAACCTGGAACCTCCCCCTTTCCTGGGGACCACCCTGTTACAATAGGACTACAGTAGGACACTAAGCCTCTCCTAACAAAAACATTTCACACTTTGTGCTATACCGGGTTTGATAATATGAGTTAAATCTGAGAGGGGGTCTAATCTGAAAATCCATTTCATAATGTGAACATCTCACAGTGAAGCCTAGAGCAGAAAAATACGGGGGTGGGGGGGGGGCACGAGGGGGACTGCTTTCAGCTCCAGGCAATTAAATAAAAAATAAACCTAAAGAACTGTGAGGAAATAGCCATGAGGAAGTTGTAGAGCGTTGGAATTATAAAACATAACTGATTTCAAAACAGATTCAACAGCTACACTCTGTTAAATATTTCAGCTAATAGGAAACATTAGAAAAGCTTTTGAGTTTTTCACACCAGATTCTCATTACAGAATTTAGTAAGCTAATATAAAGTAATGTATATTCCTTATGGAAACTAAGTAGACAATAACAAAATTGCATGAAAGTAAAGAGGTAAATATCCTCTGCTTCCCACCAGTTTACCATCATTAGAAAGCATAGTAGCAAACACCAGTGACAGTGGCCAGTATGCACAATACTGAACTGGGTGGTAGGTCTTTTTCAAATCTAACCTTATCTGAGTATTCAAAACACAAAAAAGGAAGAACAGGTTATTAAAAGGTGGAGAAAGAACAACTGCAAAATTAAACAGAAATTTGTACACAATATACAAGAGAAAAGGTTTCTCTGGAGAATGATGAGCACTTGGAGTTACGCAAATGCTGTTACCTATGGACACAAGCAGTGCTAGAAGGTTTCTATGCAAAGAACTGACTTAAATGACCAATTCAAACAACCTTATTTATCTATGGAAGCCAGGATTTATTCCTCTCCTGAAGCATCCTTTTCCTTACCTTCTGAGTATCTCAAGCATTTCACCAGAGCATTGCATCCACAGGGGGTGCAGCAGGGACCTCACAAGCAGACAAGAAACAAAACAGGCTTTGTTTCCTGTGAAATGGGGGCAGGGCAGCTAGAAAAGCAAAGCAAAGCACTACTAACTTCTTTGCCTTTATGACCAGCTTCCGAATCCCAGTATTTCTAGTTTTGAGAAAATCTCAGAGAGAAAAATTCCTAAAATATGACAAATTTTTTTAAATTTATATAATAGGCTATATTTAAAAACTTGGGAGTCTGAGACGCTTGCACTATGAAACAATAATTGTTTCAAGTTTTACTTAGCAAATCAGTCCTCACAGCTTTATGGAAGCAAACCAGCAATTCAGCTATTACTGAAAAATAACAGACCATTCCTTCTCAAAAAGAAAGGAGGTTATCAGCATGGGTCTCCTTCCAAATTTCATTCTAAAAATCTAAATTTTCAAACTTGACCCCATAAGGTATAATCTCAAAATTTGGGGAAAAAAAAATGAATTCTTAAGACAAATTACCCACACAAGAAAGCATTTCTTTACTTTGCTGAGTATTTTATCAAGTCTCAGACAAGTTACTAGGCCATCTTTCAATCTCAAAACAGTAGAGACAATACAAAACACCCAATGCTAACTAAGTGATTACTTCATTACTTAGTCAACTGAATCGTTTACAAAGAACTAGTTAGCATAATTTATATATTTTTTTTTATTTATTTATGCATACAAGAGCTGGGGTGCAGGCCAGAGGTGCTGGGGAGTGAGAGGATTCACCAGAGACAGAGTGGGGAGCAGAACAGGCAGAGTGACTGAAATACACTGCTGAGGGGAGCAGTGGGGGAAAACAGGAGAGGTCTGCTGTGCCATGTGGGTTAGCTCCCTGTCCAGGGATGGAACTCGAAATGCAGTGGCTGGTGATAACTTGATAGGCTGAGACTTTAACCCCTGTGCCACCAGGGAGGCCCCTAATTTATATATTTATAAATACAAAATGGTTTTTAGTGAAAATTACTATTTGATACAGGGAAAATCTGTCTCTTACGAAAGGCCAGGGTCTTGAATCTTTTTTATTATCAACATTCAAAAACCACTTCCCAACACCCAACTAGGCTATTCACCTAAATGGCAATGACTGTTGAAGAAAGATTTTGTAAAGAATATTAGAGATATTCTATACACCATAAAATTTACAAGCGTAATTAAGTTTTCATGTATTCATAAAAGTGTGCATCACCATGATTTAATTAGAACATTTTCATCACTCCCAAAAGAAACCCTGTATCCCTAACAGTACACACCCTACTGCCCTTCTCTGCCACTTGGCTACCTCTACTCTGTGTCTCTCTGAGTCTCTCCCAACTCTTTGTGGCCTTTTGATTGGCTTATTTCACACAGTATGATTCATCCACATTATAGGTAGGTAACATTTCATTACTTTGTATTGCCAAATCTACCACTGTATGGACAAACCAGAGTTGTAAAGTCATCAGTTAATTGACATTTGTGAAACTTTCTCTTTTTGGCTATTTAGAACTACAGAATGTTGCTATGAAGACGTACATACAAGTTTTTGTGGGAACATAA
Source organism: Talpa europaea (assembly GCF_964194135.1). Taxonomy (NCBI): domain Eukaryota; kingdom Metazoa; phylum Chordata; class Mammalia; order Eulipotyphla; family Talpidae; genus Talpa; species Talpa europaea. The sequence goes on from NC_140079.1 coordinate 37,884,758, forward strand.
GGTTTCAATTCTTTGGCACATATCCCAGGAGTGGACTGGGAGCAACAATCTACTGCTGGGTCACATCGTCACTCCATGTTAAACTTTTTGTGTAAAGACTGAACTGTTTTCCAAAGAGACTGAAGCATTTTTCAATCCCATCAGCCATGTATGAGGGTCAATTTCTCCATATGCTGCTCAACACTGTTGCTGTCTTTGATTTTAGTTGACTAGAGGGAATAAAGTGCTATCTCCTTATGCATTTTTCTTTGAGTTGTGTACTAACAGTTTACCTCATCTAAGACTCCAAATGTCAGAGGCAAAGTAATCTTTCCCTCTACACATATCTTACTTCTCTTCTCTCCCTTCCCAAACACCAACCTCCAGGCCCCTAAAACTGGGTTAAAGTATTTAAATCTTTGCCTTGTTCAAACATTAATAACAAACATCATAATTAAGTCAACTTGATTTCTTCTTCCTTCAACCATCTATCAAAAAGGCTGGTATAAAAATTCATTATAATGGCATTTTTCAAACAAAACAATTGTGTATGAAGCTTAAAAAAATCCCAACTGAACATTTTCTCATCACTTCATTAAGCAGTTTAGGGGCAGGACACAGGGGCTGCTAAATGAGGTGAGGAGGAGAAGGAAGAAACTGTTCTAACTAGCTTTCAGTTCTTTCTGTCTCCAAAGTACAACTCTGTATATCCCTCTACCATGAAAACAGACAAAATACAGATAATGGGACTATTAGTCTGACAGAGATTTACTTTTTAAAACACACCTAACATCATGAATTCATGCTAGATAAGCAAACAATTCCGTTAATACCAGTTCTATTTCAATTTTACATAATTTATTACTATTAAATGACCTTTTACTGGAGGATTTATAATTTAGAAGAACGCTTATCTTATTTCTGACTAATAAACACAAAAACTGGTTCTTCTGCATAGTCTAGATCTTGATGGGCTTCTCACCCTTCAGTGTCCCTCTTTTAAAAATCTTCTCTGACCACCCATGCATAAGCAGTTTCCCCGTCACACTCTTCTTCAGAGTATCCTGTCTATTCTTCATGGTACTGAACATTTTTTTTTTTTTTATAAATTTTATTGTTATATTCCCCATACAATTGCAGCCCCCCATTCTGACCCCAATCCCTCCCCTCCCGCCCCCGCCCCCCTAAAAGTGTCTCTGGTTCATAGTTTTTTGTTGATTTTGATTTTCACTTTCTTATAGTTATTCATTTTCCTGGTCCCTTATTTAAGTTTTCTAGATTCCTGCTATGAGTGAGACCATCCGGTATTTTTCTTTTTCTTTTTGGCTTATTTCGCTGAGCATGATCACATTTTCTAATGATGCAGTTATTTAGTCGCTTGCAAACTCGTCTCCAATAGCTAGCGTAGTACCTAATTGGCACTCAAATAGCTGCTGAGTAAACAAGCCAATATTGAAATAGTTTCTATCCCAGTTAGTAGGATGCTGTAAGTAATGTACAGGAGATTCTCCACGTTGAAACGAGTCCAGAATGAATTCTAAAATGACCTCAGCACCCAGACTAACAGAACAAAATGAGTATAAAACAAAGCAGAGACTATGAAACTCACCTTCTAAATCATTCTGGTTTCTTTCAGCAGAAATCTATTTGAGTGCCCCCTTAGGAGTTCTATGATCTGTTTCTTGTATCTGGGTCTCTGAATTGGCACTAAACATGGTATCACCACACAGCTGTTCTCTGGAGCACATTTTATAAGATACTTGCTATTGTTGCAGTGTTGCCACAAATATAACTTTAAACACAGTATTCTTTTTAAAACTAAGGATTTTCCCACTTGATGTTATGAGCTTTACTAATAACACAAATAAAGTAACCATTACTTTATCATTTAATAACTTTGGTGATCTTAAGCTTTTTTAGGTTTCAAAAATTACATGTAACTCATAATATAAGAATGTACCATGACGTACCATCATCAAATAGAAAATACATGAGTTTAACTGGTAAGCAGTGGCAATACTGCCATAATTAATCAACTATTTTGGTCCCACCCCCTCAATTCAAGGTAATTTAAAAAATGAATATAACTGCAAAGTTCAAGTATTGAACAAATTTTTATATGCTCTAATAAGTACTTCAGTGTTTATTTTTTTAATTTTAAAAAGTCACAAAGGCAATAATTAGTAAAAATCTCTAAGCATATCAAAAAAGGCTTTGCTAAATAAGAAAACGTCCTAGAAACACACTTCAGATAAGTTTCTATCAGGTTTTCTATCATAGCAACTTTATGGAAGTTCTAAATTTTAGAAACAAAGCATACTACACATATGCTATCTTGAAGACAGTTAAGATGAAGTCAGCTAATATAATAAGCATGTTTAAAATCCTATTTGTCTCCAAGAGTTTGAAAGTGTGGACAGAATTTAAGTCTTCCCATCCCCCATCGGATTTGTTGCCTGGTTATACTCACCATGCGATAACGCTTATCTTGGGATTAAAGGTTGAAAGATTTCCCTGTCTCCTCTTCAAAAATAATTCCCAGTACTGACTGGAGGACCGAAAGCTAAACTTAAATAAAGCAATAAAAGTATCTCTGAAACTTCAATGAGTGCAAATCTACACAGCAATTGAAAAAAACCTAAAGCAAGAGTCTCACGCAGTCAGGGAAGGATTTTATAATCTAACATATTGTATTAAATTAAGGACTGCAAATATTCTTAAAATCATCCAGTATAATCCAGTCACATTTTACAGCTGAATCCACTTAAGCCAAGAGATGTTTGATATCTTTCTGAACAAGTTGGTTGCCTTATGATAACAGAAGAATGTGGGTCTCGATTCCCAATTTAGTGGGCAAATTTTTTCCATAACATAATTCACTGGAATTCAGTATGTTAATTATGTAACTACTGTGTAGAAGACAGGATGCTAGCTAACTCCTACTATAGATTTGAAAAATAGGTTTGGGAAGGCATATAAAATGTTAGGTCAGAGCAATTCCTCAACTATTTCTTCACTGATTAATATACATATAAAACACTGTATTGAGTATCACATTGAAAGAGGCATGAGCTGGGCCTCCCGTGGTGGCGCAGCAGTTGAGCGCTGGGTTGCCAAGCTGCCTGCAGCCTGTGTAGCGCCGGTTCGATCCCTGGCTGCTCCCCAGCCACCGGAGGAGGATCCCACATGGCGCGAAGACCTCTCCTGCAGCCCGCTGCTCCCCTCAGCAGTGTACTTCGGTCCTTCTGCCTGTTCTGCTCCCCCCTCTGGCTCTGGTGAATTCTCTCACCCTCCTGCGCTTCTGACTGTACCCAGCGCTTATATAAATAAATAAATAAATCTTTAAAAAAAAAAAGAAAGAAAGAAAGAAAGAGGCATGAGCAAACTGAAAAGCATCCAGAGAAGGGAAGTGGCAAGTAAAGAAACCAGAATTCTTAGTTCATCATCCTAAATTCTCAGTATTACATTGTGGACTATATCATTAACTACTAAGGATGGAAGGAAAAGATATTTCAGTGTGTTTTAGGTATGAAGAGCAGCTGCTAACTAAAACTTATTAACAGATAAACCTCACCTCACAAAATTTGGCCTTGAAAATAGTAATTCCTCTAATGAACGTTTCTCAGAAGGGAGGTAGTGGGGAGAAATGACAGCTATAAGAGAACATTTGTGGAAATAGACATGTACTCACAAATTTGAAGGGAAGTACATTTCTGGGTAAAAAAGGAACATATATAGTCCGGCCACTGGAACTTTCCTGAAATAGAATGGACTCCCTTGTAATGTGGTAAGTACCAGTCAAAAGAAAGATCAGAGTTGAGGTTAGAAGACACTCTTAAGAATATGAAAGAAGTGAAGCAGGGTAATTTAACTAAATGGCTTCATGGTCAGTTCTCTCGCAAGAGATTTTATAATTCTCTCTTTCATAACTGGAAAGTCATTGCCTTTGGCTAACTTCCGGGCATGAGTCACAACAGAGCATGTAAGTACTCACCGTCTTCATCCCTCTGAAATAGCCATGTATTGGTATTGGTGGGTTAGGTTTATATCTCAAAGACTAATCACATCAATCTAAATCTCTTAAAAATTATAAGCATCAAGGGCCTCCCCGGTGGCGCAGTGGTTGAGCACTGGGTTGCGAAACTGCCCGCAGCCTCTGGCGCGGCACCGGTTCGATCCCCGGCTGCTCCCTGGCCACCGGAGGAGGGTCCCGCATGGCACGAAGACCTCTCCTGCCGCCCACTGCTCCCCTCAGCAGTGTACTTCAGTCCTTCTGCCTGCTCCGCTCCCCGCTTTGGCTCTGGTGAATGCTCTCACCCTCCTGAGCTTCTGACTGTACCCAGTGCTTGTATAAATGTATAAATGAATGAATGAATGAATGAATGAATGAATAAATAAATAAATCTTAAAAAAATTATAAGCATCAAAAGATAAAGAACCACAGATTCTAACTTAAATACTTAAATATATAACTTTGGCTAGGCTCAATTTCCCTAGATCTCCCAGCAGTTCTTTAAAACATGTTTTGGTGATCTGGGAAGTAACAATGACTGGTGACATTATGGTATTTAGTGGGCTAGAGGCAGGGATGTTCAATGTCTCACAGTGCCCAGAGTATCCTCCAACCCCTTTTGAGAAATGTTAATTAGATGAGTTATAAATTCTTTTTCAAGGTCATTTTTTGGTGAATTTTATTAATAATTTTTAGTTAGCAATAGTCCTTCTTACCTAAAACACAGAGACATCTTTTCCTCCTGACACAGAGTAGTTAATTGTAGAGTCCACAACCAAAGACTGTTTACAATTTAGGATGACCAGAAAAGATTTAATAGAGGATAAGAAAAGAAAAAGCAAGGTTATCAATGGAATTGCTTCAATCAACTTCAAATGATTAGATGCAGACAATCTATCTGCCCAAGACTCCATTAATGGAGTTAACACATTTATGGTCTACAGCCTTTAGTGTTAGTTCTCATCTTGAACAGAACAGACGTAAGTACTGAGTTGGTGATTATGTGCACTGTCACCAAAATAATACTTAAAACAGTTATCGGAAACACTTTCCCATTAAAGGTCAATGAAAGCATAATTTTAAAATTTTTAAAAGATCTCTAATTACTGATGCAAAGTATTTTAACTTTGATAGATGTGCTGAACAGTTTTTGGCTTGGGGATTTAGATTATAATGTGTATACATTACTTTTCTTTTAATTATATTATATTACACACACGAATATAACAACTTTTGGGAAACTTTTAAGTAAAGTGAAAATGAGTTTTTAATACCTTTGACAATTTCCATGTACAGAATTTCTAGGTCCAGAACTATTGTTAGGAAATTAAAGGAGCTTTTTTTTTTTTTTTTTTTTTGGCCACACTAGATTGTCCATTACTTCCCTTCACACTCAAAAGATAAAACTTTTTAACACAAATCTTCGGTTCCAATATTTTGTTTGCACCAAATATTTTTTTTTTTTTAATCAATGGTGGCACATCAAGCACTTATTTTCAGAAACACAGATTACCCACACTATTTAATATGTCCTTTTATACAAACAACAAAGAGTATTACATAAAAACTAACTTCACTGTCTATCAGTGTATTGGAGTAGACCTTTCATTCTGAAGATTAGGAATTAGAATTTTTTTTTGTGTTTTCATTAGGTCTTTTACTAGAAAATATTCATGTGACTACATAAAACAAATTTTACAACATACATGAAAATATTTAAACTTGAGACTCTTCATGTTACTAGCATAAAATCTCCATAAAACAGTGTTTATATTAAATAATTCCAAGGCATGTATAATACTCAAGGGTCAATTTTCTTCAATACAGGGTAAAAACATTCCTAATCTGATCCATTAAAAGCACACAAATAAAAGCCCTCCTTTTATCAAAGCCAACACATATACCAAGGAATCTTATTGCCACTTGATATCACTTATGTCACAAATTACTAACACATTCTCTAAAACAATATAAATGTCAAAGACAAGTAGTTTTTATATATTAAGGAAAAAGAAAAAGCAGGTAAAAAAAATAATCCATGACAAATTACTATTTTATTTCTTGAAATTATATGGATTAACTTCATCTGGGATGGAAGAACTGGTAGATAAAATTCTAAATATAATTAAAGCATCACACATAGAAATACGAAAGAGGCTAGCGTTGAAGCACACGAGTGATGAAAGCTAAGTTTATACAGCAGTGCATGTCTTCCATTCTAAAATGTCAAAGACACAGGTTAACTTGACCAACAATTGATAAATACATGAATACTACAGATTTTGGGAATATAGGCAAGAAAACTCCACAACCACGGAAGCAATAACCTACCATTTGTTAGTGTTTGCATGGCTCAAAGGGTCAAAAAGGGGATAGTTTATATTTATTTGGCAGAGATAAAACACAATCCACTATAGAACTTGAGATTTCAAGGAAAACTCCAAATGCAGCAGCTAACAGCTTGTCTCTATTTGCTGTCACTCTAGATCAGAGAAACCCACATTTTTTTTCTTTCCTGCCCCCCTCCAGTTACACTTGAGCTCTCTGACTGAAAAGGTCTGGAACAGATTAAAAGTCGGGCCACAAAATAAAAAGCTTTGGCAAGTTGTCAAGTCTGTCTGGAATACACATACATAGTGGGCCCCAAAAGGAAAACTAAAAGCAGTAAGAGGATTTATGAGACATTTTGGGGTATATCTAATTGTATACTTGTGTGTACAGAGGTTAGAGGTAGTAGGGAAGGAGAAATTTTCTTTGGTACTTTCCCCATTTTTAAAACAAAAGACCAAACTGTGTGTGTAATTAATGGCTCCACTTACGCTTATAGCCAAGTCACTTTATTGTGGTTTTAAATGAAAATATTAAAAAAAAAAAGAGCTTTGTTCCGATTTCTGCAATAACTAAGAGTTAATCATTGTCTTTCATAATCTTATGTTGGGGGTAAATAACCACAGTACCATTTTTTAAAATTTCCAAAATGTGGACAAGTTAAATTCATTTTATTAAAGATGATTAAAGGAAACATGGCTGTTATCATTTTAGTCCATACTACTGGCAACCTTTATTAAATTCTCTACCTTACTTGGTCTCCTGTTTCAACCACATGGGCTTATTCAGCTATTAAATAGAATCTGAAGTTGCAAATTATTAACATGCCACATTACTTTTTTAACACCCAAATAGGTCTTGAAGTTCAAAAGGCTAGTACTTAAGCCAAACAGGGTATCTGTCAAAATGCCAGTCCCTGCCCTTGTCCACCTTTGACTTGACTTGAAAGCGAGGGGGTGGGGGGTATGTTTCAATCAGTCCAGAAAGCTGACCACTAGGTTGTTTGAGGTACACATAAGACACAGGAGAACTGCTCATAATGTTCCCAACAGGGAAGTTTTTCTTTTTCCTTCCTCCCCCAGGGCTATTTTTCTGGCATTCACAGAGTTAATTCCTCTTTCCCGGAAGGGCCCCACAGTTGTTGTTGGGTCAACCCCTGGGAAGCTTCAAAGGCTCCCGTCCCCTCAGCCTGACCCACTCAGTGATCTGCACATTGTTTTCATTTAGCTGCATCCAGTCCAAGACGAAAGCTTCAAAACCACAACGGTCTGCTCCTTTTTAGATTCATTTTTCCATGGCTTTGGAAAAATATCTCAGAAACCCCACTGAAGAAACTGAAAACAGTGAAAAATAGGGATAAAAAGGCACTAAAAAACTTGTATAATATTATCAAAATGTGCACATTTGGGAAGGAGCGCATTCCTTTGTGCAAATGGTGATTTATCCATGGGATATGGAGGGGAATATGGTTTTGCTTTCTGTATCCTAAAATGAAAAACAAAGACCTTCACTTAGAAAAAGAGAGAGAAAAAAGCCAGAAGAAAAGGAGAAAATGCTTTCATTGGACTACCTCCAGGGTGACAGGGTTGCCCCCACTCAGGATAGCACACACCACCGCACTGGACACAGGGGGTCCTCTCTGTTCTCTGAAGCTAAGCCTAAGCAGACCCAGGCACTGACAAAGTCAGTGCCCCAGGTCTCAGATGCAGTGTGACAGCCTGATTACTACTGCAGCCAGAAAGATCACTTTAAAAAAGATCACTGTTTCTCTCCCCAAATGGGAAAGGAACAGTGATCCTCCTGGATAGCCAACCCTCAAAACATTTACCCAGCCCCATCCCAGGAGTCCAAGCTAAAAAAGAGGATTTAGACCTCAGTTTCTCAAGTTTAAAGTGAAAGGTATAAAAATAAATTTAAAAATAGCACTTGAAAAGTTGGGTGGGCAGTCATCTTTCGATACTATAAAGCAATGTAATTAATTTTATTTAATGTAACCTTCCCAAATTCACATACAAAAAAAATAGTAGTAAAAAAAAATCTAAAAAGGTTTTGAGATGAACCTTTACCAAAACGAGGGTCAAGTCTTGGGTCTAGCCAAGAGGTGGTCTTGTTCTTATGGTTTATATAGTAAATTTCTCCATCCTGAGTCATGGCTTGTTCCCATCCATCAGGAAGAGGACCTAAAAATACAGAAACAAACATCATGGTTGGTTTTTATTTGGTGCACCTAAAAAATGTGGGAAGGATGGTAATTTAAAAAGAAAACACATCTTGACATAAAATGACTTATTAAGACAGAATTAAGCATGTGTTCAGAGAAGAAAGGTTTACTTTATACCTGATTCTTCTCTAATAAAAAGATACCACCAGATAATAAAATCTGTATCCCCAAAGATACCGATTGGAAAAAAGAGAGTTTCGAAAAACCCTCTCGGACGGCATATATTTATTACTACTGACAGTACAAGACACAAAGTGCTCTAGCCATCAGTTCTGAGAGAGTCCTTCCTAGGAAGTCCAAAGTTCTTTAATAAGAATACATGCAAATGTTTTCAGAACATCTAAACTATCATAAACATTCTGTTCAACATAAAGCATGCTTTAGCTAAGTCTGCCAGGCTCCATTTATATCCATTATTTATGTGACTGGCTCACACCAAAAAAACTTTAAAGAAGAAAACTATGGTCTAAAAGCAACCTATTTTTAAGCAGCCCAGAAATTGCAAGGAGGTGGGGGTTGTGGTTGGAATTCTAAGTTTGTCACAGGCTTGGACAGGGACAGGCTAAGCATTGGAACTGTTGGAAGGCAAATTTCCCAGGAAGAGAGAGAGAATAAAGTCCATTTCAAGCTACATGTTAAGGAAACTATACCTGGGAGATAGGACAAAAGAATGCAGTAAGTTTTAAGAAGCTGATTCTATCTTTAGGAGGGTAGTAGGGACTCTACAGTTGCTTTTGGGAGGTAATAACTGCAATGAAAAGAGAAGTCCAGAATAAATCACTACATGCAGGCATATTTCATCTCCCTGACTATCCCATGCCCCTTCCACTTTCCATCCCCACCAGGAGTCAGGAGAAGAAAGTGTAAATTGTAGAGGCTGAATCCATGCCTAAAATGTTTCCATCTGTGGACCCACATGAACTGTGTGCTTACCATTTGTGCTGGTCACTGTTCTAAGTATACTATGTACATTAACTCATTTATTTCTTACAACAACCAAAGACATAAACAGTAGTATTATTTCTGGTCTAATAAAGAAACTGAAGCACAGAGTAGCTCAGTATGATACTGCATCACAGGGCCAGTTACTGTCAGAGATGATACTCTAATCCAGCAGCCTAATTCCCGAACCATTTTTCCTTATAACTACTTATTAAAAAAATTTATCTCCCACATCTGAGATCAGAAACTAAATATGATTCCTGTGCAAAATGGGAATAACTGCCTTTGTTCTATACTGGCCATCCAAGTCAGCTTTCTGAATTATGCTAAGTGACGTTCATTAAGCAGACCCGCTCACACACATGCCCATGGGACCCAAAGTCCTAATTTAAGCTAGTTCATTTAAGCTAGTTCATCAGGAACAGACCAATTTGTTACTGTTTTACTGTCAAAGGTCTCCCCGTTAAGAAGCACAGATATATGAACTGGAATGCTCTGTCCCCAGGAAGCCCCCCACCAAGTTCTGGATGCTAACTAGGTCCAGAGGTGGAATCTGCTGTGGGAACCTCATGTTTCCTAAACAATGAATTGGAAGCAAACTAACTTAAGATAAATCAAATTTCTCAATAGCATTCACTAGCAATTTGATCTCTATTCCCCACCAAGAGAAGAGATCCTCTAAAACTGAAACTACCAGTTAACTAACATTAATTATGAAGATGGCTCATCTCCAAAATACTTTTTAAGAACAAGTAATCATCTTTGAAAATTCTAAGTTCCTAATAAAGCATAATGATGATCAAGTCAACAGAGTCACTGCATGTTTTTAGGAGCCTCAAGTCAACAACCCAAGCGACCTCATTAGAGATTCCAACACATGGGCTCCCTGCCTGTTATAACAGGATCCCTCTCTAACATAGTTGCCTGAGTTGGAATGAAGAACTGTATCTTGGATGCAAACCAACTTCGCCTATTTGCTCCACCTACCTGATTCTGTAGATTTCACTTACAATGTCTCTGATCTGTTTCAGTCCATTTCTAAGAATTCAGTCTAAGAATCCAGTCATCAATAGTTACCATCGCTTTGTTTCAATCATGATAGTTTACTTCTTCACTGCATCTCTGCTCATTCTAAGTGTCTTCCTAGCAAATAAATCACCAGGTTTTTCTTCTTAAATACCAACAAACTTTCATGCCACTCAGCATCTTATGAAAACACATTTACCATGTTCTCCACAACCAAAAGGAAAATGCCAGCTGGATTCACCTCTTAGGTCTTCTTTACATATCCAGTTTCCTGCCCACAACTTTTCAGAAAATCATGCCATCTTTTATATGTGCTGTTCCTGTTATCACAGACATCCCTCTGCCCTTCCCCCTTACAAATTTATATTAGTCTTGCAAGACACAATTTATAAGTCACCTCTTCAATTCAGCCCTTCCTGATTAACCCACCCAAAATGATTAGTTTCCTCTTCTATTCTTTATTAGCATATAACAGATAAAGCTGTAATTACTTATTTACAAGTCTGTCTTGGCAAGACCCAGGACACTCACCTTTTAATTCAGAGTTACTATGAGTAATTGCTCAGTGAACACTTAATTAAGAAATATCTTGTCTTTTGATACTTTGATATTTCTATAAATGAGCTAAAAATCATGTAGTACATCTATCATACACAATTAACATATTTAAAACAGACTATATGAATGAAATGTTATTAATCCAGTGCTTTTTTGGTCCTTAACCTTTCTGTTCATAAATTCATAAAGGTAGTCACTGAAATTTTTTAAAGTGCAGAAATGCACAATGGAAAAGCAAAGGTTTCTTATAACCTACTCAAAGGAAGAAAAAACAAAACTGAACAACTTCAGCTTTGTGACTGGCTTCTTGATTATTCTTCTGTGCATACACATTCCCTTAAGCATCACTGCTTCACCTGTACCGTCTTCACCTGATTCACTAAGTAGACAACGAGTATCTTTTCTTGACACAACATATCTGTGTACTCCATAGCACACAATGGAGTCCCTTTCCCTGGTGTTGGTTACCAGAGGTTTTTTTCTTTTGCTGTTATAACTAACAAGACAACACAAACTCCTAGGGGCAGCAATGACAGCATCACCTCCAATTCCACCACTACATATAATAACATTAGCACATTTAGCTTCATCCAGTGGTAGTGCGTGCCTGTTCTTATCCCTATCACACACAGTGTACACACACTGAAACACAGTGACATTCAGTGGTAACTTGCTCAAGATAAAGGTTCAAACCCAGGCAGTCTGATGTCAGAGTTTCAGCTTTTAAATGATACAATATGCTGCTTCCACAGATATATAAATACATCCTTCCAAAACTTATGCAGGTGTTTCCATACATTAAAATTTCAATGTGCAATAGTGACTTTATCCCTTGTGTAGAATTTAAATCATTAAAATTTCTCCTATAGGGCCTCCCCTGGTGGCGCAGCGGTTGAGCGCTGGGCTGCAAGGCTGCCCACAGCCTCTGCAGCGCCGGTTCGTTCCCCGGCCGCCAGCGAGGGTCCCACAAAAAATTTAATTAATTAATTAATTAAATTAATTTCTCCTATACAAATCTTATCAACTATCACACATTAAGAACTTAGAATTTCACTAAAAACAAAAGGCCAAAAAAATTAAGTTCAGGAAACTTTGCACTGTACTTGTTCTTCTATACCGTAATCAAAAAATCAAAAACTTCTAAATGCACTAATTTTAGACATGATGATATAAAGGAGACACAAGCTCAGAACAAATAGAGTAGTGACTTATTTTCTCACTGTATTTCTAAAGAATTAAGTAATGTTTATATAAATAGAATTACTATATTAATTTAGTAAGCACTCAAATATGTACCAAAATATATGTGATAAACAAACAAAAAAGGAATGCTTTATATCTTCAACTGCCTTCCATTTCACATTGTGGGGAAAAATATAAAGCTATATGGAAAGCGATGATCTAAAATAATTTTTTTTAAATAAAAAGAAAACTACTGATCAAAGGTACAGGGTGTTTCCATACATTAAATTTTCAGTGTACAACAGTGGATGAGGAATGAGTTTTTAAATAGGTTTTGCAAACAACTGACTCCTTAGTAGAAAAAGAAAAATGGAAAGAAACAAATCTTTGACCCATATGTGAATTAAATTTTTTTTTTCTTCAGTCAGATGGTCCTTATAACAAATTCTGTGACTTGGTACTTAATGCAGAATTCTAAGTGAACTTGTTGAGTAACCATGAAAAGCAGAGAAAGTGAGAGTGATCTATTTTCTGAATCACCAAGTTGCAGTTACTGTAAGTCGGGGTCAAGCATCTGCTTGGACTACAGTTAGAGGAGAGTAAGGTCAGTAAGGCTAAAGGACATCTGGGCTTCCCACAAAACTAAATTTGTAAGAGAAGGCCACAGGGATAGATCAAAATAAATTTAAAATGCCTCTGCATTCCATTTATATGCTGATTTTAGTGTATCATAAGTATTATAACTTCTTCAATATGGAGTGTATAAAATGAAGCAAATGCAATGGCAATATTCTGTTTATATAAAATGATCTGACAGTGGACCTCAAACTTTAGTATCAGAATCACCTGGAAGGCTTCTTAAAACACCCCTAGAACTTCTGATTCAGTTTTTAAGAGGTGGGACCTGAAAACTCCTAGATGCTGCTACTGTTCGAAGGAATATACTTTCAGAACCACTGACCTAAAAAAATAACTACAATTGACTCCTGGAATGATGTGGGGGATTAGGAACACCAAACCCTTTGCACAGTCAAAAATCCATGTATAACTTCTAACTGCCCTCCCCCCAACCTCGCCCCCAAATTTAACTAAGATGCCCATAGTATCCAAGGGGGTAGATGGGAAAAGAGAGATTGGTTTCAAGTTCCCCACAGATTCAAAAATTCTACTGGTGCTCAAGTTCCCTACAACCAGTCCTCCATATCCTTGAGGGTTCTGTGTCCACAGCTGGTTGAATCCATGCATGTGGATCCCACAGATAGTCAACTGTATTTACTGAAAAAAATTCCCATATAAGTGAACCTCCATGGTGAAACCAATGTTGTTCAAGGCCAACTATACTTAGAATTCTTTGGTTGGTACAGAACTGCTCCTTGTATCCATCTAACTTATCTAACTACAGCTATTCACTGTAGTTATTCACTTATCTAACTACAGCTATTCACTGCACCAGGAGTAGTTCAGAGATTAACGAATCAAAAGCTATATTACAGTCACAGCTGCTAGAGAATGAGGAGGTAAATGGCAGACACATACCAGGAACAAAGAAGTCATAAGAAGGATGATGCTTTTCCCTTTTCTTAATGCTTGAAAGGTAATTACTATGAAGAAATAGACGAAAAGTTTTTTCTTGTTTGTTCTCTAATGACCAGATGGAAATGAAGACTAGGACTCTGGAAGCAAGATGAACTGCTATGGCCCATGGGCATTTTTTCAGCAAAATATTTTCAGTTTAGAAGTCTTTACTTTTCAGTTCAAGTGAAGAGTCTATTTTTGTGCTGGCAAGATATTCCTTTCACACCTATGCACTTAACTTATCATATGGTATTAATTGGTTACATATGTTATCTCCTGGTTAGACTGTGAAATACCTGAAAAAATGTTTATATGTTATGCACTTTTCTGTCTTACTGTCTAAAAAGTACCTACTATTCATAAAGGGTGATAATAAATGTTGGTTGAAATTAGATTAAAATCCTTTATTAGTGCTTATGAAACAAAATACTTTTTTTTTTAAAGATTTATTTATTCATACAAGAACTGGGGTACAGTCCAGAGGTGCAGGTGGTGAGAGGATTCACCAGAGACAAGAGTGGGAAGCAGAACAGGCAGACTGAGTGAAATACTCTGCTGAGGGGAAGAGCGGGTGAGTCAGGTGAGGTCTGCTGTGCCATATGGGTTGCTCCTGCTGCAGTGGCTGCGGATAGCTTCATAGGTTACATCTTAACCTCTTGCGCCACCAGGGAGGCCCTACTCTCTTATTCTTCACATATAAGTTCAATTTCTCCATTTTGGGGACCATTTGAACTGAAGGTACAAGATATACAGATATTCTTTTATTCAGTAAGTATTTACTGAGCCCCTAGGCTATATTCAGATAGTATTCTAGGCCCTGGAGATATAACAGCAAACAAAGCAGTCCCTGTTTTATGGAATTATCTAGCCAAGATGACAAACAAATATGTACAGTATCATCTTGGCTAGTGAGAAATGCAATCAGTGGAGGGGGAGGCAGATGACTGCAGAAAGAAAAACAGGAAACAGTCTTCTAGAAAGGCAGACCAATAGGTATGCAAGGAAGAAGTGACATTAAAGGTGATGCTGCTGGATGGTGAGAGAGGAGGGAACAATAAGGAGGCCAATGTGGATCCAGAAGAATAAGGTAGGAATGAGATACGGGGATTCACTTTGTTTTAATGATGAAGACTCAACTAGAAAACCTTTCATCATTTCAACCAGTAAGGGGTTGAAAGGGTGGTGAGTGGTAGGTTATGATTAAAGTAATTCATAAATAAGAATTACTTATCTTTGGAGGAAATAAATTTTATTGAAATAATATTGCAGGGCCTTCCTGGTGGTGCAAGGGGTTAAGCCCAGCACTGTGAAGCTATCCGCAGCCTCTGGAGCAGGAGTTTGATACCTGGCCAGCTAGATCTACACTAGCAGACCTCCCCTGACTCACCTGCTGCTCCCCTCAACAGTGTATTCCAATCTGTCTGCCTGTTCTGTTCTCCACTCAGTCTCTGGTGAATCCTCTCATCCCTGTACCTCTGGCCTGTACCCCAGTTCTTGTATGCATAAATAAATATTTAAAAAAAAAAGAAATAACATTGCATAACAATATGAGTTTCAGGTGTGCATCACTCTAAATCATCATCTGTACGTACTACATCAAGTTCACCACTGAAAGTCCAATCATACTTCATTACACAGTTGACCTCTTTCAAGGGAAAATAAATTTTAATGTAGAATTTATAATAGTACTGGTTGAATAACTCATTTACTATATCAAATACTCTCTTCCTGCAATATTTTTAAAACAAAATCCTCCATGTCATAATACTAAAGGTGACTCAACACCAACTTCCTGTTTTGCCTAAAGACCCTCTTACATTAGTAATGACTAACAAATCATTTACAATGTCTAATCAAACAAGAAAGCCCTGATTAACTATGCCGCAAGACAAATGATCAGCCTCTCCCTCTCACCTGACCCACAATTCAGGAATAAAAAAGTTACCCGAAAGTTTACTGACACACTGACGAGCAGTTCAAAGTTCAAGAAATAGTTTCAGTGAGAACACAGGAAGAGTAATTGAGAAAATATATGCAAATTATTTTTTAAAGGAATCTAATGCTGATCAATTCCACTTTTAAATTCCAGTCTTCTCAGGCCTCCCTAGTAGTGCAAGGGGTTAAGCACTGCACTATGAAGCAATCCACGGCCTCTGCAGCATGAGTTCGATCCCCAGCTGGCCAGAGAGAAACCCACACAGCTAAGCTAAGCAGACCTCTTCTGATTCGCCTGCTGCTCCCCTCAGCAGTATATTTCAGTCAGTCTGCCTGTTCTGTTCCCCACTCTGTCTCTGGTGAATCCTCTTACTCCCCGCATCTCTGGCCTGTACCCCAGCTCTTGTATGCATAAATAAATAAATCTTAAAAAAAAAAAATCTAGTCTTCTTCATTCATCATAAAGCACAAAACTATTCTTACTATATATGCAAGGTCCTGATCTAAGTTTTTTACAGATGAAGAAACAAAGGTACAGAAAGGTTGCCCAACCAAGATCACTTAGCTTAGGCTGACATGTGGCAGAGCCAGGACTCAAACCCAGATAGCCGCCACAACTCTGTTCTCAAGGACGAAACTACAAATATGACAAACATTAATCAAAGGCAGTGTTTGTCTTCATTTTTTTCCCTCTGGAAGTTCCTGGATCCATTAAGATCAGTCACATCCATATAGATGGCTCCCGTATCTCTAATATCCTCATAAGGTCAACAATGGTCTCACTGCTTCAACAAATGGAGAACACTCAACACACGTCCCCTTATTTTGAGTAGATTTTACCTCAAAATACCTTTTGCATTTGATCCTCAAATAAAACTTTTAATGTAGACTTTCCCATTTCTAAGATCAAATTTTAGCAGTGGCTTCCAAATTGGTCCTAACTGTTAAACATTGTATATACCACAAGATCATGTTCCTTTGAGGAGACAGTTCTCAGGCTCAGGGATCCCCTAAGGGCACAGGAAAAATTCCAAAATCTTTAGGGTCTCTACAGTCAGGCATTATAGCATTGCACAGGGTTTGAAGACATCCACCCTTCTAGGCCCTAACCACCCCCAAATCATCCTTTTACTCAGCCTTTTTCATAGAATTACCATTAACTTTCTCCAATATAGCAAAATTATTACTCAGTGGGTTACTGGGTCTTTAAAAATTCACCTTTGAAATATTATAAGTGAAGTTAAATGTGACAGTTTAGAAACTGTATTAAACTCTAGAAAAATAGGTCCTCCTCGGTGGTACAGCGGGTTGAGTGCAGCGCTGTGAAGCTGTCCGCAGGCCCGCAATGCCAGTTCAATTCCTGCCCATTCTCAGCACAGTCCGGGGAGATTCCCACATGGTGCGACAGACCTCTCCTGTGAAACCCGCTGCTCCCCTCAGGAGTGTATTTTGGTCCTTCTGCCTGTTCTGCTCCCTGCTCTGTCTCTGGTGGAGTCTCTCACCCTCCCGCGCCTCTGGCCTGTACCCCAGTGCTTGTATAAATAAATAAAAATCTTAAAAAAAAAAAAAAAAACTCTAGAGAAATAAAGTTTAGAGAAAACTGACAGAGTAGATTCAGGCAAACCGGGTTCAAGTCCTACATCCAGTATTTACTAGCCTTCTAACCTTGGGCAAATTCTTTAATCTGCTTGATGCTCACTTTCTTTATCTACAAAAAGGAGATAAACACTCTCCTCAAAGAGTTACTGAGGGGGTTCCCTGATGGTACAAGGGGTTAAGATGCAGGACGATGAAGCTATCCACAGCCACTGCAGTATGGAGTTTGATCCCTGACCAGGGAGGTGACCCACATGGCACAGCAAACCTCTCCTGTCTCACTCGCTGCTCCCCTCAGCAGTATATTTTGGTGGATCTGCGTGTTCTGCTCCCCACTCTGTCTCTGGTGAATCCTCTCACCAACACCACCCCCCCACATCTCTGGCTTGCACCCCAGCTCTTGTATGCATAAATAAAGAAATCTTTAAAAAAAGACTTACTTAAAGATTAAAGGAGGAAATGAATGACAAAGGATAGGGCTTAAATTAGGTACTTAAAAAAAAGTACTGTTTCTTGGAATAGTTCTGCCATTTTGTTCCAGTAATACATCTAACATGAACATTTGTGCATAATACATAATCCATGTATAATATAGAGGGTCTGAAAAATAGGTATCAAAGATGAAATGATCAGGTAACAAAAATAGCAACTCCTAGAAGGCTATCCCCTCCATAAGGGAAGGACCCTAGAGAAGAGTCATAGTTTTAATGGTTCCCCCAATTTTTCAAGAGAAAGTTCAAACTTATTATTTGATCACATAGAGGGTATCTTCAGTGTCATCTTTCCACCATCCCAACACTAGTTATTTGCTATGGGTGGTTTCAGGCCTCAGTCATCTCTCCATGTGGTTCCTTTTACCTTTACTTTTCTTCAGCTAATTTTCACTCCCACACACCTACTAAAGCTTAAGTCTTGAGTTGAGGACTTTTCGCCACTTCCACCTCCACTATCCTGGTCCATCTTCTCCCCTGTTGTTGCAACTGCCTGCTAACTAGTCCCTCTACTTTAAAGAAACTTACTCATATACTAGCACTCTTCTGTTCACATCCAACAAGGCCCCAGACAACATGGCTTCCACGCTCCCTTTCACCTTTCCAAGTACAGTGGCCTTCTTATTGTTCCCCAAACATGCTCCTGCACCCGTCAACTGGCTGTTATGTTGCACAAAGAGCATCCTGTCTGAATCCCCCCCATATCTGTATGAATCTCAGTTCAATGAGATCTCTATGCAAAAAGTATCCATTACAGGGGGCCTATACATATTTGTATTCAATATCTGTTCAAAGGATGAGTGAATACCTGGCTCCTCAGAGATATCTCTATTTTTCCTCCTCCGTCCCCTCCAAACCCCCCACCCCCGCAAACTGATTCAGATATTCCTCCTCTACTTTCTTAGTGCTTGGTTCATGTCTGCAGTAATATTTACTGTTATAATTATGTAAAAATAAATAATCTTCACTTGACTCTACAACCCCAGTAGTATTACAGTGCCTTGTACAAAAGTAGAGCACTTGATATTTACTGAATAAATGACTGAGAAAGGGAACAACTACTGCAAGGTGAAACTAGAATTTCTTAAAAATCATTTTCCTTTCTGTTTATTACAATTGGATGAACTTCCTTGAGGTATACTACAAGCTCAAGAACAATCTAATATGTGACTCTGAATTCAGACTTTATCTAGTAAAACTTGAATGTCTTAGATTTTAACTTAATTAAAGTGCTTAGTTCTGTGAGCTCACTTAGACTTCATAATATTCAGGGAAAATAATAATCTATTGCTAAAATTCTAATATATAGTAAGTCTTATTACCTCCTTACCTGATGACATCAAAAAAAGAGTACTATTTTGGAAAACTGATTATCGTTGCAGTATTTATTTCCTTTCACTGATGCTGTCCATATATGGTAGTCAATGGATATCATTTTAACAGCATTAGTATCTTACTCTTTCACACAAATATTCCTCAAATGAGTCATATTATTGTAGCAGTAGAGCAACCAGAAGGAGTTAGAAATCAGTGGGGAAGATAAAAATAATATTCCAACACTTATGAAAAGAAGAAATAAAGCAGATATTTGATTTGGTTCTTAAATGTAAATAATTTAATCTCTTTCTCATTCTCCTCCAAAGTTTAGCACAGGTTCCAAAATTCTACAAATAACACAGCAGGAAGTTGAACACGGACACTTCTATTTTTAACCACCATAATCTAATAATAGCTCATTTTACTAAGAGCTGGTAGCAATGATACCAATTACAAATGAAAATTATTTTTATGTTCTTTAACAATATTCTCTTACTCTTCTAAATGAATCAATAAGTTAAACAAAAATAAGCTTACATTCTTCCCATTAGTTTTGGCACCTACACTAAAATCCTACTAACTTTCAGAAGTCTGATTAACTTTATTTTCCCAAATGATTATTTCAAAGTATTCTCCTAACAAATTCTTTAAAGATTTTGTTGTTTGTGCTCTAAGATCAGGTTAAAGTAACTCAACAATCTCAAGTTTCTCTGTATCTTTCCTGGCATTTCAGGAGAAAATCTCTGAAATTTGAAATACAGCAAAGTCAGGAAGGAATTACCTTATCTGAAATAATCAAGCATGTAACTAAATATATGAACACAGTACTCTCTAAAATATTTAAAACCTAGGGCCTCCCTGGTGGCGCAGCGGTTGAGCACTGGGTTGTGATTACAAGAGCCATGTGCAGGGCACTGCTGATTTTCACACAGACATCAGAAAAACTCCTCTACTCGACATGATACACTGCAAAACAGCTTTAGCAACTTGAATGAAACCATTATTTCCCTATTTTTTCTATCCCACAAATATTTTAATCTCCATATTCCCTATATATTATTTATCTGTGACTTTATTAAAACAAAATAGGCTAGTCCAAACTTTTCCAGTTAAAATGGTAGAAGTTTCCATATTACGAACCATTTTTTAGAAACTTAAATAAAGCAAGAATAAGTTTCTTGAAGATTATCTATACTGATTCTGTATTATTATGCTTTTTTTTTTACTATTTTCCTGTAATCACTTTTCTTAATTTACCTAAATTTCTAAATGAGGAAAAAAGCATCAATTTCCATTTAAAAAAGACATCTGGGGTCTCCCTGGTGGTGCAGGGGTTAAAGTCTATCTATCAAACTATCACCAGCCACTGTGGCATGAGTTTGATCCCTGGTCAGGGAGATAACCCACATGGTGCAGCAGCCCTCTCCTGTCTCACCCACTGTTCCCCTCAGCAGTGTATTTCAGCAGATCTGCCTGTTCTGCTCCCCACTCTGTCTCTGATGAATCCTCTTACCCCCACACCTCTGGTCTGTACCCCAGTTCTTGTATACATAAATAAATCTTAAAAAAAAATTCAAAAAGGTATTTGGGATCTGCGCTTGAGAGTATTGCTCTAACTTTGAGCTTTGCTATAATTTTATTGTTTGATTTGCTTTAGTATAGTGTAATAAAAATTTCCATCTTACTATATCTAAGAACTTCAAAGGAATCAAAAAATGTTTGACTCATAGAAAAAAAAAGCATATTGATATTTAACACTAGCACACATACCAAATGGACTGTGAAGTCAGAAGATAACACAATACTTGGATAAGTGCCAATGCCCACATTTGATAAAAAGCTCTTAAGAGCTAAACACAGCCCCAAAGATACCGTGGTGATAGATTTTGAAAATAATTTTAGGCCTCCCTGGTGGTGCAAGGGGGTAAGCACCACACTATGAAGCAATCCACAGCCTCTTCAGCACAAGTTCGATCCCCAGCCAGCCAGGGAGAAACCCACATGACGCAGCAGACCTCTCCTGTCTCGCCCGCTGCTCCCCCTCAGCAGTGTATTTCAGTCAGTCTGCCTGTTCTGTTCCCCACTGGTGAGTCCTCTCACCGCTCTCCTCCCACATCTCTGGCCTGTACCCAGCTCTTGTACGCATAAATAAATAAATCTTTATTTTAAATAAACAGTAGCTACTAGTTAATGCAAACTCATTAAATGTCAGATCAAGGCAACATTTTGTTATATAGGCACAATATTGCACCAAGTACATAAACAGTGTTAAATAATAATCTATGTACCAATCACATTTATATGGATTATGCATTTAACCTTCACAACAACCCTGAATTGTCATTGTTGTTATCCCCATTTTCCAAGTGAAGAAACTTAAACACGGGTACATACAGTAACTTGTCTAAGATCTCACAGACAGTAAGTGACAGAATTGGGACTCAAACTTATGTCTACCTAAATGCAAGAGTCCCTGACTTTAGTCTCTATTTTAACTTCCCTCTCAGTTCACTTCATAGGTAAAAAGCAGAAGTTCAAACTTTGTAAGCTATAACACATGAAGTAATTATCAACTCCTAAAACCTGCATGCAGCTTCTCACACACCCTACCCTCTAGAGTTTTTAAAAGGAAAAAACACTGTACTTTGATTTTACCTGCCATTTTTGTATTTCATATTTAATGTCTACCTGTTATTTTTCTTGGTAACAACCTATGTGTGCCATTTGGTTTTGTGCTCTGACAGAAACCACACACAGCAAGAGCAGTGCAGCAGACAGGCACCAAGGTGCATCTGTCCTCTCACACTGCTTGCTTCTGACCACTTCCCCACCGCAAAAATAGGTGTTCAGCACATTCCTCTAACATGCATCACCTTTCAAGACTAAGAGGGCATTTTCTCCATCCACCTGAAGCTATTTCCTAGGAACTTCATGCAAGTTTTCATAATAGAGAACTCTGAACATGCTGCAATGGTAGATGTGGGGGTATTAGTCAAATAAATGACTATGAAACATAAAAATAGTTCCTTAAAATGCTGCTGTTATTAAGACATTTCACTTTTGATTGTTAATAAAGTCTTATTTTTAAAGAGCAGATAAACGGGTTGATTTTCCTTAATTTAAATCAAGGGTTATGATTTTTAAATGTTCCTAAATTAGTTACCAGATGTTTGGCATGAAGTTATTTCCGGACCATCACAGAATATGCCTTTTTGCCTTTTCTATTGCTTAAAGACCTTCACTATTCAGTTATTACTATAAATAAATAATAAATAACATCTTTCCCCAAGTCATTATTTTCTAAAGTCTAACACAAAAATTACTAATTTTATCTAACTCTCAGTATGCAGAACTATTTTATAAAGATCCCAAGTGTGCACCAAAGGTTATTAAATTACTATAAGAATGATAGATTTAATATAACTTCAAAAGGGCAAGCATTTCAAGTAATTTAATAGAATAGGGTACATACACACACACACACACACACACACACACACAGAGTCCTTTATATGTGGGTATGTTTTTATATTTTTACTATGAAGACAAAACCATTATCTTACTGGATTATTCTAATTTCTTTTCACTCCAAAATTTTCTTTTCCTCACCTTACAAATCCCTTTCACAAAGGTTCACTGTGATTTGTCTTAAATTGACAGTTAAAGAACGTAAGTTAATCTTCCTCATCAGATCTAGTTAGTCTTGCTCCATAACCTTTTCTAGGCACACCTATAAGTTATTTCTCAACTATATTTATTCAGAAAGCTGTCCAATTACAAACCACAGGTCTCCAATCTCACAATAAAATCCATCAAGTCAATATCATATTTTGAAAAAGGACTTGTAAGAACAAGTTAATTCTTATCACTGTTTGCTAAAACAAATTAGACATAAACAAAGAGCATTATATGAAATCTCATGATTGGACAGTCTCTGAAGAGATCATTCAGTCCAAAGAACCATTAAAAATTATGCAGACAACAGGTCTGGAGAGTTTAGAGAAAATAATCTTATTTTAAAGAAAGCGATTGCCTAGAAAAAAATAGAGCAAAACACCAAGCCAGACTCAAGTATTAAAATGAGACTTCTTTTTTAAAAAAGAAAACTGAAAGTTCCTGTTGAAATAACTACTAATAAAAGTGAAAATCTAGTTTGCATTTAACCCAACAAAGTACTTCAAAAGAGTTGTGCAGGAGCCTCCCTGGTGGCACAAGGGGTTGAAATGCAGTACTATGAAGCTACCCGCAGCCACTGCAGCAGGAGTTTGATCCTCAGCCAGGGAGGTGACCCGCATGGCGCAGCAGGCCTCTCCTGACTCGCCCGCTGCTCTCTTCAGCAGTGTATTTCAGTCAATCTGCCTATTCTGTTCCCCACTCTGTCTCAGGTGAATCCTCTCACCTCCCCCCACCCCCCGCCACCTCTCTGGCCTGTACCCTAGTTCTTATGTGCATAAATGAACAAATCTTTAAAAAAAAAAAAAATGAGTTGTTCAGCTTTCTGGTCTATCAGGCTTGGATGAGTAGATGTGAAGGTATTCCATTCACTGTGGGAATGTCTGCAGTTGCTTCCTGTTGACCCGTAAGCCACTGCTGCTTCATTACAGTAAATATCCTCAAAAATTATTAATTCATACCCTAACAATTTTTCTTGTTCGGCTCTTTAAAGATCTTGAAAAGATCATTTTCAAGCACAGTGGAGTGTCACTTTTGCTGCTTTTCTCAAGGAGCAACCCTGGACCAAGAGAGGCAGGACATTTTTCTTAGAGTCCTTGGAGATTATACTGTACCCTTCCCTGAAAACAGCCTGGAGCTTACCCAGATTGAGCGGTCCCTAGGCAGAAAACTCCTTAAAGGTGACATTGTGACTATAGTTTTTTGTGAATGTAACATATGTCAAGATTACAACCCTGTGACAATCATTCCAAAGCATTTCAAGACCTTGCAGAAGTCCTCCATTTATCTTGAAATATCCACTGCAATGAAAGGAATGAAAGAGCAATCAAGTTCATTGTGAAAAGGGGCATGTACTGTACAGATGCTATCAAAACCTCATCCCTGGTTTAACAGTTAAACCCTTACTTAAATTTGTGACCAATAATCCAGACTTAAATCTGTCCTGGGAATATTCATATGTGTACTTAGTTTAACACCTTACTCTCATTTTGAAATTTTTGGTGATCCCTTCTCTTTGAAGGATAATTTTTTGTCTTAAACATTAATTAATAAAACCTCTTTCTGCTTTCACCAAACCTGCCAGGTAGTCTTTTCCTGATTTACAAGTTATCATACTGTCCAACCACCCCATTAGAAACAATGATTTCTAGTATACTAAGTATTTGCCCTCTTGTAGGTAGTATGTTTTATATTAGACACAAGACCTCCTTAAGCACACCTCATAAAGGTAGGTGGTTCTCCAGTATATCTGCCACTGTTTTATAACAGTACCCCCAGGGCTCTATCTCCCTCTGCTTTCTGTAGTGCTTCACTGTCACTTATTCTAACTCTGGTTCACATGTAGTTACTATTACCCCATTACCAAATTCTGAATCCTGGCTTCTATCACCTAAAAGTTGGGTAATTTGGGGAAAGTTATTCAAACTTTTTCTCATATTTGAGGGGAAACTAGTAACAGCACCTAACCTAACTGGCCCCTACGAGAATTAAATGAGATAGTACAAATAAACTTACCAGAATGATTGGTAAATAAATACGACTTATTATTTCAATGCTTCTACTTTCACTTAAAAATGCTCAGATCTCTCTGGCAGTGGCATTTCCCATTTCAGGTCCTGCCTCCAAGGCCCGGACTCCAACCTTTTTCCAAACTCCCCTCACTCCTAACCCACATTTCTGCTTCTGCAGCTCAAACTGTTCCTGCCAACGTCATCTCTTTACTAAATACTGCTCTAAGTCAAAATGCCTACTAATTTATCCTCAGTATGAAAAACACATTTCATATTTAACCACCAAAATGCAGAGCTGGAAAAAATATACGCACATTTCTAAAACCTGTTATTTACACTTGTGACTTTAAGAATACATTTGAATACAAATCCTTCTCACTTCTTCAGACCATTCTATTAGAAAATTTAACAAAAAATTTTTAATGTTCTAAAAGAATCAGAATCAACCTTATTGAATGCAAAAGCCATAGTTTACCAAATCAAATTTAATGAGTTACTTGTTACTGATATCTTAGGTGCACTTTAGAGGAGCATGACAACACAATGTCAATTGTATTAGTATTATAAATACAAGGTTGTTCTCACAATCTACAGAAATTTGACAAATAAAAAGTTTCCAAGTGGTAAATGTAATAAATGTTGCCTGTCAGTAAATTCTTTACTTTTTCACTAAAAAAATTTTAATAGGGCCTCCCTGGCAGCACAAGGGGGTAAATCTTAGCATTATCAAACTATCAGCAGCCACTACAGCATGAATTTGATCCCTGGCCAGAGAGCTGACCCACATGGCGCAGCAGACCTCTCCTGTCTTGCTCCCCTCAGCAGTGTACTTCAGTAGCTCTGCCTGTTCTGCTTTCCACTCTGTCTCTGGTGAATCCTCTTACCCACCCCCACACCTCTGACATACACCCTAGTTCTTGTATGCATAAATTTAAAAAATGTAATACAGGGGTTTCCTAGGGATTAGGGATTAAGTCTCAGCACTATCAAGCTATATAGGCAGCCACTGCAGCATGAGTTCCATCAGGCCAGGGAGCTCACCCACATGGTGCAGCAGACCTCTCCTGTCTCTCCTGCTGTTCCCCTTAGCAGTGTATTTTTGTGAAACTGCCTGTTCTGCTCCCCACTGTCTGTGATGAATCCTCTCACCACCTCCCCCTCAACCCTGCGTCTCTGGCTTACAACCCAGTTCTACACAAAAATAAAAAAAAATTTAAAAATAAAATAAAGGGCCTCCCTGGTGGCGCAAGGGATTAGGCACCACACTATGAAGCAATTCACAGCCTCTGCAGCACGAGTTCGATCCCTGGTGGGCCAGAGAGCAACCCACATGGCGAAGCAGACCTCTCCTGTCTCGTCCGCTGCTCCCCTCAGCAGTGTATTTCAGTCAGTCAGCCTGTTCTGTTCCCTACTCTGTCTCTGGTGAATCCTCTCACTCCCCGCATCTCTGGCCTGTACCCCAGCTCCTGTATGCATAAATAAATAAATCTTTAAAAAAATAAAATAAAAATTTTAATGTATAAGCTAAATGTCACATATACAACAGACTGATAAGTAAATGTATTGATATTAAAATAAGCCAATACAGGAGATTCTGAAGAATCAAATTTTCCTCAAGTTTATCTAAAGAAATTATGACAAGAAGAGTTCAGTCACAAATCTTGTCTTGATTTCTGTTTTCCGCTCCTGACTCTTTAGAATTCAATTGTTCAACCCACTAAAGCAAGGACCCAGTGTTATGGCACAGCAACATTTTCTGGCATCATGTCTAAGGGCAAAAGAACATTTTGCCTCTGTGACTCTCCTAGTCAAAGAACCTGTTTGTCAATGAATCATTTTACTCCTCTCCCTGCCTCCAAGAGTCCCTCCTCTCCAAAGACTGCTTTTTAAGAAACTCTATAATACAGCTACCAATATTATGGTCACTTTGTTGGGCAGGGAGATAGATGAGCTGTGAGGGAAAAGGCCATTGTGGCTGCTAGGGCTGCCAATTCCTGTCATTCCTTCTGTGCCCTGACTCAGCAAAAAGGGGTTTTAAAGCGAGAGTGACTGAAGGAAAGGGAAAGGGAATGGTCAGAAATCCTAAATGCTGTACTTCCTGATGCTAGGCATGGGATTGCATCTTACCTGGGGAAAGAGAATCTTTTCCTAAAATGATTAGATGATCTAATTCGTGGGTCCTAGCCAAGAAAGCAGTCGGATAATAGTTTACAACTAGAGGAAGGAACTAAACTTTGACTTAGTAGCTACTTTGCATTAGAAATTAGACACTACATATCTACTGTATTATTTCCTTTGTAATCTTTCTCTCTATAGTAAGAGGCATTGTTATTCTCCATAATGTGGACAAGAAAAACGGCAGATTTATATAAACTGCCAAATAAGAGGCAGAAAAAAATATATTTTAAAGCTTGTATTTTGTTTAAAAGTAGGAAATGCTTTCAAATACACATGGCTAGATCCAAAAAAGATTCTTTGGCATTTATAAATTGATACCGTCTAGTTACTCTCAAGGTAGAGTGAATATTCACTTTAAATGAGGGTTCAGATCACTGTAGCTTGGCTTCACATCCAAGCCACAAAAGAAAAGGAAAACTTCAACTCTGAACACCTGAGACAAAGAAACCAGTAGAATAAAACACAAGCATGTCAAAATTAACCAAACTAAGAACTGAAATTGAAAACTCATTGGTTTTCAGTTCTAGCCCATTTATGAATGACTCAACAGGGTGATGGTGTGACATGTCCCCCCACCCCATGAAACTGGATAGAAAATTAGCATCCCCAATGCTCCAGTTTCTCTAAAAGAACTGTCACTGCTTATACAGGAAGTTTCCTTGCACACAAGCACTGCGGACAGCATTCTCACTCACCTGAGGGCGAGTTCATCATATTCTGCTGCACTGGGGGACTGGTGGGGGCCGTGACGTTCATCTGGGAGAACATGGCCTTCCTAGGGTCTTGCCATGTGGTTGTCTGATCGATGTGACTAAGACAAAACAAACCACTGTGTTAGATAACAAACATCAGATCCTAAAAACAAGCCCAATCCCACTTATCAAAATAGGGTGGACACATGTCTAATGGGAGAGGGCTAAACCAGCTGCAAAAGCACCTCATCATTTCACCTGCCACCTGACTTCCACCAGTACTCTGCAAACGTTTCATCCTTATATCTCTCAACTTTACCTCTTAAGAGCTTCACTGACAATTATTACGTAGTTCTAATTTCAAAACAAAAAGTGAATTATAAATTTATGTGACCAAAATCCAAAATTTATAAAACACCCACTTTTTCTCTTCCAGAGCTAAGAAAAACAATTAACATACAATTTTTTAATCTAAAATCCTTCAGGTAAAGCAAAAAAAGATACCAAATGCTAATAACAACATATATTACAAATTCATTATCTTCTGAGACTGTCAAATACCTTTGTTATTTGCTGAATAAAACATTTATTTTTTGTAAAGATTTATTTATGCATACAACAACTGGCATACAGGCCAGAGATGTGGGAGGTGAGAGGATTCGCCAGAGACAGAGTGGGGAACAGAACAGGCAGATTGACTGAAATACACTGCTGAGGCAAGCAGTGGGTGAGACAGGAGAGGTCTGCTGCACCATGTGGGTGCAGCCTGGCCAGCCTGGGATCAAACTCATGATGCAGATAGCTTCAAGGTACTGTACTTAACCCCTTGCACCACCAGGGAGGCCCCTGAGTAAAACATTTAAACATTTTTCTGCATTCTGTTAGCCTACTGCAAAATATCTTGTATGTATATATGGAGGTTTCATCTGTAAAACTGGGTATGAAAACAGTGGGTTTTTTTCCAAAGATTTATTTATTTATTTATCTATTTATACAAGCACTGGGTACAGTCAGACGCGCGGGAGGGTGAGAGAATTCACCAGAGTCAGAGCGGAGAGTAGAGCAGGCAGACTGACGAAGTACACTGGTGAGGGGAGCAGCAGGCGGCAGGAGAGGTCTGCGAGCCATGTGGGACCCTCGGGATGGAACCAGCACTGCAGAGACTGCAGGCAGCTTCGCAACCCAGTACTCAACTGCTGCACCACTGGGGAGGCCCTGAAAACAGTTTTAAGACTACAAAGTAAGCATAGTTTCTGGTATATGAGCACAAAGTAAATTAGTTTTTTTTTCTTCTAGCAAACCTTGTTTCAGTAAAATAAAAACTAAAAATACCATGCATATGAAACTAAAAATCATCCTGAATAAATAGCCAAAGAGGTACTCAAAGATGTATGCATAAAGTTCTGTTTAGTATAATTTGTAAAAGCAAAAATTTGAAAGCCAGTTAACAGCCAATGATACACATTAAATACTGTTATAATATAATTATTGAAAATATTTTAGGATATTTAATGACAGGGCCTCCCCAATGGTGCAGCAGGTTGAGCGCAGAGCTGTGAAGCTGTCCGCAGCCTCTGCGATGAGGGTTCTAGGCAGACCTCTCCTGTTACTCCTCTCAGCAGTGCTTTTGGTCCGTCTGCCTGTTCTGCTCCCTGTTCTGTCTCTGCTGAATCCTCTCACCCTCCTGTGCCTCTAGCCTGTACCCCAGCTATTGTATAAATAAAAAATAATTTTTTAAAAAAAGAATATTTAATGACATACTATATTCATAATACAGTTTAATTTGTAAAATAGTGTATATTGAGGCTGTCCAACTGTGTATAAACTGAAAACATACGGGAAGGTGGGACATCAAAATGTTTCCAGTGTTTACTTTCAGATGGCAAAATTATAGAACTCTGCTTTGCTAGGTTTTCCTAACGTATTGTCACAAATTCATTATTTTTTTAATGGGAGGAGGGAGAGAAGAGTTATATTAAAAAATGAAAACCGGACACCCCTGGTGGTGCAAGGGGTTAAGCACCACACTATGAAGCAATCTGCAGCCTCTGCAGCACAAGTTCAATCCCTGGCCAGCCAGGGAGCAACCCACATGGCACAGCAGACCTCTCCTGTCTTGCCTGCTGCTCCCCTCAGCAGTGTATTTCAGTCAGTCTGCCTGTTCTGTTCCCCACTCTGTCTCTGGTGAATCCTCTCACCCCCACCCCCGCATCTCTGGCCTGTACCCCAGCTCTTGTACGCATAAATAAATAAATCTTTTTTTTTTAAAGAAAACCAAATCATGCTTTGTATGGCTATGTAAATTTTAAATTTGAGTTTTGTCTATATACACTCCAACATTTATTTCAGCACTATTTACAATAGCCAAGAGCTGAAACAACCTCAGTGCCCAGTGACAGATGAATGGAAAAAGATGTGGTACACATACACATGTAATACTCTCAGTTATAAAACAAAAATAATAGATGAAATCTTTCCATTTGTGACTACATAGATGGATACTGTAGCAAGTAAAATAGGTCAGACAGGAAAACAAACACCATATGATTTAATTTATATATGGTACATAAAGAGAGAAAACAAATAGATGAACTAAATAAAAGAATCAATTTTTGAGACTATAAAATCAGTTAGTGGTTATCAAAAAGAAGGGGAAATGGATTGGTAAATCAGATAAAAGGAGACAATTTCATGGTGAAAGACAGAGTTGGACTTTCAGTGGTGAACTTTCTGAAGTATATACACATTGATTTTTAGTGACACACCAGTACCACTTAGGTTATAATACAAGGTGACTTTAAAAAAATCTGAGTTTTCTCTTCTTTAATCACCCAATGCATAACTGTGTAAATGTTAAGGAAATGACAACTTGTCATTAACTTTCCTGAAATGGAACCAGAATGCTATCCTATCAATAACATTATCTGGTCAAAAACACGGTAAGAAAGAATCATAGACTATTGCTAGAATGGGCCTTAAATATTATCTACTGGAGATGGGAGACTTCTTTTAGGTCCAACTCGAGCAGAATGGAGACAAAAACTGGGAGGACAAGAATATAGAAAATTTGTACACTTTAGAATGACAACAGTACCTATCTTTTCAAAGCTATTACAGATCAACTAAAAATGCTAAAAGAAAGTGCTGATTTAAGGAGAGTTACATAACTTCACTGGTCATAGATGCTGTTTAGCAGCAGTTCTGGCATTTGCTCAAGAGTAGATATTGGGGGGAGGGGAGGGGGAAAGAGTAGATATTAAAGCCAATACTTCAAGTTTGCTATGTAAGCACCTCATTTTAAAAGATCAAATCCTTATCAAGCCCGCAACAGCTTATTCTTTTCCCTCTTCCCCATGAGTCATGAACAAATTTGACAACATAATGTTCTTCAGATACACAGAGCTTCTCCACTCTATTATGTTAAGAAACTAGGAAAGGGAATAGACAGTAATTCATTATTATCAGCTTTTAAATTCCAACAAAAGGATATGCCACTGCCTACTCTCTGTCTCCTAAAACCCCTAACCTTGGGCGGGGGTGGAAGTGGGTGGGGGGGGTAGTGGTAAAGTAGATGAAGGAGGGATACTGGAATCAAGTTCCAGAAGCTGATTGCTGAATGCTCTCATCTAACTATTGAGTTTCTCTGAAAACTAAAAACAAAAACCATATTAATCCTTTTATCACTATATAGGGTTCCACCCAGAATGGGGAGAGACCCCATTCTGACAACTACACATAACCACATAAATACTGGGGTTCTGAATATAGAGAATGTAGTTTTACTGTTTTCAAAAAAAAAAATCAATTATTTTGCTGAAATTTTAGTATACAAATGCTAAATTTTCAACCAAAAATTTGTTGAACCCTCAGTAAGTTGGAGTCCTATAGAGCTGTACTATGTTTTCTCAGTTAATGTTTCATGTACTTAAAGATCTACATCTCTTTTTGGAATAAAGATGCCTCTGTCCAAACTGTCCAACTATGAAAGAATGCAACCAAGCATTTAGATACCGAAGGAAATGTGAAATTAAATTAACTTTAGAATTTGTTTTCACTTATTCTATAAGACTAAATTATGAAAAAGTATTTTCCTATAAGTCAATTTGCAACAGTGTACCAAAAAAATGCACTATTTTTTATCATAAGAACAAGAATCCTTATAAAAACATTTCATACCACAAAGAGGTATTTACACTAAGACCAAATAAAGAGTATGCGAGTATCACTCATACCCAGATAGCTGCATGTTTTCCTCGCTCATCTCTTTTTGTTCTTGCTCAAATATCATAGTCCCAGAAAGTCTTCCTTACTAATATAGCCAGGTCATCTAAAATCTACCCTTTCCAAAGTCCCACTCCTAATTGTGTGCTTTATTTTTGTGTAAGAATTCTTCAGCATTACCTGACATTTCATTTATTTGCCCATTTCCTTCAACTAAAATAAGCTCCAGAGCCTCCCTGGTGGCCCATGGGTTATGGCTCAGCACTAGCACCACGACAGCCTGAATCTGATGCCCAGCCAAGGAAATAACCCACATGGTACAGCAGACCTCTCCTGTTTTACCTTCTGCTCCCCTTAGCAGTGTATTTCAGTAGATCTGCCTGTTCTGCTCTCCACTCTGTCTCTGGTGAATCTTTTCAGCCCCTGCATCTCTGGTATACACCCCAGGTCTTCTATGCAAAAATAAGTACATTAAAATCTTAAAAATATAATAAGCTCTAAATTGGAACTTTTATTCATTTTATTAACTACTATATTTTCAATGAATATAAGTGTTAGTATGTATTTTCCAGGAAATATTTTTTTTCTTTTCTGTGCTAACAATACAAACTTTCTCCCGAAGTTCTTATGGTTTTATTGACTTTAACACCCATCTTTTCCAAAAATAAAATTATAAGGCCCACTAGTCCTGGCAATAAGGAGTTGACTGGTGACAATGGCAAGAACGATTTCAGTGTCATGCTGTGGATACAGTGAGTAAGCAAATAAACCTAGTTGTACAAAATGAGAAAATACATAAATACTTGGAAAGATATGGGTTTTTGCCTCTCTTCCCTTTCCCCACTGCCCATCTCGCCCAAAAGGCAGAGACAGAAGGGATTAATAGAAACAGAGTTACCTAAGATGTACTAAGGGATGACTCAAGAGTTAAGTCTCCATCAGAGTGGAAAGGAACAGAATATAGACATAGCTACAAAGACAGGGTTTCCACTCTACCAAGGTGCATAAGCACTTCTGCTGGCTGTGAAAGTATACTTCTCAAGAGATATGACATATGATTAAGAGGCCTGGTCTTACTGGTACTGCTGCTATGCAAACAAACAATTAAGGGACTTGCACAAGGTCACATACCCAGTATGCAACAAAACTGCATCTGGTAACCAGCAATTCTGAAAATAATTTCTATACTAGACACACATGTGAAAGGATAATGTAAAAAGATATAAATTCTTTGTAATGTGTATTAAATAACAAAGATGTTGCAAAAATACCAAAGGGGAATAAAATAAAAAAGCACAGGGTATTAAAGATCAATAAAATTCCAGAATAATACAAAACACAATTTCTGTTATCACTGGAACATAAACTTCTTAAAGGAAATGAACTTTGGGAAAGGGCTCAAAAAATATTTGCTGGGCTTAATGAACACCAAAGCAGTGAGCATTATTCAGAAAAGGGGAGGTTAAGAGTTCACATCAATGCCAATCTGAAAAACAGTTTGAAAAGAGTTTTACTGCTCAAACAACACTGATTCTTAAAAAGGTGAAATTATAGTCTCAGAACTATTGCCGCTAAGGCCTGAGTTCAATCCCTGGGCAGATAACTAACCCACATATGGCGCAGCAGACCTCTCCCGTCTCACCCACTGCTCCCCTTAGCAGTGTATTCAGTAAATCCACCTGTTCTGCCCCACTTTGTCTCTGGTAAATTGTGTGTCCCCCACCCCTGCCACCTCTGGCCTACACCCCAGTTCTTCTACACAAAAATAAATCTTTAAAAAAAGTTTTTTTAAAATGATGAAATTATAAATAACACAATCAAAATATATAAACCAAGAAAATAAATCACACAAAAGTCAAACAGTATTTTCAAAGTTAAAAATGAGTAATTATGAATAATAGAAAACAATCAAAGAATTTCATTAACCTGGGGTCTTGTCTAGCTGCTAAACATACTATAGAAAAATAAGAAATGTGAAATTGTACTGCCCCTTTAAGATATGCAAATATTCACTGCTATTACTTTGGGAAAGGCAACTTGGATTTATGACCAAGATAAGCCCTATGATCTCACTTTAGAGCAGCTACGGCTGGGAAATAATGTCAAAGTTTAGCTGATGAAACACAAGGAGCTGTACTCTGACCAAAGCCCATGTGCTGACTTTGGTCTCTTATTTCACAGTGCAGAATTTTGTCTTATATACTCGGTGACTTAGCAAAATATTAAACATAAAAAAGGGTAGAATTCCTCAGTAATCATTAGAAAATTAACTTTTTGCATAGTCACTTTGCATGATTTTTGCATAATCAATTTAATTGGGGGCGTGGTATACAGAAATGTTTTAACAGCTTTCTATTGTGTGAGATGTAAATCCCATGAAACTCAAACCTGAATATTGAGCACAGGGAATTCTGATCATGTAACAATACTGTGACATCTGCAAATACCTAGGGAAACCATGGGACATAAAATACTATGTGAAGGTAACTGTGGGGAGACCCCAAGAGCTCATTCCTCCAGGACCCCAGCTGAGAAAGGTTAATGTACCATTTAAGTCATGAGTCTCTCACATAGGTGAAGAAAAACAAAAACAAAAACCTACAACTTGTTGAGATTAAGTAGTATGACCAAAGCAACTTACCTGTACATAGCAGAGCTGGGATTTAAACTCAGAAATAAATTATGCAAAATGTGCGCCCTATTATAATAGACTCACCTACACCCTCCCCTCCTCCAACCTTGCAATAAGTACAAGGAGACAGCAATTTCCTTGGCAACACCCTTAGTAGGATAAAAACCCAGGATCACATTCTTTGCATCTCTCCCACTACTCAAATATAAAGGGAATACGATAGTGAGGAGTTCCCAGGCATTTTAGGTGGGACCAGAATGGTTAAGAGTGTCTTCTCAAAGAGATCCCTTGCATTAATCCAGGACACTGAAAAAAGGAAAAAATAGCTGTGTGTAGGTCAAATTCTGAAGGTCAAAGAAATATACTACATTTTCCCACGATGAGACACATGTGCTGCCTCGCTATTGAAACCCTGGATTTTACTGTATAGGAGTAAAGCTGCCAGTTTCTGCTATCTGCCCTCAGAATGATGTGGCTCTTCCATGACAGAGATTGGGCACCATCAAGGCTCCCCTGCCCAAGGACAGAAACCTATCACAACAGTTCCCATTCACTTCTCAGAACAATCCTTCCTTAACAACTGAGAACACAGGCTCAGAAAAATGGAGTAACTAAATGACCTTAAGTCACACTGCCAATGAGTGGCATGTTGGTCAGGATAAAACTTCTCTTAGCTTCTAGTTTAGTGCTCTTTTCACCCCATTTTACTGGTCTCTAAATAGAGAAGGAATCTGCAAAAAGTAAGTTACCACTCTAGCAGAATAGAATTTTTTCTGGGAATATAATTTAAAAAGAGAATTAGATTACTTTTAAAATGCTTTCTTTTTTAGATTCATCAACTATTAAGATTAATGCAAAACTAGCAAATAAACTCTTCCATAGAAACAAAAAGACATCCATTTTATAAAATGTACAATTATTAGAGGATGTTAACTGGTTAATCAGTAAAAAGACAAGTTAGTTATGGTAGTATTACACTCACTATTTCTACCCCTTTAAATTGGAGGTTTGCAGCTCTAAAAAGTTATGTTGACTTTTTGTTCTTCCTACTTTGTTTCTTCCTTTATAAACAAGATTTTTGGTTTATTAAGATACAGATAAGGGGCCTCCCTGGCAGTGCAAGGGGTTAAGCACAGCACTATGAAGATATCTGCTGCCTCTGCAGCACAAGTTTGATCCCTGGCCAGCCAGAGAGCTACCCATATGGCACAGTAGGCCTGCTGCTCCCCTCAGCAGTGCATTTCAGTCAATCTGCCTGTCCTGTTTCCTACTCTGTCTCTGGTGAATCCTCTCACCCCCTCCCCCATACCTCTGGCCTGTACCCTAGTTCTTGTATGAGGAAGGAAGGGAGGGAGGGAGGGAGGGAGGGAGGGAGGGAGGGAGGGAGGGAGGGAGGGGAGGGGAGGGGAGTAAGGGGAGGGAAAGGGAGGAAGGGGGAGAAGGGAGGAAGGAAGAAAAATTAATACTGAGTCCATGGCACTCATTTAAGGGGCACTGAGCAAGATAAAGGGAAGTAGGTTTTACAGTGCTAGAAACACTGATGACTGATTATTTCCTCAAAATTTATAATTTTATGCTGTTAACAAGTATAAGCACTAGAGAAGATAATGTGGTTTAAGTAAAAGAAATTTAATGACTAACATTGATATTAATACTGTGATAAAGTATAGAGATCTTACAGAATGGCTAACTAATAACAAGATCCACAGCAGATCCATTATGCACACTTAAGTTTGAGAAGCATTGCCTTCAAAGTTGATGGCACTGTATTTTGAGCATGTCCAGAGGGTAAATATTTGCATGCATTAACAAATATATGGTTTATATCTTAAAGAAAGTAAAGTGGTAAAAATTAAAGAAAGTGGTAAAAATCTGTGGTAAAAATTCAAAGTTTAGTTTCCCTCATTACTACAGAAGAGTACAGTGACATCAATCAGCCACTGATAGTGCCACATGAAAAAATACTTGCATCACAGGGCAATAGAATTCTTATGCATCATTTGATGCACTGGTAAAAGTTTACTCCTTCAAATCTACTCTACTTTTAATTAAAAAACAAAGAGCACTGCAACCTTTTAAAAGCACTTTCATATTACACGGGCATTTTGATTTAGAGCAGTGGTTCTCAATTTAGAACTTACGAGGGAGCATTTCCAGCAATCACAGTCAGACAAACATCTCATGGACAGAGGGTACTCAACCCTAGGTTCCCTGCAACACAGCAGATGGTCTTCCTGAACTTCTGAATGTCTTGAAGGAGGACATTCATGTAGGTTAAACCACAATTAGGCCCTTCGTGGTGGCGTAAGGGGTTAAGAAGCAACCTATGAAGCTATCCACTGCTACTGCAGCAGGAGTTTGATCCCTGACCAGGGAGCTACTCACATGGCGCAGCAGACCTCTCCTGATTCGCCTGCCACTCCCTCAGCTGTTTGTTTCAGTACATCTGCCTGTTCTGTTCCCCAATTTGTCTCTGGTGAACACTCTCACCCCCCACACCTCTGGCCTGTACCCCAGTTCTTGTATGCATAAATAAATCTTTTTTTAAAAACCATATTTACATAAAGCTCCAGTTTTACACAGACCAGATATGTTTACACAATTTTAATTATATACCAAGTTTTTCCAGAAAGTAAGCAATCATATTTAGCTTTCTTTGGAAATTTGTTAATAATATAACCTTTTTGGGCTTTCCTGGTGGTGCAAGGGGGTATGTCTCAAGCACTGTGAAGCTATCCACAGCCACTGCAGCATGAATTCAATCCCCAGCTAGGGAGGTGACCCACATGGAGCTGCAGACCTCTCCTGTCTCTCCTGCTGCTCCCCTCCAGCAGTGTATTTCAGTACATCTGCCTGTTCTGCTCCCCATTCTGTCTCTGGTAAATCCTCTTACCCCAGGCACCTCTGGTCTGCACCCTAAATCTTAAAAAAAAAAAAAAAAAAAAAACCTTTTTTATACAATTACATTATCAACAGCAATGCTCCCTTGGCATTTAAATTACTTACTCAACATGCTTAATTTTTATCCACAACTGTCATGTTCTTGGTGATTATACATACAGATTCATGAATTTTTGACTATTTCGTTATGACTTCCAATAAATGCCCAAGCATTTATATATTAAACATACATATTATTTTCTCACAAATGACTTTATTTCTCCCTGATATTATATAGATTGTTATATAATACTGAATTTTCAAAATTATGTACTCCATTAAATTGTATAACATGAATTTCATTTTAGAATAAACTCTTCATAAAACACTTCTTATTCAAAGGGGCTGCTGGGACAGTGAGGGTTAAGAACCACTGGATTAAGACACTAGAGGCTATAAATAGAGAGCATTTTTATAGCATAAGCTGAATGGTCTTTCCCATGAGATCATGAACTTATGAAGAGTAATAATCGTACCCTCCCAACCTGTCTACTATATTCCATACATGAACACAATGCTTTAGAAAGTGTTTCAATTACCACTGATGAATTCAAAGTTTATTCTATTGAGTTATTCTTTAAGTACCAAGGAATACCATAAGGAACACCGTAATGCTAAATCACAAATCCATCAATAAACATATGGGGTGTAGCTGACTGTGGGTAATGAATTAGCTAAAATTTGAAAATAATGACAAAAAAATCCAACCTCAGAGTAGTGAGAAATATAACAAACATTTCAGTCTAAGGCATTGCATGCAAAGCACGTAGTTGTCCATAGATAACAGTGAGAACACACAGGTGTGACTAGATCTTGTTTGAAGGGGGAGACTTGGAGGGAGAGAGAAAGGAGTTTAAGTGTCTTCTCAAACTTCCTGTCAATTTGTAAAATGCTGGAATCTTGGTTAAAATGTAATATTAGCATCAATATGAATATATAAACTATATAAACTTAGGCCTAACCATACTGTGTTTGTGGTTTGTCCCCACTTCATAATCCACTTTTAAAAATGCTTTTTCTAACCCTAAACCTTTGCATAAAATCCCTACAGCACAATATTAAATTGTACCTTCATAAAGCTACAAAACAGGTATTTTCCAAATCCACCAAGATTCTGTAATGACAGATGGCACAATTTAACTGGAACAATATAACATATCTATAAATTTTATCCACATAAAATTAAACAATGCACTGGATAAGTGTTTAATCTCCCAACACACCTTCCAAACCTTTTTTGTAATATTGCCACAGAGAAAAACAATCAATTTATTTATTTTTAATTGCCAAGATGGACCTGCTTAGACACTGATAAAATCCATTTTTATGAACTCATCTTTGCTGGCTGGGCTTACAATTCGACTGTGTTATAGAAATTGTTAGAAATTCCTAATTTTGCCCAATAAAGGTAAAAAAGATAAAATGACAGAAATGTTACCTGCTTTTATGTTACAGCCATCTGCACAACTAAACTATCACCATCTCTGAAGGAAATGAGAAAAATCTGTATTTAAATATGAAGTATCTAATGAGAAGCCAAGTGATTCAACTAATGCAGTATTTTTTATTAAGAAAGGTTGACTTTCGGGCCTCCCCCGGTGGCGTAGCAGTTGAGCGCTGGGCTGCGCGGCTGCCTGCAGCCTCTGCAGCACCAGTTCATTCCCTGCCGCCGGCGAGGGTCCCACAAAAAAAAAAAAAAAAAAGGTTGACTTTCAAGAATCAACAGAAAATAAGACTAAAGTGGAAAACCAGTAATAATACAAACTAGTTGTGTGAAATGTAGAACATTAAAATTTCTGTATCCTTGTCAGGCCCCCAAGACACTATGATGTCAAGTGTGGTTCTAAAATCTAGAGTGGGCAGTCCGCCAGGATTTATTGCTCACTTATCAAGCCCATGTTTGTTGTGCAAGTGTTATTTATAGAGTCACATGCTGGAGGCTGTTCCAAGCTAGTGAAACCTACAGGCTTAATTGAATCTAGGAACAATGATACTTTGTTCCATCTAATCCTTCTAGGAGCTACACTTCCTAAGCCACAATCATATGCTTTTTATATTTGTACATATCTACCATGAAGTATTTTTAGAACTCTCAAATGTTCAGATATGTACATACTAAAATTTCTTGATAAGGATGAGAAGACTTACATACTTTTTGCCTCTGTGATAACACTGCTTATATTATTGTAAATCAAAATCTTAAATTGAAATAATTGGGCTATCACTAAAGACTATTAAAATGGGTTAAAATATGAGTAAGAGCAAGCAGAAAATATAGGAGTAAATATAACAATTGTTAACACTCCACAAACTGTACAAATACTGTAATCTGACCCTTTAGCCTTAAGTTGAACAAAATTAACATACACTCAACAAGCATGAAACCAATTTAAAACGACTTTACCTTATCACCATAGATGAATTCTATCTCCCCTTGGAAATGAGTATTCCCCAAGGAAGGAGTAAGGCTGGAACAGTTATAGGAATGATGCCAAAATTCAAGTGGAGACTTCCAAAAACACAAACATTCTCTGTCTTCATCTCAGATGGCTTTTACCTGCCCTTATTTCATGATATAGAAATTGACAGATGTCATCACAGAATGAACTGTCAGTTTTCTTAAGAGAACAAAGGAGAGAAATCAAGTCTCTTGACTCTCATTTATAGGGTCTACCTAACAGCTTTCATAATATTAACCTTAAAACAGAGGATGGGCAAAGCTATGATCAAAAAAAAGCTCTGAGAAATTTTAAGACACTGAAAATCTACAAATATTATTCAAAATGTGGTCCTGAACCACTTGTATAAGAATTACCTGGAAGATTTATTAGTTCTTGGAAATTTTAAAGCATAATAATTGATCTAATAATTGTATACAATCTTTCATAATCTGAGATTCTTACATTATTTACCCACAAGAGCCAGATAAGAAATCCAATTTCTTCAAAAGGCTTATTTCTCACATATTCCACTGTTTTGCCTAAACTGATATTACATATAAAAGACCTTGGCACTATTATCTCTTACATTTGGTAATAATCAATGTAGGAGTGGTGGGGGGAGAAATTGTGAAGACAAGAAAACAAATGAGGGCTTCCCCTGGTGGCGCAGTGGTTGAGCACTGGGCTGCGAAGCTGCCCACAGCCTCTGCAGTGCCGTTTCGATCCCTGGCTGCAGGCGAGGGTCCCACATGGCGCGACAGACCTCTCATGCCGTGCCCACTGCTCCCCTCAGCAGTGTATTTCATCAGTCTGCAAGTTCTGCTCCCTGCTCTGGCTCTGGTGAATTCTCTCACCCTCCCACGCTTCTGACTATACCCAGTGCTTGTATAAATAAATAAATAAATAAATAAATCTTTAAAAAAAAAAAAAAAGAAAAGAAAAAGAAAACAGATGTGTTGAATATCAATTCTGACCTCATTTGCCATGACATGACTTAGGCCTGCCCTCACTCCAGGATCAAAAAGAGACAGGTTTAGGCAGCCAAACAAAGCTATAATCAGCTTCCTCTCATCAGACACTAGTGGCTTCCAAATAAGGATCTGTTCAGTGAACTGGCTTATGTTTCTACTTTGAGGAAAGCACATTTAGTTACAAATCTAGCGCCACCCTCAGAGCATATTTATGGTTATATTCACGTTTTCAACTGCTATCAATACAACAGGAATTCAGCCACCCAAAATACTGACATAGGATGAGTCTAGAAGCCTGGGAAATATTTCTCAAATGGTGAACCTCCAAGAAGGCCACTCTCAACCCCAATGTTCCAACAAAAATTATTACTTTACTTTAAACAAAGTTTGATAACACTGTAAAACATCTTCAATCATCCAAAAAGATTCATATTAAAATTAGCAAAATAACTCTGGAGGCAACAACCAACATCTAAAGTTAACGTTTTTATGTAGTCTATACCACAGTTTCAGAAAGAATACAATGCAAATCAAACAATAAGAGATGGTTTCTGTACAAATAATTAGGAAGCATATAGTCTTACTAGATCTTAATTGCATTTCATTAGTTGTTTCATAAAACCTATCTGGGGTGTTTTTTGGTGTTTGTTTTTTTCCTGTTTTCTTACTGAATAGTTAGATATCATGTTAGGGG
Source organism: Talpa europaea (assembly GCF_964194135.1). Taxonomy (NCBI): domain Eukaryota; kingdom Metazoa; phylum Chordata; class Mammalia; order Eulipotyphla; family Talpidae; genus Talpa; species Talpa europaea. The sequence continues at coordinate 37,926,373 of NC_140079.1, forward strand.
ATATTACTTAGATAATTTCGAAATTTTGATAATGCCTTCAGAGGTTCCAGAATCTAAAGAGAAAGCAGGAAACTGTTTATTTAACTTGAGGCTTAACATACCCAACTTCAGTGGAGTCATTGGACTTTTCTGGACCTGGGCTTCAGCAGCCATGATGTATGGCAGGCCACCATTAAATAAGAACCAATACTTTACTTTTTGAATCCCTACTGTGCTAATAAAATAAAACCGAGCATTTTATTCATGTAACCATTTTTTAAGTGAATAAATTAGTATCTGTTGACAACACTTGGAAAACTGTCCTGAATGGAGTGACAGAACCACTTAGCTAAATTAAGGTTATTGGTAATAATTAGTAATAAATGAGGACTAATGTATGTAAAGCTACTACAGGTGGCAGGTTGCCAGATCTATGTATTTTATATGTGGCAAAGGATTCTTGCATTTATAGCCAAGTAGGCACCTGCCTTTCCTCTACCTTTTAAATTTTCATGCCATAGTGCTTTTTTTTTTTTTTTTTTTTTAAGAAAATGCTAGGGTTTGGACATACAGAATACTAGCCAGTCTACCAATGTTAAGTTATAAATACAGATTAAATGTCTCCCTCCTACCTCTTCTGGGCTTAACATGTTCATAAAAAAGAACAGAAAAATCACTTAAATTTCCTAGCTCACCAGAATCAAAACATTTGTTCTGGTGAAAACGAAAATTCAACGTGCTTTTATAAGTTGCAGTTGACATGTGATCCTGCCAGTGAAAATAAAATGTTGTTCTTTGAACCTTTCAAGTTAAGTATGAAATTCAATTATACTACGTATATTAGCATCTTTTGAGGGGGACTTTTCTGGATATTGATGGAAAATGTTGTAAATAGTCACCAGTCATGATCATTAAAAGGAAATTAATATAAGATTGTACTGCAAACACTAAGTAACATGATCACTCAGGAATTGCCTCCATCTTTGAGAACTAGCCTAGCAGGCTGGATGCCCAATCTTACTCAAGGAGTCATTTCATGGTTTTCTAGTTCTTAAGGGGTTCTGGTGCTGTTTCTTAAGAGTTTTAAGGATGGAAAGAACATTCCTCTACAATCTAATTAAAATGCTAAACACCCACGAGCTTACTGAGAGTAAACCCAAATTCTAGGAAATCTAAAACATTATATGAGGCTGTTTATAAATTTGGAGTTTCTTTTCTTTTTAAAAGATTCATTTTTATTTATTTATGCATACAAGGCCAGAGGTGCAGGGGGTGAGGAAGGATTCACCAAAGACAGCGTGGGGAGCAGAATAGGCACATCCACTGAAATATACAGCTGAGGGGAGCAGCGAGAGAGACAGGAGAGGTCTGCTATACCATGCGGGTCACCTCCCTGGCCAGCCAGGGATTGAACTCATGCCCCGCTGCAGTGGCTGCAGATAGCTTCACAATGCTGCGACTTAAACCCTTGTACCACCAGGGAGGCCCCATTTTGTTAAACTTCTAATTCACATACAATGTACATACAGAAAATAACTGATTCTTTAATACAGTATCAAAACATGGGATTAGATTTTTAATCTAATTTTTAATTAGATCTTTAGATTAGGTTGCGACGACTATAATACCGGAGGAAAATGGAGATTTCTTTGTATGTAAAAAAACAAAAGCACACCTACACTAGTTTTCATAAAATATTTCATCCACTACAATTTTAGAGGAAAAAAGTAGTAGCTGAGTTTGGTAGAGTGGGCAATAACTTCTGCCTATTATGAATCACTTGTACCTGTGAAATTGTGGAAAGTTTTTGTCACTATTGCTCAATTCTGACATAATGGAGCTGCTAGACAAAGACCAACTATTAAAATGGCTTCAGGGATGGAACAGACGAAGCCTAGTTGGAAAGTATCAGTCTGCAATGATGAAGTCCAAGTGAAGATGTGATTAAAATCACAAATGGAAAGATTCTGAAGTCCACATGAAAACACTTCACACCTGAAGGACACTTTCTCCACAGATCACAAGCTCACATCTTCATGTTTTGGTTTTTTTTCATACCACATCTCAGCTTCAACTCCTGTTTCTCCCACACCCTTCTGTCAAAACCAGCTTAAAATTCTACTTCAAGGAAGGCTTCAGCATTCCTCATTTCCACTCAGCCCCTCACAGATGAAGTTGCCATCTGTGTTTTCATACAAGTTTCTTCCAGAATTAGCAAGGTACTGATCAGAGGGTTATGCAGAATTGTCCTTCAACATCACTACACTATATATAACAAACTCACTAAGGCTCAGAACTCTTCATATATCATATACAATCATAATGTTTTAAGAAACAGAAGAGGACATTCCTGGAATTTTGTAGAATCATGAAGCTCTATGGACGTGTGAGGGATTATAAGAAATAAAAATACTGTATCACCATAATAACAATTAAGACAAGAATGAGTCTACGAATTTGAGATCTGGTTTCATTAGTCTTAGACCAAACTCTGATTCTAGTACATGGATCATTTCAATGCATAAAGTGGAAACACACCTGAATAAGAGATTTTTCTTATGTGACCCATCCAGTGGCAACAAATAGAAAACCCAGTATTTGTCAGAAGAGCTCCTCAAAATTTGAAGATTACTTAACCCAAGATACTCATGTTGCAAAATAGGAAAATAGCAACAAAAACAACAAAAGAGGTAAAAATAACTTTCTCTTCTATAATCAATGATGTTCAAATCAGAAACATACGGTAGATTTTGTGGTTGGGAGAGATGACAAAGGATAGTGGGGAAAATAAATCCTGCTAGTTCAAAAAATTCCCAGTTTTCCATGAGAAAACCATCAACTTCAGGCAGCATACAGAATCCCAAATCATTTTGCTCTCTTAATAACCTATTTAGGTTTGGGCCTCCCTGGTGGCGGAAAGGGTTAAGCACTGCACTATGAAGCAATCCATAACCTCCTGCAGCACTAGTTCAATCCCAGGCCAGGAAACAATCCACATGGTGAAGCAGACCTCTCCTGTCTCGCCCGCCCGCTGCTCTCCTCAGCGATGTATTTCAGTCAGTCTGCCTGTGCTGTTCCCCATTCTGTCTCTAGTGAATCCTCTCACCCCCCTGTATCCCTGGCCTGTACCCCAGCTCTTAAATGCATAAATAAATAAATAAATCTTTTTAAAAAATAACCTATTTAGGTTTGATTTGTCTCATAAAACTATCCTAATCACTTCAGTATTTAATGAATTTTGCTTTTCCAAAGTTTGTCACAATAATTACCATGTCACCTATCATGCACTCATTTGAAGATTCAATTTCGTAACACTAAGTCAAGGTACTAGGTCCTGGGTAACAAAGATAAATAGAAATGCTTCTGCTTTGAGAGAGTCTAAGTCTATTAAAGGGTGAATTATCTCACCAACTGGTTTATATATAACTGGATTATATACAAAATGTTTGTAATTATTATTATTCATAAGCAAAACCCTTTACTTTCTTGTGCACTTTATCAAGGCACAGAAAATAACAAATTCAAATTATTGATGGGAGTAAGAAAATATGCATTATACTTTCAAGATGGGCTGTTCAAGAAATCCTTTAATTACCTAAAGACAACACAACACATCTGTACCAATAGAAGCAGACCACTACCATTACAACTCTCATCCATGAGTGCATCTATTGTTTCAATGAATAGAAGTTGTGCCAGTTATGTTCCAGGCATAACCTGAACCTCTTGAATCACTGATAAGTGTTTAAGCCAATACAAATGAAATTAAAGGGCAAACATATATATAGAATACTACAATGTTACAACTACAAGGAAAAGAGAACAACATCTGAACAAGTACTTCATTTCCAAAACGATGAAAGAAGAGTCATTTAACCAAGTGCTTATAGTGGGACTATTTCTGACTCAGAGCAGTGTGGCCTTCTTAGCTAACACCCAGACTGGCCTCTTAAATCAAGGAGTCCAGTCTAGAGTGACCAAAGGGAAAGGTATATGGGCACAACCTGTCCAACAAGTGCTCACATCAAGGTCATTGAAGCAGCAGCCTGTACAAATGCTTTGATGCCACTGACTCAGAGGCTGAAAAACAACTCACAATGAAGCCACTTCATCAGCATCTTGTAGCCCTTCATTAGCCAGGTGAGAGATGCTTACTGAAGATAGTTTATGCGAACCAGAAGAAATATACAGCACTACTGCACTTATCTGGGTCATCAATAAAGAAGAAAGTGTACCTAAAAGTTTCCTTCACAGTGTCTGGAATTTACATTAACTGTTTCTAATCCGCTTCCTTAAAATATGGGGGGAATATCCTGTTTGTTATTAGACATCAGTAAGGATGTCTGGCCTCCTGTGAGGTGGGTTGTGAAACACTGCTTCCAGGTTGAACACCGTTCTTGATCTGTATGTCCCGTCATCCCTCCCTTTGTAGAAGACAAAAATGAGACTCATGATCACTCTCCCACCCACTTGAAGTCATGACACTACTATATGGTAGAAGCAGAAGTAGAATCATCTCAATCAGTTTTTCTTTCCAAATTTCGAACCTCTCCCATACCACAAAAACTAAAATTTAACCCAAACAACACTGTCTGAACTACAGTTCATCTAAAACACTTACTGAACATATCTTAACTGCCTGATATCTACATAAGACATCATCCTGATCTGGAGAAGCATCCTCCAGTGGGGAAGAGCCACAAAGATAAAACTCTAATATAAAATGATAGAGGGAGGCTCAGTATCTGCAGAAAGGATCTTGGTCCAAGCCTAGAGCTACAGAGGACACACAGCAAAGATTACCTCTGATCTGGGTATTAAAGAATCCGTAAAAGATACTAGTTAGAGAGGCTGGAAAATCATTGCAGTGTAAAGGGGAAGGGAGGGATAAGGAAACATGGGCTAAAACCTGTGGTATAAAATCTGTCCACTTTAAAAAGTCAAAGCAGACGTCAATGAAACTCCTGAAAGAAAAGATTATGAGGACGCTAGCAATTAGCTATGTGTTCAGACATCACCAAATATTACAGGGGTGGGGCTGGGGAGGAACAAAACCAACCCTGGTTGGAAGCTCTACTTTAGCCTTAAGACTAAAGATCATGTTCTGTTCATCTTTGCACCTCTAGTCCCTTATGTATTGAATCATGTTGCTCGTACTAAGCTACCGTTCTTAATTATATAACTAACATGTTATTTAAAATGTTGTCATTTAACAAATACAAGGTTAATGGAGATAATAAATATACTATTATGATCTGAAAGAATTTCAAAAATAAGAATAGATATAGGACTACATGAATTACCAGCTAAGGATGTCTACCTATATCTAAAGTGTATACACAAGTCATTTATATTAACATCATTTCAATTTCTACTGTTGCAGAAAAGATTGCTAGAAAGCAATAAAGATCTTAACACTTTCTTATTAAGAATTAAAACAACCTCTTTGATTCTCAATTTAGAAGTCCCCATTATCTATATGAGGCAGAAACATTTAAAGATGAACTCAAAAATTTCCAAACTCTCCCTCACAAGCTTCCTATAATCTCTTACAGTGAGCAGGGATCTAGGGGCTAGTTCTTGCCAAGGGGCTAAGAAGCTCTGTGTTTCACTTCATGCCAAAGAACAGAAAAAGGTATGAATTGTCCATGTTTTTCTTCTTTTTTTCTGAAGACAGTGAAAGCACCAGGTCAAAATAGCAGCGGCACAAGACAAATACATCTAAGATGCTTAAATCACTACAAAAGAGCACAACTTCAAAAGCCACCAAAATAAAAATAAAATACTTAAATGAGAAATAAAGTGTTTATCCACTGAACTTTTAGGGATCGTTTTTACCCAGCATGACTACATGACTAGACTGTCCTATTAAAAAGTACAGAACAGTTCATTTCTGACATGTCCTTTTGAAGTACTCACCCCAAGAGTCTTCATAGACTCTAAAATCCTTACCTTTCACATAGAAAAAAATAAGCATTCAGAGTTTACTGTTATTACTATTATTAATTTAAAAGGTAGGGAAGGACTTTAATAGACATTCTCCAAAGAAAATAGACAAATGATCGATAAACACATGAAAAAATGCTCAATATCACCAGGCATCAGGGACATTCAAAACCACAATGAAATATCACCTCACACTCATTATCGTGTCTACTATCAGAAAACAAGTATTGATGGGGTGGGGAGCAACTGGCATCTTTGTGCACTGCTAATATTAATGTAAAATGGTACAGTCACTGTGGAAACATTTGGAATTTCCTCCAAACATGAAATTACTATGTGATCCACACCCACTTACTGATATATAACCAAGAGAACAGACAGCAAGGGACTCAGTTACTTGTATACCAATGTTAATATCATTATAATTCAGAACAGCCAAAGGGTGGGAACAATCAAAGAATCCACCAATACCTGAATGGATAAACAACATGTGACATATGTATCTAATGGGATATTACAAGTCTTAACAGGAACAAAAGTCTGTTCACAAAAGGACAAATGTTCTATGGAATCATTTACAGGAAGTACCTAGAATAGGTAAATTCACACACTCAGAAGAATGAAGGTTTCCCCCAGAGACTACTATTAATACAGTTTCTAGATAAGATGATAAATTCTGGAAATGGATATTGGTAAAGGTTACATAACACTGTAAATGTACTTAATGCTACTGAATTAAACACTTAAAAATGTTTGTAAGGGGCCTCCCTGAGGTTAGGTGTCAGCACTATGAAGCAATCTGCAGTTACTACAGCACGAATTTGATTACCAGCCAGAGAGGTGACCCACATGGCACAGCAGACCTCTCCTGTCTCGCCCACTGCTCCCCTCAGCAGTGTATTCAGTCAGTCTGCCTGTTCTGCTCCCACTCTCTCTCTAGTGAACCCTCTCACCCCCCTGCACCTCTGGCCTACACTCCAATTCTTGTATGCATAAATAAATCTTAGGAAAAAAATGTTTGTAACAGTAAATTTTGTGGCATGTATGGTTTGTTCCAGTCAAAAAAATGTTTTAAAGGATAAGTAAGTTTATCAGGCAGAGTATTTGATGTTTCTTTTTCCTTTAATGTCAGAGAGGTGGTAAAAATTCTTCTAAATGTGCTGTTGAACCATCTTTTCAATTTTCTCTTCCAGGATTGCAACTAGTTTTAACTGAAAGAAAGTTCAGTGAACCCATTTGCAACTTATTAGTACAAGGGAAAATTCAAAGAGAATTAAGATCACAGTACTTGATATCACTGACAGATGGAGGCTCTGGAGCTACAAATAAGTATGCCAAGACAGTGGATATTCCTGATGAACTGAAGCAGAACTATAAACAGCCCAAGATGTGACTAGTTCTTCTACACAAAAAAATAAAAAAGCATATATACATGACTTAACTCAGGCTCCACTTGCTAACTAAAGTTATTTCTCATTCGATCTTGTATCACATTTTGCCATAAGCAAGCACCAACTGAACATTTTAAAAGTTCCCAAAATACTAAGTGGCAATTGTTCACTTGGCCAAAGATCAAAACATCCTGAGAATTCTTGTGAGACAAAAGAGAAGGGACACTAAGATGACAGTCCTCATTTCTGTAGAAAGAAGTAAGCATACTGCTAGCAATCTCTTCTCTACCAAGTAATAGTTGAGGAGTTTAAAAACTGAAATGTGAAGAAAGCGAATATGTGTTCTTCCCTGGCCCAGTCTAAGCCTGGGGAAGAGACTGAAGAGTTTCATCTGACACTGATCCCATGGTTTCTTCTCACTTCATTTCTAGCAGCTTTTCATGTTTATTTTGCCTCAAGAAGTGTATGCAAAAGGGCCTCCCCGGTGACGCAGCGGTTGAGCGCTGGGTTGCGAAGCTGCCCGCAGCCTCTGCAGCGCCGGTTCGATCCCAGGCTGCTCCCCGGCCACTGGAGGAGGGTCCCACATGGCGCGCAGACCTCTCCTGCCGCCCGCTGCTCCCCTCAGCAGTGTACTTCGGTCCTTCTGCCTGCTCTGCTTCCCGCTCTGGCTCTGGTGAATTCTCTCATCCTCCCGCGCTTCTGACTGTACCCAGTGCATGTATAAACAAACAAACAAATAAGTAAATTAAAAAAAAAAGAAGTGTATGCAAAGATAGTTTCATCCCCCTCCACAGGATCATCTTGGTGTCACAACCGAATGTTCCTGAGCACCAACTATGGGCAAAGTCATCCTGAGGTGTGAAGTGGGAAAGAGGATGAGAGAGACTCAGTAGCAAACCAGAATCCCAATCCCAAAAGAACAAGGACTAGGAAGGAAATAAATTTCTGATTTTACATCAATGCAAACAAAAGCAATCATCTTAACTTTCTTAAATTTTCCCAGTTTTCCATAATGACAAAACAACATTAAATCGTTTACATATCCCTACTCTTTACTTCCTATATTCATCAGTAACATGTTTGGCCAATACTTCACCCCCACCCCCAATCTTAAAAGATGTAAACTAGACTTCCAGTCTCACAGGTCACATTCTATATCAGCTTCTCTTAAACACAGTTCATATTTGTTTTCTCCTGTCCCTTTACAACAATACACCTGGCTTCCCCTTTCACCACCCCAATTGACTTAACATTCAATTACACACTCACACACACGCACACACACCACATACACCTTCATCCTCTCTTTTTTATTTTTTAGTATTTTTTTTTAAGACTTATTTATTTATACAAGCACTGGGTATAGTCAGAAGCGCGGGAGGGTGAGAGAATCCACCAGAGCAGAGCGTGGAGCAGAACAGGCAGACTGATGAAACACACTGCTGAGGGGAGCAGTGGGCGTGGCAGGAGAGGTCTGCGCGCCATGTGGGACCCTCGCTAGTGGCCAGGGATCGAACCAGCGCTGCAGAGGCTGCAGGCAGCTTCGCAGCCCAGCGCTCAACTGCTGCGCCACTGGGGAGGCCCCTTCATCATCTCTTCTGTTACAACACCGTTTTTCTTTTGCAGATGTGTTGTCAATTTCTTACCTACCTCACAGGTCATATTCATTTTATTTCATCTTCCTGTACAAACTATACTTCATCCTTTTCTTTTTCAATAAATTTTTATTGAGGTTAACACCAGGTTACAACATTAATTGGTTTCAGGCGTATAGAATTATGAATCACCTGTATACTCTACATCATGATCACTACTAAAAGTCTGGTTTCCATCTATTACCATATAGTTGACCCTCTTTATCAATTTTACAACCTCCCTCAATCCCATCTTCTTTTTCTATAGAACCATCAAAAATTCTTACTCCAAGAACAGCTCCCTCAGAAAGTTGTTCATTGACTCCACTGGCAGGGGATCATACTCTCTGAGTGTGCTCAAGCCATGTCGCCCTGCTATTCCTTTAGTTTGGGATAGAAGATAATATAACAGAATCCCACAAACAACAATAAAAAGGCCCTATTTTGGGGCCTCCCTGGTGGCACAGACAGTTGAACGCTGCACTGTGAAGCTGTCCACAGCCTCTGCAGAGCAGGTTCAATCCCTGCCGGCTGACGAGAATCCCACATGGTGCGGCAGACCTCTCCTGTCTCCCCCGCTGCTCCCCTCAGCAGTGTATTTCATCAGTCTGCTTGTTCTGTTCCCCATTCTGTCCCTGGTGAATCCTCTCACCCTCACGCACATTCGGCCTGTACCCCCGTTCTTGTATAAATAAGTAAATCTTTTTAAAAAGGCCCTGATTTAATAGGCTGTATCCTATGCTGCTAGTGGGAAAACAAACAACTACAACTTTATTGTACTTTATTATTTGGCAATATCTAAAGACTATAGTGCATGTAGTCTGAAACTACTAAAATGGTATCAGTGGATAGTGAGATACAGATAATTTGTTCTTTTGGCCTTTCTGTGACTTCTAATCCCCCTACAGTAAGCACCTATTACTTGTGCAATAAAAAATATAACTTGTATTTCTTTATAAAAGTAGGTTGATAAAATGAGCAAGAACTGGTAGAAGATGAGTAAAGACACTGATGAGTTAGCCAGTGAACAATTGGACAGTATTTTAAAAGGTCTACTAAATATTCTATAATGGGTCTAGCATAGTTTAGCTATTCTTAAAAGGACACCAATAGTGAGTAGGTCTCGTTAACTCCTATAGCACCCTGAAGCTTAGCATATTAGTGCAATTCAGCACACAGAATTTACTGAACTGAATGAACTGCTAAACCATGTTTTAAGTTTTGTTTTTTAGTTTTAAGTTTTGTTTTTTCAGTTCTTGCCTATTACACAAGATTTTTCAGACAGACAAACCGAATGCTCAGCTCCTTTCCTTTTGCAAAAACATAGCTCATCATAAATATACACTAAATATATACTCATTTAAGTTTTCAAGCTTCCCCAAATCCCTGAAACCAGATATTAACAGACAAATCAGATATTTACTTGCAGTTTAGAGATCAAAGCTGCAATCTTACAAGTCAACTAAGAAACACTGAAGTTTCCCAAGTATAAGCATCCTGTATTATTTTCATGCTATGTAATGGGCTAGAGTTTAAAACAGACTAATACATTTCACTCAAGATTCTTGTTTCCAACACAGACTGGACTCCATGCTGATTATTCTAAATAATCAAGGACAGTCATTGTTAAAGTTAGTACAGACCCACAAAGTTCACCAGGATACTTTTAAGACTTTTAAAGTTCTTTCGAAAGCTTTTTAAAACTAAATCCCACAGTATAGTCAAAGTTTCTGTAACCTAAATAATACACATTTTTCTCTTCCTTTTTCATGACTATCTATCACTCTAATTTCTTTTTTTTTTTTTTTAAGATTTATTTATTCATACATGCACTGGGTACAGTCAGAAGTGCGGGAGGGTGAGAGGATTCACCAGAGCCAGAGCAGGGAGCAGAACAGGTAGAAGGACTGAAGTACACTGCTGAGGGGAGCAGCGGGGGCAGGAGAGGTCTGCGCACCATGTGGGACCCTCGTCGGTGGCCGGGGAGCAGCCGGGGATCGAACCGGCGCTGCAGAGGCTGCAGGCAGCTTCGCAACCCAGCACTCAACCGCTGCGCCACCAGGGGAGGCCCTCTAATTTCTTTTTTAATATATCAGTGTTATAAGGTCCATGGCATGGCTGGCAGAGAAATTATGTGGCTAAAAGTAAATGTAAATACAAGGTTATGAAATTTTTGGTAAAAGTCCTTAAATGGGTTTCAGGATAATTCTCTGGTGGAATAAAAGGCTGGGGAAGGGGTGAGGGAGACTTCCTGAAAAAAAACAAAAACTAAAACAAAACACAGATGTTTAGCAGTGATTCTCAGACACAGAGGTCCAGTGCTGATACTGAAATCTTGTTCCATCAGTTAGTCAGGTTAATCTCTTTGGAATCTTAATTTCCTCATTTGTAAGTAGAACGCTCAATGTTCCTCATTCCCTCAAAAATGCAGATTCGACCTAGCAATGGATTTAATAATTTCAAAAGGTGGAAAAGGCCTAGATATATCTCTTTTATGCACTCCAACCGCATAACCATATATATGCCAAACAGTACTTAATTTATCTTGTTTATCCCTTTACAGTGTCAGAATAAGGATTATAATTTGCATGCAGAGATGACTGGCTGGAGTTTTAATATAGTTATGTATCACACAGTGACGTTTCAGACAGCAGGCACCCCAAAATTCCAATGTTAGCCACAGCAGCCTCTTACATGTTGTGTTATCTCATGTCTTGATGGCACTCTTTTCCTTTGCACTTGATTTTATCTTGTATTTTGTTGATCATGCCCCCCAAGCATAAAAAATCCACTCCTAAGGTTGTGTTCACACTATGTAGTAGAGGATGGTGGCTAAGAGTCATGAACATGGATACAAGATTGACAGAACTGGAATCCTGACTACGCCACCTATTAGCTACATGGTCTCGGTTAAACTGTGTCTTCATTTCCTCATCAATAAAATGGGGGTAAAAGAGTTATGAGAATTCACTCAAGTTACTTATACCAGAGCCTGGCACATAATAAACACTCAAGAATGCTTGTTATAATTGTTGATATATTTCAGAATAAATCATGCCCTTAAAATTTACCTAAATATAGTAAAAGTGAAATGAAGCATTTAAATTTCATTCAACAATATTTGAGCATAAAGGATCAGGTGCTGTGCTAAAAGAGGAAGAGTATACATGTTAGAAGGGAGGCAACCACAAAACCTCAATTCTCTGTAGTATGTACCAGAGGTATTTTATTTAATCAAATGTAAAGTCCCATGAATTGTAAGAAGTGCCCAATTTCAGAAGTTAAATGTGAAAAAATATACATATTAGAGTCAAAGAAATGCTATAGGAATAAAAATTAGTGATGTTAATACTACAAGTTGAGATGGGGAAGCAAATATTATCAGTGCAGCTACATTAAAATTTGTGCCTGCATCTGAACTGAATCTGAGCCTTAAAAGAGAGGTTGGAGAAACTTTCCCAGGTTAAGTAGCCCAAGTAGTGGGAACACTAGGTGCAAAGTTACAAAATACATGAGCATGCTTAGCTGCTGCAGAACAAATGACTGATAGTACATGGTGGGCAGGGGGAGAGAGGTGAGGGAGAGAGATTGTACATAGAGATGTGACTGGAATGTAGGGTCAGATTATGGACCTTAATCTCTGGGTCAGTTGTTCCACTGACATGTACAAAGACACTACTTATTACATACAACTATCCTAATTAATTACTTGGTATAACTGACTAAACTACTTTAATGGAATTTCGATTAAACAAACAATCCTATACTAGCTGGTCAGATAAAAGGGCTTCTCTTCTATATCTCTCTGGTGGATCACAGCTTCCCAACTACTTTAGTCATGAAGAACTCCAAAATTTTCGGCATCAAAGCACTCCCAATTTTGAAAAACATAATGTACAGAATGAATAAGTATGTGAGTAGGAAAAGTAGAAGTACATATATGGCAGCATGGACCTAAAAGCAAGAATTCTGAATTTATGAAATATTCCTATCCTTGTCTATGAAATAAAGACCTATGAGTCTTTGGCGTGTCCTGATTTTAAACAGTTCAAAGCAACAGGTTGAAAATTATGGTCAACATTTTACAAATATTTAATGTCTCACAGATGAAGCTATTTCTTCATGCCTCCAGTAATTACTTCCGATTTTGTTTTCAATTCCGTATTTATGGTTTCTAGGCTTAAGTTTCCAAGGATGAGAAACTTAATTTTATTGCCTTTCTTTTTCATGTGGTTATATTTAGTACACATAATAATGGACACTTCTGTCTACATTTGAGAATTTCTATGGAGTAGGGGCAAAATCAGGTCTTAAGTATCAGTGGCTATTCCAGAGTTCCTCCCCAAACTCTGTGAAGAAATTATTCACATTTTGTCTTTCCTTTTACCTACAAAGAAATCGTTGCTTATCCACTCAAAAAGACATACAAGACCAACATGTTCTGGGATTCCAAACAGTTATTGGAGAGCTCCACAAGCACTGAGTGGAACCCAGATCACTAAACAGAGGACTATCTATTCTTGGGAAACAGCAGGGTTTGGTTCAGTTGGCAACACTTCTGGCCTCTGATCAAGAGGGCACAGGCTCATATTTCACATAAGAACTACAGTTTACAACCCTTGCTAACACTCCTGCAGAGTAATTCGAGAGGCATTAAATGACAGTTCCAACAAAAACTAAGTATCTAGTAAAACTACGTATCTAGAAATATAATATGGAAATAAATTAGATATGCTAATCTTTTTTTTTTTTTTTTTTAAGAAATTGTGCTTAGAAATGGGGGGAATGAAGGGTAGAAGAGAGAGTGTGTTTTGGCCAAAGGTAGAACAAATGAATTTATTTCATAACTACATTTACACTTGCTTTTTAAACACCATCCTATTTAAAAAAGGGTAGGGTGACATCTACAATAAAAATTTTATTAAAAGTAAGCTTCTTGTCTCTAAGTATTTCCATTAACCAATTTTTCATATTAGGGTGGCAGGCTAAAAATACAAGAAATGATTTTCCAGAAATGAGAGGTTGTATCAGATGATTTCATGTAGACAATCCAAATGCACACAACTCAGACAGGGTGGCACCAAGTGATTAACAGCCCTTTACAAAAATAGATAAATAATGTTGCAATACATGAGCTCCCTTCTGAAACGCTAGACTGAATTCCGAAAAGCAGAAACTTATTCTGTTTTTTAAAAATAGGCAACCTAGTAAAATCAATAACCTCATTTAAAATTCATTCAAGAAGTGTCTTAAAGAGGTCAAGGGTCCTAAGGTAAATTTCCTTAAAACTATTTTCCCCTACTTAAAATTACACAATTAAATATTTTATTCCTGTAGAAATAATTCAGTACTAAGATCATTATTAAAAACTATATTAACTTGAACTCATTTTGTACACAGTTGGGGAACATTTATCCGTATGTGTGGGTGTACCAATCTTCTGCATAGGGCCATGAATTTTCAGTTTTCATTAAAAAATAGGCTTGCCTGGTAGCATAATTTTTAGAGTCCAAACCCCTTTAGTTACAAACTCTTCACCCTGGGTCTGGAACCAGCAGGCAACCCAACCAGTAGTCCTGTCTTTTCTCTCAGCGGAGTGCCGAACACCTCTACCATACAACCTGAGGCCTATCTATTTATGATGAATGCCACTTTATCTTTAGTCAGAAATCATTCCCACTGTTGAACATTCCAAGAACTGGGAAATTCCAACTACTACAGTTCCAATAAAGAAGTTGAAATAAATGAGTCAATTTTGACACTGCTATTGTTTTCATAATTACATAAAAACAGAGCAATACAAACCTAAATGATATAAAATCCTAACCCAATCAATGTATAAATACTAGCATGTAATTTGTTAAACTAATAAAACATTGGTTTTCAGATAGAGCCAGATGTCTCTGCAACCTCCTGTAGTGATCTGCTCTTAGCAATAAACAAAGCCAAGCATTAAAGGACAATATTTATACAATCCTGATGTGCAATCACACATACATTATCACAAATATGTTTAAAATAATAAAGGAAACCTATCAGCAGTATTGGGGAAGGAGGGTGTTCAGGGTAAACTTTATCTGTGAATGAGGAACAACAAAAATCACAACTTACAGTGTTTAATAATATGGAATATAGTATGTTCAATTCATTCCACCACTGTTAAGTGGTTGCTACTGAACAAGTAGGAAATTCATCCTTTCTAGTGCTGTCATTTCTTTTAAGAAGCATGGTAAAGAAGTAATGGGTTCCAGTTTAACAAGTATTTTATTAATCACCAAATGAGCACACAGTATTAAACAGACATTATATATGACAGTATACATTTAACAAGTTCTACCAAAAAAACTTGTGAGGCCAAAGCAAAATCTGTTTATGAACATAAAGAAACAGCAGATTTAACAGAATTAGCTTGTGCTTTGGGTTGGACAAGCACAGTAAGCATTTAAGACTTGGTTACTCTGACTTTAAATGTTATCCAGTGTAATACAAAAACAAAATTTACATGCTCAAACGGAAATTTCTTTAAATGGTTTTCTTTGAAATTATATCTAAGAATAAATCACTACACTACTCACAAAATATTAATATTCTATAAAATGGAATGTATAAAACAACTAAACAATCACCAGCAAGTTGGTGGCAGTAAGTCAAAAAAAATGTCCCAGTTGTATTAGATAATCAGTCTAAAGTTAGTACTGACTGTAAAGAACAGATTCAGAAATATGTGTAAAGTGTCTGGGACACTGGCTCTGAGTGCAAACAGCCCTTCTCCGAAAAAGCTATAAAAACCCCTTTATGGCTTTCAGGGATGGTGGATGCCTTTCCATTTTTGTGCTAACAGAGGCGATATAAATGAGAAAGAGCTAGAAGTTTAAGGCTCAAATTTCATTTTTAGAATTCAATGGTTAATAAACTAACAATATGTCAGTATTTTCTCAAACAGAACCAATATTTCTTAAACAATCTGCATTCTTACCAAAAGTACACTACCAAAACTAATCATTGATTCTTTACCTAGAAAGACTGACCCTCTCTATTCATTCCTTTCAGCCTTAATATCAACTCCATGTTCATTTCTACCTAAATCCCATTGTCACTAATAAAAACCTTTTCATTTTCCTCCACAGTTAAATCACAATAAGAAAAAATCTTCCTCTAAAAATAATGCTCCTATTAACAATATTATCAATGTTTTTAATGGTGATATTTACATATTAAACTTAGCAAATTTTATGCTAAATCCAAAACACTGTAAGTAAAACATCACATCAGAAAGTAATCTGATATACCTATATAGACAGAGAATTCATGTGAATTTTTTCATTGATTTTTCACAGCACTTTCAAGGTAGAAAAGGGCTTAGAAATCATCTATTCCAGTCCGTCAACTTTAGAGATGAGGAAACCAAAGCTCTTGGAACAAGTCTGTAAACCACTTACTACATGCCAGGCTACACTAAGTGCTGAAACACAGAGTGAACTGAATCGGCCTTAAGATAATGGGTTGGGGGAGAGGGAGGCATAATCTAGCAGCTAAAAAGCAAACAAAAAGGAGAACTATTTTTTTAACCAGATGTGGGATTTTACTAAAATCACACATTGTCAAGTTACAAAATGATTCACAAATAAAGCAAAGTCAACAAAAGGATTTACTATTCAGTCTAGTGTAAAATCCTATTCTATCAAAACTCCACACGACTCCTTCCAACAGACATCTCTGTTCTTAGTCCATAACCTATACTACTTAGGACTTAACCCACCACATGTGTGGAAGGCTACTGGGTATATTCTCACCCATTTCTAACTAATTCACCCACCTGCCCTCCTTACTGAGGATGGGGCCACTCAGCGCTGGGCACGTTATGTAGCTCCAAGCATAGTGCTGAAGTTTTCTGAGGTTATCAAAACATGAAAGGAACTCAAGGCTTTGGAAATGACTGGGAACATTTAAAGGCAATTCTCAACATTCCAGGAGTGAGCATGTGCCACCACGCCAGGTGCAGGGGTAGACAGCACCAAGTCTTTAAGTGAAAATGTGTTCCCAATGCAGCCAGCGTTCCTGAAAGGCCAGGTCAGGGGACTCTAAGGCAAACTGGAACCAGGAAAAATCTAGAAAGACATCCTAGAGGATAAAACCTGAGCTGCATCTTGAAAGTTGTGTTTTGTTCAAATAAAATAGATCCTGGAAAAGGAGTGAGAAGGTAGAGGTCAAGAAATCCAAAAAGCACCTCACGAAAGTTATCATTTAGCTTAATAAAAATTTCCTAAATCTCAACATAGGTCACAGAACTAGGATATTTCCCTCAAGTCTAACTGCCACAATCAGAAACACTATTTCACCCAATCTGTGAAGTCCAAGAGTATTAATCAGGATTGGGGTGCTATTTTTTCAAGGTGTAATTTGGGAGATACACTGCCATGGTATATTTCTTTTATCCTTTTATGTTGTTTGCTATCCTTTTAATTTATGTTGTTTGCTATAAATTGCTAACAATTTATGTTGTTTGGGTTGTTTTGTTGGTGAGGGGGCAGGATCAGAGTAATAACTTAGCTATTACTCATCTCTCTCTTTTTTTTAAAGATTTATTTATCTATATACAAGAACTGGGGTACAGGCCAGATGTGTGGGGAGAAGGGGGTGAGAGGATTCACCAGAGATAGAGTGAGGAGCAGAACAGGCAGATTGACTGATATACACTGCTGAGGGGAGAAGGTCTGCTGCACCATGTGGGTAGCTCCCTGGCCAGCCAGGGATCCAACTCTCGAACTCATGCGTGGATAGATAGCTTCATAGTGCTGTGCTTAACCCCTTGCACCACCAGAGAGGCCCTATTTCTCATCTCTTATAGATATTGCTTACTATCTATTTTAGAAAATCATTTCTAATATCCTAGATTATTAAAATTAATCAAATGTCAACACTTTCAACAAATTAGAATTAAAATTTCAATTCTTATAACACAATGTCTGATTCTATCAAATTATGCTTTCTTAAAATCTTAGGTATAGTTAAAAATCATTTTTCTTAGTGATTTCAATTTTTTCTGAAACTGAATCCATACTAATGGGTTAATAGATTTTTATAGGATAAAGATTACCAAAAAACAATGGCAAAATTTTTTAAGATATCAGAATATAAAAGTTACTATGTTCTTCAAAGTTTGACATCAAAGAGTAGAGAGGCTATAAAATTAACAGGTAAAAATGTCCTGTTTAGGATAAAAGCCTTATTAACTTATCATAAGCAGACTGAAGTTGACTCCTTTTGAGAGGTGTACTGTTACCTATCAAGTACCATTTCTGAACACATATCCAACAAATCCAACAAATAATCCAGTTTCATTTCTTGCTACTGAAAAAGGGCCATGTGATGTGACCATTTTATATTTCTATCCCTATTTAAAAAAAAAAACCTACAGCAAAAAGAATGTTTTCACAGGTAGGCGGCAAAAGTTACCTAAAATCAGAAAATCAAATTCCCTGAAATAAACACTCCAGTCTAAAGGATGTATATATCAAGTTAGAATTCCTTTGTCAGGCAACGCCCTTCATCTGTTTTTGTGAGTTTAAGAAAACTGCTGGACAAGTTCTGCATTTGATAAGAGATCTGATTTTAATTAACTAAAAGGGGGTGGGGAGAATCATTGTATTTTGGGATACTTAACTATTTCCTGAAAATTGAAAAGCTAGTTTATAGCCTTAACAGTTTAATAACCTAACTGTTAAGAAAGCGAGTTCCAAAGCTGAAACCCTCTTGCTCTTTAAAAAGACAGCAATAGACAATAATGGAAGAGGACAAACTTTTTGCTCAGCAGTAGTCAACTCCCTCCACACTGGTGGCAGGGCGGGGGCTGGAGACAAGGGTGTGTAATCACTGACTTGCTCAGCAACTTTGCTGTAATGGCTTCAAATTGCAGGCCTGAGGAAATGCTCCATAAATAGCTGCTCTTTTTTTCTTGTAAAGCACTTCATAGACCCAATACAACTCCACTACCAAAAATGGAGGCATCTCCAAGGATCTTTTAAAAAAAAAAAAGTCAAGAGCTATCCTACTATCCACATTACCCACTTTGTGAGTATGAATCACAAGGCTGAAATCTGATTCATGGTTTAAATTCAACTTTTAAGTAACAAAAATTAGAATAGATTCAATCAGCTTTTACAATACTGAATTTCATGATGAGGAATAAAATGTTTTTATAGGCCTTTAGAAAAAAATTTATGCTTAGTTTTGAAACTAAATGTTTAAGAATGTCTTTATTTTCATTATTCATTTGAATTTTCATTTATAAGCAACCTAGAAAATCTAGGTGCATGTGCTGCAGTCACAGAAAACAATTCTGGGGAGCAGAAACCACATAAATAGAAAAACAATCTAGAGTCACTGCCTCCTGCAGGATTTTACTTATACTCATGTGTATTTATAGACATACACATAAACAACTCAATTATTAAGATAACTTATCAGTCTGTAAATTAACTAAAAAATGTAATGAGAAGCTAATTAAAGTCAACTCTATTAGCAATAATAACAAAGATTTTTCTCAACTTAATAGAATTCAAGTAGGGAAAGAATGCAATGATGTAACTAAATCAAACACAAGTTAGCAAGGAAATCCAGGTTCCATTTCTACTCTACAGCTTTCCATGTGAGTTCATGTTTAAGTTAATGTAAAGATAAATAAAATGTGATTGTTTTTCATGAAATATCAAGTTTTAGAGAATAATTATAATTAGATATTGATTAGAATTCATGACTTTGAACATACATGCTGAATGGTAACCAAATTCTCCATATTCTGTCAAATCCATTGATTGAATGGTTTAAAATTAACTTGAATGATTTGAAGGCATCTCAAAATGAAACACCTACCAACTTGTATACATTATTCACAAGAAATAAGATTCTACTTTTTTACCTGTATAAACTATTTTCCAGTGACTTTAAATTCTACTCCAAGATTTCTAGGTTCCAAATGATATTCATCCAACTTTAACATTATTTTTCATAAAACCTCCAAACCAAGTGTGGTAGATTGAAAAACATGGCCTAAATATTTTGTTGTTCCTCCCATCAAGAGCAAAGTTTACTTCCCAAACCTTTGAATCTGGGCTGACCTTGGCACATAACTCAATCAACATAATTTAACAGAAGTGACACTGTGTAATGGCCTCAGGAGGCCCTGCAGCTTTTGCCTTCATCCTCTTAAGAAAGCTCCCTCCAACATGCAAGGAGACCTAGTCTACACTAGTAATGTGAAAGACCTCCTGGTGCACGAAAGGCCATGAGAACACACTGCAGATGGCAGCTGCCTACCAGTCAAGAGAACAAGTGTCAGAAGGAAACCTAATTGCTTGACACCTTGATCTTGGCCTTCCCAGGTTCCACAGCTGGGAGAAATAAATTTCTGTTGTTTAAGCTACTCAGTCTGTTGCTTTTTGTTATGGCAGCCAGTAAGACAACCAGTAACAGCAAATGACCTCCACGTGGCTTACTATAAAACAAAGTTGAAATCTTAACAGCCTAATATTTTGTGAACAGCTATATTCATTTCTTAATTACCAGCATTCCTGAAACTACTCATTTCCTTCCAAAACCGTATTAAACTGAGTTGAGGTAAAGAATTCTCACTACTCTGTGTCCCACAAGAGTTTTATTAATAAAGTAAAAATGCTTGGGGCCTCCCTGGTGGTGCAGGAGTTAAGCGGCAGCACTACGAAGCAAAGTGCAGCTACTGCAGCATGAGTTTGATCCCCGACCAGGGAGCTCACCCACATGGCCTAGCAGATCTCTTCTGTCGTAATGGCTGCTCCCTTCAGCAGTGTATTTCAGTCAATCTGCCTGTTCTGCTCCCCACTCTGCCTCTGGTGAATCTTCTCACCCTCCAGCACCTCTGGCCTGCACCCCAGTTCTTGTATGCATAAATAAATAAAACTTTTAAAAATAAAATAAAGTCGGGCCTCCCCGGTGGCGCAGCGGTTGAGCGCTGGGTTGCGAAGCTGCCCGCGGCCTCTGTGGTGCCGGTTCGATCCCCAGCTGCTCCCCGGCCACCAGAGGAGGGTCCCACATGGCGCGCAGACCTCTCCTGCCGCCCGCTGCTCCCCTCAGCAGTGTACTTCGGTCCTTCTGCCTGCTCTGCTCCCTGCTCTGGCTCTGGCGAATTCTCTCACCCTCCCGCGCTTCTGACTGTACTCAGTGCATGCATAAACAAAACAAAAAACAAACAAACAAACAAATAAAAACATGCCTCTATAAAAAAATAAATAAAAGCGAGAAAAAAAATAAAATAAAGTCAAAATCCTAGACTTTAAAAAAAAACAGTATCCACCATAACTTATAATGGTGATAGACAAGCAGAGTATCAGCTTTGTTTTACAATCTATTTTGAAAGTTATTAATAAGCACATATTTATTTGGTTCTGATAATGTAAAATGGATTATTTGTTTCTACTTTAGTAAAACAAATTCTACAGCTTATTTTGAAAGAAAAAGCAAAAATAAACTACTTATTAAGATGTATACTCTTGTATAAATGGGAGAAATCCACCATGATTAACTTGCCCGTGTGGCTTCAGATGCCATCTTAAATTGCTTAGCTCAGAGCAGGGGGTGGTATATCAGCTAGAGAGTTCACCAACAAAGTATAGCAGACAAAGATACACAGCTTATTTAAAGAATTAATTAAATGTATGAAAGACAACTTCCGTCTTCAGCAGCTTTCCTATTCAACTTTAAAGAAAGAAAATTTTAGGGCCTCCCTGGTGGCGCAAGGGCTTAAGTCGTTGCACTATGAAGCAATCTACAGCCACTGCAGCATGAGTTCGATCCCCAGCCAAGGAGGTGACCCGCATGGCACAGCAGACCTCTCCTGACTCGCCCACTGCTCCCCTCAGCAGTGTTTTTCAGTCAATCTGCCTGTTCAGTTCCCCACTCTGTCTCTGGTGAATCCTCTCAACCCCCACACCTCTGGCCTGTACACCAGTTCTTGCATGCATAAATAAATAAATCTTTTTAAAAAAAATTAGGACCTCCCTGGTGGGGCAAGGGGTTAAGACACAGCCTCTGTAGCATGACTTCGAACCAGCCAGGGAGCAACCCACATGGCGCAGCAAACTTCTCCTGACTTGCCCGTTGCTGCCCTTGGCAATGTACTTCCAACAATCTGCCTGTTCTGTTCCCCGCTCCGTCTCTGGTGAATCCTCTCACCCCCCCACACCTCTGGCCTGTACCCCTGCTCTTGTATGCATAAATAAATAAATCTTAAAAAAAAAAAGGAAATTTTAACTTTTACACCACATATTACTATTGTGAACCACTATCTAACAGAAATAATCAATGTAGGAAGGGTCTGTATTCACTTTGCATAAACAATTTCATTTGGTAAACAAACATTGAAATAATTTACATAGTACCACAAAACTATGTCAACGAGTATTTTCTGACAAGTATAAAAAAAGGAGACCTAAAAATATCTTACATAGGTTATAGCATCAAACTTTAAAAATATATACAGGACATAACCACATATGACAATATTTATTTAATGCATGACCCTTAGTTCTAAAACACTTTTTTCCAATAATGTATAAAAACAAGTCTTTTTAATAAATTTCAAGTTTTTTGACATTAGAATTCTTTTTAAAAAATGCCCAAATGTCAGAGTGCAGATTTAAAAATTAGCAGTTTTTTATTTTGATGAAGGAAGGAGTTTCTTAGTATGCAAATGTCATTCAAGGTTGGATAGGCAAGCCCTTTAGCAGCTGTGACACAACCTTTGACTCCCTGCTTCTTGTACTCCACAATCACTGAATGGAACATGCTAAACTCGGAAACAAAACTTGAATAATATATCCTTTCCCACGATCCAGTAGTTACCGTAGTTACCACCTCATTACTTCTCCGCTGAACCCCTTATTTTACAGAATAGTCTACTCATATTTTATTGCTTTTACAACCACTAGATTTCACTTCATATTCATTTTATTCTCAAGTAGTAAAATACTCATTACTCATGGAGCAAACATGTAATACCTTGAGGTAGAACTATTGTTCCCTTATATGCAGAAGCCAAGCGTTATCTTTTTTTTTAACAGTTCTAGTTATTTGAGCTTAATATAATAAACTTTAGAAAACACAAAATACACATAATCTAGCTGGCATCTTTTTTGACATGGAGTTGCATGCCAAATTAAAAGCAGGCATTAATCTGGATGACTATCAACCAACAGACTGAAACAAACAAACAGTCTAAGGGAAGTCATCTGCCAATAAATACAACAAGAGCTATATACAGAATGCTGAACGAAGAGGCAAGATCTATCTCTAGCAAGTTTGTAATAGGTGAGCCTCAACAGCTTCTCCAGTAAGAGGTAGTCACAAATGACAAGGTAAACAGGACGACTTGCATCAACTCAGTCTTGAGTCCTACCCAGTCCATTCAGACTGACATATTATTCTTGCCCCAACTTCACAGAGTAGAACCAGAAAACCCTAAAACAATGCCCATTACAGAAAGCCATGGGGTCAGGGGCCACTAAGCATAGAGTAAATTCAAAGAAAACGAAGAACAAGGGAGGAAAGAAGTACCAGCTCCTCAATGCAAGTGATGCAATACACAAGATCTATGGGTCTTTTTTGAGAAAATCATCCTGTGCTTGTGAATAGTCAGGCCACTGACAGTAAGTTATGCAAATTCTTACCTGTGGCGTGATGAGCATTAACTGAAAACTGAGGAAGAGTCAGGCACACAAAGGGTTTTGTCTTCAAATGCTGAGGACAATGAATGATTTTATGTATCACTATCTAGTTATCTCGTCACCCATAAAGAGGTCTGTATCAGTTCTAACAGGAGAGTCTGCATATGCTCCAGCTGGAAGGGGTTAAAAGTGATCCCATTACATCATCTGGAGCCCATCCAAACTACAAGATTTCAGAAACATAACCTCTATCAGTCTGAACATGTGTAAAGGAAAAATAGAAACATCTGTATTTCAGCCAACTCTTCCCCAGAGTTACTCAGGAATGGTCAGTAAATTTAACTGTGACCCCATCACTGGTAAGGATTAGTTGCAGGTAGGGGCCTTGGAAATCTCTATTCAGCTCATTTCTACACTTTGCACTTGGTTATGTAAAAAACTAATTCTACATATTTAACTATGATGTATTGATTCTGTTCTATTTCTCCATACCATTCAACATTTTAATTCCTTTTACTACCCAGAAGTATCTACCTTTTGGGTATCATTTAACCTTCTCTTCTGAGTCTACAGTGCTCTGGTCTGGTTTCACACTGGTCACTTAAGATTTTTAAAAAGGGCTGCCTCTTCTTCCCACAGAAGAATTCCATATGAAGCACTTTCTACCTCATTACGGCAAAGAGACTACTGAAAAAGTTAACCCAGAGAAAATAAACTTGAGATGAACAACAAAGGATCCTAACAAACCTCATTTATCACCTATGAGTGAATCTACTTTAACCTAAATGTAGTCTTCATGAAATTCAAACTACTTACCTCTCCATATTTAAAGGTAAAATTACCCTTACGGTAATTTTGCAAGTCATCACATTGAGGCTAAGCAATTACCAACTCCATAAAGTGAGATCTTGCCTGATACCTACCTAGTCATAAGCAGAGATGAAGTCCACACTGAAATGCCCTCTCTATAACATCTACAATAGCCTACTGAAGACTGAGTAGAGGCTATTAAAAGAGCACTTGCAAGGGGAAACAACCTACACTAAGATAAAACAAATTTATCTATCTCTGGGTATTAGTCTACATTAAAAATAATGACAATTACAGAATTAGCTTGGATGTGCACAAATATCTTCTCTATTCTGCTCCCAATCATATTGATAAAAACTAGGTGGGAAAAAGACAGACAAACATGATAATTCTATGAGGTCTTTAAAACCCTTCTTGAAATCTGTATGTACTAGACAAAGAACTTTAAAATGGCACACAAATGGAAATTCCTCCAGTATCATATATACAATAAGAATTAACTCTCTAGTCTCTCTACCCCTTCACACTTTTTCAGAATCCAAACTCTCTGAACAAAATTCATATACAGTCCAATGCAAAACAGCATTTTCTTCAAGAAAATCTAACACGTGAAGATATAAACAAGCAAAACTAACACTATAGACACAAATATAACTGACTATCATTTGCCTGGTTAAAAACATTTACTTACGTGTCTATTAAAAATGATCTTATAATATTTAAATCAAATCATATGAAATGGTCAAGGCACTGTTTGCAAATATACACTGACAACTGTATATAGTCAACCCAGTAATTACAAATTGAATTCACAAAAATTCCGACTATATGCTTTTTTGAAAACCTACCACATACTCCCTTGTTTCCCTAAGCAGGGGATGGGTAAGTTATTTTTCAGAGAAATGGACCAAAAGGCTGAGGATTCTAATACCTAGCCATGAGCAGAGATGAAGTCCACACTGAAAGTCTGGGAGTAAGTCTCCACACCCATGACAGAAAGACAGGGTAACGGCAGACTTTTATTTGGAGAAACTGGCCACTACAAGGAAACATAACCAAGAAACCGACATTTGGGACCTAAGAAACCTGAAGGCCTGGATGGTTCTATCACTCTCCAGTAAAGCCCACTTAGAACATTGAAGAAAATTTTAAAAGAAACACCCACAATAAAATCCTCAGAGAGATATGACATTAACAGATATGACATTAACACAACCATGAAATAAGAACAGTATGTTATTAAAAATAACAGGGAAGCAATGAACTCAGAAGAAATTAAGACTAATTTTGGGGGGAAAAAACTGAAAAATTAAATGTTAAAGTGGAAGGAATCTCCCAGAAATTATAACAACAGACAAATTGAAAGATAATAGGGGCAAAAGATAAGAAAGTTAAGGGATTATTCTAAATAGCGGTATTTCCATTCTGCAAAGAGAACAGATAAAACAGACTGGAAAAAATTATCCAGAAACTAATAAATTTTTCCGAGGGTCAAAGAATAATTAGGGCAACTGCATTGCAAACCTTTTAAGAAGGCACAGCTCACACTGAAGACTGAGGCACCAAACCAGGCACTTACCATAAATTTTAAAAGATACACACAATACATCATAGAATTTAAGATGCCTCAAAGATAAAGAAAATAAAAAAACTGAAATTCCCAAGGAAGCAAATTTGGGTCAACTGTTCAGTTTAGAAACTTGGAAGTTAGAATAAAACGGGGCAATCCCTTCAAAATTCCAAGGAAAAATAACTTAATCTTGAATTCTACAACCAACTGCCCATCAAATGTCAATGGATAGAGGTATTTTTAGACATAAAAGACCAAAACAGTTGTCTACCATGTACCTTTTTTCTCAAAATTCTTGGGAGACAAACCTGCTCGAACAGTGAACAAATCAAGAAAGAGAAAACTAGTAAATAGGGTATCCAATCAAGAGAAGTGGTTGTGCAGGGCACAGTCAGGGTGAGAGTGGAGGAAGTTTCAGCAGGACAACTCTGAAGGGCAGCAAAAGCAGCCCTCTAGCCCAGAGCAGGAAGACAAAAAGACTCTGGGAGGTGGGTCTTCAAGGGGTCCAAAAAGCAATGGAAATACAAATGAAAAAACAAGGCAATTAACAATCCCAAGAAAATAAGAAAGTTACTTGGAAAATTCATACACAGTTCAGATTCAGGCAGACAGTAGAAAGTATCAGCAATGTAAAGATACTTTAAAAAAAAAATCAAAGTAGGGCCTCCCTGGTGGCACAAGGGGTTAAGCACTGTGCTATGAAGCAATCCACAGCCTCTGCAGCATGAGTTCTATCCCCATCAGGCCAGAGAGAAACCCACATGGCAAGGAAGACCTTTCCTGTCTCACCTGCTGCTCCCCTCA
The DNA here is from genome assembly GCF_964194135.1 of Talpa europaea. Classification (NCBI taxonomy): domain Eukaryota; kingdom Metazoa; phylum Chordata; class Mammalia; order Eulipotyphla; family Talpidae; genus Talpa; species Talpa europaea. The sequence continues at coordinate 37,953,203 of NC_140079.1, forward strand.
GCAGTGTATTTCGGTCTGCCTGCCTGTTCTGTTCCCGACTCTGTCTCTGGTGAATCCTCTCACCCTCCACATCTCTGGCCTGTATCCCAGCTCTTGTAAGTAATGGGAAGATTAAGGAAGTAAGTGTTTGGGGCAATGCAGGTAATTCAAGACATAATAGTATTGCATATTTTATAAATATGATATTTATAATGGAGTGCAGGTATCTCAAAGGAGTTGCTGTGAATGCAAAGCAGAGAAAATGAAAAGTAGGGTGAGAATTGCTCCTTTACATTATTAGAAAACTGATGGATTTTCTAAATCTATGTATATATTACTCTCCTAAAAATCAAATTGAAATTGTGTACAATGCTATAAATACAAGTATCTTCAAATCCCCTCATTGTCAGAACTTAGATTTTTTTCCCCTATTTCCCAAATCTCTAGTGAACATGTGTTACTTTTAAAACAAAACACATAGGGCCTCCCTTGGCACAAGGGATTAAACACCGCACTACGATGCAGTCCGAAGCCTCTGCAGCATGAGTTAGGACCCTGGCTGGCCAGGGAACCGCCCATATGGTGCAGCAGACCTCTCCTGACTCGCCCGCTGCTCCCCTCAGCAGTGTATTTCAGTCACTCTGCCTGTTCTGCTCTCCACTCTGTCTCTGGTGAATCCTCTCACACACACCCTCCCCGCCCCCTTCTCTGGCCTGTGCCCCAGCTCTTATATGCATAAATAGATAAATCTTTAAAATAAAACACATATACCTTGTTAAAAATCCATAAAATGAAAGAAGAGTAAGGGAAAAAAAGTTTTATAAATATAAAGGAACTCCATTTTCATGCTTTTACCAAAAATAAAAAGGTCCACATCAGACCCCCACCCCCGAGGTGGTAGGGTTTACTTCTTTCAGGAAAGCCTGTTCCATATGACAGTTATTTCAGGATTAGGTGAAAAGTCAAATCACAAAGAACTTTCTAGTGCACGTTCAATTTTGTGGAAGTACACAGTACCTCAGGAAGTCGTCTAAGCCTCAATCAATGAATTTGTACTAAGTTTTCACGCATGTGAAACTTCTCTTGAAATCTCTCTTTCTAAACATACTTACTATTCAATAAAGACCTTACTTTAAAATAAAAAAAAAAAAAAAACCTCTCTCCTCACTTTAGGTTAGGTAAGCAATTGCAAAAGGGAAAAAGGAGATTTTAACAAAATGTACTCTCTCCACCAGTCCTGAATTTGGATCCACATGACATGAAGCATTTAAGTCTAATGACTATCCCTGTGAAGGAATACAGAGAAACACATACTAAAGTGAGCATCACCAAAATAAAGCACTGAAACTTTTTGGTGGAAGAAAACATTGGTATTTTATTAAAGACCCCTATTTGCATTATTCTGTTATTTTGCAACATTATTTAGACCACCTTAACATCTAGTGATGCTAAAACTCTAGTGATGCTAAAACTCCAATGAGGATTAAACTGACAATTTTTCCTTATCTAAATTATTTAAGAGAAGGGGGAAAAAAGGATCATTATAATTTATACCAAACACTTTTGTTTGCTTTTAGAGGGGGTCAAGCCCTATGCAAATAAAAGTGTTTCCAGGGTGGCAGTACTTGTTCCCAGGAAACTCAGTGCTACAGTACTTGAGCAACCAGAGCCATGAAGCAATTCTTCTTCATAAAAACAGCAACGTCCCTTTCATGGCTTGAAGTTCTGAGTAATCCTGGAATCAGAAGCCCTTTTTGTAAGAAGTGCATCGCTTAGTAACCAGAGTTATAGAACCACACAGCTCTTTAAGACCTCCCTTTATATACTGCTACTCAGCTATTATTGAACATTCAAGCCATAATTAATGACTAAATTATGCTACTACTAAAGGCTGCAAATTAAGTTTGAATAATCTTAAATCTTAACAACTGATTTTTAAAATGACTTCACTCTGATTTGCCCTAACCCTTCAGTTACACATTTTGACATCTGAAAATTAGGTTGGGTGTAGGTTCACCTCCCCAAGCATCTTAAGGTAAAAGGCAATTCTGAGTCCTATTACTATTTCAGGATGCTTATTTACATTATTTTTCTAACTATAAAGTTCAATATGATGTCACAATTGCAAAAACTTTAAGTTTCCATGATTCAAATACTACATAAGTGTGTTTTGCTTTAAAAGTTAACATGAGGTTTTGGGGAAGAATTATTTTTTTGTTAGTTTTTAAAGAAAATTAGTTTACCTTCTTGCAGCCAATAGTTTCTAGTATGTAAACATCTAGTTTGATAACTAAATATCTTTCTTAATTCACACTAAAAATACTGATTACTTTCCACAGGAAATAAATTAATTTGTCTCTGCATTCTATTTGCTCTGTCACATCCACTATCTTCCAACTGTTCTTCTGTCGCTATATTCAAGGGTTCCTCCAGAGTTTTTCTGCCTGAATCACTGTGGCACTGCGGGCCATTCTTCCCCTGGATGCCCACCCACTGAGCACAAGTAAGCATTTTTTTCTAAGAGCTAAGGGCATACTTTCATCTCTCTCCACTCGACCTCAACAGCAAGACAAACAGAGGAGGCCCTCTCCTCAGCTAAGGGGAATACTCTGCAACTTAAACTGGTTTGTTTGTTGTTTACTGCAGCTTAATCAACATTTAAAGACAATATTATAAAGCTTCTCATTTTTAAAAGGAAACCATTTACTTAAGTTTTATTTAATAGAATAAGAAATCAAAAAACGGAATATAATATAGACATATTATTCGTTATGAAACTGTTCCTTTCTAAAACACCTAATTTTTATTGTGGCAACAAAAGATAGCATGAATTTGCAGTTTCCTAAGTGGGAGAAGATAAATAAGATCAAATCATAACAGTTTAAATCATCCTTTAATTGATACTTTTTTTAAAAGGCAGCTTCAATTAAGATTCTGGAGCATCTGTTTCAAAAGTAAAGAATGTGGCAAAAAGAGAATCAAAGCATTTATAGTGACCAACACATGCACAAAGCTAGTTCACTGAATGTTGGAATGCTGGCTAAGATATAAAACTGTGAATTGCTGAAATCCCTGAAAAAATACCATTTTAAACTGTGGATCAAGATATTCACTATAGCTTTTAATCAAATCAGTCACAGAAAACCTGGCTCTTCAAGGACTAAAAACACTGTGGTCACTTATTCAGAAAATGATAAATAAAACAAATTGATCTTTTAAAAGCTATTAGAGAACCGTATAAAAGTAACACAATTCCAAAGTTTTTAAACCACTGGATCAGATTTCTTAAATCAAATTATATAAGGTCTGATATGTTACACTGTATACAAAAGTTCTTTGTACATGCTCATAGTTACAAGGTATTAGATTCAATAAAATAAATCAGAGAAGAAAAAAAGACTCCTTGTAACCAGAGATATTATAGAACACTAATTCAGGAAGTTATTCAGCAGCTTATAAAGAAATAGGAAGTTGTTGACCAACTACTTGAAGTAGTATTTCCTGTAGGAAAACTGTAAGACAGCTGAAGAATGCAGCAATTCTCAGAATAAAGAGAATTCTTTTTTAATAAAAGCTCAATATACAATGTTGGAAAAATTAGTTTTAACCAGTAAATTCAGTAGAAAAATAATATACAAAACACAGACTAATAAGCTTTTTTAACATACAGTTTACCATCATACCAAAGCTTGCATATGCTTTTGATAGATACAGGCAGTACCTTACTTCCACCACACCACTTGCCAAATTAAGGTATAAGTCTTGTCCAGATGATCTAAATGACCCTGGCAAGGCTTTAAAAATACTAATCTTGCCTGCCTATAATCCCTCAGTAATTATGCTACCTTGAAACACAGGCCAGGCAACTTCAAAATTCATTCATCTATGGTCTTAAGATGTTTCCAAAAGTCAGTAAGCTGTTTCCAAAGTCAACATTTCTAAGTTTTCAATCAAATTACATCACCTTGCATGTCTGGACCACTTATGGTCAGATTTCTTCCTGCAAAGTATAAATCTCAATAAATTACATACTTCGTAAGTTGTAAGTTAGTTGCAGCAAGTATCTAAAAGGTTACAGTAAGGTATAATTTTTCACTGTTGAAATGAGTGTACAGGATGCACCTAGTTCAAGATGTTCATTCCGCACCTATCTGGCAACTTTTATAGACAGAAAAAAAAACGTATTTAAGTATTGACTGACTGCAAAGAGAGCCCAATTTCAAAACTAGAATAAAAATGAACTCTGACAAGAGCAACTTGGCCCCAAAAGTTTTGCTTATCATCTTTGACACATAGCCAGGAAGGATATTAATCTCATTTGCCCGTGCAGTGAGCAAAAATAAGTATGTTTGTGTCAACTCATATAGCCCACATCATGGAAGTAGCTAACAAGTGGATATGAACTAATCTTCATATAACTTTTCTCCAAACTGCATACTGTTCAAAAAGCAGACATTTTTCATAACAATATGTAGTAGTACCCATCTTCCACATCAGAACTATGGGTCCTCACTATTTAATTCCTGTCAGGTAATAACGTATCCATGATTTTGCCTGCTTTTACTGACTGAGATCCACCATCTACCAGATCCATCTACCTCTGAAAGGTTTTATTCAAGAAAATTATTCAATGGAATAAAAAAAGCCCCTCATGTTTCTTATCATGTAATAAACCTACTTTTACACCTGTGCGAAAGTCCCTCAAAAGTCTTAAAGGACAGGACCTCCCTGGTGGCACAAAGGGTTAAAATGCAACCTATTAACCTATCTGCAGCCACTGCAGCATGAGTTCGGTCCCGGCCAGGGAGCTACCCACATGGCACATCAGACCTCTACTGACTAGCCTGCTGCTCCCCTCAGCAGTGTATTTCAATCCGCCTGTTCTGTCCCCCACTCTGTCTCTGGTGAATCCTCTTCACCCTCCACAACTCTGGCCTATACCCCAATTCTTGTGTGCATAAATAAATAAATCTTTGAAAAAAAAAACTTACAGGACAATCATGTTTTATTGCTCCTCTTAAGTTTTTTCTTTTCCATATAAGTTTCACTCCAACAACCACTGCCTATGGTATAATTTTTGTATCATTTTGATCTGTTAATCTTCCCACAGGCTCACTCAAGTGGGGTGATCAGGATGGGGTGATGGTGGGGGGTGTGTGTGCAAACCCTTCATGAATCCACCTATATCAGAATCTTTAAGAGACATTTCTTTTCAGAGTAAAATCCACTGGAAACAAAAATAAATGCAGAAAATACTTCTTTCTGCTCAAAACAAAAAGATCATTCAAAATAATTAAAATATAGGCAGATGTTATAACAAAGTACAAAGACTAGAAGAGCATCAATGCTGATCTTTAACCTTATACTTTTAGCCACAGCAACAACCAAAGAAAACAGCCAAGCAGGCCATTACACTGTTTAAAATCCTCCCTGGGCCAGCATGTGACCCAGCAGGGAGAGGTTCAAAAAAGTACAGCCTTTCTTTTTCCTCCTAACAACCTGGTTTGTTTCCATTCCTTTTTCCTTCAAGACACATCCCTCACAGCTAGCAGCTCTTTCAATCATTTACTTTGGACGTCTGCTTGAGAACAAATGATCTTGCTCATGCAGATGAGTTTGCCAGACTTGTGTGTACTTTCCAGTCTCAGGCCCTTTATTGTTCTGGTTGAAACCTGACCCTTTGAAATGGATACCAAGACACCAGAAAAAACGAATTTAAAAAGGGAAAAAATTGCAGGAGAGGGGGCAAAAAACTAGAAACTTTTCCTATATCAAACTTTTCCCTCTGCTCGCCTCCGACATACACCTGTCACAGAACTCAACCTTATATTACAAGGTAACAATCCAACCTGAAAGATGATCAATATAAAATACTAATTAAGAAATATACAAAAAATTAGTACCATTAATTAAATTATCTGATCTGTAAGACAGATTACGTTAGTAGATTGTCAAGACAATCTACAATTTGAATTCTTTTCCACTATCATCGCAACCTTAAAATTCTGTAAGCAACATTTCAAAAACATCAATTTCAGTATAATTACTTTCAGTTAAGTTGTATACACTTTATCCAACAAGTCAGATAAAAATGTTAAGATCTTAAAAATTAGAGGATAAAATTGTTTCTGCTCAGCTTTAATAAAATTTTACCATTTTGTTAAAAAAAAGGCCAATAAAAATAACCCAATGACCTTTTTGTTTTCCCAGACTGCTTCTCAAACCGCTAGTTTGAAAAATGTTTGCCACTTAGTGACTGAATATAAAACCTGAAATTTTGTATTTATCATTACATTTTGGAAAAAAACTGGTAATTTTCATCAAACTACAACTACAGAACTTACCATTTCACATTTTAAAATACTGTAAAATTAGACTTCCAAAGACGTCTTAATTTATTTTGGTGATTCATCTCTAGCAATAAAATATCCATTTTAAAAGATATATTTTATAAAATCTTGGTAGCCTTATAATTCTCACAATTTGAAATTTGTCAGGGTATTCCTTCAGTTTCGAGCCAGGCTGATGAACAGATTCGGCACAAATTCAAAATGAGAATATCCAAACTGCCACAAAGGAAAAGATTATTTATTAAAAGGCTCTCAATCAATCAAGCTTTCAAAATACTACAAGGTAATCAGGTCATTCCAAACAGGAAAAAAAAAATTGTGGGGGGGAAAAAACTTAGCTTCACATTAGTATTAAAGAAAAAAACATGATGTATTAAAGAAAAGACATGATGTTTCATGTCTTTACTCTCTTTTCCAAACTTTACTTTTCTCAGAAAACAATCTACTTACTTTAAGAAGTATCTCTGACCAGATGAAGTCTTGGCCATCTCCCAGCCTGCCGGCAGAGGTACTTCATCAGGTATCTCAAAAGAAGGTTGTCGGAGGTGCTGAGCTGAGGGTGTGGCTGCTGGGCCAGAGACCACTCCGGTGGGAGTCAGGGTTCCAGGAGACACAGAGCCCTGCGTCAGGGAAGCTGGGGAGGAATGAGCTCGAGTGTGCTGAGGAGTCAGGGCTCCAGCAGTACCTGTATCAGTACTGGCCTAGAAAGGAAATTAAAGTGAGAATTTCTTAAAAATGATTTTTAAAGAGAGTCCCTTGGAATTTCCTAGACAGATGTCTGCTTGTCATGAAATTCTGAATGCTAATGACAAATTTCAACATTTAATATTTGGCACAGAAGGATACAGGTTTGCAGACAGACACTTTTAAATGACTTATGTATTTTAAACACATACTTTTACAAACACTTGTAGTTTTATTTAACAGTACATCTGAGTGAATTTCTATCTACTACACAGACACACTTTCAACATCTTTTAGAGACAGATAATACAGAATGAAATATTCTTAAACTAATAAATGCTGAATTTTAAAAGCTGATTTGTAAAAGGCCAAGGCAGCATGGGCACTACTCCAAGCTTTAAAATATTCCAGGTATAGGAATATAATTAACTATGTATCCTTGTTTTTAAACTAGGTTTTACATAGTTAATTTTTTTCCTAAGCCAAGCCCTAGACACAATTATCTTTTTTTCTCACTGTGCACACATGACATCCAGTCAGACAACTTTTAATGAATGCAGAGCCATCTAAATGTTCTCACAAGCCATCTCATGAATGGAAGGAAAACCCGACCATATACTCTATCTAGACAACAAAGATATCAACAGTTCAATAACATTATGACTTAAGTACTCACACACACATAGATTACAGCTGTGTACCAGTAGGAAAAACTTGTACTGAGACCCCAAATATCTGGGTTTCAATCCAAACTGGCTAGTGTGGCAATAATTTTGATCTCTGTGAGCCTGTTTTTTTATGATGGAAAATGTTAAGTATGTGGGAGTGTGAAGAGATGAATTTGTATCCGTAAGTTTGTGGATAATAGTATTTCACAACTCATTTTCATACAATTCTTAAACTGATATAATTATTTGAATTTCTTAATTAGATTTAAGCGTTATCCAAAAAAAAAAGTTTGAATCTCTTAGATTCATTCATACAGGAGGCAAGGAAGGGAGTCTGGAAGCAATCAGCTGGGACATTTATGCCTTCCAGTCAAATGGTGTACATTTTCTAAGTTTCCAATCACGTTAATTAGAATTAGAAAATCACTGGCAGAAATAAAAGCTAAACTTGGAGACACACAACATTTAGGTAAGAAACTTACTAACAAACAAAATTATAGTATATTATGAGTAGTATGAATCCAGACGGCTGGCTAAAAATCTTGCTACTTACTTTTTACTTATTACTGCAATTACTTATTACTTTTCAACTGCAATTCTTTTTGGCATACAGATACCACAAAATGGGAGATTCAACTCCTACGTGCCCTGTACTTTCAAGCAGATTAAGAACTACCAGCAGAGCTGTGATGTCTGTATGGTGGATGCAATGCCAACACATTTAAACACACAGAAACCCACTTGGAGTGGTCAGAGAAAAAGGAACACTAAGTCTACCTCTTACAAACTGAAGATTTTAAAGAAGCAGCTTAATTGTTTTTCGTTCCTGCTCTTCAACCCGGGTTTTGTTCGCGAGTTTGAGTTTTTCGGAGTTCCAAAGCCCCTTGGTATGCAACAGGCGCACTTACAACAGGCATGCAAATGGGAAGAAGAAAAGGAGTGGGGGCGAGAACTCTTCCTTCCACTCAAGTTACAGTCCGAGTGGACCAACTACATCGCAGTATTTGGAAAACCAATTAACTTTCGGGCAAAGTTCCTACGCTGAAGTTTAGCCAGAAGCAAGTTCTTTAAGAGAAAAAAAAAAAAAAGGTGGGGGAGGTAAGAAATAAAGAAAATAAAAAAACCACACTAAACAAATCTTCTGGGACCTGTCGGAATGTTAACACTTTCATAAGCTTCATATCACTGTTGGCTCAAGTCCACAAAATCACCAAACAGCCATGCTCATATCCTCAATAAGAGTGAAAAAGCAATGGCGAGCCTCGAATTAGTCATCGCTTCCCAAACATCAACTTTTAATCACGGCAGAACTAGGCAGGACTCGGCCTGTGAGTCAACCTGCAGTGTATTATCAAAGGCTTGCGTTAAAACCAGGGCGCTGAAAGCGCTAGTGGGTCCTGCGCAACGGGGGGTGGGGGGTGGGGAGCAGCCTTCGGGCGGCCTGCAAGAGCCCCCCGCGGGCGAAAGCCACTCGCGAGCCGCCCGAGCGCCGGCCGGAGCGCTGGGGCAGCGGCGCGGCGCGGCGAAAGCACCAACTCCACAAACAACTTCCAGGAAAGTCTGGATCCTGTGTTCAGCCCGAGCCCGGGCCCCAGGAAAACACACGCTTTCAGGAGGGGGAGGGGACGGCGGCCGGGGGAGGGGGCGAAAGGAGCGGCTCAACCCCCACCCCTAACCTACACTGGAAAACAAGAGAACAATTATCCGCCTCCCCCGGAGACCGGGGGGGCCCAAGAGGCTCCGCGGGACAGGGGGCCCCGGGCCCCACTCCCCCGCCGGCGGCCCCCGCCCCCGCCCCCGCCCGGCCAGGCCCGGTCCGGCCCGCCGCGCGAGCGAAGGTGCGGAGCGCGGGAGGCGCGCGCATTGTGCCAGCCCCCCGCCCCTGGGAACCCCGAAGAGAAAGAAAGGAAGGGAAGCCCGGGGCAGCGCGCTCCCCGCTGCGGCCGCCGCGCGGAGGAGCTCCCGGGGGCGACACAAATCTCGGCCCCGCACTCAGCCTCCCGCGGGCGCCGCGCCCCGACCTGCCCCGCCCCCACCCGGGCCTTCAGCGCCCCCCGCCCTCCCGCCCGCGGGCGCCCCGGCCCGGGGCCGCGACGGGGCGGGGGCGCAGTTACCTGTCGGGAGTGGGACTTGGGCTCCGGCGGCTTAAAGAAAGAGTCCGGCAGGTTCCGCAGCCTCATGGGCAAGGTCTGGGGCACATTGGCCGTCTTGGGGTTCATGACGGCATTGAAAAGCGCCTCCAGGTCGGTCTCCGAGTCCCCCCGGACGTGCACGATTTGGTGCCCGGCCGGGGGGGCCGGCGGCGCCGCCTGGGAGCCCGGAGGGGCCGGCTGCCCGGGGCCGGACGGCGGGCCCTGGCCCGGGGCGGGCTGCGCGGGCGGCGGCCCTTGGCTCTGGGGGGCCGGCTGAGGCGGCGGCTGCTGCCCGGGATCCATGGCTTCGGCTCCCCCGACGCGCACCCCGACAGCGGCGAGGGCTCCGCCCGGGCGCCTCGGCTCGACGCGCCGAGACGGGAGGAGCGGCGAGGGCGGTGGGCCGGGCGGCGCGGCGGGAGCGGCGGGGGCGGCGCGGTCCTCGCTCTCAGGCCCGGGGGGCTGCGCCGCGGCCCCGCATCCCCGCCCGGCTCCGCACCCCGCGCCCGGGCCCGCGGGTCAGACGGCTGCGCCTCGGGAGGGGCCGCGCGACGCGGCCCGGCGGCGCCGGAGAACTTTGGGGCCTTCCCTCCCCTGACGGCCGGCGAGTCGCCGCTCCCCTCCCCCTCTGGCCTTTATTTCCTTTTCGTGTTCCTTCCTTCCTCCCTTTCTTTTCCCCGGCGGCGGCTGCGCCCGACTGAGACAGAAACTCGCCTCAGACGCCCAAACTAAAGTTGAGAGAAGCGCCCGCCCGAGCCGCACGCCGGCTCCGCCCCCTCGCGGCTCTTCCTTCCTATGCGCGCCCGCCCGCACCGGATCCGCCGCAGCCAACTTTCCCGGCGAGTTCCTGCATTCCTGCCGCCGCGCGCCCGCCGCCCGCCACGTGACCGCCCGCCCGGCCGCGCTCCGGGGGAGGCCGCGAGGCCCGCGGCGCGCCCGACCGCCGCTCCGCCGAGGCCGGGAGAAGTCCGAGGGGTCGCGGAAAGCCGCGTCTCGCCCCCCCCCCGCCGCCGCCCGACGGCACCCCCGGAGCCTGTAACCAGCACTGGATTTAATCGGAGTCCGACTTTTAAACGTCGGCTTGGTTTCCCCCACTTCTTAATATACCCCCCAAAAAAGTAAAAGAAAAGAAAAATCCCACTTCGAAGGGGTCAACAGCCATGTGAAGTTTAGCAACTAGATCTGTAAGTCCGTGTAATTGACTAGAAAACAAAATTGCCCTTTTCTTACGTGACAACTTTTTTGCACTCAAACTTCCAAGAGCGTCCTAGAAAATCTCAACTTAAAAAATAAAAATAAAAGTCTGTGGTTGCCTTAGGTGCCAAGCGTTTGTCCGGGTACCTGCCTTGCACCCTTAAGGGGACAGGGTCCGCTCCTCATTGTTATCCCTGGTCTTATTCCTGGTGGGGACCAACGTGGACTCTGGCTGGGGTGATTTGAGTCCAGCCCAGGCGCCCGGTTCCCTAGCTGGCAGTGTCATGCATGCAAGGAGTCCATCTGAAATCACTCAAAAGCAAAGAGTTTAATGTTGTTTAATTCATTCACTGATTTTTTTAAGGCAGCCTTATTGAGATACAATTCACATACCATAACTCATCATCACATACCATCCTTTTATGAAATTTAATGTTTTTATTCACTGGGTTGTGCAGCACTACTGATTTTAAATCCACTAGCCCATTCTAAAGAAATCTGAGTTCTTGTTTGAAAGATTTTGTCTGCTATGCTAGTGAAACAGATGTATAAATAGGATTAAGCAAGAAAAGGTCCCCTGAGCAAAAAGATAATCTCCTGCTCCAGCCAGGACTTGCCCTGGAGAATTCTGAAGAGGGAACTCTACCATAGTTTATATGGCAGATTCTAATCAACTGTTCTGGACCCCAACTCCCCCTGAAGAAAGGAATTCTCCTCAATGACTCCTTCCTGGATTATCTCCACCCCATCCCCAAAGGTCAAGTGTGTTTAATCACAAACATTAGGTTCTGAAATTAGGCTTGAATTCAGATCCCAGTTCTACCTCACTAGCTGTGAGACATTGGACAAGTAACTTATTTCCTGTTCTTTAATTTCTTCAGTATTGAGGTTAGAGGTAGTAACACCTATTTCATAAATCAGTGATGCACATAAAATCAGCAGGTGGACATGAGTAAGCACTTAAGTCCAGTGTTGTGTGCGTAGTGAGTAGGGAGTCACACTGCCCCATGTTCACAGATCAATTCACAGGTAACATGGCTTCTCCTTTGCAGCAACCCCCAAAGGCTCCCTATGAACAGACTCTTCCTCTCACATCCAATAATCAATCCACACAAACAAAACTATGGGCAAAAACTATGTATTCAAAACGTCACCTGAAAAAAAAAAAGTGTGAAGAACCAAACTGATTGAAAACCTAGGATTGTAATGGAATCTGTTGCTTTACTAGAACATTTACTACATGGACACTATAATTAAAGGGCTTAGGGTACAGCAGAGGTTGCTTTGTTCAATATTGTTTCACCTGCCATTAAATTGAGAACAAAATTACTTTGATTAGAGGATTGAAACTCTGGAGTGATTTGAAGTTCTGTCAGCACTTCTGTAGCATCAGTGAAGATTTTGAAATTTACTGTTCCTCATCTATAAAATATCAATCAGAGTTTACTAAAAGATAAAGATAACACGTACTCAATTTCTTGGTCCCCACTCTGTTACTCTCTAGTTCCCCTTTAAGACCCATTACCAGTTTAGGGCACCTTTAGCTGGGAGTTGTTTTTCTACAGACACCCACCATCAGTTTTCCTATGTCATTTTCAGTGTCCCTGAAGACCACTATGTGAAAGATTCAGTCCTACAATTACTTCAACTCTCAATTACAATGGACCCTCATCTCCCCTCTACTGTTTTAGCCACCTGCTCCTATGTCCACACTCTGTCATCATCGAAATATTCCAGTTGGAAAATGTTTATTTTTCTCTTGATAGTGTTTGGTTCTCTGGTTCCATTCTTCACACCTGATTTACTATTACTTGATTTCTATTAACCTGAGTTACTATTAACCTCTTCTCTTTGCTACCAACCTATCACTCCCTCCTGCTTTACTTCTTTTCTAATTCAATTTCAACATTATAACTCATTGTTTCAATCTCGTATAATCATCTATGCCCTCTATTCTTTTGCTCTGTGTATTTCAGTGTACTGCATCTGTTAAACTGGATTATTCCAGTCATGTTTTGTTCCATTCCAACACCTAAACTTATGGGGACGCTGACTCTCATTCATTAAATGCTTCCATCAAAACTTTTGATACTTTGACATTTTTAATGGTTATAGATTATCATCCCAGAGATGATAAGAAGGCATTTATTTTAGAACTTTAAACTTTGTCCAATTACCTATCCATTGTGAATTGACATTTTAAGTAAATGCTGGTATTATCTGATGAGTAGCATAATTATATTGCCTTGCAAGCATTGTGTGTTAGCAGCATTCACTGACTGAGTATAAACGTTTAAAACAGCCTGGTTTTGCAACCTCTCTTGGCAGTGCATTGCTCAGTGATATCAAGGTTGCAAACAAGATGTGTCCAGCCCTTGTCTAGCCTCTGGAAAGCATGCCTGGGACAACTGGAGAGAAACACAAATGACAGAAGCGGTGCCTCTCTATTCTTACAGTCTCAAGCATAGTTCCTCAAGCATAGTTCTTCAGGCACAGGATCAGCTACTCACTCACTTGATAAAGCTGTTCTAAACCTTACCACTGTCCTCAGGTTGATTCCTCGCCCTCCTGCCCTTCAGAAATTTGCATTGCCACCAACTACTCAGAGAAATGGAGACTACCATGCCCAAAAGCTCCCAAAGTTCCTCCTGAGCCTCCAGAAGCAAGTAGACATCTTCACAAGCCCTTCCATGGGCACATTGGTGGAAAGCAAAGCCTCTTTTCCCCTTCCTCACCTTTCCTTCTTTTACCCCTTGACTCAGACATCTAAAACTGAACTCTCTACCCCTACTTTCTCCACTTCCAACCCCATAGACACACTCCCAAGCCAACTCCTCCTCTGATTCACCCTCTAGGTTCATGGCTCCTGGTCTACCTTTGTTTCAGTGCCTTCATACTCAGCCTCCCACAGCCCCCGACACTCCACCAGTAAATGATGTATGTTCCTAGTTGTTCGCATGTCTACAAGTCAGCTGCCTGGCTCTGAGCACTGCTACTTCATTTCCAACTGCTTTGTGCAGAGCTTCTAAAATCATGTCCCTGCTTTTGTTTTTTTGTGGCTCTATCAGATTTCTCCTCTGATGGCAGAGGGATCTTTCCAGCCAGCAAATTCCATACTGGTATGATATCATATCTTGGTGAGGTATAGAAGGCCTTGCCATTCTAATCCGTGCTTCCTTCTCAACACCTCTCTGTGATTCACTCCTAGGACTTCTGGTTTGCAAGCACAATGAACGGCCTGTGGTCCCTGAGTAAGCCATTTCCCCTCATCCTTTGGCATGTGCAGGCTATATTCTTACTCGCAACTCTGGGCCTCGAATTTTCCCTTGGTTTCCCTGGAGCCTCAACCTTCCAGCACTAAGTGGGTGGGAACCTCTTCACCAAACCCCTCCTTGGTTCTTCCTTACTATCTGGTCCTGACCCAGAATCATCGAGGAGCTTCTCCTCTGGGCTCTCGCTGAATCTGACCCCCACCTCCATTAGGGCCTTTATCATAGTTCACTGTCATCATTTATGTGTCTGTGTCCCCAACATGACTCTGGGTGCTTCTGCAGCAGTGTCTCCCATCTTTCCATCCAGGAATGTTCTGTTAGTAAGTAGATGCTCAAAAACACAGAGAAGAAAGAGGGAAGAGAGGTAAGCACAGACCCCAGAAGAAGAGGTGGGATTGGAGCTCAAACAATGATGCTGCCATGATGCAAATAATTCTGTGTGACATAGCTCTTATATGTCATGATATTTAATAAATGGTGATGAATTTGCCCAGGCAGTTTAAATAACTTGCCCAAAGCTGTGCTGCTAAGTGCTAGAGCTGAATTTGAGTCGTTTCTGATTCCAGAGTGTAACCTTCCCACAGGAATGTTATGTTTGATTTCAGACAGCTCAAAAGAACCACTGACAAATGCACACACAAGTAGAAGAAAAGGGGATGTTGGAATCGTGTCATTTAAAAAATATGTCACTTTGGGCCTCCCTGGTGGCACAAGGTGTTAAGCACCGCACTATGAAGCAATCCGCAGCCTTTGCAGCATGAGTTCAATCCCCGGCCGGCCAGAAAGCAACCCACATGGCGCAGCAGACCTCTCCTGTCTTTCCGGCTGCTCCCCTCAGCAGTGTATTTCAGTCAGTCTGCCTGTTCTGCTCCCCACTCTGTCTCTGGTGTATCCTTTCACCCCCACCCCCACATCTCTGTTCTGTACCCCAGCTCTATATGCATAAATAAATAAATGTTTAAAAAATAAAAAATATCTCACTTATTTCTGGGCCTCCCTGGTGGTGCAGGGGTTAAAGACAGTGCTATCAAATGAAAACCACATGGCACAGCTCCCCTTAGTAGTGTATTTCAGTAGATCTGCCTATTCCTATTCCTCTACCCACTCTATCTCTGGTGAATCCTCTCACCAACCCCCACATCTCTGGCCTGTACCCCAGTTCTTGTATGCATAAGTAAATAAAAAAATTTTTTTAAAAAAGAATGAAGCTGGGCTGATTTTTGGGAAATCAGATAAAAAGTGTGAACAGACAAGGAGTTTTTAAGAAAAAAGTTCACTGGACAATTATACTTTTGGGGGGGGTTATATTATAAGTGACTCAGGTTATCTCAGTAAATAAGGGTCTAGTTTAAGAATTCACAGGGAGAAAGGGATAAGTCACATTATAAGCAGCTGAAGTTGGAGATCATGGAGCTGTTTCTTGCCCAGGATTCTCCATACCTCTAGCTATATTGAGGGTTATCTAGCCCCCCAGAATCAATTATTCTCAAGTTGCAAGTTCCCCTATCATAGTTATTCACTACTGAGACTTGGTAAAACTCTTCTTGCGCTCCTCATGATTTCTGTTCACTCACAGTTTCAGTAGCCCCTTCTGCATATTTCCTCTATTTCTGGGACTTTGTACCACCCTCTAAGTAAGTATCTGGCACTAAGTGGATGAAATGAAGATGAAACAGTTGTATAACTGGGCCTCCCTTGTGGCACAAGGGGTAGGCACTGTACTATGAAGCAATCCGAAGCCTCTGCAGCACGAGTTCGATCCCCAGCCTGCCAGGGAGAAACCCACATGGCACAGCAGACCTCTCTTGTGTCACCCGCTGCTCCCCTTGGCAGTGTATTTTTGTCAATCTGCCTGTTCTGTTCCCCACTCTGTCTCTGATGGATCCTCTTACACACACACACACACACACACACACACACACACACCCCGCATCTCTGGCTTGTGCCCCAGCTCTTGTATGCATAAATAAACCTTTAAAAAAAAAAAAAAGAAACAGTTGTATAAGTACTTACAGAGCACTGATTACATGCCAGGCATTGGTAGTAATTGGTATAATAATGTCTACATTCAAAATAATAAGGATTAAATGAAAGAAACATGAATGCGTTTTTATTATTGCATCGAGGAGGACTAAGGGGGTTTGAGATTTCATCGACTTGATACAGCTGCGTGAAGCGCAAGTGAGGAATAGTTTGCCCAGGGAAGTTCTATTTGACCTGAAAGGACGATTGTTCAACTCAGAGACTTTATTCCAGAGTTTTTCACTTTAACATTCAGAAGGTATTTTGTTTGTGAATTAACATAGTCCTGAAACTACTCTTTCACTAACATTCATGTTCTGAATTCTTAAATTTAAAATGTTATTTCCCACAGCCTCTGTCAATTATTGTGCATGTTCCATATTTGACACTAATCAGTAATCATGAGATAGACTCTGGCTCGAAAGAGATCCCTCTATAATAGCTAGAAACCACCGTGAAGGATAAATGAATATGATTATGAGACTTACTGCCTTGAAGAGACTTACTGCCTTGAAGCACTGTTTTTCAGTCTAGTCGTGAGAAGGGAACCGCAAATCTCATCCCCCTACTTCTAATTTATAACTCTAAACCAGCCCCTTCTTAAAAACAAATTCAGAGTACAGATTACTGATCTTACTATCTAACAGATACTAGCAGAATTGGAAAACTGATTTAGCACATATTTAGATGTTTAAAGACAGGGTCACTGCAAAACTATATAACCTGCTAGAGGGTATTTCTACATCTCCTGGAGACTTCACTCATTCAGAACATGTTACTTTGCAGTATGTGACAATACGCAGGCTTAGATGAAGGGAAGATGCCATTGGATTATAGTTATGATAAGTCTAAGCAAATAAGAAAGGTAAATATGGTCTCAAATGGTCATTTGGTTACCAATTTTAGAGAACTACCATTTTAAAGCACTTAAGAAATAGACATCTACATGCAAATTATTATTTTAAAAACCAAAATCGCATTCACCCATTTAGTTAACAGCATCAGCTAGGGTGGGGAGATGAGTTTAGAAAAGAGGCAAGCTACAACACTTTACAATGACACTACTTCATAGTAAAAAAAAAAAAATTATAATGCTAACTTTTCACTTATTTAAATATGCTTTTCTAACATTGGTTGTATGTATAGTGGAAACTTAAGAGCAGAGAAAAATATTTATGAACAACTCTACTCAGATACTATCTGGGTGTGCTAGTTTTTAAAACTAATGAACACTATGCCAGGGTATGACAACCTTCTACAAGAGTGGGTAGATGGCTCAACTCTGTTCTGTTAAGTTCGGGGACCTGTCAGATCCATTACAGAAAGCCCATTCTTTTCAAATACAGGTATTTTTGATATTATAACACTGTAGATGCATTTTGGTTAATGCTTTCTTTTCTAATGTAGTTAATATACTGCAGTTAAAAAAAGTTAAATCAGAATTCTTCTAAAATTTAGCTAGAGTTATCCACATGGAAGAAATTAAAGTTTTTTCTGAGAGTTGATGGGAAGACATTTTGAGCATGAAGCCTTTCAGGCTTAGGGTAGAACTAAGTGGGGCCCTGAAGAGTATCTCCAGTTCAGTAGAAAATACTGGCTGTCAAATTCAGGCATATGATTTCCCCAACCAGGCCTGAAAGTAGAAGCTACTAGATCTCTTCTGCTGCAGAGGCTGTGGATAGCTTCACAGTGCTGTGCTTAACCTCTTGCACTGCCAGGGAGGCCCCCGTTTTATAATTTAGATAAGAATCTCTCAATCTCACCACTTATTCTACAGATATCTATTACTAATATATAACATGTATTTTATTGATAATTGAAATAAATTTGTTTACTTGGTAACATGTTCATGTTGTAAAGAATCTCAAAAAGTTATGTCTTGAATCTCACCTGAAAGCTAATGAGTAAACCTTTTGAAAGACCCACAAACAGGGATTTCCCTTTGCTTATAGTTTTAACATTCTGTTATTTTACCATATGTATACTTCAGTATGACACATGGCATAAAAATGTTTCAAACGCCATTAAATTAAAAACCAAGATTTTTGAGACTCTGTACCTCTTAATATCTTGATGTACCTCTTAATATCTCACTTATTTCCTCTTTAACCTATGTCTCTAGTGTCCTGGCTAATAAGTGAAGAACATCTGGATACCATCTCTGTCTAAAAACCCTTCATATATTTGAATATAATTATTAAATTTTCCCTCGCTCTTTTTTCTAAACAATCCCAGTTCCTTAACCTTTACCCAATGTTTTGTTTCTCAACTCTTTAATCATCTTCTTGCAGTCATCTGAATCCTCTCCAAGAACCTCATGTTCTCCAGTTGTTAATGTCACTATATATTGCCCAAACATCACTTGTTTATATACAACTGATTAAAATTGGTGAGGATCATTTACATATTTTCTATGTGTACAAGTGCATACTTTAACATTCTTTAAAAATAGATGTGGCTTTAGGAAGTCAAAATGTGAACTCTCATAATGTGCACATGAATTTGTTAGGCAGAATTAGAACAATAAATAGCATTTTAGACTTAGCCCATGTCTCTCCTTTTACAGAAGAATCTGAACACTTGAGTGGTTAATCTGCTCAGTTGGATAAAGCAGCCACTAGCCACATATTAGAAAATTTGCTTTCTTAGTCACATCAGCCATATTTCACATCCTCAATTGCTACCCAGGTAACCAGTAGCTAGACAGCGCAGATATAGAACATTCCCCTCATTGCAGAAAGCTCTGTTGAGCAATAGAGTTAAATGATTTGCCCCAAGCTCTTGAGTAGTAAAGCTAGAAATTCCAGTTCTTGGTCTGCACATACTCTACCATACTACTTACTACCCTTTTTTAAAAAAAGGAAAATGTGATAGCTAGTTATTCTATCTACAAACATTTGTTAAGTTTTTATTCAAAGCATTATGTGAGGCATGGATCCTGATCCCAAGAAAGTTTAGGAAAACTCCTTTAGGTGGGATTGCTGCCTATATAGAAAATGGCAGATGGGTTAGGTACAATCCCTTCTGGTCACTATTTGTGTGTGTGTACGCATATGTGAATGTGTGTGTTTACTGAAATGTCTCCAGTCCCTTTGACCTTCCCAGAGACATCAGACACTTCTCAGCTCACACCTCAGTTCCTGCAGTCAATTCCTGGCTGCTCTCCCAGGCTTCATCCTGCCTCTTCTGCTCCCTTCAGTCCTCTGGTTCTATACTCATTTCCCTTAAGTGCCATTTTCACCTTTGCTCCCCACTCAAAACTGTCGCCAATTCTTTTTTGTATCCAGACTCCCTAGATACATTGTTGCTAAAGTCAACAATCAAGACTTAACATTTGTAGGACACTTTTCATTGCACATGCATTGTCCTATTTCATTTAGTTCCCCTCTTTCTTTCCAAATTTCAAGGTCTTCAATTAACCGTTGTCCTTTTATTCAATAGGATGGTTTCTTAAGCTATCCTCAAATAGTTTAAGTAGATATCTTCCGTAAGTTCTATAAGTAGGAGCCTCAGAATCATTCTTCTCTTCTTCAATCACTCCCACTCCAATTCAATCCATTAGCAAGTAATGCTGATTCCGGGTCCAAAAACACATCTGGAATATATTCACTTCCCTCCCTTAGTTTGCTATGATTTCCATAACAAAGTAGCACAGACTACTATACCACAGAAATGAGCTTTCTTGTAGTCCTAGAGGATAGAAGTCTGACATTCAGGCTTGGTTTCTTCTAAGGTCTCTCTTTGGTTTCTAGAGATGGTGATCATCTTCAAGGCTCTGTCCCACCCCCTTTTCTTATAATACCATTAGTCATATTGGCTTATGCCCTCATTTTTTACCTTAATTTCCACTGTAAAGGCCTCATCTCTGAGGATAACCACATCCTGAAGTGCTGAAAGCTAGGATTTTGGCGTGAGTGGGGAGGAGATATGATTCGGCCCATGACACTCATCTTCACTGAAACCATCCCTGCCCAGGTGCCTTCATGTCTCACTGACCATGGTGATGCTTTCCCATGTCTTCGCAAATGCACTTACAATACAATAGTCATAATGATCTTTTGATCTTTTTTTTTTTAAATGGATTTTTTTTAAGATTAATTTTTATTTATTTATTTATTTATACAAGCACTGGGTACAGTCAGAAGCGTGGGAGGGTGAGAGAATTCACCAGAGCCAGAGCGGGGAGCAGAACAGGCAGACTAAGTACACTGCTAAGGGGAGCAGCGGGCAGCAGGAGAGGTCTGCGCGCCATGTGGGAGAGGTCTGCGCGCCATGTGGGACCCTCCTCCGGTGGCCGGGGAGCAGCCGGGGATCAAACCGGTGCCGCAGAGGCCGCGGGCAGCTTCGCAACCCAGCGCTCAACCGCTGCGCCAGCGGGGAGGCCCATGATCTTTTGATCTTTTGGAAATACACATCACTCTCTTGCTGAAAACCTTACAGTAGTTTCCCATTACACTGCCATTAAATTCCAAACTCCTTGCATTGACCTAAAGGTTCACATGATTATTTTCCCAACTTCAATTCACATCACTCTTTTTTGCCCACTGTGTTCCCGCTGCAGTAACTCATCTCAGTTCCTACAAGTCACTGCATACATTCTCCTCTCAGGACCTTCACACATGCCGTAATTCTAAGTTCCAACCTTATTTAAAATAACCAGTTTAGCCTACCTAGCCCCAGTGAATGGCACCAACACATGTGCCAAGCCAGGAGACTGAAGACTTACACTAGGGGATATCAGGTTGGCAGCTGCTAGCAGTTGCCAGTTGGACACTGCTAAATACAGTTCTAAATGCAGCTTTTAGTGTTAACACATCTTTTACTGTAGGACAGCATACACCCTTGTCTTTTACTCTTTCTAGTGTTCTTTTGTTTTCACTTATTCTTTCTCTTTTTCAAACTAGAGAAGTAGAAAGTACAGCAGTGATCCACAGCCCTGGAGTTGCCCATCAGAATCAATATACATTCTCAAGCTATTATTTGATGGGGCCTCCCTGGTGGCACAAGGGGTTAAGTCTCAGCACTATGAAGCTATCTGCAGCCACTGCAGCCCAAGTTAGATCCCCACCAGGGAGCTGGCCCACATGGCAAGGAAGACCTTTCCTGTCTCACCCGCTGCTCCCCTCAGCAGTGTATTTCAGTCAGTCTGCCTGTTCTGCTCCCTACTCTGTCACTGGTGAATCCTCTGACCCCTCCCCCCAGCACCTTTGGACTACACCCCAGTTCTTGTATGCATAAATAAAAAAAAAAAATCTTAAAAAAGATATTTACTTGATGGCATTCAAAAAGAACATTTAAATAACAGAGATACCTTTTCACACCCATCAAATTGAAGGAAAAATTTTGACTTTGTCAGGTCTCCAACATAATCAAATTTCTTGAGAGTAATTGGATAGTTTTATCTAACTCTTACTGTCCCTAGTACTATTATGGGCACTAGTATGTAAGTTTCTGAGTATAGAAAAATTTGTTGTTTTATTCATTGCTGTATCTGCAGTGCCTCGAAAGTGTCTAACACATACTAGGCAATCAATCAACCTTTGAGAATGTATTTCAGATTGAGAACGTATTTCAGATTGAGAACATATTTCAGATTGAGAATGTATTTCAGATTGACTGAAATACACTGCTGAGGGGAGCAGTGGGTGAGACAGGAGAGGTCTGCTGTGCCATGTGGGTAGCTCCCCGGCCAGAGAACAAACTCAGAGGCTGTGGATAGCTACACAGTGTACAGGCTTAACCCCTTGGGCCACGAGGGAGGCCCGAGCATGTTAGTTCTTAATTTGATGTTTTTTATATGATGTTTTAAAAAGCTATGGATATTATGAACATATTTGGAAAGCATTCTTTCAACATTTAATGTGCCAAGACACTGTTTTAAGTATTAGAAATAAAACAAACTCTCCTGAGTTCTAAATCCAAACTGCCAGCTGCCTTCCAGATAAATCCACAAGTTCAAGTCCAACATTAACATCCTTATCCCTACAACAGAGAAACATGCATTCCTCTCTTGCCTCTCTGAAAAGACTCCACATTTCTGTAGTTCTCTACCACCTATTATACTCATTTTAAGAATCTAATGAGGGGACAGTATTAAAAGACTCTGCACGTTACCCTTCTGCCAACTTAATATCATCAGGACAATTTTCTCTCTGTACACGTTAACATGTAGCTCTTATACTAGCTGAGGGGAAGCTGCAGTTTTAATTTATTACGTGATAGAAGAGTTTATACTTACTTCCAGAACATCATTTTTTTATTGAAGATTTTAAGTGGAACAAATGAAGCAAAGGAATATTCTTTTACAGGCCTAGAAATGTCAGTCATTATGCAATGAAGAATTGTAATTAAAACTCAAATTTAAAAAGTTAATAATTCATATTAGGTAGAGAGGTTTAGTTTTCTACCATAATTTCAATTGAGAATGAATTAGCTTCTAAACTCAAATACATGGAAAATTAAGGACTCCTTGACTCTTTGTGCAACAAATATGAATTATACTTTGAGTTCTTTGTAATTTTCTGTAAAAATTCCACAGCTGTATTGGTATAGACTGCATTTGGGATGGAATTTTTCCTGTGTTAGTGTTCCAGACAAATTTCAAGACAGCCATCTTGGTATTGGTTTTCTTATGTTCTAAGAGATTCCTTACATGTTATTTGAATTAACTTGCAAAGTCAATGTCTTTCTATAAACTAGCAGTAAAATTTAAAAACTGGTAAATAAAAAAACAGTAAATAAACAATCTGGAAAACTACTGTTGAGACATTTCCCCCACCCCATAGCTATGGTATAAAACATGAAGGTAGCGCTTGATAGGGTCCACAATGAAGTAAGAAAATGTCTGTTCATGGCTGGTTGTTGAAGGGTAGCACACACCCACAGAATCCTGAAAAAGACAAACCTCAGTTATTTCATATCCAACTGCATTCAATACTAATTAAATATTTAACTATTATTCATTACATAAATTGGCAATTAACTAGTATTGTGAAATATTTATTTTTTAAAATATTTATTTATGCATACAAGAACAGGGATACAGGCCAGAGATGCCGGGGCAGGGCGGGGGGATTGAGAGGATTCACCAGAGACAGTGAGGACCAGAACAGCCAGACTGACTGTAATACACTGCTGAGGGGAGCAGCGGGCAAGACAGGAGAGGTCTGCTCCGCCATGTGGGTTGCTCCCTGGCTGGCCGGGGATCGAACTCATGTTGTAAAGGCTGTGGATTGCTTCATAATAGTGCAGTGCTCCCTTGTGCCACCAGGGAGGCCCGTGAAATATTTATTAACAGCACAGTTGACTATGCTAACAATACGTATGTCCCATACACACATGCATAATTCTTAACTTTAAGGATTAATAGCCAGGGGCCTCCCTGTGGTGCTGGGGTTGGAGTCTCAGGGCTGTCAAGCTACCTCCAGCACTGCAGTATGAGTTCAGTCCCAGTCAGAGAGCTAACCCACATGGTTCAGCAGACCTTTCCTGTCTCACCTGCTACTCCCCTCAGCAGTGCATTTCAGTGGATCTGCCTGTTCTGCTCCCCGCTCTGTCTCTGGTGACTCTTCTCACCCCATGCGCCTCTGGCCTGCACCCCAGCTCTTGTATGCATAAATAAATAAAAATAAATCTTAAAAAAAAAGAATTTATAGTCTAGAGGTAAATTTCATCTTTTGGGAAAGTGCTTT
This sequence comes from Talpa europaea, assembly GCF_964194135.1. Taxonomy (NCBI): domain Eukaryota; kingdom Metazoa; phylum Chordata; class Mammalia; order Eulipotyphla; family Talpidae; genus Talpa; species Talpa europaea. The sequence goes on from NC_140079.1 coordinate 37,977,195, forward strand.
TAGAGTACAAATATTGCAAAAATTTCTATTTTTCAATATTCTTCTGGCTCAGCTTTCTTTTAGAACATGGTCCACAGGCATTACAGGGTAAGGACTGCTTTTATTTATAATTGTGCCCTCATCTGGCACAGCAGCTGATACACTGTAGCTATTCAACAATGTTAAATGATTGAAGATACTTAGAAACTGCTTTATATGTACTAATAATTTTTGTATGATGCTAAAATTCATGTCTCAGATGCTGTGACATAAAAGCATTTCTGGCATGTTTAGCTATTTGCCCTGTAAAGTATGATTTGACAAAGAGAACTCTGTTCCAGTCAAGTCACAAACTAACATCAATAAGGACTATTCCTAGATACAGAGGGCAGAAAGGAAGCTGGAGAGTTCACATTGTTCTCCAAATAAAAACATGTCCTATTAACATTTAATTATAACAAAAAACTAAACATAATCTTTTTTCCTAGTCATAACATCATTCTGGTTTTAACTCCATTTGTAAGAACCATTTTAATAACATGTAATTGAATCAATTAGTTGTAAATTTCCCTCAACACTTACATAGGCTGTAACTTTAAAGACAGAAGAGGTAATTTGTATTTTCTTGGTTTGAGGATTCTTTCGAACACTAAAAGAGGGGAGGAAAAAGGGTATGCTTTATATATATCAAGCATTAGTATGATACATTTATAATATTGATCCTTTTTAGTGTGCAGGTTCTTATTCAAATATAATATGAAAATATATAATACCCAACTAAAGTGGTTTATAATAGCATCTATAGTTTCATCCAAGGATAGAGCAAGTTCACCTGAATTGAAATTGCATAAAATTGAATTTTATAGTTAGTAGGTTTGAGGTCAGTCTGAGATTCAGAAGATGAAAGATTCCCAGGCCAGAGACAGTGACTGGAAAAACTGGAATTGGTAAATTACAGATTGAAGTACAGACAGCTTTAAAGGATAGATAAGGATAGTAAACTAAAGAAGTAAACAACCTAAACAGAAATGCCTATTCTGCTACTGACTTACCTTATATTGGGCAAGATTAACCTTTCTGAACCTCAATTTTCTCATATGTAAGCTGGGCAAAATATGGTTCCTTTTAGGACTATATGAGAATAAGTAGAATAAAGTACATGAAAATTGTTTTCTAAATTATGATTGCTAAATTATATCATATTAAGAATCATTTTCTGGGTCTTCCTGGTGGTGATATCAAGCTATCACCAGCCACTGAGGCCTGAGTTCAATCCCTGGCCAGGGAGCTAACCCACATGGCGCAGCAGACCTCTCCTGTAGATATCAGTCGATCTGCCTGTTCTGCTTCTTACTCTGTCTCTGGTGAATCCTCTCACCACCCCAACCCCCACACCTCTGGCCTGCACCGCAGTTCTTGTATGCATACATAAGTAAAAATAAATCTTTTTAAAAAAAGAACTGCAGTAAGTCATTAGGAGTTCAGGTAGTCAGTAACTTATTCTCCAGGTAACCATGGTTTTTAAGGATGCTAGACCATAATTTTCATATAGTTCTCTCAAAAAGTGTGATTATATTAATGGTTTAGAAAGTAATATGAATGTTTTCTTACTTGTATCATTGTGATAATTTTTGAGGCTATATTCCTATGTTGATTCTAAACACAATGGTATACAGACTATTCTAGGTAACTCTGCTCATCTTAAGAAATAAGGATCCCATTCTTAATTAGTATCAGATGCCATAATCTGAACTTCTTAGTTCAGATCATAAAATTTCACATGTGGAGCAGATATGTAGTTGGGAAATCTCTCCAAAAACATTGACAAGAGCATGTGTTTAATGTCTAAAAGAGAAAAGACACAGGCACCATTATTAACCATATAACTGTTTCTGCATGGACATTTTTGAAATGGAATGAAATGATCATTTGTTAAAAAAAAAGGTACTAAAATACTGCTTACCTGATCTAAAGGAACTGTAATCATTGAAAAGACATTTTCCAAAATATTTAAATGATATATTTTACAGGACATATTAATGGATGAAGGAGAAAATATTTTAGGGATATTTAGGAATATATTTAGGAATTTACATAAGGGCTGGACTCCCTTCCTAGAATGGATTAGTGTTTATAAAGGCTAATCTGCTACATACTGTCAAGCAGCAACCACTGCACATATAGTTAGAAAGACAGCAGACATTTTTCAAAAGCATAGAAAAACACCCAAAATTCAAGTGAGTGAATAGAAAAAAAATATCCTTCATTAGGTCGGCAAGGACAAACGATTTGACAGGATATGTCGTTGAAAATTCTGAGAAATTAGTGATGATACTTCAAGTTCAGACTATGTTTCCTCTACTTGTATATTCCTCGATAAATATTACATTGATCCACCCTTTATCTTCACCTCTATATGCCATAACCTTAATCAAACGACACAGCATAGGATTCAAATCAGCATGACTAGTATTAGAAAAAACATGAATAGTGCTTGCGATAAGCAGAGCAATACCACTCTTAAGGAAGAGGAGTCACATTAAATACCTTTAGTTGCTTTGTGCTGGCACCTAACTCATCTTAACCAAATATTGAAGTTGCTTTGGAAAGCCAAATTAATATCCCCCTCCATTCAGCAAAGAAATCATCAGCATGCCTGAGCTTGGATTATAATGTTCTCAAGGAAGAAACCTGCTGTCGGACCTCCCCTGGTGGCGCAGCAGTTGAGCACTGGGCTGCGAAGCTGCCCGCAGCCTCTGCAGCGCCGGTTCGATACCCAGCCACCAGCCAGGGTTCCACATGGCACGCAGACCTCTCTTGCCGTCCACTGCTCCCCTCAGCAGTGTGTTTCGTCAGTCTGCCTGCTCTGTTCCCAGCTCTGGCTCTGGTGAATTCTCTCACCCTCCCACGCTTCTGACTGTACCCAGTGCTTGTATAAATCAATCAATCAATCAATCAATCAATCTTTAAAAAAAAAAAGGAACCTGCTGTAACTAGGCTGATTCCCTGTGGCCTCCCATAATGGCACCTGTGATGCAGTCCCCTCCCACCCAGCAACTGACCCCTCTCTTGGCTGGCCACTCATTCCCTCAAGACTCTCTGACTGTTCACACCCACATAGGAACAACCTCCTCTTGCGAACTTGCAGGGTGTTTACTATAGTACAAAGAGCTGCTAACATTTGATTATATGATTTTACTTAAAAAAGACTGAGAACAATTGTGAATAATTACTATTATCTAATACGGTTTGTTGCAATTTCCTGAGGGTTGAAACCTTAAAGTCTATTCAAAGCTTGGCAGAATTCTGTACACAGTATTAACACTCACTGGTCACCTGCAGAAGTGATTCTATGAACATCATTCCCATTCTTTCTGTAAGATGTCATGCATTTTGGCTACTCATTTTATGAGTGGCCATCACCCTCTAAATAATATTTTTCTTAGCACCTAAGAAGTATAGAAGAGAATCACAGGTGAGAATCAGTGAAGGGAATGTTGGGGAAAACACCAGTGTCTTTAATGTTTAGGGTCTCAAGTTATTTCTATCAAATATCTCCAACAGAATCTCCTTCTCCACAGCATGATAGTGAGGAATTCTACAGGTTCATGTGGCTGATGAGGCACAGCACTCTGTTTGGTGATGCACACGTACTTGCATGTCTGTGTGTGTGTGTGTGTGTGTGTGGGAGGGAGGTATATGGAAGAGGATTTACAAGAAGTGCTAGAAGCAGTCTTGTCAGTTCTCATAAGCTGTGAATGATTAGCACAAAAAATGCTTGATGTAGGCATGTGTATGGTTTTTCTGAAATTGTTTCTATGAAACATTATGGAATGATACTGAGAACTGAGGTGTTGAGTATAAAGTAACAATCAAAGGTCTGATAAAGCTAATTCTGTTGTTTTCCTTAGAATAAAACTTTATAACAAAACCCTGGGATCCCATGCTTTCTCTTATCCCTTTACAAAGATGATCCAATACCTTCATCATTGAAAAGTCCAACCAAAGAATGTCCACTTCAGTAAAATTAAAAGTGTACATATGAGACTTGTAAAGTTTTTATCCTCACTTGATCTTCAAAAAAAAAAAAAAATGACAGTGAAATACCTGAAACAAACCATATAGCTTTGGGATTAATGTGAAAAGTAAAGGTTGCATCTAGATGACAATTCTCTCATCTCTTTAGAACATTTGCAATATTTGTTTTTACTACTAGTTAAGCAAATTAAACTATCCTGAGGGATCTCATGTTCCTTGAGATTTAAAGTCAGTCTATGGAAAAAAGGAGACCAGGAAGGTAGCAGCTGCTAACAGGAGACAGAGTAGGTCACAGGTCTGAAACAAGCAGCAGAGGCAGATGAAGAACGAGGTGACCGAGTGTTAGGGGGAAAGGATTTTCTGAGCTAATTCCATACAGGCTTTGTGGACTCCACTCCTACTCCAGACCAAAGCCATCAGGACACAGGGAAAGACAAATCCTGTCACCACCAAAGGGAAGGTGGCAGGGACCTGAGGGTGGAGTTAAGCAGCCAGGGTTGGTATAAAAAACCAAACACGTGGGCCTTGGGGGGGCTCGCTTTCTCGCTCGCCTCCTGGCTTCAAGGCTTCTGGCTTGCGGCCAGCTCTCAGAGTACGATTTGGGATTACGGATCGGTGGATAGGGTAGGACGCATTTAAAACTTTGTCTCCCACTTTTCTCCCTGAGTTGTACATTTCCACATTTTCCCTTCCCTTGTAAATAAACCTTTTATTAACCTTTGGTGTGTGCCTGCAGTAGAGTATTGATAACTCCTTTTAAGCGCGCGGGTGAGGACCCACAATCAGGCAACCTGTTTTGTATCAGGGCTGCCCTATAACACGGGGACTAAATGAAGGCCAGGAAATCTAGAAACTTTCTAGCCTGGAAGAGAAAGAGGCAGCTCTGAAAAGGGGTCCTCTGGGCTCTTAACACACTTCCGTTGATAACATGAGCACCAACAGATGCTGGGTAATCCCATCATAGTTAAATAAGAACTGTATTAACCAGTCACATACACAAGGTAATCTAGCAACAATACCTCACTAGATCCTTATAGATAAGTTTTGCAGTTTCCAGGTAGGGATTAAGCACATCTTCATATTGACAAAGGGCTCCACCAAGGCAAAGATGCTTGAAAAGACAAAACAGGAACTCTTCTCTCTCTGGTTGGCTGAAGATTTCATATTTTTCTGAGTCTTCCACTAATAAAACCTATGTAAGATGAAAAAACTCTTCTTAGTGTAACAAAGTTTGAGGTTTTAATTTTTATGTTTTTAAAAGGCTCATTTTTTATATTTAAAAATAATCTTAGACCTATGTTAAGAAGCAATCCTGAGATACCAGAGTGATCTGCCAGACCTGCTCTTATTTTCCCTCCATTTCATCACTGGGTACTGACATTAAATGAAGAGAATGGGTCTAAATCTAACTCTATTCTTGGTTTTTTTTTTGTTCTATTAATAGTTTATACTTTTGTAATTGTGTTCGTTCTACTGCAATTTTAATGTATAGTCACCTTGAATTTTACTTGGAAACAAGGGAGCATAAGTAGGTGGAGAAACTGCTTCACTCCATTTTGTAAGCCCTCCCACCTCACAGTGTTTGGACCACTCTTTTTCTTGTTCCCTGAGGAAGTCCATCTTGAACTACTTAGGGAACTGGAGCCTTGCAACCACCTCCCTTTCTTTCCCACATTCTCCTAATAACATGACCTTACACTTCACCAATCTACAGTGACTCTTGCTCTCTTGAGATCTTGCTACCTCTTTCCTAGTTTGACTAGGAGGATGCAAATGACTTCCGCATGCCACTGGGCACTGCAGACAACTGACTGATTTGTTGCTGGTGGCGGTGATGAGCAGGCCATGAATGTACACTCTAATATAACTGTTAGTGAATTGTTTATACCCCGCGTACTTTAAAAAGAATGAACAATAAAATATAGATACACAGAGTAAGATAAAAATTATAAAAGGAAAAAAGTTGTAACCAAGAAATAAGGCAGCAAGAGAGGGTTCACACAATAAGGAATTTCAGAAGGAGCAAAGCTATAAAAAATTAAGACAACACTTAACACTACCACACAGGTGAAGGAGGGAAATATGAGTTATACAACAGCCTAATTGCAAAAAGTACACTTAATTAGGAAATTTAATGCAGGTTAACATTTCATATGCCTCAATCTCAAATGAAAAGTCATCCCAAGGTCATTATGTAAGAGATATTTTTAAAAAAATAATGAATTCTATGGTAGATACTGTTTACTTGTAGTGACTTGATGAAAGTCAAAGTTATATATATTATTACTGCTCTCTGGAAGTGCCACCTGTAACACCTGAGACTCTTCCTCCCTTCCACCCCTCCTACCATCTCATCATCTCCCCTCCCACCCCCACCCCAGAAGAAACTCTGTGATACTGAAGCCCAGTTTTGCAGCTACCTGAAGATCTGGCTTAATACAAAAGGGTGACTAAAGCCCTTAGGAATGAATAGCTAACACATTCCTTCCTTGAGCATGCTCATGTGCTGAATTGATTAGGCTATGCAATCTTAAAACTACCTACCTTAACTGAAAAAGATTAGGAATGAATGTTAAAGTAGTAGCTTTCTCCAACCCTCTCCCCATCTATTCATGTATAGATTTGTAGACTGGGAGAGCACTCTGCAAGGGTTAAAGGCAAGATTTCTGAGTGCAGTCAGGAAGGCCTGATTATCAGCACTAACACTGCACCAGGCGCCAATAGAATCTGTTGCTGCACAATAGGGGGCCCTTTTCAGTTCAGGCTAAGGCTGGAAATTATTTTTTCAGTCAGAAAGCAACCAAGTTAAAACCCTCCCTGTTGCTGCAAAGTGGCAATGAACAGAAGAGCAAAACATACAGGCAAATGGAAAAAAACCAGGGCTGCTCAGCACTTCCTGAATAGAGGTGCTCTTGGAGCAATAAATAACTCTGACAGCAGCAGGAGTTCTGCGGAGTACTCTGCTGAAGCAAATCCTCCTCAAAACAAGTCTATTAATGAGGCTCTCTTTGTAGAAGGGACAGTGAAAGCTCAGAAATGAGGGATAAGGGCCAACTTAGATCTGAGCTCAGTGACAGAAAGGAGAGCTGAGATTAAATAGCTCCTGAAAGGAGGGGAACTCAGACTATACCAGAAACTTTCTAAATGTTCGATTCCAATCTTGGAGAAGGAATAGAAATTACTATCAGATCCCCGCTGAACATTATTTATATTATCTTGTGTTACACAGAAATATACTTCACTTAACTAAAGAGCAAGTCATATATAGTCTCATCCACTGTGTGAGTTTGATTGCTCTCAATTTTCTTCTTTTGTTTTCTTCTTAAACTAAGAGCACCTTTATGTATTATCTAAGTGTAGAACAACACATAGTCTGAGCCTGGTTGGATCCCTCCTGGTCTACAGACAAGATTTCTGTGTCCAGAACAGTGCCTCAGTCACTTCCCTAATTTATTCTTATCTGAACTTGAAATATGTAAGATCTGTCCATCTCCTTTCTCTCAATGTACAATGGTATCAAATAGTACAGTAGCTATTAATATTATTGAAAGTTTAGTAAGTACCAGGTATTGTGCTAAGTACTTCAAATGCATCTACTCATAATTCTTATATTGTGTCTATTTTATAAATGAAGAAACTGAAGCTTGTACCACAATTATTAAAGTGGCAGGGCCTGAATTTAAACCTATTTGACACCAAAGTCCCCATTTTTTGCCATTTTATACTCTTTCTTAATTAAACTAATGATCATAATACTATACTTCACTATAACATTTCACACTTTTTTAAAAAAGCATATTAAATGCATTTTTTTTTTTCATTTCTCAAGGAAGGTAGAATGGGTCTTTTAATCTCTAGGTTGTACAGATAAGATCTTATTTTTTAAAAAAGATTTATTTATTTATTTATACAAGACCAGGGTATAGGCCAGAGGTGCGGGAGAGTGAGAAGATTCACCGGAGACAGAGCGGGAGGCAGAACAGGCAGACTGACGAAATTTACTGCTGAGGGGAACAGCAGGCGAGACAGGAGAGGTCTGCCACGCCATGTGGGACTCTTGCCGGCCAGCCGGGATCGAACCCACGCTGTAGAGGCTGCGGACAGCTTCACAGTGTGGCGCTCAACTGCTTGTGCCACCAGGAGGCCCTACAGATAAGATCTTGAGACTCAAAATAATCAATGATTTGCCAAAAGTTTGGTATTATCTCATAAACAATAAATGAAGAATTAGATAAATAATTGTGTCTTTTGATTCCTAGTTCAGTATACCTCTCACTAACACAAAAATTACTGAGTAAATTAAATGGCTATGATCTCAGCACTGAGATTAAAACATTCTTTTACTCCAGGGATGTTTTTAAATATTCATTTGATTGGACATGTAATGATAAACATTTTTTTTCCCTCCACCAAACCACCAGTGCCCATACCCCATGTGCCTCCCTCCTCGACTCCCCTCACTTTTTACCCTATTCTCTCTGATAACCATTATCTTCTTTTTGCCAAGTTCAAATTTTTAATGCTTTTATTGAGTGAAACCGTCCAAATAATGGTAAACTTAACATAGTACATATAGATGTTGAGCCATAATGATGTACCTCTGAAACGTGTATTTTATAAGTTACTTCAATAAAAAATATATAGAAAAAATTTCATTTGATATGTTAAAAGCCCCACCTTGAAGAAAAACAGCCATTACTTAGAAATGCCAGAGTTCTTCCACTAGCACCTAGTTATCTTGGCCTCATAGCCCTGAGATGCATTTCCTGTGTATTGTACCATGTTGAACAGAGCCACGCCCCGGCCTCTGCCCTTAGGTGTCACAGCACCTGGTTGAGGACTTGGGAAAAATGTGAATATCAAAGTAAAAGTACCATTCAAGAAGAAATCCACTGATGTAATGACTACTACTGACACAAATAAGTACTGATTTATTGATTAGAGGCATTTTATGGACTTTAGCTTGGTAAACCTTTGACCTTAAGATTTCCTGAAACCAAATTCTACTGTGAAAAATTTAAATTCTGTACTTACTTTTCGTAATTCATCTGAAATAAGAAAAGGATCACAATAGGAGTCTAGACATTTAACGATATGTCCATTGTCTCGCACAATACCTTCATCATATAATCGATTAAAAAATGACATTGAAAGCTGTGTGCAAGGCACATTTATAGCTTCGATTTTTTTCACTTCAGTTCCTGAAAAGATATTTTATAGAGATATAGAAATTAATTTAGTATTCCTAATTATTTCTAAAGCAAATATCACTATGAAGGGATCCTAAAAGTAACCAAATAAAACATGTTTTGACACAGTTAATGATACATTAGTTTTTATTTTGTAGCTTATTCATGTTTATCAAGCATTAAAACTTGATAAAATCTCACCATTTTAGGCATAGATTTAACATATGTAAAGTAGAAAATGCTTGAAAATGAACTATATTTTTTTGTGTGGTAGGAGGTTCCTGGATCAGTTTTAATGCATATATCAGAATTGCCATAAAGCATGGGAATTGCCTTATATAATTTTGGATTTGTATTATGCTTAATGCTTTATAATTCACATCACAAATATTTTTACTAAAGTAATGGGTATTTCTAAAGTTCTTAAAGATGTCTTTAAAAAGTTCTCCTCCATTAAGAATTTCTCCCTTGTGAACGCATTTATATTGCTATTACCAAAAAAAAAAAAGGTTTTATAAGGCAAGGTAAATTTCAAACCAGACCCCAAAAGTGTTATTAAAAGTTTGGAATTGAGAAATTTAAAATTATGGTGGTTTGTCCATTTTTATCTTGTAGCTCTAGTTCTCCCCCACTTTTACCTCTTTCTTGCATCCCACAGTTGTTTCCTGAATGTGTCTTCCAGAGATGGATTTTGTTACCAAAACTTTCATTAAATTATAAAAATACATAGAGTGAATATTTCTATTATTGTCTCAGTGAATCACTTAGTCAACTTCTCTTTTATACACCCACTTATACATCCAGACACTCACTCATATACGGAGGTGTAGAGTTCTTTTGTACAGAGTAAGAGGGAGACTCTGACTTCTAGGGGTGGGACACACAATGGAATACTCTTGGTGCATCACCTCTTTAAGAAATTTGCTGGATATTTGGCTAAGAAGGAGCTTGAGCTTGAGAACAGCAATGCTCGAGATTATTTACTTCCTTGCTCTGATGACCACCAACAGTGTTGCTAGGACCTGTTACTCTCATTTTGATCCTGAGTTGGGCTAGTGCAGAGACAAGGATTCCTGGAACTAGGAACTGTGTATATCTCAGTCATTTCAAAAGCCATGCTGCTAAGAACAACTCCTTTTGTTTCAGAGGCAAAATCCTCTGGAGGATTAAAGTAAAACAAAGATCAGAGAAAAGGTCTGAGCACCATTGGAAGATCAAAAAACAAGAGCAGGGTAGAGCCAGTGTTCAAGGATGGGCTGGTGGCCACAGGATGAAGGGCTGACATTAGGCAACATGTCATTTTATAAATGGACCTGAGTTCTGATTTGGGGAGTGGCAGGAGTATTTGGAGGGTGAGAAAAGGTCATTAAGTCCAACCCACTTAATTTGAGGCATGGAAATAGCACTTGCTATGGATTGAACTGTGTCCCTCTGAAGTCTATATATTGAAGCTCTAACTCCGAGTGTGATGATCTTTGGAGCTAGGGCCTTTAGTCAGCAATTCTGGTTAGATGAGGTCATGGTGTTATAGAGCAACCCACGATATTAAAACGGGTTCCTGGCTGTGGGTCCTCACCCGCGCACTTTAAAGGGACTTATGAATACTCTACTACACACACACACAAAAGGTTAATAAAAGGTTTATTTACAAGAGAAAAGGAAATAAGGAAAATGTACAACTCAGGGAGAAAATAGGGAAATAAAGTCTTTAATGCGTCCTACCTGATCCCACGACCTGGAAACCCAAAGTCACTCTCAGAGCTGGCCAGATGCTGCGAGCTGGCGGAGAGCCAAAATGGGGGATCACCAAAGCCCACGTGTCTGCCTTTTATATCCACCTGGCTGTTTAACCCCACCCTCAGGTCCCAGCCACCTTCCCTTTGGTGATGATGGGATTTGGAGTTCCCAGTGTCTTTGACTTTGACCTAGGGTGGGGGTGGAGTCCACAAAGCCTATATGGAATTAGCTTTGGGACATCCTTTTCCCCCTAACAATGGGTAGGGCTAGAACTTCAATATATGAATAACAAAGGAACACAATTCAGTCCATAGCATTCCATCCTGATCCTACAAAGTTCATGTCCTTTTCACATACAAAATACATTTATTCTATCCCAGCAGTCCCCAAAGTTTAATTCATTCCAGCATCAACTCTAAAGTCTAAGGTCCAAAGTCTCAGTAAATATCTAGATCATACTGGTGACACTTCATCCTGAAGCAAAATACCTTTGCAGCTGTGAAAACTGTAGAACCAGACAGGTTATCTACTTCTAAAACACAGTGGTGACCAGGCATAGGAGACATTCTACTCCAAAAGCAAGAAATTGGAAAGAAGGGGTGATGGTCTCAAGCAAGACCAAAATTCAGCAAGGCAAATTCCATTACATTTTAAACATTAAGGATAATCCTCTTCATATATGGGGGAAAAAAGAACCCTCATATACTGTTAGATGGGAACATAAACTGATCCAGCCCCTCTGGTGGTTTCTCAAAATATTAAAAACAGATCTACCATATTAAAAACAGTTCTAGGAGCAATTCCACTCCTAGGTATCCATCCAAAGAGTGCAAAATCACTAATTCAAAGGGATATATGCATTCTGTATTCATTGCAGCACTATTTATAATAGCCAAGTTATATATAAAACCTATATACCCATCAACAGAACAGTGCATTAGAGGATGTGGTGATACACACACACACACACACACACAATAGAATACTATTTGGCAATAAAAAAAGAAAAGATGAACTCTTGTCATTTGTGACATGGATGGAACTAGAGAAGATTATGGCTAAGCAAAATAAGTCAGAAGGAGAAAGACAAATATCTGGTGACTTACTTATATGCAGAATATAGAGAAACAAAACAAAGGACAGATTAAATAAAATCAAAACAAACCCTATAAGTCTGACTGTAGAACTGAGGCTACCAGAAGAGGGGAAGGGAAGGGAATAAAGGGGGATAGTGACCCACTGGACAATGGTAGAGGATTATGGGTGCTTTGTTGGTAAGTAGGGTGTGGTAAAAGACATCTGAAGAGGTGTGAACCTATTCCTTTAAATCATATACACTGTTGTAAACCATTGTTAACTCAAGAAAAAAAAGATACAATAAAAAAAAAAAAAAGGATCCCCCTTTTGGTTTCAAGCTATGCCTTCCAGTGGGGTGGTGGTCCTCCAGTTCTGCTCCCAAGGGTCAGGGTGGCCCTGCCCATAAGGCTTTAGCCAGACACCATCTACCAAGCTGAAACTGAGAGGGAGATCTTCTGAGGCCTCCTTCTCTTGTGGAAGAACACTCATGTTTTCAAGCGAGTGGCCGAATGCCCTGCTTCTAGAGGATCTAAGAAGTCTGACAGCTGCCTTTGTTTACTCTGCTTTTTTCTGTCCTCTTTAGTTCACCCAGTAGAGTCTTGGCTGGTACAATCCCATCTCTATTCCTGGCTTCTGTTGAAATGGATGATTAAGTTCCTGAGTTGCTACACCCAGGATCTCTTATCAAATATCAAATGGTGGCTCAGCCACACCCTTAGAGCTCTCTTTGGAACAAGATTTCACTTTTTGCACTAGAAATAGGCTGAGAATTTTTTATTTTTTTAAAAATTTTGTAGGTTTTTTTTTTTTAAAGATTTATTTATGCATACAAGAGCTGGGGTGCAGGCCAGAGGAGCTGGGGAGTGAGAGGATTCACCAGAGATAGAGTGGGGAGCAGAATGGGCAGATTGACTGAAATACACTGCTGAGGGCGAGACAGGAGAGATGTGCTGCTCCATGTGGGTCATCTCCTGGGCGGTGGATTGAACTTGTGTTGCAGTGGCTACAGGTATCTTCATAGTGCTGAGACTTAACCTCTTGCGCCACCAGGGAGACCCCTCAGAATTTTTAAAAACTTTATGTTCTTATCCTTTTTTCTTAAGAATTCCTTCTTCAATACTCCTCCCTCTTTTCATATTTTACTACAAGCAGTCAGGAGGAATCAAGCTGTTCATCCAACACTTTGGTTAGCAATCTCCCAGTTAAACATGCAAATTTTCTATTTTACAAAATACTACAGCCAAGTTCTCTACCATTCTACAGCAAGGATGGCCTTTCCCCCAGTTTCCACATGTGCCTCATTTCCATCTGTGATCTCACCAAAATCAACCCTAACAGCCACAGTTCTAGCATGTACCTTAAAACTCTTTCAGTCTACCCCATTACACTTTCAAAGACACTTGCACATTTTTTGGTACTTGTTACTGCAGCACTCCATTTCTTAGTACCAAAATATGCATTAGTTGCTAAGGCTAAAAGTTCATGGAATAGTTCATTTAAACAGCTATCTACTTCTCATAGTTATGGAGCTGGGAAGTCGAGGATCAAGGGGTGATGGCTGATTCAGTTCCTGGTGAGGATTCTTTTCCTGGCCTGTATATGGACGGCTGTCTTCTGGAGCATCCACACATGGTGGAGAGCTCAGCTATCTGATCCTCTGCTTATAAGTGCACTAGTACCATCCTGAGGGGCTCTTAAGACCTCATCTAAACTAATTATCTACCAAAGGCCTCATCTCTAAATACCATAAAATTGGGGCTAAATGGGGGAGGGGTGGACACAATTCAATCTGCAGCATACTATGTTCTATGTAAGAATTTGGTGGAATTCTGTCTCCAGCACTATAATATTAACATGGCTAAGATTATGGAGAGAGCTGAGAAGGCACTGTTTCCCTCTTTGATACTAGCATTGTAATACACTGTATGTCCCCTTTTTCTTTGGTGCTCTTCTGGCAACCCCATCAATGTGGCAGTGGCAGAGGCAGGTTGGTGTAATGAGTGCCAACGTCTTGAATTTTGGAATCTCAACACCACCTGGCCAACTGTGTAAAATGAGAGGCAGCAATTCCTGACTCTAATTTCTCAACTCTGAAACAGGAATATATAAAAATACCTCTCAAAGTTGTTTTTGTGACTTAAGACAGGGAATGTACCTAACACCCTTAGCTGAGCACATAGGAAGCCTTGTTTTATGTTAGCCTCAAAGGGTGGGCAGAGAGTGTCTGTGCTGGTAGGAAGGAGATAAGGAAGCTGGTTGAGAGGAGGAACGGCACCATCAATTGGCAACATGGGCAGCATGGCCAGTAGGAAATAATGTTCTGCCATCACGATGTTTAAAACTAGTTCACTTGCTAGAAGAATGTCTTTTTTCTCTCATTTAAAAAAGCTGTTTCTTTTGCTTATTAAGGCCCCCAGGAAAATTAAGAGATAAGATAGCGATTATGTGGAAAATGAAGAAAAGCAAGAAAGAGGAGGTTAAAAACTAGTAAAAGAAAAAATACTAGCAATCTACTAGAAACTTCAAAAATGGAATGCTACCTCTCCACCCTATTTTCAGAGTACCGCTAATTGGTTCTGTCAGGCACATGTGGAATTTCAGAACTTCTCTTTCTTAAAAATTAGAAAGAGACGGTATTATTTTGGGAAGTATGTACCAATATGTGATACATGGCTCTGCTTAGTTCCTTTTGAAGATTTAAAATTGGTAAATATATTTGCACAGTTTAACTTCGTAAGCAGTCTGAAGATCACACTGTACCAGCATTTCACTCTATAAATTTTGTAGTGGCCTTTAGCCAACAGCAATAAAATCTGACCTACAAAGTCTACAGCATCATGAACTATTTGTAAACTTGTTCTTGACTAATATGTTAAGTTTTTGAGTATGTAAGTCTACTAGAGTTCCAAGAAAATGCAATTAAGAATTTACAAAAACAACCCCATGTAATTTGAAATCAACTTGCATTTTCTTGAGCACAAATCCACATTACTATCCAGATTCTTCTAAATGGAATCATTTTTCTATAGTTAAGGGCCTCTGCTAAAATGTAATATACAGTGTTCATGCTTTTGTTTTCAAAATAATCTATTAACTGTGATTTTTTTCCTTGACTTGAATTTAAGAGATATAAGTTTTATTGAGTGTTTGGGTAATCTTCTTAAAATTAGCCGTATTTCAAAGTACTATGAAAATATTATCTATATAAAGTGCTCCTCTTGAGAATTTAAGACACTCTCCTCTACGATTTAATTATTTAATTGTCCCTGGTTTTTACCTTCTGTGGTTTTGCCCCTCTCCATGTCCTATAACAGTTTCAGTTACTCAAGATTTGAAAATATTAGACATAGGGCCTCCCTGGTGGCACAGGGGTTAAATTTTCAGCACTATGAAGCTATTGCCAGCCACTGCAGCATGAGTTCCACCCTACCCAAGGAGCTAACCCACACTTGCTGCAGCAGACTTCTCCTGTCTTGCCTGCTGCTCCCCTCAGCAGTGTATTTCAGTCAGTCTATCTGTTCTGCTTCCCATCTGTCTCTGGTGAATCTTCTCACCCCCCCACCCCCATACCTCTGGCCTGTACCTCAGCTCTTGTATGCATAAATAAATAAAAATATATCTTTAAAAAAAAGAAAATATTAGACACAATAAAAACTCTGAGGGAGATCATATTCATGTAACTTTTATTATAGTCTACTGTTATAATTGTTCTATTTTACTATTAGTTGCTGTTGATAATATTACTGTGCCTAGTTTATAAATAAAACTTCATCATAGGTAAGTGTATCTAAGAGAAAACACAGACTAGCCAGGGTTAAGCAATTTCAAGTATCCCCTAGGGGTGGCATCTTCACTGATCCTTTTGCTGACTACAAGTGACTACTCTTCTCCTCTAGTTCCTATTGCTATGGCAGCATCCATAACACACGGGTGCACATATTTTATTTTGACATGACACTGAGTTCACAGAGTAGGTTTGCTCTCATGCATCTTAATGTTCTCTGCATGTGGCAAAGCCCACGGAAGATGCATAATAAATAGTTACCAAATGAATGTAGAGAGAAGAACTGCTTTGAGTGGTAAGCCAAGAAAGTGCAGAGTCAACACCTCGGAGAAAGATGCAGGACAGCCTGGCACAAATGATCTTGATGTTATCAAACAAATGAGACATTATTCATCAATTTGTGTGTGTGTGTGTGTGTGTGTATGTATATAAATATATATATAATTTTTTGCATAGAAGAACTAGGGTGTAGGTCAGAGGTACAGGGAAGGTGACAGGATTCACTAGAGACAGAGTGGGGAACAGAACAGGCAGATCTACGGATATATACTGCTAAGGGGTGCAGTGAACGAGACAGGAGAGGTCTGTTAGTTAGGCCATTGTGGGTTAGCTCCCTGGCGGGAAATTGAACTCAGGCCACAGAAGTGATAGCGCTGAGTCTTAACCCCTAGGCCACCAGGGAGGCCCCCAATTTGTATTATAAGAATGAGAACTTCTGAGGCAACCTTTTGTTGTAACAGCAATAAAGTCAACTGAGTAGATGAAAATAAATTTTATTTACCTAATGTAATCCACTGTCCAGGAGAATCTGAAAGTAACTTCAAATTGGGAATAACATTCGGATCTTTGAAAAAAGCCTAAAACACAAATTTGAGGGGAATAAATTAGATACATTATTATAAACTATAATATTAACATCTAAAATTAACTCCCGTAAAATTGCAATTCAAATCAGGCAAGGACCACTTCAAATTGGTAAAATGTCTAATTAAGAATTTTTTTAAGGATTTATTTATGCATACAAGAGCTGAGGTACAGGCCAGAGATGCAGGGGGTGAGAGGATCCACCAGAGACAGAGTGGGGAACAGAACAGGCAGACTGACTGAAATACACTGCTGAGGGGAGCAGTGGGCGAGACAGGAGAGGTCTGCCTTGCTATGTGGGTTTCTCCCTGGACGGCCAGAGATCACACTCGTGCTGTAGAGGCTGTGGGATTGCTTCATAGTGCAGTGCTTAACCCCTTGTGCCACCAGGGAGGCCCTAATTAAGAAATTTTTGACAAAGAAATGTTATCATCTAACTGGAACAGTTGAACAACAATGTATGTTCAAGTACAGATATCTTGGGGACATAAAAATAATGATTTAGAGTGAAAAATAGAAGGTTTTATATGAAGTTTAAAAATTTTGTTTTCCTTCAATCCTGTTTTCCCAGTTGTCTTAGTAATCACTACTAAATCTGAAGCTAAAGTAATCATAATTTAATTCTATCCATGGGGGCACAGAGAAAAGTGATACTTTGACTTCACAAACATGAACGTTTTCCATATAGCAAAAGCAAATAAGTTAGTTAAAAGAGTTTTAGTTTCAACCATCAACAGCAGACTCTGGCTGAAAAGATCAGAATTTATCAAAGATATCTCTAGCACTCCATGTAATTTTAAGGAGGTGGAGAGAATGAGGCTAAAGGGTAAGCCCTAATCCACAATCATCTGAGAAGATGCCCCACTGAGGACACAGTCAGCTTTGTATTGCCCCCACCAAGTGCTGAAGGAGCCTCCCCTGTGCCTTCACCAAAGCCACTGCTGTGCCAGGACTGCGCTACTGAATGCTGGACACCTCTGCTTCCACCTCTGGCGATGACGTGAGTTCTGTACGCAACTCCTTACATTGCTCACTCCTTACGTAGTCCTACACCAATAAATCTGATTGGTAGACCTAATTCCAGGTTTACACTCGGAGTGCAAAAGAGGCAAGTGTTTTGGATTCTACTAGGTACTTCCTGAAGGGTAGAAATTACCCCCAAAGCACATGTATGTTTAAAAAGTGCAGGGTAATTAGAAAACATTATGATGAGCAATAAAAGAAAAGAAAAATACTAGATGGAAAGAAATATTTGCAACAAATATGATTTATAAGATGGGGAAGGGATGGATGACATCTCCAATGGTTAAAAAAAAAAAGTCCAATTGTAGAAAACACTGACAACCTGATTTAAAGAAGGGCAAAGGATACAAATACTATATAAAAAATACAAACAGCCAATAAACCCACAGTAAGATGCTTAACTTCAAGAGCAGTAAGAGAACTGAAAATAAAAACCACAAGGTACCATGTTTATCCACTACACTGACAAAATTTAAAAGGACTGTAATTTCTAATGAACATATCAGAAAATATGCATTCTCACAAACTGCTGGTAGGTATGACTCTTTACAATATTTTGAGGAAGTAAATAGTTATTATCTTGAACATTAAAAATATGTATGTCTTATGATCCAACACATTCCAATTTGGTATCTGTTCTACAGAAATGAAACTATCAGGCTTTGAGGTTTCTGTATAAGGGATTTTTTTACAGTATCGTTTGTAGTGTCAAAACCTGAAACAGCTCCAATGTCTATCAACGATCGTTGAATAAAATACAGAACTTCTACATTACATGGTATGCAGTTATTGAAGAGAAAACATTAGAATAAAGCATAGCTCCGTAAGAGTAGGGCCTTGTTTTTCTTACTCACTGCTATATCCCCAGGGCCTGCAACAGGCCCTGACACAGAACAGTTACTCAATAAACATCTGCTGTATGAAGTCTGAAGGAAAACCATAAATATTTTGAGTAGAAAAATTGTCTATATAAGAAAAAAAGTGATGCATATTAAAAAAACACCCCAAAAATTAAACCTCCATGCTCTTATGATCAGGAGAGATTAGTGAGTTAAATGGGGCCTTATAGGTCAAGTGAATAATTCTGATTTTGATCTAAGATTGATCTAGATTGACCCATATTTTGATCTAAGGGTAATAGGAAGACACTAAATAGATTTAAGAAGAGGAAGAATGTGGTTAGAGTAATACTTTTTTAGAGCCATTCCCGACTTTGGCTGCAGTGTACAGAATGAATTGAAGGGCTATAAAGATACTGGTTAGAGGCAAGATACTGCTGTAATCCAGGTATCTGCAATTCTCATCAGTCGAGGTGATAACAAGTAGGGAGAAAGAAAAGTGTATGGATTCAATAGATCTTTAGGAGGGGACAAAGGGAGAAGGAATACAAGATGACTTCTGAAATTTTTGCACAAAAAAAACCCTGACAGAATGAATGTCATTTAATGAGAAAGGTAAAGAGGACCCAGGTGTGTGGAGTAAAGACAAATACATTCAACAATTATTCGTGAATGTCTACATTATTCTAAGATAAATTCCCTGTTTCTACTGGTGGAGGATAAAGTTAAATACTTTGCTCAATTACCAAGAAATGTTTTTCCTAAAACCATTTTTCAGGAAAAAAAGTTGCCTTATAAATTTACTGTCTTTTAAATTTGGGTGTTGGTGCAATTATTTTATGTGATAGTACATTCTGAAGAAACATGTGAAGTTAAAAGAACAGGAAAAGAGAAAATTTAATTCAGATTTAGTAATTATTCCTGGGGTTTTGTCAACTTACAACTACATTTCATATGTCACTATAAATTGAAGTAAGCTAAGTACCCTGTAGTGAATTGATCTGGGCCAACAGAAGTAAGTCTTCAGAAAGACCCTTCAAATAAAGCAGTAAAATGGTTGTTATTGAAATTACAATTACACACCTTGAGAATAAACTTAAAAAAAAAATAGTCCTAATGTATGCAAAGGATATTTTGGGTTTATTATAGACTTTCTAGTGAGACATTAAGAAGGAATTCTCTATCTCAAGTAACTTTAGGAAAGGTAATATGCTTTGGAAAAATATCAGATGACTCATAACAATGTCAAAATGCTTGTAAAGATTTTAATAAACTTATTTCACAAAATGTGAGTGTAAAAGGCATTCCTAAATCAATGTGTTATTTTAAATAACATGTAGTTTAAAATGTATGTCTAGTATATACCACACACTTGAAATATAGTTAGATACTTGACTATAAAATCTATCTGGTAGGCTGCTGGTTTCTGATCCCATTATCAATTGTCCTTCGTCCTTAAAGATTACAAAGTGCTCATATAAAAGTCTGCTCTCTGCAGAGGCTCTAAATAAGCATTTAATTAAAGACACACAGATGGTCAACAAACACGTGAAAACACACTCCATTATTTATCATTAGGGAAATGCAAATCAAAACCACAATGAGATTTCATCTGATACCAGTTAGAATGGCTATTATCAAAAAGTCAAGAAACAGTAAGTACTGGTGAAAATGTAGGAAAAAAGGGACTCTTGGGCACTGTTTTTGATAATGCAAACTGGTGCAACCACTATGGAAAAACAGTATGGAGGCCCCTCAAAAATTTAAAAATGAAACTACCATATGATCCAGTAATCCCACTTCTGGGTATTTATCCAAAGAATATGAAAACACTAACTTGAAAAAAACATATGCACCCCTATGTTCATTGCAACACTATTTACAGTAACTAAGGTATGGACATGAACTCAGTGTCTGACAATGGATGAATGAATGGAATAAGATGTGGTATGTAAACACAATGGAACACTACTCAGCCACAAAAAAGATAAAATCTTGCTTGCCATCTGTGACAGGATGAATAGACCTTGAGGGGTATGCTAAGTGAAATGTCAGGAGGAGAAAAACAAATACTATATGATTTTACTCATTTGTAGAGTAAAAGGAGGTGGGGAGTAAACAGATGGAACAAAAACAAACAGACTCTGACTACAGGATGCCGGTTACCAGAGGGAAAGAAGGGAAGAGAGAATAGGGAGAGGAACTAATTGGTTAGCAGTAGATTGTGACTACACATTTAGGTATGGTAGAATATACAGTTGCTGAGTGAGAAATTGTGCACTTGAAACCTATAGTGTTGTAAACTAATGTTGCCTCAATTAAGAAAGTCTGCCTGTCCTATCTTCGTATTTGAAGTATGGCCATGAGATGTATAAGAAGTGTGGAAGTGTCATGTGGACTTTCAGGAAAGCTCTGTAAAACTCCCCCGTTAAGATGGAAGAATCCCCTCATTATCTGTAGTCCCATGGTAAGGATGCCAACACTGTGTAAGCTCAGACGATGAGACTCCAAGCTACTATTCCTAAAATTGGACCCATTTTCTTCTTTTTTTTTTAAAGATTTATTTTTATTTATGCATACAAGAAGTGGGATGGAAGCCAGAGGTAAAGGGGGGTGTGTGAGAGGATTCACTAGAGACAGAGTGGGGAGCAGAACAAGCAGATCTACTAAAATACACTGCTGAGGGGAGCAGTAGGTGAGACAGGAGAGGTCTGCTGCGCCATGTGGGTAGCTCCCTGGCCGGGGATAGAACTCAGGCCATAGTGGCTGGCAATAGCTTAATATTGCTGAGACTTTAATCCCTGTTCCACCAGGGAGGTCCCCTTGCTTATTCTTTTGCATCTTCTATGTGTTTAATATCATCTGCCATTCCAGTCAACAAGTCAGAGACATGCCCCCCACCCCTTACTCTCTACATCTTATCAGTCCAAGAAGAAGAAAAAAATAAACACATCTTATCAGTCTGTATGAACTCCTTTCTTCTAAGCATCTCTGCAGGCCTTTGAGGACTTTACTACATATTGTCTGGAGGACAAGCTTTCAGTTTTGACTCACTGCTTCCAGACTCAGTCCTAACAATCCACCCCCCTGATACTTCTGCCAGGGAGAGTTTCATTATTTTAAATTTTACTGTCTTGCTGAAAAGCTTTCAGTGACTCCATGAGCTACCTTCAGTCAGAGCTAGATGACACCCAAACTCCTCTGCATAGCACAAAAAGTATGAAATATCATCCCACTAGGAGATCCAGTGTTATGCCCGCATAAGTCTACCTGACAAAATCCTACTTACCCTTCAGGACCTAGCTCAAGTGGCCTGTCTTCTATGAGCCCTCCTCTGACCACCTTAGTCAAGAACACTTTTTTCTTGTGCCATCATAGTACCTGTGCATGTGGTGTGCTATCATTTCTTTCTCTTCACAATGCAAGTTTTAGTGTTTTCCTCTTTAATTGTTCATTTGTACAGATGTAGGCACTAAAGAAATGTTTGCTGGGTGAATGCTTCCTTTCTTCTTCCGTCTATTTGCTTCCTCATAAGTGAACTTTTAGAACAATGTTTTTACTTTGAAGGGAAAATTAAAAATCTGGAATTCTGGCTTAAGCAATGTTCTTCGTTCAGTTTATGAATCTGATAGAATATACATGGAAGTTTGAGTAAAAAGAAAAAATCTACCACGAATATTTGAGAAATGTCACTAATGTCATTATCAGCAGCATTATTATCTTTTTTTTTTAAAAAAAAGATTTATTTATTTATTTATACAAGCACTGGGTAGTCAGAAGCGCAGGAGGGTGAGAGAATTCACCAGAGCCAGAGAGGGGAGCAGAGAAGGCAGAAGGACTGAAGTATACTGCTGAGGGGAGCAGTGGGCGGCAGGAGAGGTCTGCGTGCCATGTGGGACCCTCCTCCGGTGGCCTGGGAGCAGCGGGGGATCAAACTGGCACTGCAGAGGCTGTGGGCAGCTTCGCAACCCAGCGCTCAACTGCTGTGCCACCGGGGAGGCCCAGCATTATTATCATTTAACCAATTAACTCTCTGTTTAGAATTAGTATCTCCCTAAAATTCATGTCCTTTCTGGAACCTCAAAAAAATGACCTGAGTTGGAAACAGAGTGGTCACAGATTTACTAGTTAAGATGAGGTTTTCTTGAAGAAAAGTGGGCCCTTAATTCCCTAAGACTGGGGTTCTCAAAAGAGAGAAAACATAGACAAATGAGGGTAGAGGCTCTGTGACTGTGGCAAGGGGTTTCTGCAATGGCCAGCCAAGGGATGCCAAGGACTACTGGCAGCCCACCAGAAGGTAGGAAGCAGTAACGAGCATTCTCCTCTACAGGCCCTAGCGAACAAGAGTCCTGCTCACCTCGATTTCAGACTTGCCACCTCAGAACTTAAAACTGATGTTGGAAGTCACCCTGGTTGTGGTACTTGGCTACAGTAGCCCTGAGAAACAAGTGTATCCTCATGGTAAATATTTTGGTGTATTAATAATGTTAAGAAAACCCTGATAATCCTACTGCTCCTCCTTGTTCATTCCCTCTTCCTTCCTTCACTGAACTTAGCACTAGATGAAATGATCTGATTTATTTTATTGGCAGTCTTGCCATGGGCCTGGAAGACCCATGAAACAGGAACCTTGAAAGCCAGGTTCCTGTCTGGCTTGTTCTCCCTAGTATACCCAACACTTGACAAAATTCTGAGTACATGGTGGGCCCCTCAGGAAATGTTTGGGAAAGAGTGAATAAACTGCCAACTATACACTAAAGTCAATGCCTGAGGCACAAGAAAGGTAAAGATTGTATCACAGACAAGAAGAGTTTTCCATATGATTAAGGAGGAAAAAAATAAAAACACACCAGGACTTAAAATAAAGTGACTAAATTTCAATGAACACACCAGCACTTGTATTTCAAGTGAGTTTTTCGGTTTACAAAACAGTTACCTCCAGTGGCTAAAAACTTATGTGTTATAATTCTTAAAACTTGTTTTGGAATTTTTTCCTTTGGAACTGTTGTTAGAGCCGGTTCTCACAAAGCAGATTTGATTTTGAAAACAACCAAAAATAAGTTGGAACTAACTCTAGTAAATAAAGCCGGGTAATATTAAAAAATGAGGTGTGCTACTTCAAAAAAAAAAAAAAAAAAAAAAGACGGATTTGGAGTGACCGTCCAAAATGAGAAGATTCTGTCAGGCAGGGCACTGAAAATGAGCTAAACAAAAAACACATTTATCACGATGCGATGAAACAAGGAAAAATGCTTTTCGAAATCTGTTGTTCGCCTGTGGCGGAGGGTTAGTGGTACTTTCGTAGTGGGCCTGTTGTGGTAACATACATTTGAAGAGGTGTGAAGCTGTGCTGTACCCCTAAATCAAACAGAGTTGTAAACGAACGTTACCTTAATTGAAAAAAATTCTCATTGTACCTTTTATGATTCTTACACGCCAAAGAAAACGACGTCATTAAGGAATGGCGCGTTCACATGAATCTAGGAAAACTTAAAGGCAGCAGAGGCCCTGGGTACTCTCGGCCCTCATACCAACCATCACAAAATCATCCTTCCGATAGGCCTGAAACGTCTCGTCAAACCCGAAGGCCTGTGCCTGGATTCTGCCCAGCATGGACCTGAGGAACAGGAGGAAGCAGTCAGCTGGGGCCGGCACCCCGCGGGCGCACAGGCTACCGGGTCCGGCGCGGACTAGGCCCCGGGGCTCCACCCCGAGCGGCCCGGCCTCCCCGACGCCCCGTGCCCGCCCGGAGGCGCCTCCACAGCCGCCCAGGCCCCGGGCGCCATTCCCGCCCGCGGCCCCTCACCACTGGCGGAGCCGGCTGCGGGTCTCCTTGCTGCTCAGAGACTGGAAGGGTCTCTGAGGCAGGAACCTGAAGTAGTAGCCGCCTAGATCCCCCGGCTCTCCTGCCGCCATCGCGGTCCGGGCCGCGCAGGACTGAGGCCGTTTCCATGGGGACTCGGCGGCCCGGCGGGCGGCGGCACGCCGAGGGGCGGGGCCTCGCGTCGAGGCCCCAGGAGTCGGGCGGCTGCGGCTCGGGGCCGCGGCGGGGGAGACTGGCGGTGGGGCTGGCGATCCCGCCGCCCGCCGCGCCCGGACGGCCGGGGGCGCCGGGAGTCGGGCACCTGGCGGGTTGCCACTAGGTCCTTGCGGATGGCGACGCTTAATGGTGGTGGCTCCGCACGGGTTAATTTCCGCGTCTCAACTCTGGAATCTTGGCCTTGATGACTCAAACATTTCTGAAGAAAAACTTCATCTGAATTAATTAGTTCTATCTGTTTGGAAGACAAATGTCTACGTGACTACTTGGGAACAGTCTTTTATGATCTGGCTCACTTTTAAGTGTTACACCTGAAAACTAAAAAATGTTTTCCATAGTTAACTGCAGCACAGTATGTTGTTTAATAGAAACACGTATTATTTTCTATTGAACATTACCTTTTGTAAAAATCATTACCTTTTATAGTCCTAGTTTTGGTGTGGTTTTTTTTTTTTTTTTTTTTTTTTTTGTCTGATAGTGTATCTGGGCTTCAGAATGGGGAGATAGTTCTTTTCCACCCCTTTGCGAACTCCACTTCCTTTCCCCCTAGTGCTCGGGAACGGATCTTGATTATTCCTTAGCAACAGCAGCAGTAGAGGGACAGAGACAAACACTCCTACAAACTTAGTATTCAATTGCAGGTCTATCCCAGTTTACCCTTAGCTTTCCATTTTGAGGTTATTCTTGAAAACAGCTATGAACATTCCTTTGCATTTCTTTTGATCAAGGTTCGCAATCACTCCTGTAGGAAATATATCCAGAAATGGAGTTGCGCAGTCATAGGCTATCAGTCCATCTGGTTTTCCTAGCTACTGCCACAAAGTTTTCCAAAGTCGATAAATTTACACCTCAACCAGCAATGCATGAGATTTCCCAGTAGTTCTACTTTAAAACCAAGACATAGTATCATCAGTCTTTCTAAATTTCAGACATTCTGGTGAAACTGTATTAATTTCTTATTGTGATTTTAAATTTGTATTTTCTTGATAGTTAGTGTTCACTCTTTACCTGCTTCCTGGCCATTTGGATATCTTATTAGGTGAAGTGTCTTCTAGTTTTTTATCCACTAGGAGGAAGAATTGTCTTTTTCTCATTAATTTTAAGGAAGCTTTTATGTAGCCTGGATTTGATACACTTTCAGATATATGTACTGCAAGTATTTTTTCGTCTGTAGTCTTTGCTTATTCATTTATTTATTGCCTCTACAAAGTCATAGAGATATTCTCACATGCCCATGATCCATTTCCAAATAATTTTATTAAAGCTTGTTTCATTTTTTAATATGATTTCCCAGCTGACCCACATTTATATCTATTGATAGGACTTTTTCTAACCCACTGAATTCAATGGCACTTAAAAAAAAAACAAATGGGGGCATCCCTGGTGATGCAAGGGGTTAAGGGGCAACTTATGAAGCTTTCTGCAGCAGCTGCAGCACAATTTCGATCCCCGGCCAGGGCTACCCACATGGCGCAGCAGACCTCTCCTGAGTCGCCCGCTGCTCCCCTCAGCAGTGTATTTCAGTCAGTCTGTCTGTTCTGGTGAATACTACTCTGTCCCTACTCTGTCTCTGGTGAATATTCTCACCCCCTCACACCTCTGGCCTGTACCCCAGTTCTTGTATAAATAAATAAATAAAAATCTTTAAAAAAAAAAAAAACAAGCAGGTGACTCTTTCTGGGTTCATTATTCTCTTCAATTTGTATATTGGATTGCCTTTACACCAAGACCACATTGTCTTAATGATTGTAGCCTTACAAACAGACAATAACTATTGGCTTTCATGTCCAGGTTTGTAATTCTTATTCTTTAAAATTGCTGGGGCTGTTTTTTTCCTTTGTATTTCCATATGTACTTTATTTTTTTTTAAATAATAAATTTTATTTTTATATTCCCCCATACAACTGCACATGCCCCATTCTGACCCCAATCCCTCCCCTCCCGGCCCCCACCCCCCAAAAAGTGTCTCTAGTTCATAGTTTTTTGTTGATTTTGATTTTCACTTTCTTATAGTTATTCATTTTCCTGATCCCTTATTTAAGTTTTCTAGATTCCTGCTATGAGTGAGACCATCCGGTATTTTTCTTTTTCTTTTTGGCTTATTTCGCTGAGCATGATCCCTTCCAGCGCCATCCATGTTGCTGCAAATTGCATGTGTTTATCTTTTTTGAATGCTGAGTAATATTCCATGGTATATATGTACCACATCTTCTTGATCCAGTCATCTATTTTTGGGCATTTGGGCTGTTTCCAAAGCTTAGCTATTGTAAATAGTGCTGCTATAAACATAGGGGTGCAGGTGTTCTTTGGAATTGATGTTTCTGTGTCCTTTGGGTAAATACCTAGGAGTGGAATTGCTGGATCATATGGAAGCTCTTCCATATGTACTTTAAACTGGATTTGTCATTTTCTATCAAAGAAACCTGACGGGATTTTGATTGATATTGTACTTATTATATAGAAAAGCTTAGGGAGAATTTACATGGTAACAATAAAAGTCTTCCAATCTATCATAAATGCAGCTATTTATATTTAGA
Source organism: Talpa europaea (assembly GCF_964194135.1). Classification (NCBI taxonomy): domain Eukaryota; kingdom Metazoa; phylum Chordata; class Mammalia; order Eulipotyphla; family Talpidae; genus Talpa; species Talpa europaea. The sequence continues at coordinate 38,004,302 of NC_140079.1, forward strand.
GCTTTAACTTATCTTGATAATGCTTTTATACTATCCATTGTCTTCTGTATAGCAGGTTTTGTTAAAACGTCAAATCTTAGTGTGGCTTCTTTCTAAGTAATGTGTGTGGCTTTTTATCTGGTTAAAACATTCTCTGTTGGTCTTGCTTTCAGTAGTTTCATCTCTCTCTGTAAAACTTATTTTTGTATTACTACTGTGTGTATCTCATATATTCATCCTGTTTTGAATTTGCTAGGCTTCTTGACTTCTTTGATATCGTTTTATCATTTTTGAAAACTCCCAGCCATTATTTTTCAACTATTACTTCTACCTTGTTCCTGCTCTCTTTTTCTTCCACCCCAATCACCTATATATATTTGAGCTTTAACTATGTCCCCTATTTCTCTGTTATCTTTAGTTGTTTTTTTCTTGTGCTTTAGCTTTTTCGTTCTCTGTCATCCTGACTTCGAATTCACTCATTCAGTCCTCGCTGGTGGTGCAAAAGGTTAAGACGCAACCTATGAAGCTGTCCGCAGCCACTGTAGCATGAGTTCGATCCCTGGCCAGGGAGCTACCCACATGGTGCTGCAGACCTCTCCTGACTCGCCCGCTGCTCCCCTCAGCAGTGTATTTCAGTCTGTCTGCCTGTTCTGTTCCCTACTCTGTCTCTGGTGAATCATCTCACCCCTCACAACTCTGGCGTGTACCCCAGTTCTTGTATGCATGAATGGATAAATCTTTAAATAAAAAAAAAATCAGAATTCACTCATTCTCGTTTCTACTTAAATCTCAGTTTCAGATATTTTTCCATATTAAAATATCCATCTTAATCTGTTTTAAGAGATTCTATTTATTTTTTCCAATTTTTTTTCATTTAGTGCACACTTTTTTTTAACAGATTAATATTATTTTTAAAATCTGAGTGCTTCAATATTAATATTTTTTGCGGCCTGTTGCTTTTGTCTTTTTTATTTCTTAATAAATCCTGGTCCTCTGCCTTCTTACATATTTAACAACCTTTTGTTTTAGGTATAACACTGCGTACTTAGAAAATGTAAGAGACATAGAAGTTATCTTCCACCAGAGAGTATTCACTATTTGCTCTTTTATTCCTCTAGCTATTCTATACCTCCATCCACCCAGAGGCTGAGTTTAGACACCTGAGACTTATGTCACTCCTTCCATATCCTCTCCCTTATCAAATTCATCACCAAATCTTATACTCTGCTAAATGTATATACAAACTGTGCACTTTGCTCCATGTTCCTGTTACCACTTTAGTCCAAGCCATTACAGTCCTTTTGCCCAGATAGATGACTGTAAGGAAAACTTGCTAACTGTCCACCCTCTTTCACCCCTGACATCCTAACATCCATTCTGCACTCCATGTCAAATAGAACTTTTAAAAATAACAGGTAAGGGGCCTCCCCGGTGGCACAGCGGTTGAGCGCTGGGTTGCGAAGCTGCCCGCAGCCTCTGTAGCGCCGGTTCGATCCCCGGCTACTCCCCGGCCACCAGAGGAGGGTCCCACATGGCGCGCAGACCTCTCCTGCCGCCCGCTGCTCCCCTCAGCAGTGTACTTCAGTCCTTCTGCCTGCTCTGCTCCCTGCTCTGGCTCTGGTGAATTCTCTCACCCTCCCGCGCTCTGACTGTACCCAGTGCTTGTATAAATAAATAAATAAATAAAAATATTAAAAAAAAAATAACAGGTAAGATTCTCAGACTACACTGTTGAAAATTTCTTAATGGGTTTTCATTGCACTTAAGGTAGAATCCAAAATCCTGAAGTCCTATTGTCTTCCTTTCAGCCTCGTTTCCTATCTTCTTCCTGGGCTCCAAACTCAGGGATCACTGGTCTGGAAAGAGTCACGCTTTCTTCTTGGCAATAAGTACATCCTCTGCCTGGAACACCTTTCTCCCCTTTCTGTCAGTCTAACTACTTCCTGTGCCTCCTTCAAGTTTCAGATTACAAATGGCTTCCCTGAAGGGCCTGTCCTGACCACCAATCAATATTGGTTTTCCTGGTAATTCTCTCATAGCACTGGGCTTGTTGCTTCAGAGATAATTACAGTGTGCAAGATATTTAGATATGTGTGTGCTTCTATAGTTAGTGTTTGACTCCCTTAATAGCCAAAAATTTCAAGAGGTCAGAGGAAACTGGTCCACAGGGGAAAAATTCAAAATATTTACTAAGGAAAAGAATTGATGATTCTAATTTTATTTTATTTTTTAAAAAAGATTTATTTATGCATGCAAGAACTGGGGTGTAGGCCAGAGGTGGGGGAGGGTGAGAGGATTCATCAGAGACAGAGCAGGCAGCAGAACAGACAGATGGATCAAAAACACTGCTGAGGGGAGCAACAGGTGTGACAGGAGAGGTCTGCTGCACCATGTGGGTATCTCCTTGACCATCCGGGGATTGAACCCACACTGCAGAGGCTGCGGACTGCTTCACAGCACTGTGCTCAACCCCCTGCGCCCTCAGGGAGGCCCCCGACGATTCTAATTTTATTGATATTTATTCTATCAGATATGTATGTGTGAGGAAGACAAATGATTGGATTGAGTCGCTAGTTATGTTTTTGTTGTAAGCACTGAATTTAGCCTGGGTATATGTGACTTAGAACCATTTGAACTTGAAGGCATAAGAAGCCTATTTAGAGATAACATTTTATAAATTCAATTTATAAATAGTGTAATACGTGTAATACGTGAATCTATTCACCTCTTCACCTCTAGTGAAGAACTAGAGTTCTTCACTCTAGTTGTGTGAGGCTAACTCAGCAAATTGCCTTCTCTAAGCTTTAGTTCCCACATCTGGATTGTTGAAAGAATTTAAGGAACTGGATTGTTGAAAGAATTTAAGGTACACATGGTTACTGCAGTGCCTAGTATGTGTTGACTAAATGAGCATTATTATTATTATTTGCCTATTAACTTTGACTGCATTGGGCATAGCAGCAAATTGTAGTTCACCAAGTCATTTCTTTGCCAGCAGTTAAAACACCCTGTGGTAAAGGGGAGGGTTCTACCTGACTGTCTTTTGTTTCTGGAAGAGGTCTGTTGTGGGGGTGGGGTGGAGGGGGGTGGGCAGGTGTAGTTATGGCCACAGGAAGATATGAAATAGGAGCTGCAAAGTATCTCTCTGTTCTGTGACAGGACTCCTATCTTCAACATTAATTTCAAGCTTTTTAAGGCTGTCAAGAAAAACAGTTCCTTGTGCCTCCCTGGTGGCACAAGGGGTTAAGCACCACACTATGAAGCAATATGCAGCCTCTGCAGCACGAGTTCGATCCCTGGTCAGCCAGGGAGCAACCCACATGGTGCAGCAGACCTCTCCTGTCTTGCCCGCTGCTCCCCTTAGCAGTGTATTTCAGTCTGTCTGCCTGTTCTGTTCCCTACTCTGTCTCTGGTGAATCCTCTCACCCCCCGCATCTCTGGCCTATACCCAGCTCTTATATGCATAAATAAATAAATCTTTAAAAAAAAGAAAAAGAAAAACAGTTCCTTTGCCTTCAGAATGACTGGGTACAACACATAGTAGTTTTGTTTGGTTTCTATAAAAATATTTTTCATTGCAAAATCTTGGCTTTGGTTTACACAAAGTTTATGAAATGTTATATATAAAGCCGGGTACCCCAATTTCCTACTCAAATCAGCCCACCATGCCTATAGATCAGAGACGGGGAGAAGTCCAATCAGGGGCTATAACTCTTGCCTGTGATAGAGGAAAAGCTGGAGAGACAAAGGCAAAAAAATGTGGAGGTGGAAACCGAGGGAAGGTACTTGTAGTGGCAGGATGGGCACAGAGCAGGATTATCTATGATCTGAGCAGAATGGGTCAAGGAGGAGTCCTGGAGCCCTTGGTGGCTTTCTCAGGCTTTTATTGAGCTTTTGTAGTGTGGCAAATAGGTACACGACAGGCAGGAGTGCTGAGGGGCCAGGAGGCTGGCAGGCTTCCTCGCCCCCAGCAAGTCTTCATTCTGGGATTCTCTGGTGTTCTTTTTCCCCTTCTCTCTCTTGCCTCTCTCTCCCGCTTCTGCTTCTTTGGGCAGATAGCTCTATACTGTAGTCATGGCCCATAGAAGTAAACAACACAGCATACAACAATGTAACAACTACAGGGGCCCCATCAGGCAGGGCAGTCCTAATGGTTGGTGGGCAGAAAAGCCTGAAAACCATTTACCCTAAGGTACTGCACAGAAATAAAGCCGTAGGAGTGATGGTGTGGCTTTGAGTTATTTCTGCATGATAAGTTTATCTTTAATCCCAAAATTGACTGCTCAGGCCCACTGAGATGTTTCACACTTGTATTAAAATGGAATTCTGGTCAAACAGCCTCCATATTAACCAGACCTCCCTTCACCAGAGAGACTGCCCTTACACCCTGCCTTCCCTCCTCTTCTGGAGGCCCTGGCTCACTGTGAGGATTCCCTTTGAAACAGGAACAAACTTGTGTAGCTCTGTCTGTGACTGTTCCACGTGCCTCTTCCTAAGTGTCAGCTTTATCCCTTTCCCAGGAAAGCACAGCCCCTCTTTTCCAGTCCAGGGGGGAGTCTCATATGTCTTTTACAGTCAGGGAAAGCCAAAGGAGGGGGAGGTCCACCAATCAAGCCTGTCTCTCTGCTTATTCCAGATGACAAATTCTCCAGATTAAAAATTTTTTTCCTAACAGGGATGAACTGTTACCACAGTTCAGATATTGTTGTGATATGTCATAAGCTGTTCCTCAGAAAGCACAATGATTTTACTAGACATACACTTGAACAGTTATGAATACAGGTGAGAACCCTAGAGGTGTTTAGGATCAGGATGTTTTCATATGTATGTATTTCTTTTCTTTGTAGCTGTGAATTTTAAAAAATAATTTGGTTTGAATAAGATGCAAAGGCACATGGCCCTGTGTGGCATTTTGGTTTTGTTTTCACATCCCCTTCTCTTCTCACAGTATACCTTGGGCAATACCTGTACACTGTTAGCTGTGTACATGTTCCAGTTCTCCTATGAACTGCATCCTCTCTGCTGCTCATTTGGCCTGTCACCTGAGATGGTGGGTTGTAAGGATTATGGTTTCCTACATGGAATGTGCTTAGTTCAGTTTCTGGCACATAGAAATGTCCAAGTGTTGGCACTGTTATCTATTGGGGGCCCATTATTTACAAATGGGCCTTCTGCACTTATTAATTATTGAGCAAATCTTATAAGAACGTAAATAGAGGAGACAGAACATGTACATCTCAGAGTGATTGTTTAAAAAACAATCTGATCCTATCCTGTGGTATTAAAATCTATAAAATCTGGCATCTCTCCTGCCTCCTGTGACTATGAGGTATTTCTTTTCACCAACCTTTTCCCTTTGTGAAGCAGTAGCAGCTCTATGCCCACCTATATCTATGCAGATGTCTTTCTTATTTCTCCTTTTCTGAATAAATCTGTCCATTTAAAGTGTAAAAACAAAGTAAAATAAAATCTAAAAATTCTTACCCAGCCAGTAGTGGTCAGGTCTCTACCTTTATCACCTCATCTTGCACCCACCTGTACCACTTTCTCCCTTGATTTCTAAACTGTACTCATCTTGGATTCTGTTTCCTGGAATGTAAGCACCCTGGTGGGGTGAAGCATTTTCTTCTGTTTTGTTTAGTGATAGAACTCAAGCACTTCAGATAATGTCTGGTACAGAGGAAGGGATCAATGTTTGTATTTGTCAAATTGATGTCAACGTTAGCATTTGTTGTTCTCTCTTACCCCCACAAGCCTCCTTACTGAGCTTCTCTCTACTTATTTCTTTGGCGAGTCAGTCATTCCCTCACACCCTTGTTTAAATTAAATCAATGTTCTACATACTTTTATTTATTTATTTAAAATAATACATTTTATTTTTATATTCCCCATACAATTGCAACCCCCCCATTCTGACCCCAATCCCTCCCCTCCTGCCCCCCACCCCCCAAAACGTGTCTCTGGTTCATAGTTTTTTGTTGATTTTGATTTTCACTTTCTTATAGTTATTCATTTTCCTGGTCCCTTATTTAAGTTTTCTAGATTCCTGCTATGAGTGAGACCATCCGGTATTTTTCTTTTTCTTTCTGGCTTATTTCGCTGAGCATGATCCCTTCCAGCACCATCCATGTTGCTGCAAATTGCATGTGTTTATCTTTTTTGAATGCTGAGTAATATTCCATGGTATATATGTACCACATCTTCTTGATCCAGTCATCTATTTTTGGGCATTTGGGCTGCTTCCAAAGCTTAGCTATTGAAAATAGTGCTGTAAAAAATATAGGGGTGCAGGTGCTCTTTGGAATTGATGTTTCTGTGTCCTTTGGGTAAATACGTAGGAGTGGAATTGCTGGATCATATGGAAGCTCTATGTTTAGTAGGTCCAGAAATCTCCACAAAGCTCTCTGTAGTGGTTGGACCAGTTTGCACTCCCACCAGCAGTGCAGAAGAGTTCCTTTTTCTCCACAACCTCGCCAACATTTGTTGTTGCTAGTTTTTTTAATATGTGCCATTCTCACTGGTGTAAGATGGTTCTCATGGTAGTTTTGATTTGCATTTCCCTGATGACAAGTGATGTTGAACATTTTTTCATATGCCTGTTGGCCATTTGCATTTCCTCTTCAGAGAAGTTTCTTTTTGGCTCTTCTGCCCATTTTTAGACTGGATTATTTTCTTTGTTGTTGTTGAGTCTCATCAACTCTTTGCAGATTTTTGTGATCAGTCCTTTATCATTAGTGTTGTGTACAAAAATGTTCTACCAGTTGGTGGGGTTTCTCTTTGTTTTTGTTATTGTCTCTTTTGCTGTGCAGAAGTTCTTTAATTTGATGTAGTCCCAGCTGTTGATCTTTGCCTTCACTATCACTGCTTTGGGTGATGTGTCTGTAAAGATGTCTTTGATGTGCAAATCACGTAGTATTTCGCCTATATTTCCTTCTATATATTTTATGGTTTCAGGTCTTATGTCTAGTTCTTTAATCCATTTTGAGTTGATTTTTGTGTATGTTGTGAGGTAGTGGTCAAGCTTCATTCTTTTGCATGTAGCGACCCAGTTTTCCCAGCACCATTTATTGAACAAACTTTCTTTGCTCCAATGCATAGTCTTTGCTCCTTTGTCAAAGATTAGTTGACCATAAATCTGTGGGTTTATTTCTGGATTTTCTATTTGATTCCATTGGTCTGTATGTCTGTTCTTGTTCCAATACCATGCAGTTTTGATGATTATGGCTTTGTAGTATAGTTTGAAGTCTGGAAGTGTGATGCCTCCATTCCCTTCTTTTTTTTTCAGGAGAGCTTTGGCTATTCGGGGTTTTTTGTGATTCCATATGAATTTCATCAATAATTGTTCTATTTCTTTGAAGAATGACATTGAGATTTTGATTGGAATAGCATTGAATCTGTATATTGCTTTTGGTAGGATGGCCATTTTAATAATGTTTATTCTCCCAATCAATGAACAGGGGATGTCTTTCCATTTCTTTGTGTCTTCTTCTATTTCTTTTAAGAAGAGTGTTTTATAGTTTTCTTTGTATAGGTCCTTTACCTCTTTTGTTAGATTTATTCCCAAATATTTGATTTTTTTTGTTTCAATAATAAAAGGCATGGTTTTTTTTTATTTCTTCTTCTTCAGATTTATTGTTTGTGTATAGGAAGGCTACTGACTTTTGCGTGTTGATTTTGTATCCTGCCACTTTGCTGAACTGATTGATGAGTTGAATTAGCTTTTCTGTGGACTTTTTGGGGTTCTCTATGTATATTATCATATCATCTGCAAATAGTAATAGTTTGACTTCTTCTTTTCCTCTTTGGATTGCTTGTATGTCTTTCTCTTGTCTTATTACTCTGGCTAGGACTTCCAGTATTATATTGAAAAGCAGTGGTGAGAATGGACATCCTTGTCTTTTTCCAGATCTTAATGGAATTGCTTTCAGCTTTTCACCATTGAGAATGATACTGGCTGTTGGCTTGTCATAGATGGCCTTTATGATGTTGAGGTATGTTCCTTGTATCCCAAGAATTTCAAGGGCTTTTATCATGAATGGGTGTTGCACTTTGTCGAAAGCTTTCTCAGCATCTATTGATATTTTCATATGGTTTTTATATTTCTTTTTGTTGATGTGTTGGATAACGTTGATTGATTTTCGGATGTTGAACCATCCTTGTGTCCCTGGAATGAATCCTACTTGGTTGTGGTGAATTATCTTATGGATACATTGTTGGATTGTGATAGCCAAAATATTATTGAGGATTTTAGCATCAGTGTTCATTAGGGAGATTGGCCTGTAGTTTTCCTTTTTTGTGTTGTTCTTGTTTGGTTTTGGTATTAGTGTAATGTTGGTTTCATAGAATGTGTTTGTTATTGTCCCTTCCTTCTCAATTTTTTGGAAGAGTTTGTGAAGGATAGGCACTAATTCGTCTCTGAATGTTTGGTTGAATTCATTTGTAAATCCATCAGGTCCTGGGCTTTTGTTTTTGGGGAGGTTTTTGATTACCATTTCAATTTCGCTGCTTGTAACTGGTCTGTTTAGGTGTTCTATTTCTTCTTTATCTAGCTTTGGGTGATTGTAGAGTTGTAGGAATTTGTCCATCTCCTCTAGATTGTTGTACTTGTTTCCATATAACTGTTCATAGTAGTTACTGATTATTCTTTTGATTTCTGCTGTGTCCGTTGTGATTTCTCCTCTTTCATTTATGATCCTGTTTATTTGTGCTTTCTCCCTTTTTTCCTTTGTGAGTCTGGCTAGGGGTTTGTCTATTTTATTGATTTTTTCAAAGAACCAGCTCTTGGTTTCATTGATCTTTTCGATTGTTTTTTTTTAGTTTCAATTTCATTTATTTCTGCTTTGGTTTTTATTATTTCTTTTCTTCTACTGGTTTTGGGGTTTTTTTGTTGTTCTTTTTCTAGACCTTTGAGCTTCGAGATTAGGTTGTTTCGTTGAGTTCTTTCTTGTTTCTTGATGTGAGCTTCTATTGCTATGTATTTTCCTCTTATTACTGCTTTTGCTGCATCCCATACATTTAGGATATTGGTGTCCTCCTTGTCATTCAATTCAAAGAATTTTTTAATTTCTTCTTTGATCTCCTCATTAGTCCAGTGGTCTTCCAGTAGTGTGGTTTTTAATCTCCATGAGGTAGGAAAGTTCCTTGCCTTCTTTTTATGGTTTATTTCTAGTTTGATGCCTTCATGGTCAGAAAAGATGGTTGGTATGATTTCAATCTTGGTGTATCTGTTGATGTTTGTCTTGTGCCCCAGTATGTGATCGATCCTGGAGAATGATCCATGTGCGCTTGAGAAAAATGTGTACTCCGTTTTTTTGGGTTTAGTGTTCTATATATGTCTGTTAAGCCCAAGCACTCTAGATCCTTATTTAGAGCTTTAGTGTCTTTACTTATTTTTTGTCTTGTTGATCTATCCATTGTTGATAGTGGTGTGTTGAATTCTCCCACTAAGTATGTGTTTTCTCTAATGTCTGTTTTCAGAGATGATAATAGTTGTCTGATATATTTTGGTGCTCCTTCGTTTGGTGAGTATATGTTAATGAGTGTTATTTCTTCTTGAAGTATTGTCCCCTTGATCATAATGTAGTGAACATTGGGTCGTTTTTATCTTTTTGAGTTTGAAGTCTGTTTTTTCTGATATAAATATAGCTGTTCCTGCTTTCTTTTTTGGCCCATTTGCTTGTAGGATTGTTTTCCATCCTTTAACTTTGAGTCTATTTTTATCTTTTGTAGCTAAATGTGTTTCCTGGAGACAGCAAAGGTTGGGTTTTGTTTCTTAATCCAGGCTTCAACTCTGTGTCTTTTTATTGAAGAGTTTAGTCCATTTACATTTAGAGTTAATATTGATATGTTAGCATCTGTATTTGCCATTGTGTTTGTCTTTCCTTTGATTTTATTTATTTATTCTTTTAATAACATATTTTTGGCCTTCTTTCATTGTTATTCATCCCTCTGAGGTTCTGGCTTTAGGACTCCTTGTAGTATTTTTTGGAGTGGGGGTTTAGTCATAATGAAATTCCAGAGTTTCTGTTTGTCTGGGAATTTCCTTATTCTTTCTTCATAGAGGAAGGAGAACTTTGCGGGATAGAGTATTCTTGGTTGGCATCTGTTTTCTTGGAGTCTGTTGACTATGTCCCTCCACTCTCTCCTTGCCCGTAGTGTTTCTTCAGAGAAGTCTGATGTCAACCTAATTGGTTTTCCTTTGAATGTTATCTGTTTCTTCCCTCTTGTCAGCTTCATTATTTTTTCCTTGTCCTGGATTCTTGGGAGCTTTACTATTATGTGTCTTGCTGTATTTTTCCTTTCGTCGTGGAAGTTTGGTGTTCTTTTTGCTTCTTGTATATCAATTTTCAGCTCCTTCTTCACATTTGGGAAGTTCTCTTCAATTATCTCCTGGAATATTTTCTCTGTTCCTACATCTCTCTCCTCTCCTTCTGGAATTCCTATAACTCTTATATTTCCTTTCCTCATGGAGTCAGATAGTTCCCGAAGTCTTTCTTCATTCTTTTCCCTTCGTACTTCTCTTTCCTTTTCTGTTTCGGTTCTTTTTATTTCTGTGTCTTCAAGAGTACTTATTCGTTCTTCCATTTCATCTATTCTGCTTTCATTGCTTTTCCCAGAGTTCTTTAGTTCCTCCATTAATTCTTTGATCTCCTGCGTTTCTTTTGCTTCCCTCTTTAGGGACTCAATTTCATTCTTCTGATTGTTGGTTATTTTCTCATATCATTGTTTTCCTTTATGACTTCTGTTACTTTTTTAATCATGGCAATTTTAAGTTCTCTTTCTGGAAAGCTCAGAAGTTCTTCCAAGTTACTGTCATTGTAATCTGAGGGGTGGTTTTCTTTTGTTGGTTTGCTTTTTTCCTGAGGAGTTGTTAGGTTGCGTGTGGTTCTTCTACTCCCTACTGTCTGTTTTCTAATTTGTCGTATGCATTGGGACACTGTGTTGCTCGGACTGGCCGGCATCTTGGGTGAACTTCTCTGCTCCCCTCTGGCTCCTCTAGGAGCCATCTCTGGCTTCTGAGGGAGAGTTCTGCTGGTTTCATGCAGTCTTTACTGAAGAAATGTCCCTGTTCTAAAATGGTGAAGGGGCCTGGCGTGGGCTAACTTCCTAGCTGGCCACTGGCTCCTCCGGGAGCCTCTGCCTTTTTCAAGCAGTCTTTTCTTAAGAAATTTCCCTGTTCTGTGGGATGTTAGTGACTTTTTTTTTCCTGGTCGCTAGGTGGCGCCAGAGATCTCTCCTATTGTCCTTGGGGGGCTGTTTTTCGCCCCCCACCCCCGTGGGACAGGGTACAGAGCGAGAATGGTAGGGTAAACCTCAACAGCTTTGGGGTGCTGTGTCTGCCTTGTGCCCCACCCTCGTGGAGAACCCACGCCCCGAATTTCGTGCCCCGGGTCTCAGTTCCAAAGCCTTCAGGTCCAGGAAGCGGGCTGTAGCCCAGTTCAGTGGCACGGGAATGGCGCCTTTTGTACCCCGCTCCCGTGCCTGGGTGCCTGGTTCCTGCTTACTCAGTGAGGGACTTTCACCTCTGTGAGGGCTTCTGCGCGTCTCCCTTCAAGCCTAGGTCGCAGGCACGGGGACCTGGGCAGCCGCGATCCATATCCGCGTTTGATTTCCAGCGCGCCAAGCGCGCAGCTTTTCCACGCAAGGTTACCGGCTGGCCCATGGCTGTGTGCAGGTCTCCAGAGTCTTTGTTGTTCTCTAATGGCACCCGGAGCCATTCGCTCACCGCCGTGGCGAATCCTGCAGGGTTCTCCACAGCTCCCGTTCACGGGGGGTGGTTGCTGAAATAGTTCCTTTCCACTCCCAGTCCCGCTTGCTGCGTAGTTTGTTCTTGTTGGTTGTTTTAGTTTGTTTTTTTCCTCCTCTCTGCTGCTCGGAGAGTGCCGACTTTGTGGGTGGGGGAGGGGAGCAGGGTTCTGTGCTTTCCTCCCTTCTAGTCCTCTTTTATGGTAACTTTCTTCTTCGGGTAGTTTGCTGGAGTCGTCTGTTTATCTTCCGTGTCCCAGTTCTCACTGGGACCTGCCGCTTTTCCTCCCTATTAACTTTTTTTTTTAATGGGAGATCTTACCTGCAGCGTCTCCTCGCTGCCATGTTGCTCTGCCTCTACATACTTTTATTACTGTGACTCCTTCAACTTCCAATTATAAACTTGAAGTATGGAAAGGATCATACCTGTTTTCTTCACTTTATATCCAAGGTCCTAGTTTATTGCCCGGATCAATCAAAGGTCTTAATTTTGTCATGTGAAAAGTAACTCTAGTGGAAATAGAACAAGATTAATGTAATTGGTACCATAAGACAAATATAAATAGGGTCTCCCTGGTGGCACAAGGAGTTGAGCACAGTGCTGTGAAGCTGTCTGCAGCCTCTGCAGCACTATTTCAATCCTCCGGCTGGCCAGGGAGCTACCCACATGGTGTAGCAGACCTCTCCTGTCTCATCCGCTGCTCCCCTTGGCAGTGTATTTTTCAGTCAGTCTGCCTGTTCTGTTCCCCACTCTGTCTCTGGTTTATAGTTGCTTGTTGATTTTGATTTTTTCTTTATTATGATTTGTCTTTTTCCTGGCCCCTTATTTAGGTTTTCTAAATTCCTGCTATGAGTGAGATCATCCGATATTTTTCTTTTTCTTTCTGGCTTATTTCGCTGAGCATGATTCCTTCCAGCTCCATCCATGTTGCTGCAAATTGCATGTGTTTATCTTTTTTGAATGCTGAGTAATATTCCATGGTGTATATGTGCCACATCTTCTTGATCCAGTCATCTATTTTGGGCATTTGGGTTGTTTCCATAGCTTACCTACTGTAAATAGTGCTGCTGTAAACATAGGGGTGCAGGTGGGCAAATAAGATTTAAAGGCAATGAGAAATGTCACTTGTGACAAAATAGCCTGAGCCAATGCACAGAAGTGATGCGGAGGCTGTGATGTGCTTCCCCAGGCCCCTTGCTGAACCATGATCCTCATCCAACTGATGGAATTGTGGTCTGTGAATGTCTTTCAGCTGAGGCCCTCTTTAGGCACTGTGTACCCTAGGGAGCTCCTTTAGCCAAGTGAACTAGCTTCCAGGGCAGCTAGAATCCACTGGGAAATGCTGCCCCTTTACCTCATTTTGGGATATCTCATCAAGCTTTAGAGTTCCTGCCAGGACTGGCTGGGATCTCCCTTGTAACTACTTCACAGTTTCCTTTCGCTCTTCTTAAGCCTACTTTCCTGTACTCCCTTACAGGAGAGGACAAATGGAGAAGTCTCTTGGGCATAGATCTCTCTGCCTCAATGACTGTTTCCATTGGAACCCAACCCACAAGAAGCAGACATCATGAGACTTGCAAGGGAGGATCAATGGTTCTAGGAAGTAGGATTTTTATTTCCCTTTTATTTTTTAAAGATTTATTTATTTATTTATTATGCAAGCACTGGATACAGTCAGAGGCGCGGAAGGCTGAGAGAATTCACCAGAGCCAGAGCCGGGAGCAGAACAGGCAGAAGGACCGAAGTATACTGCTGAGGGGAGCAGTGGGCGGCAGGAGAGGTCAGCGCGCCATGTGGGACCCTCCTCCAGTGGCCGGGGAGCAGCCGGGATCGAACCGGCGCTGCAGAGGCTGCAGCAAGCTTCGCAATGCAGCGCTCAACAGCTGCGCCACCGGGGAGGCCCTTCCTTTTTATTTTTTTTAAAGATTTATTTATTCATGCATACAAGAATCGGGGTACAGACCAGATGTGTGGGAGGGTGAGAGGACTTATAAGAGACACTCACTCTGAGAAGAGTGACTGACTGAAATACACTCTGAGAAGAGGCAGACTAACTGAAATACACTGCTGAGGGGAACAAGGGGCGAGACAGGAGAGGCCTGCTGCGCCATGTGGGCATCTCTGTAGCCGGCCGGGATAGAATCTGCACTGCAGAGACTGTGGACAGCTTCACTGCCCTGTACTCAATTGCCTGTGCCACCAAGAAGACCCCTTATTTCCCCTTTAAATCATTGAGTCTCTTCAATAAAATTCTTGTCTTGTTGATGCTTGGAAGCATCAACATGTAATGCAGTGAAAAGTGAGTTTCTGTGCTTGAAGTGGGAGTGCGTCCTCGGGTCCTTGCCTGCTTGGCTCCCTTATTCTATGATGAAATGGCTCTCAGATGGCTTTAGACATCCCCTAGGGCTCATCTGATCATGGTTTAAAAACAGTAAGAAAAAGAACAGAAACCATGAAATGGCAGGAAAGAAAAGGGGCCAGGCGATTGCTTTGAATGCCAAGACAGGAAATCTGGATATTACTTTGGAGGTGAGGTAGGATGGTAGGGAGAGTTCCAACAGTATTTAATTAAAGAGCCAATATGAACTGCATAGAAGCATGTGGCTAACCATATGGGGGAGTGGGAAATCAAATCTCTACCTCACAATGTGTAAAAATTCCCAGATAGATTAAAGACATGCATATAATGCATCCATAAAATTACTATAAAATAGTAAATAAAACATTCTGGGGGTTTGTTTCAAAATATCTTTTCATGTGAGTTACAGGGTGGGGGTGGACATTCTTTATAAACATGATATAAAAGAAAGAAAAAATGACAGGTTTAGATGAAAACTTAGAAACATCTGTACATGAAAATACCATAACTGAAAAAGAAAGTCAAATGACGATTTTTTTATTTTATATAATTCTTACATCATTTTTCATTTTTGCACAATGTATGCATTTTCATTTTGGTTATATTCCCCATACAATTCCCACCCACTGTCAAATGACAATTGTCAACTATATATAAATACAAGGTTAAGGATTGCTATTCTAAATACATAAAAGATCCATAAAGGTAAATTTCAAATTAGAAAACTGGGTAAAGTATATAAACAACCAATTCATAAAGGAAAAAATACTAAATAACCAATAAAAATGAAAAAAAGCCCAGCATTTTTAATGATCAAAGAAATAAGTATAAATGAAAACAACAATGTCTCTTTTTCTTCACATATCAGCTGGATAGCTGCCCTCAGAGTCAGAGTATAGGACTGGGTTTGGAGGATGGACTGTTTTCCTCTTGTGTTGCATTTCATCCTGCTCTCAGTCTCTTCTGCCTGGAAACTTACTCTATACTCTTATCATATACCTGCCCTCCCCACCCCAGCTTCTCATCCCCCATGGGCCTAGAACCCTGAACAAAAGTTAGTTATCAGGAGATATTTTCAGAGTCTGCCTGGAAAGGAATGAAATCCCCTAAAGTGGGATCAATTCAAAACAGAGCTGGTGGCCAGGGTCTAAGTGGTATGTTCCCTCTCTAAGTCCACACTCCCGTAGTTGCAAACTTGGAAAGAGTTCACAGACACTCACCTCCCCAGTGTTCTCTGTGTGCCAGCACTACTAAGACACCAGTTTAATAAGCATCCTAGGTCATTGCCTGCTCTTACTTATTCTGATCTCCAACTTATACACATTCCCAAGAGCCAAGGCCTACAGGAAGCATCATCGCTCATTTGGTCCAGCGAGGGCAATTAGTAGAAGATGCACCTAGGCAATTGAAATCAATTTTTAAGATGGCATTTGTATACTTCCAGACTTCGTCTTTGCCTGGGCTGAAACACTCCCATTGCATGGTGCCACAAGCTCTCTATACTACTGCCCCAGGAGCTGGGCCAGTACCTGGTGGGTATGCAGGCTGCTGAAGAAGATTGACAGGTGGCAGGATGAAAATATCAGGTTGACGACCACAGCGATGATAGTTTAGTAATAAAGAATAGCTGTATTTTTGAGAATGTACTATTTTACCAGGCAATGGTGTAAACATTTTCCATTTAATTCTCTCAAAACCACTGTAATGTGGGTATTATTCTAAGGACAAAGCATAGATCCATAGTTATTGGGCAATGAGTGAGACATCTCTCCTTACAACATACATGCATTGCCTTTCCATAAAAACAACCTCCGAGATGGCAACAGAGTTGGGTCTTTCATCTTTATGGAATTCACTGATGCTATGACAGTGCCACGATAATTACTTTCCTCCATGACTATCTGCTCCATCTGCCATCGCTTCCTTGCGTCACCTGGCCAGCTGAAACCCTGACCTCTACCCCATACTTTGTTATCTGAGCTGGGGAATTGAACAAAGAAGGGAAAAGCATTAGATTGCTTTCGCCATCATCTCAACCCCAGTACTTTGTATATTAGGAAGAGTGCTTGAGGGTGGAAAGAGAAGTCATGCGAACATTCAGCTCACAAACAGCCTGGAATGTATTACAGCTACAACTGGGTTCTCCAGTGGAAAATAAAATTCCACCCTACCTTGGAGACAACTGTGTCAGTTTTGACTTTGGATATGTAAACATGGCCAGTTTGTATAAGTGAAACAGAACAACAACACTCCACCTAGGACTCTCCTTAGGACCCACGGATCAGTTATTCTCCAGATTTTGTATTCTTGTTGTCTCCTTGCCCTGGTTTTAGTATCTATTTCAAGACCATTGAAGCCGTAGTGTACTATGGCTTCTCCAAGTTTGGTTCAAGTTTGAGTATGGCAATCCCTGTGGCTTTGTGGCATTCCTGCAGCCTGGGGGCAGAATCCATACAAGTGGAGAGTGAACTCTATACAACGAGGCAAGTTCACTTTTGGGTTTATTTATTTATTTATTTATTTGTTTTTAAAGATTTATTTTTTTATGCATACAAGAGCTGGGGTGCAGGCAAGAGATACAGGGGGTGAGAGGATTCACTAGAGACAGTGGGGAGCAGAACAGGAAGACTGAAATACACTGCTGAAGGGAGCAGTGGGTGAGACAGGAGAGCTCAGCGGCACCATGTGGGCAGCTCCCTGGCCAGCTGGGGATTGAACATGTGCTGCAGAATTTGCAGATAGCTTCAGAGTGTTGTGCTTAACCCCTTGCGCCACCAGGGAGGCCCCACTTTTGGGTTTATTAAGCTTAAGATGATGTCTTGACTGCTTTCACTCCTTTAAGGGTTCTGCACTCTAGATCTCACTGGAAAGATATTATGTGGAAAATATTCAGCATCTTAAAATGTGTATTCCTGAAATACCTACAGCTCACACTTTCTTTTATTATGTTTGGTGATAATTTTTTTTTTTTAATTTTCTAGAGGCATGTCTTATTTATTTATTTATTTATTATTTGTTTGTTTGGTTTATACATGCACTGGGTACAGTCAGAAGCGCGGGAGGGTGAGAGAATTCACCAGAGCCAGAGCGGGGAGCAGAGCAGGCAGAAGGACCGAAGTACACTGCTGAGGGGAGCAGCGGGCGGCAGGAAAGGTCTGCTCGCCATGTGGGACCCTCCTCTGGTGGCCGGGGAGCAGCCGGGGATCGAACCGGCTGCAGAGGCTGCAGGCAGCTTCGCAACCCAGCGCTCAACCGCTGCGCCACCAGGGAGGCCCTGTTTGGTGATAATTTACAACTGTTTTCCAAGTCGTTACATAGACATAATCTTCTGTGACTTTATTGAAGCTTTTTTTTAAATCTTTCTTTCTTTCTTTCTTTCTTTCTTTCTTTCTTTCTTTCTTTCTTTCTTTCTTTCTTTCTTTCTTTCTTTCTTTCTTTCTTTCTTTCTTTCTTTCTTTCTTTCTTTCTTTCTTTCTTTCTTTCTTTCTTTCTTTCTTTCTTTCTTTCTTTCTTTCTTTCTTTCTTTCTTTCTTTCTTTCTTTCTTTCTTTCTTTCTTTCTTTCTTTCTTTCTTTCTTTCTTTCTTTCTTTCTTTCTTTCTTTCTTTCTTTCTTTCTTTCTTTCTTTCTTTCTTTCTCTATTGATGAAAAATGTTGAGTGGGATATGATGGCATAACACCAATACCATCATACAAGACAATACTGTTTTATATCTCCTATTCATTTACATGTAAGATCCTTTGTCCAATGATTTCTGAAAATCAGATGCAAGGAATCTATAGCAACTTCTTTGTCTACCGTGATTTTAGACTATTTCTTTGGATGTCTAGATTTTGGGGAAAGTGTGTCAGGGTGTCTTTCAGGAATGAAGGCAGGAGAATCTGCCTTTTTCCTTCCCTACTTCAGTTAGAGTAGCTCTTTTCTATTTTAGAAATTGAAGTGTTGGATTAAGATTGCGCTTGCAAAAAGAAGTCTTCTGTTTAAAAAAAAAGTTTAAATCCTTTTTTGAAGGGAATGTCCATTGCTGTAAATAAAAATAATAGACACTTTTTGCTACCAATTCCTTGTGTGTCTTCATATAACAGCCCAGTTCTGTGTATATAGTACACTTTCTAGACATGTTTCTAGGCTTTTATGAACCAGCTTGAGACAAATTACAGTTCCAACATGGTTACAAAGGAAAATTCTTTCTGAATTTCTAGAGGAGGTACAGTAGTTGAGAGTAAAGTTTCTGGGGTCAATCATGTGGTTTAGAATTCCAGGTTGTCACATTTTCTGTGGAGTTTTGGGCAAATATTTTAACTTCTCCATACTTCACTGTGCCCATCTGTTGAAAAGGGGAAAACTATCTCACCTACATTATAAGGTTTTGAGAGCATTAAATGAGGTTATCATGCATTGTGCCCAGCAATGTGTCTGGCACATGGGTAAGTGCTCAATAAATTGTCATTTAATTATCATTGTCAGCATCAACTGATATCAATTATAAATGTCAATAAATTATCATTACTGTAAATTGTTCTAAAGCTGTCTGTGAATGCATACTACCATACACTTCAGAGAAATTATTCACAGTACCATAATTTACGAGGGCTGACAGAAACTGGGTCTCCACAAAAGCTTCTGGCCTTTCTGTTTACCTGCTACTGGAATTACTCATTACTTGCTGTTTACTTGCTACTGCTATCAAGTCAAACATGGCAGATCAACTGGAATTTAAATAATTTGTGTTTGACTACTTTACTCTTTTTAAAAAGACTTATCAAAAGATTTCATTAATAGTAAGCTCAAATTTTACTTTAAAATTAAATGTATCCTGGAACTTGTGGGACATCAAAATAATCATTCTTTTTGAAAGTAGGAAATTCTCAAGATAGTATATCTGCAAAGAAACACTGGAAATTATTTTAAGTGAGTGTGGACATACTAAGATTTTAATATTACTATAACACTTCTGATTCAGAACAATAGAAAACAGACTCAGGAGACAGATCTTTTGGTTAATTTTATTTTATTTATTTTTTTAAAGATTTATTTATTTATTTATACAAGCACTGGGTACAGTCAGAAGTGCGGGAGGGTGAGAGAATTCACCAGAGCCAGAGCGGGGAGCAGAGCAGGCAGAAGGACAGAAGTACACACTGCTGAGGGGAGCAGCGGGTGGCAGGAGAGGTCTGCCCACCATGTGGGACCCTCCTCCGGTGGCCGGGGAGCGGCCTCTATAAAGCTTACATGCACTTCTGCCTTCTGAATATCTGAACTGCAATGCTTGCATATACTGTATTTCAAAATGAGTCCCTTTTATAGTCTTTTATCTTCTTAACTTTTTAAAAGTGCTTGTGTTTTATTTATATTTATTTTGGTACCCGTACTGAAAGATGAAGTGACAGAAACATTTAAAAATTAATTTGACTGAATGAGTAAATGTCGATGAATGCTCTTTGGAGGACAGTTACTCTTGCAGATATTTCTAGGAGGAGATTACCTTTTTTTATATCTGACTTAAAAAGATGATCAAATGATTAAAAAACTAACCTTGCCAATTCAATTTCCCCATAATCTCTAGCTTGTTTGTCATGGAAATAAACTGAGAGCAGGAGATGGTTTTATGGAAGAGCTGATTTCATTCTCTACCCTTTCAAATGATGCTTTTGGCTCAAGACTTGTTTGGATTAAAGGTGCTCTTGGCTCCCTGGCCATGCACACCTTCCAAGTCTTTTCTTGTCATGCTTTGATATAATCTCAGGGTCTTTGATGATATTTTTGCCTTCCCAGTCCATTGGCAAAAGGAAATAAAAAAAAGCCTTTGAAATCTTTACTTCAGGTAACATGCACATTTTAAAAAGTAACCTAAATAAATACATTGGAGTATTTTGTGTTGGATGAACCTCCTAGAAATGTGGTATCTGCTGGTTATGCCTGTGGCTTTAAAAATTTGTTTTTAAAATCCCACTTAGTCTTTGTTTTATAGATTCTGTGATAGGTTTCTATTCTAAACACTAATCATTTAAAAATGTAAAAACAAACAACAAAACTATTTAAGCTATTTGAACTTTTCCCCCTGATAATTGATATGTAAAATAAAGTATTTCACACGCTGAAAAAAATGAAATATTTTACATACAGCAAGGTTTGCCTATCTTTAGGGATTTGTCCTTGATTTTTAAAATTTGTGTCATTGTTGTAAATAGTATGTTTTCTTTAAAAAGTTTCATTTTCGGGCCTTCCCTGGTGGCGCAGCGGTTGAGCGCTGGGCTGCAAGGCTGCCCACAGCCTCTGCAGCGCCGGTTTGTTCCAGGCCACCAGCGAGGGTCCCACCAAAAAAAAAAAAATAAAAAAAAAGTTTCATTTTCTCCTTCTGGCTCTTGTGTAGTCTCACTGTCCTGAGGCAAAGGGCCTGGTCTTAATCCCTGCCCTCCCACATGAACTGGCTTTAGATAAGGGCCCCAGAGGGCCTGGGTGTGACTAGGAAACTGAGGGCAATGGCTGGAGAGTGAGGGCTGTCTTTGACTGGACAGTTTCAACAGTGCAGCAAAGATGTCTCAATCCTGGAGGGGAATCTCAGCAGTTTCACAGCCACCAGCAATTGCCCTGTAACAGGTTAAAGAAATCCTCTTTGATTCTCTTGTTGAACGTTCCTGCTTTGGTAAAGGTAGAGGCATTGCTGAGCTGTTTGGTGTAGGGATTTGGATTGGGTTCTGCTGCTTTTCACAGTGCACTTATACCCTTGGTTTTTAGAATAATGTTGCTTTCTTAAAAGCCATTTCAATATAACATCTATGAAGAGAAAAAAAAAAAAACAACCCCAGCAGATGTTTTCTTTGTAAGTCCTTCTTATAGTCCTAGATTTTGAGAAACTTTCATGATGTTAAGTAAGGATTTATGGTCCCTGTTTGTCCTTTACACCTGAGTTTTCCTGTGGTCCGGCAGGACAGACCGGCTTGCTTTTGGATTCCCCACTGCCATCCCAAGGCTGTGGCTTTCTTTGGTCATCTTGTTATAGAGCAACCCCGATATTAAACGGGTTCCTGGCTGTGGGTCCTCACCCACGCGCCTTAAAGGGACTTATGAATACTCTACTACAGACACACACAAAAGGTTAATAAAAGGTTTATTTACAAGAGAAAAGGAAATAAGGAAAATGTACAACTCAGGGAGAAAATAGGGAAATAAAGTCTTTTATGCGTCCTACCCGATCCCACGACCTGGAACCCCACAGTCACTCTCAGAGCTGGCCGGATGCTGCTAGCTGGCGGAGAGCCAAAAATGGGGGATCCCCAAAGCCCACGTGTCTGCCTTTTATATCCACCTGGCTGCTTAACCCCACCCTCAGGACCCAGCCACCTTCCCTTTGGTGGTGATGGGATTTGGAGTTCCCATTGTCTTTGGCTTTGACCTGGGGTGGGGGTGGAGTCCACAAAGCCTATATGGAATTAGCTTTGGGACATCCTTTTCCTCCTAACAATCTGAGTGGAGTCACCTTTTGATCACCACAATGGTTTGGTGCTGTCCTCTCCTAGACTTTTGGACCGTTCTCTCCTTTTTGTCCCTTAATTTTCACTTATGGGGAATTTAGGAAGTAGCAGAGGCCAAGAGTGTGTGTCCCATTGCTTTCCTTGCCTGGAAATGTTAGGGGGAAAGGATGTTCTGAGCTAATCCCATACAGGTTTTGTGGACTCCACCCCCACTCCAGACCAAAGCCATCAAGACATTGGGAAAAACAAATCCTGTCACCACCAAAGGGAAGGTGGCTGGGACCTGAGGGTGGAGTTAAGCAGCCAGGTTGGGTATAAAAACCAAACATGTGGGCCTTGGGGTCTCTCGCTCTGTCACTCACCTCCTGACTTCACTGCTCCTGGCTTGCGGCCAGCTCTCAGAGTGACATTTGTGATTCCTGATCAGCGGATCGGAGAGGACACATTTAAAACTTTGTCTCCCACTTTTCTCCCTGAGTTGTACATTTCCTCATTTGCTCTTCCCTTGTAAATAAACCTTTCATTAACCTTTGGTGTGTGCCTGCAGTAGAGTATTGATAAGTCCTTTTAAGTGCGCAGGTGAGGACCCACAGTCAGGCACCCCGTTTTGTATTGGGGCTGCCCTATAACAGAAACTCTCCTGGTATTCTTATTTGGAGACTTATGACGCAAAGGGAAAGCACGTGAAGTTTAACACATGCTGTTTCTGATCCCTGAAATTCCTTCCCCCTCTTCCAATTTTGCTTGTCTACCCATCCCTCATTCTTCAGAAAGTCCAAGCCTGGCTTAAACAGTAGTGTGAGAAATATAAATAATTAAGACACAATCACCCCCACACACCTTGAAATCCCACCACCAAGAAACTATCACCGCTAATTCTCTGTTGCATTGATTTCCTTTTCTATGTTTGCTTGTTTACTGCCATAGTTTACATTTGGAGTGTAGCTATCTCACCCTCTTTTTCTGCTTAGCAATGAAGGCCTGCTATTTCTCTATTTCATTAGCATTCCCTAAAAGCATGATTTTTAAAAATTAAAATTTTTTTCTTACATCACTGTAGTCCCCATAATTCTCCTGCTACCATGTCACTTGTGAACCATCACCATATGTCCTTGTGCTCTTGCCTCCCCTGTTTTGAAACCCCCTCCCTCTCCCTTCTTTGCTGTACGCCTCAAATCTATATGGTCAGCTTGCTAATTCTGACTTTTTCTTGATGTTTTGTTTGGTTTCTCTATTCCACATATAAGTGGAAACCATCCAGTATTTATCTTTTTCTTTCTGGCTTATTTCTTTTAGCATAATCCCTTCCAGCTCCATCCATGTTGCCCCAAATAGCATTCTTTGTCTTTTTTTTTGATTGCTGTACTGAATAATATCCCATTTGGTAAATATACAACAACTTTTTTTTTTTTTTTTGAGAATAAATGAATAATACATTTGGGAGGAAGTGACAAGACCTAAGGGTTGACACAAGGGGAAGTATACGGTAAAGATGTAACTAGGAAGATAATTCTATAAAAGAATTATTTCTTGCCTCTAGGCAGCAAACAGGAAGATTTCTCTCCATTTACTCTTTTTTTAAAAATTTTTTTTATATTCCCCATATAATTGCAGCCCCCTTATTTTGACCCCAATCCCTCCTTTCCCCGCCCCCCCAACCCCCATGGAGTATCTCTGGTTCATAGTTGTTTGTTGATTTTGATTTTTTAAAAATTTTTTCTTTCTTATAGTTATTCTTTTTCCTTGTCTCTTATTTAAGTTTTCTAGATTCCTGCTATGAGTGAGACCATCCGGTATTTTTCTTTTTCTTTCTGGCTTATTTTGCTGAGCATGATCCCTTTCAGCTCCATCCATGTTGCTGCAAATTGCATGAGTTTATCTTTTTTGAATGCTGAGTAATATTCCATGGTGTATATGTACCACATCTTCTTGATCCAATCATCTGTTTTTGGGCATTTGGGTTGTTTCCAAAGCTTAGCTATTGTAAATTGTGCTGCTATAAACATAGGGGTGCAGGTGCTCTTTGGAATTGATGTTTCTGTGTCCTTTGGGTAAATACGTAGGAGTGGAATTGCTGGATCATATGAAAGTCCTATGTTTAGTAGGTCAAGAAATCTCCACACAGCTCTCCATAGTGGTTGGACCAGTTACAACAACTTTTTGATTTATCCATCTATTTTGGGCATTTGGGTTGTTTCCCTATTCTTACTATTGTAAATAGTGCTTCAATAAACATAGGAGTGCAGGCTTTCTTTTGAATTAGAGTAAAAAGTATGATTTTAATGATTGAAGAGTGAAATGTACATAATTTAACAATTTCCTGTTGGCATATAGAGTGTTTTAATAAAATTTCCTGTAATAACAGTAAGCTTTATAATATAAATTTCTTTTGTTATCCTTGAGAAAGTTCAGTCCTCAACTCTGAAGTTTGTAGTAGAGGATAATACATATACAATCATATAAATTAGAAAATGTAATACATTTATGCAGGTTAATCATTAATATTAGTGGGGGGGGGACGTTACCTGTATTATTTGCACTATTAAACTTAACCAACTTATTATTTGAAGAAAAGTTAGACCATATCTACTTTCTGAACGAATTACATGCTGACCATGATACAGCGCCACTAGAATCCTTCCTAATAAAACCCCCCCAACGACAGCCCAGTTCAGCATATGATAACAATGCCCCTTTCTCCCATAGGAATGGAAAATCACAACTGCCAGGGCAAAATGATATAGCAATGAAGCATTTGCCTCCCTCTCTGCCCCACCAGATAAGCATTTGTCTCTCTTTCTGTCCCACCAGGTGATAGCAAAAGCAAGCTGGCACCCAACCTAAATCTCCACCCCCCAAAATATCTAGATGCTTATGTCACAATGGCCCTTGTCCATTCCCTTCCTTACTCTCTCGTAACCCTGGATAAATACTCCTGCACTCTACCAAAGAGCGGAAAGGTGATCTTTCAGACATGAATCTGCTGCCCTCCTCAATTTGTCAACAAGTTAAACTACTTTCCTTCTCTTTAAACTGTTTCCTTTTATTGGCCAAGGAAACCAAGATGGCTGACATTCTAGTATCAACCATAGTCTATGTGAGACATGGTTATGATATACGCACATATATCATATATATGATACAGTAAAAAATGTTGTCAGAGACCACTGATTTCACCCTGGATGGCAGGCTATTAGTCAAGATCTTTATCTGTTGTAACGAGCATTTAAAAACATTGATATATGATGATATAAAACATTATCTAAGTTTTGGGTATATAATACAATGATTTGATCTATGTATATACTGTGAAATGATTACCACAATTAAGTTTAACCTCTAAGCAACTTTCAAATTATTTAAAACATTACAAGTAGAACTACCATATGATCCAGCAATTCCACTTCTGGGTATTTAACTGAAGGAAACAAAGTCACTATCTTGAAAAGATATTTGCACCACTATTTACTTTGTTTATAATAGCCAAGGCATGAGAACAATCAGCACTGTTTTTCATTGATTGATTTTTTGATTAATTTGTATTACTTTTCATTGAGATAATGTTGGTGCCAGCACTGTTTTTTTATTTTTTTCAAAAATTTCAATCCTCTGTAATTTCACTCAAATTGCTTTTTAATTTTTTAAAAAATTTAAATTTGTTTTCTTGCATTGTTCATTTTGTACAATGTTTGATTTCATCCCCAGGTGTAGTCCTATTGTTCTCCCACCATCATAGCACCTGTGACTCATCACCATAGTCCCTTGTTCTCCCTCCCGTTTTGACCCCTCTCCTGTCCCCTCCCTTGCTGTATGTCTCAGATCTATGGTCAGCTTGCTAGTTTTATCTTCTTTTTGACATTTTGTTTGGTTTTCTTATATTCAATATATAAGTGAAACCATCTGATATTTATCTTTTCTTCTGGTTTATTTCATTTAGCATAGTCCCTTCCAGTTCCATCTATGTTGCGGTAAATGCTATAAGTTTGTCTTTTTTGATTACTGAGTAATATTCCATTGTGTATATATATCTTCTTGATCCATTAATCTGTTTTGGGGCATTAGGGTTGTTTCCATATCTTGACTATTGTAAATAGTGCTGCAATTAACATTGCAAATAGTGCTGCAATTAACATAGGAGTGCAGGTTTCCCTTTGAATTTGTGTTCTTGTGTTCTTTGAATAGATTTCTAAGAGTGGGATCACTGGATCATATTGTAGATCCATTTTTAGTTTTCTGAGGAAACTCCACACAGCTTTCTATAGTGGCTGGACCAGTTTACATTCCCACCAGCAGTGTAAGAGAGTTCTTTTTTCTCTACATCCTCTCCACCATTTCTTTCTGGTTTTTTGAATGTGGGCCATTCTCACTGGTGTGAGATGGTATCTCATTGTGCTTCTTTTTTTTTTTTTTTTTAAAGAAAGTCAGTGTCATTTTATTTTTATTTTAAAGATTTATTTATTCATGCATACAAGAGCGGGGTACAGGTCAGATGTGGGGGAGGGTGAGAGGATTCACCAGAGGCAGAGTGGGGAACAGAACAGGCAGACTGACTGAAATACACTGAGGCGAGCAGTGGGCAAGACAGGAGAGGTCTGCCACGCCATGTGGGATTCTTACCTGCCAGCCAGGATCAAACCTGCACTGCAGAGGCTGTGGACAGTTTTACAGCGCTGTGCTCAACCGCCTGGGCCACCAGGGGAGGCCCCTCATTGTGTGTGTGTGTTTTAAGATTTATTTATGCACACAAGAACTGGGGTACAGACCAGAAGTGTGGGGGGCGAGAGGATTCAGCAGAGACAGAGTGGGGAACAGAACAGGTGGATGGAATACACTGCTAAGGGGAGCAGCGGGCAAGCCAGGAGTGGTCTGCTGTGCCATGTGGGTTTCTCCCTGGCTGGGGATCGAACTCTTGCTGCAGCGGCTGTGGACAGCTTCATAGTTTGCATCTTAAGCCCTTGTGCTACCAGGGAGGCCCTCATTGTGGTTTTGATTTGCATTTTCTGGATGATCAGTGATATTGAACATTTCGCCATATGTCTATTGGCCATTTGCATTTTTTCTATGGAGAAATATCTTTTTAGTTCTGCTTTGTTTTAGTTGTGTAAGCTCTCTGTAGATCTTTGATATCAGTCCTTTGTCCATTGAATGGTGGCAAATATTTTCTTCCATTCATTAGGATGACTCTTCATTTTGATTACTGTCTCTTTTGCTGTATAGAAGCTTTTTAGTTTGATGTAGTCCCAGCTATTTATATTCTCCTTCATTTTCCTTCTGGAGAAAAATGAGTCCTCAAAGATCTTTCTGCGATGTATGTCATGGAGTGTTTTGCCTATGCTTTCTTTTATATATTTTATGGTGTTAGGTCTTACATTCAAGTCTTTTATCCATTTTAAGTTGTTTTTTGTATACACTAAGAACGAAACTAGACTATGAGTTTGCATATGGCAGTCCAGGTTTCCCAGCACCATTTATTGAAGAGGTTATATTTGTTCCAGTGTATATTCATTGCTCCTTTGTCATAGATTAGTTGATCATATATGCGTGGTTTTTATTTGTGGGCTTTCAATTTGTTTCCATTGTTCTGTGTGTTTTTGTTCCTGTACCATACTATTTTTATTATTATGGCTTTTGTAGTATAGCTTGAAGTCTGGGAGTGTAATAGCTCTATTCTTCCCCCTTTGGGCATGAAAACATTCTCTATTATTTTTTGTGATTCTGTATGAATTTCAGAAGTATATATTGCATTTCCTTGAAGAATGCCATTGAGGTTTTTATTGGAATTGCATTGAATCTATAAATTGCTTTTGGTAGGAGGGCCATTTTGATGATGTTAATTCTGCCAATCCATGAGCAGGAAATGTCTTTCCATTTCTTTGTGTCTTCTATTTCTTTCAACAGTGTTTGTAATTTTCCTTGTATAGGTCTTTCACCTCCTTTGTTAGGTTTATTCCCAGGTGTACAATTGTAAATGGAATGATTTTCTTAATTTCTTTCTTCAGACTATTTACATATAGGAAGGCTACTGGTTTTTGTGTATAGATTTTGTTACAAGTTACTTTAAAAACTGGTTTATTGTCTTAATTTTTCTGTGTATTTTTTTAGTGTTCTTTGTATAGATTATCATATCATCTGTAAATAATGATAGTTTTATTTCCCTCCCAATCTGGATGCTTTTATGTCTTTCTCTTGCCTTATTGCCCTAGCTAGGACTTGCAGTATTATATTGAAAAGCAGGGGTGAGAGTGGACATTCTTTTTTTGTTCCAGATCTTAAAGGAAAGGTTTTTACTTTTTCACCATTAAGAATGAATTTTTGATTATTATGGCTTTGTAGTATAGTTTGAAATCTGAGAGTGTGATGCCTCCATTCTCTTCATTTTTTTTTTCAGGAGAACTTTAGCTACTCGGGGTTTTTGGTGGCTCCATACGATTTTCATCAATATTTGTTCTTTTTCTTTGAAGAATGTCATTGAAATTTTTATTGGAATAGCATTGAATCTGTAAATTGCTTTTGGTAGGATGCCCATTTTGATAATGGGTCATTATCTAATGGCCAAAAACTCTAATAGTGAATGCCCATTTTGATAATCCAATCCATGAGCAAGGGATGTCTTTCCATTTCTTTGTGTCTTCTTCTATCTCCTTGAACAGTGTTTTATAGTTTTCTTTGTATAGGACCTTTACCTCTCTTGTTAGGTTTATTCCCAAGTATTTCATTATTTTGTTTCAATAATAATCTTAATCTCTTCTTCTTCGGAGTTATTGTTTGTGTATAGGAAGGCTACTGATTTTTGTGTGTTGATTTTGTATCCTGCCTCTTTACTAAACTGATTGAATAATTAGTTTTTCTGTGGAGTTTTTGGGGTTCTCTATGTATATTTTCATATCATCTGCAAATAGTAATAGTTTGACTTCTTCCTTGCCAATTTGGATTCCTTGTATGTCTTTCTTTTGTCTTATTGCTCTGGCTAGAACTTCCAGTACTATATTGAAAAGCAGTGGATAGAGTGGACATCCTTGTCTTGTTCCAGATCTTAATGGAAATGCTTTCAGCTTTTCACCACTGAGAATGATATTGTCTATGGGCTTGTCATATATGGCCTTTATGATGTTGAGGTATGTATTGGAACAAGAACAGACACATGGACCAATGGAACTGACTAAGAAAATCCAGAAATAAACCCACAGATTTATAGTCAACTAATCATTGGCAAAGGAGATAAGAATATGCAATGGAGCAAAGAAAGTTTGTTCAATAAATGGTGCGGGGAAAACTGGGTCACTACATGCAAAAGAATGAAACTTGACTATTACCTCACACCATGCACAAAAACCAACTCAAAATGGATTAAAGAACGAGACATAAGACCTGAAACCATAAAATATATAGAAGGAAATACAGGTGAAACACTACATGACATGCACCTCAAAAACATCTTTACAGACACATCACCCAAAGCAGTGATAGTGAAGGCAAAGATCAACAGCTGGGACTACATCAAATTAAAGAGCTTCTGCACAGCAAAAGAGACAATAACCAAAACAAAGAGAAACCCCACCTACTGGGAGAAAATTTTTGCACACAACATTGATAAAGGATTGATCTCAAAAATTACAAAGAGCTGATGAGACTCAACAACAACAAAGAAAATAATCCAGTCAAAAAATGGACAGAAGACCAAAAAAGAAACTTCTCCAAGAAGAAATGCAAATGGTCAACAGGCATATGAAAAAATGTTCAACATCACCAAATCAGGGAAATGCAAATCAAAACTACAATGAGATACCATCTTACACCAGTGAGAATGGAACATATATAAAAAAAAAACTAGCAACAACAAATGTTGGTGAGGATGTGGAGAAAAAGTAACTCTCCTGCACTGCTGGTGGGAGTGCAAACTGGTCCAACCACTATGGAGAGCTATGTGGAGATTTCTTGACCTACTAAAGATAGAGCTTCCATATGATTCAGCAATCCCACTCGTAGGTATTTATCCAAAGGACACAGAAACATTAATTCAAAAGGGCATCTGCACCCCTATGTTTATAGCAGTACTATTTACAATAGCTAAGCTATGGAAACAACCCAAATACCCCAAAATAGATGACTGGATCAAGAAGATGTGGTACATATACACCATGGAGTATTACTCAGCAATCAAAAAAGATAAACTCATGCAATTTGCAGCAACATGGATGGAGCTAGAAGGGATCATGCTCAGCGAAATAAACCAGAAAGAAAAAGAAAAATACCAATAGTCTCACTTATAGTAGGAATTTAGAAAACCTAAATAGGGGACCAGGAAAAAGACTAATCATAATAAAGAAAAAATCAAAATCAACAAGCAACTATAAACCAGACACATTATGGGGGTGGGTAGGAGAGGAGGGATTAGGTTCAAATTAAGGGAGGGGGGTGGGAATTGTATGGGAATATAACCAAAATGAAAATGCACATATTGTGCAAAAGTTAAGATATTTCCTTTTATCCCAAGTATTTTGAGGGCTTTCATTATACATGAATGTTGAACTTTATCAAATGCTTTCTGAGCATCTATTGATATGATCACATCACTTTTATTTTTCTTTTTGTTGATATGTTGAATTAAATTAATTGATTTTCAGATGTTGAACCAACCTTATATCCCTGGAATGAATCCCACTTGGTCATGGTGTTTAATTCTTTTTTTTTTTAAATTTTAAAAAAGATTTATTCATTTATGCATACAAGAAATGGGGTACAGGCCAGAGTGTGTGGGGTGAGAGGATTCACCAGAGACAGAGTGGGGAATAGAACAGGCAGACTGACTGAAATACACTGCTGAGGGGAGCAGCGGGCAAGACAGGAGAGGTCTACTGTACTATGTGGGTAGCTTCCTGGCTGGCTGGGGATCAAATTCCTGCTGCAGAGGCCATGGATAGCTTCATAGGTTGTGTCTTACCCCCTTGCACCATCAAGGAGGCCCTGTATAATCCTTTTGATGCACTGCTGGATTTGGCTTGCTAAGGTTTTATTTTTTTTTTTAAATAATAAATATTATTTTTATATTCCCCATACAATTGCAACCCCCCCATTCTGACCCCAATTCCTCCCCTCCCGCCCCCCACCCCCCAAAAAGTGTCTCTGGTTCATAGTTTTTTGTTGATTTTGATTTTCACTTTCTTATGGTTATTCATTTTCCTGGTCCCTTATTTAAGTTTTCTAGATTCCTGCTATGAGTGAGACCATCCGGTATTTTTCTTTTTCTTTTTGGCTTATTTTGCTGAGCATGATCCCTTCCAGCGCCATCCATGTTGCTGCAAATTGCATGTGTTTATCTTTTTTGAATGCTGAGTAATATTCCATGGTATATATGTACCACATCTTCTTGATCCAGTCATCTATTTTTGGGCATTTGGGCTGTTTCCAAAGCTTAGCTATTGTAAATAGTGCTGCTATAAACATAGGGGTGCAGGTGTTCTTTGGAATTGATGTTTCTGTGTCCTTTGGGTAAATACCTAGGAGTGGAATTGCTGGATCATATGGAAGCTCTATGTTTAGTTGGTCCAGAAATCTCCACACAGCTCTCCATAGTGGTTGGACCAGTTTGCACTCCCACCAGCAGTGCAGGAGAGTTCCTTTTTCTCCACACCCTCATCAACATTTGTTGTTGCTAGTTTTTTTAATATGTGCCATTCTCACTGGTGTAAGATGGTTCTCATGGTAGTTTTGATTTGCATTTCCCTGATTACAAGTGATGTTGAACATTTTTCATATGCCTGTTGGCCATTTGCATTTCCTCTTCAGAGAAGTTTCTTTTTTGGTCTTCTGCCCATTTTTTGACTGGATTATTTTTTTTGTTGTTGTTGAGTCTCATCAGCTCTTTGCAGATTTTTGTGATCAGTCCTTAATCATTAGTGTTGTGTGCAAAAATGTTCTCCCAGTTGGTGGGGTTTCTCTTAGTTTTTGTTATTGTCTCTTTTTCTGTGCAGAAGCTCTTTAATTTGATGTAGTCCCAGCTGTTGATCTTTGCCTTCACTATCACTGCTTTGGGTGTTATGTCTGTAAAGATGTCTTTGATGTGAATATCACATAGTGTTTGGCCTATATTTCCTTGTATGTATTTTATGGTTTCTGGTCTTATGTCTAGTTCTTTAATCCATTTTGAGTTGATTTTTGTGTATGGTGTGAGGTAGTGGTCAAGCTTCATTCTTTTGCAAGTAGCAACCCAGTTTTCCCAGCACCATTTATTGAACAAACTTTCTTTGCTCCATTGCATAGTCTTTGCTCCTTTGTCAAAGATTAGTTGATCATAAATCTGTGGGTTTATTTCTGGATTTTCTATTCGATTCCATTGGTCTGTATGTCTGTTCTTGTTCCAATACCATGCAGTTTTGATGATTATGGCTTTGTAGTATAGTTTGAAGTCTGGGAGTGTGATGCCTCCATTCCCTTCTTTTTTTTTCAGGAGAGCTTTGGCTATTCGGGTTTTTTTGTGATTCCATATGAATTTCATCAATAATTGCTGTATTTCTTTGAAGAATGACATTGAAATTTTGATTGGAATAGCATTGAATCTGTATATTGCTTTTGGTAGGATGGCCATTTTAATAATGTTTATTCTTCCAATCCATGAGCAAGGGATGTCTTTCCATTTCTTTGTGTCTTCTTCTATTTCTTTTAACAGGCCCCTTCTGGCCTGCAGTCCAAACCCAGAGGGGAGCCCACCAGCGGGGCAGACCAAGCGCACAGGGGATTGTGTCCCCACATCGGCATTTTAGAAAGGGGACCTTTTTCAGTAAAGACTGCTTGAAACCGATAGATGGTTCCTGGAGGAGCCAGAGGGGAGCGACCAGAAAAAAAGTCACTAACACCTTTCTTCAGAAAAAACTGCTTGAAAGGGGCAGAAGGCTCCTGGAGGAGCCCGTGGCCAGCTGGGAAGTTAGCCCACCCCAGGCACTAGGTGGTGCCAGAGATCTCTCCTATTGTTCTTGGGAGCTCTTTTTTTCACCCTGTGGGACAGGGAACAGAATGGGAATGGTAG
The DNA here is from genome assembly GCF_964194135.1 of Talpa europaea. NCBI lineage: Eukaryota > Metazoa > Chordata > Mammalia > Eulipotyphla > Talpidae > Talpa > Talpa europaea. Next base: position 38,036,883 of record NC_140079.1, read on the forward strand.
GGAAAACCTCAACGGCTTTGGGGTGCTGTGTCTGCCTTGTTCCCCACCGACGTGGAGGACCCACGCCCCGAATTTCGCGCCCCGGGTCTCAGTTCCAAAGCCCTCAGGTCCAGGACGCGGGCTGTAGCCCAGTTTAGTGGCCACAGGAATGGTGCCTTTTGCACCCCGCTCCCGTGTCCGGGCGCCTGGTTTCTGATTACTCAGTGAGGGACTTTCACCTGAGTGAGGGCCCCCGCGCGTCTCCCCGCAAGCCTAGGTCCCAGGCGCGGGGACCTGGGCAGCTGCGATCCGCGTTTGCTTTTCGCGCAAGCTTACCGGCGGCCTGGGGCTGAGTGCGGGTCTCCAGAGTCTCTGTTGTTCTCTAATGGCGCCTGGAGCTGTTCGCTCACCTCCTTGGCAAATCCTGCAGGGTTCTCCGCAGCTCCCGTTCGCCGGGTGTGGTGGCTGCAATAGTTCCTTTCCACTCCCAGTCCCGCTTGATGCGTAGTTTGTTCTTGTTGGTCGTTTTAGTTTGTTGTTTTCCTCCTCTCTGCTGGTCGGAGAGTGCCGACTCTGTGGGTGGGGGAGGCGAGCAGGGTTCTGCGCTTTCCTCCCTTCTAGTCCTCTTTTATGGCAACTTTCTTCTTCGGTTAGTTTGCTGGAGTCGTCTGTTTATCTTCCGTGTCCCACTTCTCACTGGGACCTGCCGCTTTTCCTCCCTATTAACTTTTTTTTTTAAATGGGAGATCTTACTCGCTGCGTCTCCTCGCGGCCATATTGCTCCGCCCCCTTCTTTCAAAATTTTTATGTGAAATTGTTTTTTCACTGTTCTTTAAAAAGGAAATGCAGGGCCTCCCCGGTGGCGCAGCGGTTGAGTGCTGGGTTGTGAAGCTGCCCGCAGCCTCTGCGGCGCCAGTTCGATCCCCGGCTGCTCCCCAACCACCGGAGGAGGGTCCCACATGGCGCGCAGACCTCTCCTGCCGCCCGCTGCTCCCCGCAGCAGTGTACTTTGGTCCTTCTGCCTGCTCTGCTCCCCGCTCTGGCTCTGGTGAATCTCTAAGGTTTTATTGAGGATTTTTGCATCTGTGTTCATTAGGGAGTTTGGTCTGTTGTTTTCTTTTTTGTGTGTTATCTTTGGTTTTCATATTAGTGTAATGTTTGCCTCATAAAATGTCTTTGATAGTGTTCCTTCTTTCTTGATTTTTTTTTTGTTTTGTTTTTTAAACTTTTATTTATTTTTTTGATTGCATGCCTTTTTACTGAGCTAACATTGGTTTACAACACTCTATGATTTAGGGGTGTAGGTTGACACCTCAATTGTCACTTTTTTGAAGAAAGGTCATATTACTTTTTTTTTGTTTTATTTTATTTTTTTATTTTTATTTTTTATAAATTTTATTTTTATATTCCCCATACAATTGCGACCCCCTTAATTTGACCCCAATCCCTCCCCTTTCTTGATTTTTTGAAAGAGTTTTTGTAGGAAAGGCATTAGTTCAGCTTTGAATGTTTGGTAGAACTTGCTTGTGAAAGTATCTGGTCCTGGGCTTTTGTTTCTGGGGAATGTTTTGATTACTGTTTCATTTCTACTGTTTTTAATTGGTTTGTTTGAGTTTCTTATTTCTTCTTTATTCATTTGGGGGTGATTGTATAGCTTTAGGAATTTGTCCATCTCATCTAGATTGTTGAATTTTTCTGCATACAAGTGTTCATTGTAATCTCTAATTTTTCTCAGGATTTTTGCTGTGTCCATTGTAATTTCTCCTCTTTCAATTATTGTCCTATTTATTTGAGTTCCCCCCACCCTTTTTTGTGAACCTCCATTAGAAGTTTGTCTATTTTGCTTTTTTTTTCAGTGAACCAGCTTTTGGTTTCATTGTCTTTTTAATTTCTATTTCATTTATTTCTGTTTTAACTTTTATTATTTCTTTTTTTTTTACTGGCTTTTGGGATTTTTGTTCTTCATTTTCTAGTTCCTTGAGATTGTGTGATTATGTTATTTCTTTGAGTTCTTTCTTGTTTCTTGAGGTGGGCCTGTATTGTTATATACTCTCTTCTTACTACTGATTTTGTTGCATCCATATATTCTGAAAGATGGTGTCCTCATTCTTATCCTCCTCAAGGTTTGTTTATTTATTTATTTATTTTTTGTTTTTGTTTTATTTTTATATTCCCCATACAATTGCAACCCCTTTATTTTGACCCCAATCCCTCCTTTCCCTACCTCAAGGTTTTTTTTTAAATTTCTTCTTTGATTTCTTTATTAACCCAGTGGTCTTTCAGTAGTGTGTTGTTCGGTGTCCATGTAATGGTGGTGGTGGGTTCCTTGCTTTCTTTTTGTAGTTGATTTCTAGTTTGATGCCTTCGTGGCCAGAGAGGATACTTGGTTTGATTTTGATCTTGCACTTATTGCTTTTCTTGTGACCCAGTTTATGGTTGATCCTGAGGAATAATTTCTGTGTCTTGGGAAAAATGTGTATTTTGGGGGGTTGTGGTGTAGTGTCCTATCAATGTCTGTCTATACCTTTATTTAGGGCTACTGTGTCCTTTTTAAAATTTTTTGTTTCATTAATCTGCTCATTGGTGAGAGTGGGATGTTGAAGTCTCCTACCACATATGTATTTTCTCTAATGTCTGTTTTCAGAAATGATAGTAATTGTCTAATGTATTTTGGTGCTCCCTCATTTGGTGAATATATATGATGAATGTTATGTCTTCCTGGTGTATTGCCCCCTTGATCATTGTATAGTATCCATTGGTATCTCTTGTCACTTTTTTCAGTTTGAAGTCTATTTTATCTGATATAAGTATGGCTACCCCTGCTTTCTTTGGGGGCCTTGTGCTTGTAGAACTGTTTTCCAACCCTTTACTTTCAATCTATATTTATCTTTAGAACTTAAATATGTTTCCTACAGACAGCAGAAGTTTGGATCAATTTTCTTATCTCATATGCTATTCTGTGTCATTTTAATTGTAAGTTTAATCTATTTAAATTTAGGATGATTATTGATACAAGGAAGTCTGTTATTGCTATTTTGTTCTTCACTTTGTGGTTCTAATCAATACCTTGTTCCATTCTTCCTATTCATCTCACTGTTGGTTTGGATTTTAAGACTTTTTAAAAATTTAATTAAATTACTTTTTTAATTTATATCTTTTACATCATTGTGATTTCCCCATAAAGTTCCCACCACCTCTTGTAAAATATCTTGCAGTGAGGATATAATGGTAGTGAATCTCTGACAATTTTGTTTGTCTGAGAACACTCTTATTTCTCTCTCAAACAGACAGGAGAGCTTTGCAGGGTAAAATATTCTTGGCTGGCATTTTTTGTCTTGGGTTTTTAAAAATATATTGCTCCAATCTTTTCTTGTCCATATAAATAAATCTTTGGAGATGTCTGATGTCAGTCTAGTCAGTTTTCCTTTACAACTTATTTGTTTCTTCCCCCTCATCACTTCATTATTTTTTACTTTGCTTGGATTCTTAGAAACTTTATTATTATGTATTTTGCTGTAGTTTTCCTTTCATTGTGACAGTTTGGCATAATTCTAGCTTCCTGTATGTCTTCTTTCATTTCCTTCTTCAAATTTGTGAAGTTTTCTTCAATTATTTCCTTGCATACTTTTTTTTTGATTTTTTGAAATACCACTTCAAAATAGGCATAATAGGGTGTTATCATATTAGTTGTTTTATATGTGTGTGTATGTGTTTATTTTATATATTTTTTACATCATTTTTCAGAATCAACAAGCAACTATAAACCAGAGACACACTACAAAGGGGTGGGAATTGTATGGGGACTCTAACCAAGATGAACATGCATACATTGTGCAAAAATGAAAAATGATATATTTCCTTGAATAGTTTTTCAGTTTCCTTGTCTCTTTCTTCTCCTTCTGAAATTCCTATGACTCATATATTTCCTTTCCTCATGGTGTCAGATAATTCTCAAAGTATTTTTCATTCTTTTCCCTTTGTAACCTCCTTTTCTTTTTGGTCCTTTATTTATCTGTATCTTCAGAGTACTGATTCATTCCTCCATATCATCTATTCTATTTTCATGGCTCTCCCCAGAATTTTTTAGCTCCTCCATTGATTTTTTTTTAATATCCTGAAGTTCCTTTACTTATTTAAAGTTTTAATCTTGTTCTTTTCTTTGATTATGATTCTCATAGCATTGTTTTCCTTTTCTGCATATTCTCTTATACCTGAAATTTTTAATTATGGCAATTTTGAATGTGTTGAGCATAAAGACTCTTCTGTGACAGTGTCATTGGGTTCATTATACCTGGCAGTTGATTTTCTTTCTGTGGTGTATTGCTCCCAGGAGGGCTTGCTTGGCTATTGTATTTTTCTTTCTCCCCATTGTTTGCTTTTGAGTTTGTTCTAGGCATGGGTCCTTTGGTCCACTGGTGCCAATGAGTGGGACTTCCAGGCACTCTTACCAGTGTGGGCAGTCTTGTTGGGTGTATGAACCACTGGCACTGGTGGGCAGGAGATTCTACAGCTCTCACCTAGGTTCCCACCCCACCCCCCCAGCAGACAGACGCCAGCATTGTTTTTAAAGAGTGAAATCTACTGGCATTGACTGTGATAGAAAATTTCAGTGTTTTATAACCACTGGAGGGGCAGTACATTACATCAATTGTTAAAAATATCTCAACCATAACAGCTCAATACAAGTTTACAACTGATTACGATAGACATAAATTTAATGCTATATGAGGACCTACTATGTGGTTTTAAGTAAGGGATATATTAATGAGTAAGAAATGCTCTGTCACACCCTAATTCAAAAGTATTCCTGCACCCCTATGTTTATTGCAGCACAATTTATAATAGATAAGTATGGAAATAATCCAAGTGCCAAAAACAGATGACTGGATCAAGAAGATATGGATAGATACAAAATGGAATACTATTTAACAATCAAAAAAGACAAACTCATGCCATTTGGAATAACATGGATGGAGCTAGAAAGGATTATGCTCAGTGAAATAAGTCAGAAGGAAAAAGAAAAATATCAGATGGTTTCACTTATAAGGGAACCAAATAACGAATCAGGAGAAAAAAATAATAACAAAAAATTGGCAGGCAACTATATATATATTTTAAAGGGTAACAAAAGGTTTGTTTTCAAGGGAAGGGGAATGAAGAAATGAACAACTCAGGGAGAAAAGAGAGATAGATTCTTAAAATGTGTCCTACCTGTTCCACAGACCTGGAATCCCAAATAACCCGCAGAGACCAAATCTGCCTGGCCAAGAGCACGAGCCAAGTGTGCCCAACCCCACTAACGTGGCTGGTTTTTATTTACAAACAGAGAAAATGGTGGCAGGCAACTATAAATCAGAGACATTCTGCAGGGGAGGGATGAGGAAGAGTTATCAGAACAGGGGAGGGAAGAACAGGGGACTATGGTGATGGTGCATGGATGACTTGGTGGTGGGAATTCTATGGGGACTACACCTGAGAGTGTTAGGGGGAAAAGGATGTCCTAAAGCTAATTCCATATAGGCTTTGTGGACTCCACCCCCCACTCCAGACCAAAGCCAAAAGATACTGGGAACTCCAAATCCCATCACCACCCAAGGGAAGGTTCCTGGCATCTGAGGTTAAGCAGCCAGGTTTGGTAAAACGGACACGTGGGCTTTGGAGAGGAGCCCCCATTTTTGGCTCTTCCCGCATTCGGCCAGCTCTGAGAGTGCCTTTGGGTTTCCAGGTCCGCGCATCAGGTAGGACGCATTGAAGACTTTATTTCCCTATTTTCTCCCTGAGTTGTACATTTCCTTAATTCCCTTTTCCTTGTAAATAAACCTTTTATTAACCTTGTGTGTGCCTGTAGTGGAGTATTAATAAGTCCCTTGTAAGTGCGTGGGTGAGGACCCACAGCCAGGCAACTCGTTTTATATCAGGGTTGCTCCGTAACAAGAGGACAATGATGTAAAATATACATAAATAAATAAATTATATTAAAAAAAGAAATGTTTTTCATGGAGTAAGAAGACAGATGTGATAACACAAGGTGATCCATGCTGTTTTGGCTTTTGTTTACCTTCCTAACCTTATATCCTGCTACTCCCTGACTCACACCTGAGTTGTAGTGGCAGCTAGTGGCTGCCCTCAACAGGCTGTTCTCTCTTTCTGAAATATTGTCATTCTTTTCTCTGCCTGCTGAATCTGACTTACAGCTCTAGCTCAGTATTCTGATTTTGCAGGCAAAGTGTAAGTAAATGCTTTTCTACTCCACTCATTCAGGCCAGCTTTAGTTCTATTATTACTATTACTAATTGATTGTTTATGTCTCTGTTACTGAGTGTAGGATATGCCATTCAGCTTTGTTTCTCTTACTGAGCTGGCACATAGACAGACCTTAAAGCGCATATTTGATAAACACACAAATAAAAGTGCAGTGAATGGGTGCTATGAGATCATATTATACACAATCTCCCTGTTGATTCTTCCACCTGCTCCTTCTGTATATTCCACTAAAAGGGAGCTCTCCATACTCCAGAGCGAATCTGAGGCAGGCTATTCTGACGTGTTGGCACTGAAGGTAGTTATGAGTTGCCAAATATAAAAGGGAGAGGGAATTTTGGAGGATAATTCAGGTTTCCCTCATGATTCCCTGGAGGAGATTTCATCTTAGTAGTAGGCAGCTGAGACAAAGTAATCCTTTTTCTCTCATCCCTACCTTATATTAACAATATTTACTTAGTCAAGTAGGTAAAGCAGTTTTGTTTGGCACTTGGCTAGCAGGTAACATCCCAACACCTTTAGCCTTAGGGAGACAGGGCCTCATGTATTTCCTTGTGGTCTGCAAAAGCGCAAGGAATTTGAATCCAGTTTCAACATGGCCTATGTACTCGTGCAGCAAATTAAACCATCCTCTATCCAAGTGGTCTATGTATTTGGTTATTGAAGTTTTGTTATATGTCCACTTTAGATGTTTGCACAAAGTTGAAAAAAAGTACTGTTAGGTCAGGCAGACTGGTTTGACTCCTGTTTGTGTTTTCCTAGCTTGGTGACCTTGGCCACGTGGCCCCACCTCACTGTAACTCAGTCCCCTCATTTGAAACATGGACAAAACAGAGTACTGGTGGCAGGTTTAGGTGGGATCCTACAAAGAAAGAGCTGTGTACATATTTGGCACATTGTAAGCTTTCAATGAGTATGAGCTACTTTCACAGTCCTGTTGTGAAAGATAAAAGCTATTTTTTTCTTGGCACGTAGACTTTTCTTTTTCTTTCAAATAACCATACTCCTTAATTAACTAAAGCAGATAAGATGTGTGTCCTTAGCAGGTGAGGGCTATGGTCATTGAGAACCTCATTGGAGGTGAAGGGAAACCTCTTTCTGTGGGTGTGACAGCCCAGGGCCACTGTGGGCCCCCAGTCTCCCATGGCATTTCCCATCCACAGACTTCTTACCTTTGCAGCCCCTGCAGATGGGTGGGACACGTGGCCTCCTTCTCTAGCACCCTAAGGCTCTTCCATATGCTGGTGAGAGTGAGCTTTTTCTTCTTCTAGTATCAGTGTTTCAGTTTCAGATGTTGGCAGTGCTTACTGTATGCCTGGCTTGCGTTTTCCCTGCAGCAGCCTAGAATCCATCATTTACCCTAAAGCCCTTGCTCCTCTTATACAGAATGGTGTTTAGAAACCAAGGTGTGAGTGCAAGGTCCTCTTGGAAGACAAAGCAAGGAAGACATGTGCATCTACTAACCCACCGATACACACACTCTGCATTGGATGCATCTATCTGTACACATATATTTAAAAAGCATCAACTCATGATGATGCCTCTGATTCCAGTCCAACACCACAGGTTTTATCCTGGCTTTCTGCCTTTTGGGGGAAAAAAGATAACACTGTAAGAACGAAAAACACATCAATGGTTATTCAGGGCTGTTCAAGAGATTTTTGACTTGCTGTGGTTGGTCTTATGGTTCAGAGAGGGTGGATATGTAACTATGCATTTGTCAATACCCACAGGGTTGTATACCACAAAAAGTAAGTTTGAATTTGACTACATATAAATTTAAGAAAACATGAGGCAGGGGGTTGAAAGAACTAACAGGGACTGCAGACCATGATAAATAAATCTAACTGCATTTAGAGAGAGAGAGAGAGAGAGAGAGAGAGAGAGAGAGAGGCAAAACTAGCAGGCAAACTACAAATCAGAGACACACAGCAGGGGAGGAGGAGGGAGAGGGATCAAACAGGGGAGGAAAAAGCACAAGAGACTATGGTGATTGTTCACAGGTGACTTGGTGGTGGGAGTTTTATGAGGATTACACCTAAGAGGAAAAAAATCAAACATTATACAAAAATGAACAACAATGTAAAACACATATATTTAAATAAATATATTTAATAAAAAAAGTAATGATATAACCACACCAAAGAGTGTGGCATCTTGGGGCTGACCATAGGAACTTGGGAAGACAGCATACGGTGGATACTTGAGCAACCTAGGTGTGAACTGCATGGATCCACTTTTCTTGTAAACAGATGATATGTGATATTGATGAATATAGTATCGTAATACATTTCCTCTCATGATTTTCTTTTCTCTAACTTACTTTAATCATAATAATACAGGGCATCAAATATGTAACAAACAAAATACGTGTTAATTGACCTACGGGTAAGGTTTCTGGTCAACAGCAGACTGTTAGTGCTTAAGATTTTGGGTGAGTCAAAAGTAATATGCATATTTTCAAGTGTGTGTGTGTGTGTGTGTGTGTGTGTGTGTGTGGTCAGCTTCCTTAACCCGTGCATTGTTCCAGGGCAAATGTATTGAATGAATCAGAAAGGCTGAGAAGACAAACATGGCATAAACACTGGAGTTGGTAAATTTATTTCTCATAGGTGTGTAGGCTAGTAATCCTAAAACTACTTTTGATTTATACTAGGGTTAAGAAAATTAGTGCCATATTGTGGATCGTGATAGCCAGATTTCTCAATGTCAAAGAAAGAAGAAAGAAATATTTTTGGAATTTTTATATGAGATTTATATAGATATAAAAGTCAGATTTCGGGCCTCCCCTGGTGGCGCAGGCGGTTGAGCGCAGCGCTGCAAAGCTGTCCGCAGCCTCTGCAGCGCCTGTTTGATCCTGGCCAGCTGGTGAGGGTCCCACATGGTGTGGCAGACCTCTCCTGTCTCTCCCACTGTTCCCCTCAGCAGTGTATTTCAGTCAGTCCACCTGTTCTGTTCCCCACTCTGTCTCTGGTGAATCCTCTCACCCTCCCACACATCTGGCCTGTACCCCAGTTCTTATATAAACAAACAAACAAATAAATAAATAAATCTTTAAAAAAAATAAAAGTCACATTTCATTATACACTTAAAGAAGATTTATTGTAAAGGATAATTATATTAAAATGAGAAATTATCTAATTTTAATTATATTAAAAAGAAAATGAAAGCCTGCAAAAAGCTATCAAAATTTATACAAGCATATGTAGGTTTATGTATATACAAGATGTATTTTTCTCTAAAAGTATCAATATTTACAGGAACACAGTTATTGTCATTCTGGCTCAAACTAATGAGATTTTGTTCTTCTTAGAAACAATTAAAAAGTTGTCTCTTTCTTTTATTGAGTGGTGTTGGTACATTTTATTGCCAACATGGATTTAAAATGAGGTGACTTCAGTCCTCCCTGATGTTTATATTATTATTATGTTTATATTCTCCCACTATGATTTCATTTTTATAAAGGTCTAAAATGGACAAATCAGATTTCTGCTGCTAGAAGTCAGAATAGTCATTTATTGGGGGGAGATGGGTAATCTTTCTGGGGTGCAAATTGTGTTCCCTATCTCTATCTGGGAGGTGGTTACACAGGTGTGTTGACTTCATAAAATGGTATCAAGTCATGTATGCAGGTTATCTATCCACCTTATATATATGTTATATTTTAATCAAAACATTTACTTAATGAATTTCCCAATACATCCTTAGCTAAAACACTCAAAAGTGTCTCCATGTTCTCATAAGTAATTCTCTGTTATGCCAATTTTTAAGATATCCTGTCTAAATTTCTCCCATCCTGTCCGGAGCCGTCCGGAGCATGCGCCGTGTTGCGTATGCGTGCCATGAGTTAAGTTTCGCTTTACCGTTTCACTTTCGGAGAACCACAGGTTTTTCCTGTAAATCACATGAGACTGGGAGGTACGTGGGGAGGAGCTACCAGGATACAAGAGGAGAATGCGGGAGCGAGAGGGAGAGAAGAAAAGAGACTTAGGAGGAGAGCCACCAGAGAGGAGAGTGCTGCGAGAGGAGCAGAGAGAAGGCCAGGGAACTAAGAAAGCCAGGGAAAAGAAAGACATGGAAAAGTAAGAGAAGGAAAAGGAAAAATAAAGAAGCGTGCGCTAGCGTCAAGTTGTCTCAAGCCCCTCATTTCATCCTCAGTCCTTCTCTTTTCGTGCCTACGAATCCCGCGGGTCGGGACACCATCCGACATTAGAAGCTCTATCTCTCACAAATATATTCAAACTTTTTTTTTTTTTAAAGATTTATTTATTTATTTATACAAGCACTGGGTACAGTCAGAAGTGCAGGAAGGTGAGAGAATTCACCAGAGCCAGAGCGGGGAGCAGAGCAGGCAGAAGGACCGAAGTACACTGCTGAGGGGAGCAGCGGGCGGCAGGAGAGGTCTGCGCACCATGTGGGACCCTCCTCTGGTGGCAGGAGAGGTCTGCGCACCATGTGGGACCCTCCTCTGGTGGCCGGGGAGCAGCCGGGGATTGAACCGGCGCTGCAGAGGCTGCGGGCAGCTTTGCAACCCAGCGCTCAACCGCTGCGCTACCGGGGAGGCCCTGTATTCAAACTTTTGTTTAGATTTGTGATAATACTTTTCCCGAGAGATTGTTATCTTTTGTAATGACTAAGTTTATACACTGAGAGAAGTGATGCATTCCTTGATTTTTCTCTAAATTTACCTTCTCAATTTGAATGGAGGTTTTTTTTTTCTTCTAGAACTTAAAACTCAGTCTAGAAGGCAATTTTCTTTCTTAGTTAAAAAATGTTATTGGGCCTCCGTGGTGGTGCAAGCAGTTAAGACACAACCTATGTAGCTATCCACAGCCTCTGCAGCACGAGTTCCATCCCCAGCCGGCCAGGAAGCTACCCACAGAGCACAGCAGACCTCTTCTGTCTCGCCCACTGCTCCCCTCAGCAGTGTATTTCAGTCAGTTTGCCTGTTCCAGTCCCCTCTCTGTCTCTGGTGAATCCTCTCACCCCCTACACCTCTGGTCTGTACCCCAGTTCTTGTATGCATACATAAACAAATCTTTAAAAAAATACAAAAATAAAATCAGTGTTCTCAGGGTTGCTTTCTTTAAAAAAAAATGTTATTTATATATAAACATTTTATCACAGTCTCACTTGGCCTTCATTTTGATAGCTTAAAAATGACATTCTCTTCCACTTTAAGTCACAAGGAATTGCTACTCTATTTTCTGCTTTTGTCACTTTTCATGAATCTACTCTGAATTTACTAAAAGTCTAACATCTGTTTCTGGAATAGTTATGCTATTCCAGATTCTGGCTGTATCAGTTCCATAAAAGAATAATGCAATAATGTACAAGTTCTAGTAAAACACAAATTTTGTACTTTTAAACCAGTTAAGGTCTTCCCTGGCCTAGGCTGACTTTGGATTTTAACAATGTTTAACTGTCCTTTGTTTAGAGAGATGTTCTTTGGTATAGAAGTAAAAACTATTCAACTAGGGGATTATCACTGTGAGGTTGGTTTGGCATGGAGGCTGCTGCTGAAAACACCTATAGTAGCATATAAATATGGAGCCTTATCTTTTGTTTTGATAAAAATGAGTTTCACTTGAGGCGCTTAGCATGGCTCATGACACATCCCTTTGGCCTACTCACCCAACTGAATGTCATTTTATAGGTGACATCCTAACTCACAAATCTATCTTGATGCATAAAATACACCTAAAATATTTACTAGTAGAGGCATGCAATTTTCTATTTTTAAAAATATGAGCTTTCAATTTTCTGTTGTCTTCTTAAATGTTACTCCTATGGCCTCTAAATGCTTCCGCCATTAGTCATTTTTAAAAACAAGTTTTCGTCACCTTTTTGTTTCCTTTTCTTTGTCATTTCGTTCAGCTGCCATTGACGAGCTCTGAGACCTTGGATGGGTTTAGCATTTCCGAGCTGCTGATCTCCCAGCAGTGAACTGAGGACAGAACTTCCATGTTTTGGCTGCCTGGCTGGATTAAAGAAAAATACCCCACAGTGTGGTAGGTGTTCAGTGTATGATGATTCACTTCCCACTGCCTCAAGCATTGCAAACCAGAATTCAGCACAGTCATTAACAATGGGCCACAATCATTTTGTTTTCATAAAAATTTAATTTATGATTTCAATTCATCACTTTTTTTTTTTAAGATTTATTTATTTATACAAGCACTGGGTACAGTCACAAGTGCGGGAGGGTGAGAGAATTCACCAGAGCCAGAGCAGGGAACAAAACAAGCAGAAGGACCGAAGTACACTGCTGAGGGGAGCAGTCAGCGGCAGGAGAGGTCTGCGTGCCATGTGGGACCCTCGCCTGGTGGCAGGGGATTGAACTGGCGCTGCAGAGGCTGCCCGCAGCTTCACAAACCAGTACTCAACCGCTGTGCCACTGGGGAGGCCCCCAATTCATCACCTTTTAAAGAAATTTGGAAGATATGAGGGAGCCCCAGGGTTCTGGAAGGAACTTTACCACACAGAAAGACAACCTCTGCTCTGCTGCTGCTGCCAAGGGCCATTTGGTGGGATGTGCTGACTTTGGAAACATATATTATACTGAAATGGGCAATAAACTCCCAAATGCCATTCTTTATAAAATTTTCTGACTTAGATTAAGAGGTTGAATAAATATAAATGTCTACTTGAGATATACTTCAATCATTGAACCTGCAACTATGAAGCACTGAGAATTCTTGGGGGAAATGCCCATCTGCTCCCCTAACAAGCATTATTGGGGGGCTCACCCAGGACAGTGGTGTCTGCCTTTCGTTCCGGCAGCATGCATCTTTTGCAGCATATTCAGAGCTCTGCTACACCTTCCCTGCTCTCCAGATCCAAATTAGGACAGATGTTCAGGTGGATCACTCACCTGCTTTCTTAAGATTGGGTCCACAAATTGTCAGCGTCCATTGCTGAAGAAGCCCATGCAAAGAACCCTTACACTGATTTGGCTGGAACTCTCTCATCTCTGCTGCCATCAGTGTGCTTCTCTCTTTGCTCTTTTCTTCTAGAAATGGGAAGGAAGAAACATGCAAACACATGCAAAAACCCTGCAACTACAAACCAGGGTGGCTGCTGAAATACATAAGTCTTTGAATCCTGCTGTGACTCTCCCTGGTAATGATTTTAAGATTGGAGGGAACTTTACTGATCCTTTACCCCCATCCTCAAGTTATTTTCATCAGTGCATTTCTATTCCAAATGCTAAAATTTTCCTACTTTAGAAATGTTCACTTTATAATTTCATTAGAGATTCAGGGTTGCATTTATATTTAAAATTATTTACTTAAAAATTCCTTTTTAGATAGTACTAAGCAATCTCTATAGCTGAAAGGGAAGTTCTGGAGGTGAACCTGTGGCACTACAGGTGAGCTAAAGAAGAAAGGCCAGGAACCCACAGAGCCAGGGTGTTTGGGAAGAGACCTGCAGGTGTCCTTCTGCATTTCCTCCCTCACTCTTTCCTGGCTCCGTCCATTTGAAACAGGGGCGGACAGGGCAGGAGGGCAGGAGGCCAGATGGAAGGAAGGAATGGCCACCCACCTGCCCGGGCAATACAATATGCACACAATAGGGGTCTTTGGGCTATAGCTAAACAAAGGACAGTGTCTGATAGAGGACAGGTCGTCTGTGGGTTCTCACCTGCACACACAATTGCAAGAAATCTCAGGCTCCAGGAACAACCACCATGGGGTTTATTTTACAAACAGGAGAAACAAAGAGTTACTGTAGCCACAAGTAGCTGGCTATCTCACCCAGATAGCATCAGTGATGGTCGCCAATGGTCACTAGGAGTGCTGGACAGCACTGGCCAGTAGTCATGGTCACTACTGGTCCATCAGAGGTGGTGTCAGAGACATCAAGTGTTAACAGCTCTTTGTGAATTGCTGGACCATACCAACAACAAACAGCTCTTTGAGACATCAGGCCCAGGGCCTTTGGTGCTCCTTTCAGGCAATGTTAGAGATAGAACTGAGGCTACTTTACTTCTTTCTTTGGAGGCCAGGAGTGGAGTCTTCCCTTTCTTTCTTCTTCTTTTGGAGGCTGGAACTGTCGTCTTTCCTTCTTCAGAGGCTGGAACCGTCTGTCCTGTTCAGGGGCTGAAGTCATCTCTTCTGTTCCACAGCTGGTATCATCTCTCCTCTCAGCTTCCTCCAATTCTGGCTTCTATCCTCTTTCAGGGTGCTCCACCCATAAGTCTGATTGGACCACTTTTCAATCCTGTGGTTAATTGGACAATTTAGCACCAATCAGCTCATAGCTTGCACCTGATTGATCCATTCCACAATCCAGGAAGTAGGCTGTTACATAAAAGGGCTCTGAGGTGCAACTGCCACAACAGCCTTATGGTGGAGCAGCAGAGTGAAAAGAATACCATTGCTGCTTCTGGATCCCACCACTGAGGCGGCTAGATTCCAGTAACACATTCCAGTTCTGGGAGGTAGAGCTCTTCATTTCATTTTCAGAAAGAATATTCAGTTGACTAACTCAGAAGGCTTTTTGGAAATCAGCATGTCATCCACTTCATGTCTTCACAGCTTGTGAAATCAGCACAGTTTACACTGATTTCCAAGCACCTGCACATTTGTGTCTCCTCTATCAGGAAACAAAGTCATCTTAAGAATTAGGGGTACTGGGCCTCCCCGGTGGCGCAGCGGTTGAGCGCTGGCTTGCGAAGCTGCCCGCGGCCTCTGCAGTGCCGGTTCGATCCCCGGCTGCTCCCCGGCCACCAGAGGAGGGTCCCACATGGTGCGCAGACCTCTCCTGCCGCCCGCTGCTCCCCTCAGCAGTGTACTTCGGTCCTTCTGCCTGCTCTGCTCCCCGCTCTGGCTCTGGTGAATTCTCTCACCCTCCCGCGCTTCTGACTGTATCCAGTGCTTATATAAATAAATAAATAAATAAATAGATAGATAAATAAATAGATAAATAAATAAAAATCTTAAAAAAAAAAGAATTAGGGGTACTAAAAGCTTTATTACAAGAATGACATTTTACCTGCTATAGAAGGAGCTGAGAAAATGAAGGTTAGGAGGAAGAACTGAGGGACCTGAGTGCTTGCAGTAGGGGATCAAAATCTAGCCTGCAAGAATGAACAATGCTAGTGGACTAGAGTAAGTCAGTATTGAGGCTACTGCAGTATTGAGGCGCTGCAGTGGGTGGGCAAGTAGAAGCCTGCGGGGGAAATCCCGTAACCTGAGCCTAGATGTGAAGGTAATATGAGAGGTAGCCTGACAGGAGAAACCTGCTGGTGTGGTGCTATCTCTGTGGGGCTGCAGCCCAATGCCTGATGGTGGGCTGGGGACTGCAGCAGCCCCCACAGTTGGGAGGAGCCTGGGTAGTGGAGAAAAATGAGGCAAGCTGGGCCCTGTTGGGGACCTCTGTGCCTGCCAGTCCTTGTGACTGATCAGGGTGACCTCAGAACAAAGCTCTGGTCACATCCGCCTTTCTCTTTTGGCCACTTTTTTTTTTAAGATTTATTTATTTCATGCATACAAGAACCGGGGTACAGGCCAGATGCCCGGGAAGGTGAGAGGATTCACCAGAGACAGAGTGGGGAACAGAACAGGCATCCTGACAGAAATACACTGCTGAGGGGAGCAGCGGGCGAGACAGGAGAGGCCTGCTGCGCCATGTGGGAATCTCACTGGCCGGCCGGAATTGAACCCATGTTGCAGAGGCTGCGGACAGCTTCACAGCACTGCACTCAACCGCCTGCACCACGAGGGGAGGCCCTCTTTTGGCCACTTCTAATCTGAAAGTGTGGATCCTAGCCTTAGCTAATTTTACAAGGGTTATGTCATGGTCATGATGTATCTTGAGAATGTTTTTGCCACATAAATAGTACTTAATATTTAACAATTAAGACAGGCCTGCCACAGACCTATTAAGTTAGAAAATGTGTTTTACCAAGATCCTGAGGTCAGTGGGAAGTTCATTCAGATACTGCAAATGAGAAGCAAAACAAAATTCGCTCCTGAATATTTCACAAATCTCCTTGAATATGCTTGAAGATCTCTAATAAGTTAAACATTTATGTGGTACTGGTGTTCTGTTGATGGGTGGGACTAAGGGAAATTCAGAAAAACAAAGTCCAAAGAATCTGTCCTTGTATTTTCAGTACTGTCCATGGGAGGGCGCCCAGGCTGACTGCTTCACTGCACTCTCCATTGGTGTAGGCTACGTTTTGATTCTCCAGCTCTTGTCTTGTTGGACTCGACCTTCTTTGTTCTCATTTTTGCTTCTCGACCAGTGTTTCTCAACCTGGGCTGCTCATTGGAATTCTTTCGGGTAGTTTTAAAAATCCAAATGCCAAGCTGCACCCTCGTGTAACCCAGACATGGATGTTTTTTTAAAGATCTCCACGTGTCTCCCAAGGTTATGTTTCAGATCCTCATTTTTATAACTGTTGTCCGTGGACCGGGGCACAGGTTCCAGCTGGGTCCTGCCACAGACCTATTAAATTAGAAAACATGTTTTACCAAGACCCTGAGTGGGAAGTTCACCAAAGTTTGAGAAGTGCTGTACCCACCATTATACCTCTCTTCTTGCTACCCAACTTCTTTAGTATATGCTTTGAAAGTATAAAATCTTATATTTTCTACTACTCTGGTCGATTCACCCACCTTCATCCTAGAAAGTCCCCACCTATGAAGATTCTATCACCTAGCTTATTTTCTCTTTACATTTGGTCCATCAGTATCCTGGTGCCTCAGCATCTTGGCCTCCTCTTCTTACCCAATCTTAACCTCTTAAAGACTATGAATATGATCACATGAATATGACATGTCCTCAGATGGCTTTTTACCTCCTTCCCTACTCATGCCCTTGTCCCATCAATAATAGTAATTCAGTCTATTGCCTCAAGCAACCACTCTTCCAGATGAACAAAGTTTTGTGATGAACAGTCACCCTTTAAGTTGATGACCATACACCTCAAATTTCTCTATCACCATTCATTTTCAAGGTCTGTGAGACAACTTTCCTGCATCTCTCTCTCTTACCAAGTCACCTGTTCAACCTCTATTTTCTTACTCAATTGATGGGTTAACGTATTTAACAGCATGTAAAAGCTGTCAGAGAGAACATCATCATATTTGGACAGTGGTTCCATGGAAGACCAACTTCTGTCTTTGCATTTGAGCCTAATTGCTTTCCAAGGGTACTGCTCCTATAGATGTCTTCTTGAGTCATTCTGAACTGTATGCATTTATGCTCTGTTCTAGAGTCTGAATCCTTCTATGAGAGGATTCGGCTTTCAAGCTTCATCCTCTCTTTTCCTCTCTGCTCCACATCTAAGCAAGCCCATGAGCCAGAGTGCCTTTGCCTCTGGTTCCAGCAGGAGATTCAGCCTGAGCAGGGTACCCTCAGCCCAGCCCACCCCCTAACCATGACAAACACCCCCCAACAAGCCAGTCTCCATTCCTAGTTCGATCAAGCCACCATGCTATCTCATACCTGCTGGAGAAGCTTGGCCTGCTTTCTCCAGAGACCTCAATTATGTACCAAGTATACTTTTTGTACCCTCCGGGTATGTGTGTAGCAATCAGCAGTCTCCACAGATGAATCAAATGTTGAGTGGAAGTCCATCTGCTGCTAAAGAATGGTTTAAACACTTTAACACCTTCTACCTTAAAAAAATGTGCTTGCTAGAATTTCAGTTAGACTGTTTCAACGGGCCTCAAAATAACATGGCTTACACATGACAGATGTTTATTTCATGCTCACATAAATATCCAAGCTTATGACCATGCTCTTCAACTCCACCACCACCTTGGATTAAGCCACATCTGCCCTGCACACTGTTATGCCTCTAGTCTGTCTTCCAGCCAGCATGGAGAGGGAAGTGGTAGAAAGGGCACAGGCCTCCTGTGCATACAGCTCAAGACTTAGTCACATGACTGTTTTTAGCAGCAAAAGAGGTGGGTGACATTGGTGTTATGATGAAGGCCAGGTACCTGTAAAACAAACTACTAAATAAGAAAGGGAGGATTCAACATTAGAACTGGTAGTCTTTGTTCCTCAAACCTTCTCTTAACTTTACATTCCTGTGGTAAGAAGTCCCCAAATCTATGAATATGTTAAGTTACATGGGAAGGGCAGTTAAGGTTGCTGATAAAATTAAATTTGCTTATCAACTGACTTTCAGGTATATATCTAGGATAATGCAGGAAGACCCAATGTAACAGTAAGTCACCTTAAAAGTGAATCACCTTAAAAGTAAGTCACCTTAAAAGTGGCAGATGGGGGCAGAAGAGGAGGTCAAAGGGATGCAACATTAAGACTTGACCCACCCTTGCTGGTTTGAAGATGGAGGAAGGAGGCCATGAGCCAAGGAATGCAGGTGGTCTATAGAAGCCCAAAAGACAAGGAAATGAATGCTCTCCTGGAGCTTTGAGAAGGAAACAGCTCTTCTGATACCTAGATTTTAGTTGAGTGACATCAGTGTCAGACTTCTCAGCTCCAGAATTATAAGATAAAAAAAATTGTGTTAAACCATTAACTTTGTGGTAATTAGTTTTTCTTTTGTTGGTATCCCTAACTCATAGAGCAGTACCTAAAATATAGAAATGGCTTGATATATTGAATAAATGAATATTTTTGCCTTGATCCATTATTTTGATTTGACACTATTTGCCAGATTTTAACTCTTGGGGGCACAGAAATGAATGACAATCTCTGCCATACAGAAGATACGAGGGTTATTATTTGTACAGAGGAGGTAGGAGAGTGGACTACAAGGAAGAATTGGAGACAGTTCATCCTAAGCAGAATTTAGAAGCAGTTTTAAAAGTTTATCAGGTAGGTGTAAGAAGAGTGAGAAGGAAGGGCCTCAAGTGATAGTGTGTATACTGGAAGAGAGGCCATGAACTAGCAGGTTGTATTTGGGAGAATTATGGAGTAAATGGTGGTAGGAAAGGTAGTAGTGAATATGATGCAAGGTAAGCAGGGGACCTCAGAAAACGAAACATTTACATACCATATACCATGTGTAGGGTGCAAATTTTCTCTAGTAGCTGAAGCAGAAGCTGTGAAAGCTTTTAAAATGGGATAGATCTAAAAGATTTTCATTCTGGTCTTTTCACTCACACTTTAGAAGGGGCATTCTAGCAATCCTATTGGTACCAGAAGTGAAAAATTCAGCTTGAAATAGGTTAGATGAGAGGCGATGAGGGTGACTTAGAAATAGTTGAGGGAGAATGAATGAATGGCTGTGACTATCATAATCCTATGAAAAATTTAACATAATACATCTTTTGGTTTGGCTTCTGTACTTTAAAAAGTAACTTCTAATATATAAATGTGGTTTTCCCAGTAGAATTTTTATTGAGAAAAGGTCACACTGATCAGGCAATTCAAGTAACCCAATAAGGGTTGCAGTTTATTTTTCCTACTTACCATTCAGTTCCTTGTGAACTTTGCTAGTGTGGTTAGTTCTTTAAAGACCACTTGCACCTGGATAAAGTGATCAAGCAAAAGTACATGCAGACCACTTACATGAGATATTATTAACTATAAACTGTTTACACCACTGTGAAAAAATTTAGAAGAATTTATTAGGAATTTCAGCAAAATAAAACTTCACAACTATAGCTAATACATAATTTGAATAAAAAATCCTTTGTTTTGTTTAAATATAATGATTTATTTCCAATAACATGCTCATTAAAAACAATGAAATAATTCCATTCATTAAAAATGCATTTATCAATAAAAATACATAATAAAGTATAATTTGTAGCATAAATGTAAACCAGTCAATTTATATGTTATCCATATTATGATTAACTTTCTTGTATGGTTATAGTGTTTTAAATCATTAACAAAATGCAGAATTATATAATATATTTACAGATAATTCTTAAAAATAATGATTCAATAGTTACTGTTACACTTCATCAGTATTTTCTCTGCAGTCTGTACCCAACATCAGGAGATAGACTGGTCCTTGGTTGGCCGCTCTGGAACATAATTTCAGGATATTCTTTTATAGTATACTCATAGACTTTAATCTTATAGATTTTAATTTAGATATAAATTAAATATTAGAGATTTTACTATAAAATGTTAGATTTTTACTATAAAATATTAGATATTTTACTAACACTAAACTCAAAATTCCAGTTCTCAAATGCAACAGATACATCAATTTCAACATAACCAAGAATTAGTTTATGTAAGGGCATCATGCTAATTATAATTCACAGCCCTTACTCTTTGCTATTGGTAAATGTTCTTAAGAAGTGCGTTTTATCAGAACCTGCTATGTAAATAGTCAAAACTTAATAATTTTATTTCCTACAGGAAGCACATGGAACTCAAATATCGAATAGGTAGTTTAACCACATATATTGGGCAAAAAAACCTAAGTTGTTTGGGAAGATTATTGTTAAAAATTCATTACTTTTAGTTTAGAAAGCAAATAACATGCCATAAAACAAAAATTCTGCTCTCAGACATAGTTTTTACATTGAAAAATTGTAACTAAGCAGGGCCTCCCTGGTGGTTCAAGAGGTTAAGTTTCAGCACTATCAAGCTATCGCCATTTACTGCAGCATGAGTTCCATCCCTGGACAGGGAGCTACCCACATGGCACAGCAGACCTCTCCTGTCTCACCTGCTGCTCCCCTCAGCAGTGTATTTCAGTGGCTCTGCTCCCCACTCTGTCTCTGGTGAATCTTCTCTAACCTCCCCCCTCCCTGCACCTCTGGCCTACACCCCAGTTCTTGTATGCATAAATAAATAAAATAAATCTTAAAAAAAATTGTAACTAAGCAATGGCAGGTATCTGGAGGGTGTCCTATAGTAACCCTGCCACACTCTTGTGTGCTTTTGTCTCCTGTCACATGAAAGCTACTTGAAGACAGGAAAGCATTTTCCTTCTTCTACTCCCAGCCCTAGCAGAATGCCTTCTACCTGGTAAGAACTAAGGCAAGGTCTGTTCAATGAACAAAAAAAGACCAAATGGATAACTTCTACAAAAAACAGCAACAAAATTCATGCGTGAGGTGGGAGGTAGATGAATGTATAAAGTTCACCTAGGTCATGAGTTTTCTAGGGAGAGAGATAACTTCTGGAAATTAAGACTCAATTTTCAAATCTTAAATGAATGTCCTTTCACTTTTTGGTTTTGAAGTAAAATGGATTTATTATGTAATTAATGGTGCAAGGCTGAAAAAACCTAATTCTTGAATCAGCTATATAATACATATAAATTATAAAGTTAGACATATGACTTTATACATTCAAAACAAGATTCTTTTAAGTTCATGTGAGTATGAAAACAGTGGCACTCAAATAGTAAACAAAATAAAACAATAATAGAAACTTAGGTGCAACATCTATGAAACAACAAATACTCCCATATGTGCCCATATGTGGAGTGATGGAAACCTTTAAGAAAACTCCCTACTAATTTGAATGAGGCTAGCAACTGTCCTAGTGCATATACAATACAGTTTTGGAGGTTACTTGTGTCATATATAATGTATAGGCATATGATTATATATTGTCTTTCTAAAATTTACATACCAAATCATTTTATTTATTTGAAATGCAGGAGATGCAAGAACATATTATGAAAGCTTTTAAAAGACAAAAATATATCTAAAGCCCAACTATTTTATTCCCAGCAGAGCACTAAGCTGCTATTTATTCTTGTTTTGAAAGAACTCCAGAAGTTTGGACTTCTATTTTCTGTACTCAAAATAGATTATAAGCAGATAAACAGACTGGAAGGCAAGATACAGTTTGAAATAAGCCCAAGTGATAAAAAGAAAACAGGGGATAAAGACATAATCTGAAACTTTGCATCTATCATAAATGCTAACCTGAATGTAATAATGAAAAAACAATAGGAAAATCCAGATCACAGAACATTTATCAAACAACAAGACAACTGGCCTGGACTCTTCAAGAGTGTCAATGTGTACAAAAGACGGAAAAAGAACAAAAAGACTTTTACCAGGGCCACCCTGGTGGTGCAAGGGGTTAAGCACCACAGTATGGGGCAGTCTGCAGCCTCTGCAGCACACGTTTGAACCCTGGGCAGCCAGGGGGAAATCCACATGGTGAGGCAGACCTCTCCTGTCTGGCTCACTGCTCCCCTCAGCAGTGTATTTTGGTCAGTCTGCCTGTTCTGTTCCCTGCTCTGTCTCTGGTGGATCCTCTCACCACCAACCCCCCCCCCCCGCCCCCACATCTCTGGCCTGTGTCCCAGCTCTTGTATGCATGGATAGACAGATATTTTAAAAAAACCGTTTTTCCAGATTTACACAGCAACCAAATGCAATGTAAATTCCTGAGTTCGATCCTGTATCAAGGAAATAAAATAGACACAGAGGATATTTTTCTCCCAGACAACTGGGAGAGTCTATAACAGATGTTCTATTAATATGAAATTTCATGAGCCCCCAAATGCCAGGTCCCCTCTGGCCACCAGTTGTCAGAGCCCAGGGGGGATCGGGCTGGCCTCCAGGGCAGACTGCAGGCACAAAGAAGTGCTCTTTGGACTCGCCATTTTAGAATAGGGATCTTTCCTCCAACTGAGACTGCTTGGAACTGCCCCCACAGCCAGAGGTAAGCTGAAGGCCCCCACAAGCCAGGCCCCACCTGGCAGGGAGTGGGAGCCCAGAGGGGGATCCAGCAATTTGAAGCCCAGAGAGCAATCCATTCACTCCACCTCCAGGGCAGTCTGTGGGACCTCAACACAGCTTGGGAATCAAACAAACACAGCAGGAGGAGATATTCTGTGACAGCGACCATTAACATATTCATAGTATCACTGCCCTACTGGACTTCTGGCATAACAGTATTTGACTCGATTGGACCACCAGTTTCCAACATCCCAGAAAGAGTACACCAAAGAGATGCTAGCCAGTACCAGCGACACAGTGTCCCAATGCATAGGACAAATTAGAAAACAAGCAGCAGGGAGAAGAAAAACTACAAGCAACCAAGCAAGTCCTCAGGGAAAAGACATACCACAAAAAGAAAATCACCCATCAGATTGCAACATCAGTGACTTGGAAGAACTCCTGAACCTTCCAGAAAGAGAGTTTAAAATTGTCATGATTGAAAAACTGACAGAAGTCATAAAGGAAAACAACGATAAGGGAAAAATAATCAACAATCAGAAGATGAAATTGAGTCCCTAAAGAGGGAAGTGAAAGAAATGCAGGAGATCAAAGGATTAATGGAGGAGCTAAAGGACTCTGGGAAAAGCAGTGATAGCAGAATAGATGAAATGGAAGAATGAATAAGTACTCTCAAAGACACAGAAATAAGAAGAACCAAAACAGAAAAGGAAAGAGAAGTACAAATGAAAAAGAATGAAGAAAGACTTCGGGAACTATCTGACTCCATAGGAAAGGAAATATAGGAGTTATAGGAATCCCAGAAGGAGAGGAGAGAGACAGGAACAGAGAAAATATTCAAGGAAATAATTGAAGAGAACTTCCCAAACATGAAGAAGGAGTTGAAAATAGACATACAAGAAGCAAAAAGAACACCAGACTTCCGTGATGAAAGGAAAAATACAGCAAGACATATAATAGTAAAGCTCCCAAGAATCCAAGACAAGGAAAAAAATAATGAAGCTGACAAGAGGGAAGAAAGAGATAACATTCAAAGGAAAACCAATCAGGCTGACATCAGACTTCTCTGAAGAAACACTATGGGCAAGGAGAGAGTGGAGGGACACAGTCAACATGTAAGGGGGAAAGGATGTCCTGAGCTAATTCCATGCAGGCTTTGTGGACTCCACCCCCACTCCAGACCAAAGCCATCAAGACATTGGGAAAGACAAATCCGTCACAACCAAAGGGAAGGTGGCTGGGACCCGAGGGTGGAGTTAAGCAGCCAGGTTTGGTATAAAAACCAAACACGTGGGCCTTGGAGGGCTTGCTCTCTCACTCGCCTCCTGGCTTCACGCCTCCTGGCTTGCGGCCAGCTCTCAGAGTGCCATTTGGGATTCCAAATCGGTGGATAGGGTAGGATGCATTTAAAACTTTGTCTCCCACTTTTCTCCCTGAGTTGTACATTTCCTCATTTGCCCTTCCCTTGTAAATAAACCTTTTATTAACCTTTCGTGTGTGCCTGAGGTAGAGTATTGATAAGTCCTTTTAAGCGCGCGGGTGAGGACCCACAGTCAGGCAACCCGTTTTGTATTGGGGCTGCCCTATAACAAACAGACTCCATGACAACAAATGCCAACCAAGAATACTCTATCCTGCAAAGCTGTCCTTCCTCTATGAAGAAAGAATAAGGACCTTCCCAGACAAAGAGAAACTCCGGAATTTCATCACAATTAAACCCCTACTCCAAAAAATACTATATGGAATCCTAAAGCCAGAACCAACAGAGGGATGAATAAGAGTGAAACAAGACCACAAAAAAAAATTATTAAAAAAATAAATAAAACCGGAGAAAAGACAAACAAAATGGCATATACAGACACTAACATATCAATATTACCTCAATGTAAATGGACTAAATAAACTCTTCAATAAAAAGACACAGAGTTGCAGGCTGGATTAAGAAACAAAACCCAACCTTTTGCTCTCTCCAGGAGACTCACTTAACTACAAAAGATAAAAATAGACTGAAAGTAAAAGGATGGAAAACAATCCTACGAGCAAATGGACCAAAAAAGAAGGCAGGAACAGCTATATTTATATCAGATAAAAAAGATTTCAAACTCAAAAAGGTAAAAAGAGACCCAGACAGTCAATACATTATGTTTAAGGGGACAATACTTCAAGAAGAAATAACACTCATTAACATATACTCACGAAATGAAGGAGCACCAAAATATATCAGACAACTATTATCATCTCTGAAAACAAACATCAGAGAAAACACATATGTAGTAGGAGACTTCAACACACCACTATCAACAATGGATAGATCAATGAGACAAAAAATAAGTAAGGACATTAAAGCTCTAAATAAGGATGTAGACCTCATGGGCTTAACAGACATCTATAGAACACTAAAGCCAAAAAATCTGAGTACACATTTTTCTCAAGCGCACATGGATCATTCTCCAGTATTGATCACATACTGGGACAGAAGACAAACAACAACAGATACACCAAGTTGAAATCATACCAACCATCTTCGCTGACCATGAAGGCATCAAACTAGAAATAAACCATAAAAAGAAGGCAAGGAACACTCCTACCTCATGGAGATTGAAACCCACACTATT
Organism: Talpa europaea; assembly: GCF_964194135.1. Taxonomy (NCBI): domain Eukaryota; kingdom Metazoa; phylum Chordata; class Mammalia; order Eulipotyphla; family Talpidae; genus Talpa; species Talpa europaea. The sequence continues at coordinate 38,062,333 of NC_140079.1, forward strand.
GGAAGACCACTGGACTAATGAGGAGATCAAAGAAGAAATTAAAAAAATACTTTGAGTTGAATGACAAGGAGGACACCAATTTCCTAAATGTATGGGATGCAGCAAAAGCAGTATATAGCAATACAGGTTCACAGCAACTAACAAGAAAGAACTTAAAGAAACAACCTAATCTCACAGCTTAAAGAACTAGAAAAAGAACAACAAAACTCTAAATCCAGTAGAAGAAAAGAAAGAATAAAAATCAAAGCAGAAATAAATGAAATCGAAAATAAAAAAAACAATCCCAAAGATCAATGAAACCAAAAGTTGGTTCTTTGAAAAAATAAATAGACAAACCCCTAGCCAGGCTCACAAAGGAAAAATGGGAGAAAGCACAAATAAATAGGATCACAAATGAAAGAGGAGAAATCACAACAGACACAGCAGAAATAAAAAGAATAATCAGAAACTACTATGAACAGTTATATGCAAACAAGTACAACAATCTAGAAGAGATGGACAAATTCCTACAACTCTACAATCACCCAAAGCTAGATAAAGAAGAAATAGAACACCTAAACAGACCAATTACAAGCAGCGAAAATGAAATGGTAATCAAAAACCTCCCCAAAAACAAAATCCCAGGATCTGATGGATTTATAAATGAATTCTACCAAGCATTCAGAAACGAATTAGTGCCTATCTTTCGCAAACTCTTTCAAAAATTGTGAAGGAAGGGATAATACCAAATACGTTCTATGAAGCCAACATTACACTAATACCAAAACCAAACTAATACCAAAATCTCTCTAATGAACACAGATGCAAAAATCCTCAATAAAATTTTAGCTATCAGAATCCAACAATGTATCCATAAGATAATTCACCACGACCAAGTAGGATTTATTCCAGGGACACAAGGATGGTTCAACATCCGAAAATCAATCAATGTGATCCGACACACCAACAAAAAGAAATATAAAAACCATATAATATCAATAGATGCTGAGAAAGCCTTTGACAAAGTACAACAACCATTTATGATAAAGCCCTTTGAAATTCTTGGGATACAAGGAACATACCTCAACATCATAAAGGTCACATATGACAAGCCCATAGCCAGTATCATTCTGAATGGTGAAAAGCTGAAAGCATTTCCATTAAGACCTGGAACAAGATAAGGATATCCACTCTCACCACTGCTTTTCAGTATAATACTGGAAGTCCTAGCCAGAGCAATAAGACAAGAGAAAGACATACAAGGAGTCCAAATAGGCAAGGAAGAAATCAAACTATCACTATTTGCAGATGATCTGATAATATACATAGGGAACCCCAAAAACTCTGCAGAAAAACTAACCTAATCAATCAGTTTAGTAAAGTGGCAGGATACAAAATCAACACACAAAAATCAGTAGCCTTCTATACACAAACAATAAATCTGAAGACAAAATCAAGAAAACCACCCCTTTTATTACTGAAACAAAAAGAATCAAATACTTGGGAATAAACCTAACAAGAGAGGTAAAGGACCTATACAAAGAAAACTATAAAACTCTGTTAAAAGAAATAGAAGACACAAAGAAATGGAAAGACATCCCCTGCTCATGGATTGGAAGAATTAACATGATCAAAATGGCCATCCTACCAAAAGCAGTTTACAGATTCAATGTTATTCCAGTAAAAATTTCAATGACATTCTTCAAAGAAATACAACAAATATTGATGAAATTCATATGGAGCCACCAAAAACCCCAAATAGCCAAAACTCTCCTGAAAGAAAAGAAGGGAATGGAGGCATCACACTACCAGATTTCAAACTGTACTACAAGCCATAATAATCAAACCTGAATGGTATTGGAACAAGAACAGACACATGGACCAATGGAACTGAATAGAAAATCCAGAAATAAACCCACAGATTTATAGTCAACTAATCTTTGACAAAGGAGCAAAGAATATGCAATGGAGCAAAGAAAGTTTGTTCAATAAATGGTGCTGGGAAACTGGGTTGCCACATGCAAAAAAATATAAACTAGACCACTACCTCACACCATGCACAAAAACCAACTCAAAATGGATTAAAGAACGAGACATAAGACCTGAAACCATAAAATATATAGAAGGAAATACAGGCGAAACACTACATGACATGCACCTCAAAAAATGTCTTTACAGACACATCACCCAAAGCAGTGATAGTGTAGCTGGGACTACATCAAGTTAAAGAGCTTTTGCACAGCAAAAGAGACAATAACCAAAACAAAGAGAAATCCCATCTACTGGGAGAAAATTTTTGCACACAACACTGATAAAGGACTGATTGCAAAAATCTACAAATAGCTGATGAGACTCAACAAAAACGAAGAAAATAATCCATCAAAAAATGGACAGAAGAGCTAAAAAGAAACTTCTCCAAAGAGGAAATGCAAATGGCCAACAGGCATATGAAAAAATGTTCAACATCACCTGTAATCAGGGAAATGCAAATCAAAACTACAATGAGATACCATCTTACACCAGTGAGAAAGGCACATATTAAAAAAAAAAAAAACTAGCAACAACAAATGTTGGGGAGGTTGTGGAGAAAAAGTAACTCTCCTGCACTGCTGGTGGGAGTGCAAACTGGTCCAACCACTATGGAAAGCTGTGTGGAGATTCCTCAACCTACTAAAGATAGAGCTTCCATGTGATCCAGCAATTCCACTCCTAGGTATTTACCCAAAGGACACAGAAACATTAATTCAAAAGGGCATCTGCACCCTTATGCTTATAGCAGCACTATTTACAATAGCTAAGCTATGGAAACAACTCAAATGCCCCAAAATAGATGACTGGATCAAGAAGATGTGGTATATATACACAATGGAATATTACTCAGCAATCAAAAAGGATAAACTCATGCAATATCCAGCAGCATGGATGGAGCTAAAAGGGATCACGCTCCGCAAAATAAGCCAGAAAGAGAAAGAAAAATACTGGATGGTCTCACTCATAGCAGGAATTTAGAAAACCTAAATAAGGGACCAGGAAAAAGACTAATCATAATAAAGAAAAAATCAAAATCAACAAGCAACTATAAACCAGAGACACACTACGTTGGAAATGGGAGGAGAGGAATGATTAGGGTCAAAATAAGGGGGGCAGAATGGTATGGGGAATATAACCAAAATGAAAATGCATACATTGTGCAAAAATGAAAAATGATGTAAGAATTATATAAAATATATTAATAAAAAATATTAAATTTCATGGGTGTAACAATGGTATGTGCTTAAGTAGGAGATTCTTCTTAGCTGAGTATGTATGCTAAAGTGTTTAGGAGGGAAGTATTATCATGTCTGTAATTAACTTTCAAACAATTCAAAAATGTGTGTGTGTGTGTGCACATGTGTCTTTATTCCTTCGCTTTACCTAACCTTCCATCCCTCCTTCCCTCCATCCTTCCATCCATTCCTTCCTATTCCTTCATTCCATCTGTCCATCCATCCATCCATTCATCCACCCACCCACCTATTCACCCATCCATCTATTTGATAAAGCAGCATGTGACCAATTGATAAATCCAAATGAAGAGTAAAATAACACAGAATAAAAATAACCCACAAAATGGCAAACAAATCCCCAAATCTCCATGCAAGATATGGCACTTCTGTTGGGGTAAGTCTGATGACAATTGTTTAAACAGGACTTATTAATCATGTGATTTTATGCCATTTTCTCTGAAAATAAATGCAAGGTTTCTGACAATATTAGTGATGCTAAAATAGGGGGGAGTAGTATGTTTGGAGGTAAAGAGACAGAAAAGATTAATGATTGCCAACACTCACAAAGAATGAAAATAATGTAAGATAATATTTCAAGCCTACCCCTAATCCATATCATTAACTTTTTAGCTATTAGTCAGATACTCTAGCAATATAAAGACAGAGGATACCAATATGCCAGACAGAGTAATTTGCTGATTAGATAACTTTTTCTCCCTGCAGGGTAGTATTTACTATTCATGCCCAGTTAGTTGTCTGAGGTTACATACTGTTTTCAAGTAGAGCTGAAATATATGCAAGAGGGATCTCAGTTGGGTATTATCTCACTGAAGTGAAATAAGAATCATAATTGCTGTAACCAACAAATCATTATATTCAAAATTCAGACATAGAGAAATTACCACCTTAAAAATTACTTAAATAGCTGAACTGGCAGACATGAAAAATTGAAGGAAAAAACCAAACAAGCATGTAAAAAAAAGTTTCCATAAAAAAAAAAAAAACAAAAAACAGCAGGAGCCACACTTGCCAAAATAGCTGGATCTAAAAATCACAGTATAACAATGCCACATCAGAACACTGACTTCAAGAACCATGTTCCCAGAGGTAAATAATAAGCTTTGAGAGGTAAGGACAGCTGCTTTCTAAGTATTATTCACTACTGTACAGAGTGTAGCAAAGAGCTGAAACATGGGTAAGAAATGTTTTATATCATTTACGTAAAAGTAAATCATAATTAAGACACTTGCAGGGTCTTCCCTTTCTCTAGTCAGGATTTCAGAACTGAGGACGTGTGATGAAAACACACGAGCAAGCACCTAGTGAATTCTCTAATAGGATTTTCTTTGTTGAACACCTCAGCTAAGGATTGTGAGAGGCTGGGAAGTAGCTTAGTTTGAGGAAGTTTCCATCTCATAGACCTAATTTCTGTGATTTCCTTATCTGACCTTGGATTAGTTACTTAGGCTGAAGGTTTCTGAACATAATGACTGTTTCTTTATATCTATATGTCTGTCTGTCTGTCTCTGTCTACTTACCTAGCTAACTTCCTCCTCTCTCCCTTTCTCTTCCTCTCCCCTAGAATTCAGTGCCCAAATGAAAACCTACGTAAGGGACCAGGAAAAAGGCTAATTATAATTATATAAAGTAAAAATCAAAATCAACAAGCAACTATAAACCAGAGACACACTCCGGGGGGGGGGGGGGTGGTGGTGGTGGTGGTAGTGGGGCAGGGGGAGAAGGGAGTAGGATCAAAACAAGGGAGGTGGGAATTGTATGGAGACTATAACCAAGATGAAAATGCATACATTGTGCAAAAATGAAAAATGATGTAAAAATATATAAAATAAAAGAAAAAAAAGAAAAAAATTCAAGGTAGTACTGTCTAGTTTTGAACTCTAAAGACAGGGAGGGATATGAGCAAGGATGGAATCATTGCCCATGTGAGTTTCCTACCATTTTCAAATTAAGGCACATATCTAAGACTCTTTGAAGAATGGGGCACTGACACCTGCTTCTGCTTCTATGATTGAAATACTATGGATGTAAAAATTGTTATGAGTTTTTTTAATGATAGGATATTTGCTTGATTCTAACAAAATACCTTATTTTTGAAAGTTGGTTAGGGAGAAAAGCTCTCTAAAAATGAGTTTGAAGAAAAATTAATGTCAATACATGATTCTTATACATAATAAAATTTCCTAAAACCAGGAAAAAAAATCTTCTTTAAACACTTACCAGAAGTGGTATTATTTGTAAGGCATTTTTGATGGAAGGATTTTTGCAAATGGTTTCTTGTACATCTGAAATAATTATATAATGATACAAAATAATTTAGTTATATATTTTGAAAGGGAATGACTAAAGAATCAATTATTAAATTCTGATGTGTCAAAACATCCAAAATTGAGTAAGAAACTTTCTCATTGACCCCAGAAAGTCATTATACTTATAGGAGGTTAAAAACTGGAAGCTGGGCCTCCCGGGTGGCACGCCGGGTTGAGCGCAGTGCTGTGAAGCTGTCCACAGTCTCTGCAATGAGGTTCGTTCCCCAGAAGGCCAGGGAGAACCCCACATGGCGCAGCAGACCTCTCCTGCCTTGCCTGCTGCTCCCCTCAGCAGTGTCTTTGGTCCTTCTGCTTGTTCTGCTCCCCCCTCTGTCTCTGGTGAATCCTCTCACCTTCCTGAGCCTCTGGCCTATACCCAAGCTCTTGTATAAAAATAAATAAAATCTTTAAATTTAAAAAAAAAAAATCCCCAACACTGGAAGCTATTTAATTAAAAAACAATTGCATAAAACTTAAGTTTGATAAAAAGGAATTCCCAGTATTTAATTATATAATATAATAATCTTTATTCAAATGTTAGGTTTTTTCCCTTTCTTCTGTTTTTTAAACCAAAAAATGAACTTCATTCTTGGAGCATCTCAGGAAAGAAGACATGTTTATTTAGCTGCTGAGGCACAAAAAATTGAGTAATTTGATCAATTCTTGTGTTTTAATTTTTCCGGCTTTTGTCTATAAAATAGCAAGCATCAGAGAAAAAGAATAATATTCAGGCAGAATCTTTTATATGAAATAACTGATCACATGGCAATATCTAACAGAAAAAAGATAAACTGTGTAATTTTATATCCTAAATTTATAGCCTTGGTTCTGTGTTGCTTTGTGGTTGCAGCCTCTTGCTCTTAATAGTATAGTACTTTTATTTCATTTTTTGTTTGTGTATTATTACTTTTAAATTTTAATTTTGAAAGTAACACACATAGAGTATATAAAACATATGCATATTTTAATTAATAAGAAAAAGCAGTAAGATATTTGAACATTTTTACTCCTTTGAAAGGCTCCCCAGGCTCCCCGCTGCCCTGTAGAAGGCATGCCTCCTTGCCAGGTAACTCACTGTGCTATTCCTTTGTAACCTGAACACATGTATACATCTCCCAAATAATACTTAATATTGTCTAGGTTAGCCTGTTTCTGAACTTTGCATAAATGAAATTGGATTGTCTTTGTCTTATTCAGTTCAAAATTACATGTTATTTAGTTCATCCATGATGATTTATGAAGCTACAGTTTGTTCTCCTGTGTCTTCCACCACCAGAATAAACTGTGTCTGTAAAATTTTAATTCCTGGCTTTTATAAACAATCATGTCTCCTGATATATACATGCCAGGTTTTCTCCACAGTATGCTTCCAGGGTATGAGTCTGCTGGGTGGCAGGATATTTTCATGTTTAACAGGAGGCGGCGGCAAGCTATTTCCTAAGGAGGCAACTCCCACCCACATTATGTGAGAAATCCTACCGCTGCTCTTCTTACCAACACTTAGCATTGCCAGACATTCAAGCTTCTGATGAGTAGGTAACTCCACCCCTTTGTGTGAGTAGGTAACTCCATCCCATTGCATTTTCCAATACTAACGAAGTTGAATATCATTGTTTATCAGTATTTGCATTCCCTTTGTTGTGTATTCCTATTCAAGTGTCCTCTCCCTTCCCATTTTTCTATGAGTTGTCTTTTTTTCTTCTTGATTTATAGTTTATTCTATATTTTGAACAATAGTACATACTATGGAAAAATAGTATGTACTTCTATTGAAAATAGTATGTACTATAACTATTTTTCCCTACTTTGGACCTGTCTTTTCATTCTTTCAATGAGTTTGGTTATGCAGAGAAGTTTGTAAGCTTAAAAAGTCAAGTTTATTAATGTTCTCCTGTATTATGTTCCTTGTGATTGACTTAAGAAATCCTGCCTAGGGCCTCCCCTGGTGGCGCAGGCAGTTGAGCGCCACGCTGTGAAGCTGTTCGCAGCCTCTGTAGCGGTGGTTCGATCCTGGCCATCAGGTGAGGGTCCCACACGGTGCAGCAGACCTCTTCTGTGGCTCTGCTGTCATGCCCGTTGCTCCCCTCAGCAGTGTATTTCGTCAGTCTGCCTATTCTGTCTCTGTCTCAGGTGAATCCTCTCACCCTCCCACACATCTGGCCTGTACCCCAGTTCTTGTATAAATAAATAAATAATCTTTAAATAATAAAAAAAAAGAAATCCTGCCTTACCCAAAAGTTAGAAAATATTTTCTTATATTTTCTCATAAAAAGTTTTATATATTTTCTTTCACATTAAATCTTTCATTACTTTGGAACCAATTTCTCAGAATGGTATTTTGTAGCACCCATTATGGAGTGACGAAAATCTCATCTGAAAATGACTCCAGAAGTTCTCTGCAGCTCTTCTTTCAACGTGCTAGCTGGGATCCAGGAACAGCTTTGCAGCCCAGGTGAGAGAAGCTATACCTAACTCGAACTTCCTGTGAGCTCAGTAGCTCCTTCTCCTCGCAAGAAGGCCTGCCCTTTCTCACACATTTTTCTACAACTCTTGTATGTTTCTCCCTGCCCCTCTCCCCTAATTATTTGTTTTCTATCTTTGTGTTTCAGTTCAAAACATTTTTATTATCCTACTCTCAAAGTTCACTGATTGTTTCCTTGATTCACTTGAGTCCATTGGTGAGCCATAGGAGACATTTTTCATTTTGTTCTTATGTCTCACATCTCTGATGGGCCCTTTCTATAGTTACCATCTTACTGAAATTCTCTGTTCTTTGTAGATGTTGCCTACCGGTTCCATGTTCTCTACCTACCTTTTTCACTATAACCTTTGCCCTATTAGTTACAGTTACTTAAATAAAACCACATGAACTTTTAGACTGTAAGACCAATTACTGATTACCAGGAGGGAAGGGAATGAGAGAATTGGGGAAAGGGGCCAACGGTATGGTGAAGGACAGATTTGCACTTGTACCAGTGAACTTAATGTAACACAAACACATGTTGATTCTCAACAATGAACACTTGAAAACTTATATAATGTTATGATGCGTTGTGACTTCATTTAAAAAATTCCTTATAGTCTTACCAGCTCACTACTACATTTAATATTTTTAAAGTACTTAATCCAGAATTTATTTATTTTTGATGGGTGGTCACAAAAGATACCTACCCTGTCTCACAATGATAAAATGGAAGTCGATTCATAAGTTCCTAGAAGACAGTTTAGCCTGCCACAGAAATTGGCACCATCATAAATGATATAAATATAGTACACATAAAATAGTATGGTCTATTCAAATATATTCTGAATGGTTTTGTACTTGGTAGGTGATATTCTGGATAAATTTTGTATTTTATTTTTAAATTTTAAATTAAAATGGTCTAAATACAAAATATGGCATTTTTCAGAAAAAGATGCTCTTCCATACTTACAGTATAAACTTTCATTGAGACGATTAAGGGACTGTAGAATCTTTTGTTCTTCATCTGATAGTGCACAGATGGTGAACTGCTGAGTCTTATTCAAAGCCATATCTGGTTTCTGTAGCTGCTTGCTATTTATGACAGTCAGAATTTCATCTTCAGGCACTGAAGCTTTTACTAGGTTTTCAGCCATCAAAAACTCAGAAGTACTATCTGAAACTGCAGAAACGTATTAATTGTTCTTTCATCCTCATTTGTCTTAGTTGACATTTCTGTATCTATTCACTTCACAAACAGAAGAAAGCCAGGATATATTTTTTTAAGTTTGCATTTTGTATATTAGGATCAATATGGAGCATTTTTCTATTCCTGATATATATAAAAATGGGATATTCAAAATCGTGGCAGTGAGGTATTAACAATTCCTAGAGTGTTACCTGAACTAAAGACAGCATACATTGTGTAGGTTATTTATTTTGTGTTCTGTTATTCAGAAAGGATTTAGAAGATTGCCTTTCCAATAACAGTTAAGATGAGTTACAAACAAGAGAGTAAGAGAAAAGGAATTTAAAGATTAGAAAATTAGATGATCAGCTGAATAGAACTCAAGCCTAGAACTAGACCCAATTAGTCAGAAGAATGGAACAGATGATCAAAGGCTAGAGAGAAAGGAAAGAGGACTGAATAAATTAGTTGCTAACAAAATAACCAATTTGGAGTTCACTTTACACCATTCAATTAAGTAAGTTCCAAAGGGTCTCCCCTGGTGGCGCAGGCAGTTGAGCACCGCGCTGTGCAGCTGTCTGCAGCTTCTGCAGCGCTGATTCTATCCCAGCCAGCAAGGGTCCCACATGGCGCGGCAGACCTCTCCTGCCGCACCCGCTGCTCCCCTTAGCAGTGTATTTCGTCAGTCTGCCTGTTGTGTTCCCGGCTCTGTCTCTGGTGAATCCTCTCACCCTCCTGTGTATCTGGCCTGTACCCGGTTCTTATATAAATAAATAAATAATTAAAAAAACTTAAAAAAAAATAATAAGTTCCAAAAAATTTAAAGAATTAAATGTAATAATCAAACTAGTAAAGCAGCCTAGAGGAAAAGAAATAAATATATCTAAATTCTATATTTAGACGGTTCTTTGAGCTTTAAAATAATGGAGATATCACTAAAAGACTTAAAAAAATATTTATTTAAGACCAGTCTTTAAATTTCTGAAGGGCAAGATTTCTGTATCTTCTGTTCGTTATTATATAGCCAATATCTAGGTGCAGGCAGAAAATTAACTGTCAATAATCATTCATTAAAATAAAAACCATAGGAACATATCAATAGATGTTGAGAAAGCATTCAACAAAGTCCAACATCCATTTATGATGAAGGCCCTTGAAATTCTTGGGATAGAAGGAACATACCTCAACATCATAAAGGCCATATATGACAAACCCACTGCCAACATTATTTTCAATGGAAAAAAGCCGAAAGCCTTTCCTTTAAGATTAGGAACGAGACAAGGATGTCCTCTCTCACCACTGCTTTTCAATATAATACTGGAGGTCCTAGCCAGGGTGATAAAACAAGAGAAAGACATACAAGGAATCCAAATAGGGAAAGTAGAAGTAAAACTATCACTATTTGCAGACAATATGATAAAAAGTCCACCAAAAAACTACTCAAAATAATCAACCAGTTCAGTAAAGTAGCAGGATACAAAATCAACATGCAAAAATGTAGCCTTCCTACACACAATCAATCTGAAGAAGAAGAAATCAGGAAAACCATCCCTTTTATAATTGAAACAAAAAAAATCAAATACTTGGGAATAAACCTAACAAAAGAGGTGAAAGACCTATACAAAGAAAATTATAAAACACTGTTAAAAGAAATAGAAGACACAAAGAAATGGAAAGACATCCCCTGCTCATGGAGTGGAAGAATTAACATTATTAAAATGTCTATCCTACCAAAAGCAATATACAGATTCAGTGCTATTCCAATAAAAATCTCAATGACATTCTTCAAAAAAATAGAACAAATACTGGCAAAATTCATATGGAACCACAAAAAACCAGGAATAGTCAAAGCCCTACTGTTGAAAACAAAGGAGAAAGGAGGTATCACACTTCTAAACTTCAAGTTATACTACAAAGCCATAATAATTAAAAGTTTGGTATTGGAACAAAAACGGACACACAGACCAATGGAACCAATAGAAAGCCCAGAAATAAAACCACATTTACATGAACAACTGATTTTGACAAAGGAGCAAAGAATATGCAATGGAACATGGGCAGTTTGTTCAATAAATGGTGCTGGGAAAACTGGACCACCATATGCAAAAAAATGAAACTAGACCAATACCTCTCACAGTGCACAAAAATCAACTCAAAATGGATACGAGCTGGATATAATTCTCCTACATTGCTGGTGGGAGTGCAAACTGGTCCAACCACTATGGAAAGCTGTCTGGAGGTTCCTCAGTCTATTAAAAATGGAGCTCCCATACGACCCAGTAATTCCACTACTAGGGATCTACCCAAAGGACACAAAAATATTGATTCAAAAGAACACCTGTACACCTATGTTTATTGCAGCACTATTTACAGTAGATAAAACCTGGAAACAACCCAAATGCCCAAAAATAGATGACTGGATCAAGAATATATGGCATATATACACAATGGAATATTATTCAGCAATCAAAAAGATAAACTCATGCCATTTGTAGCAACGTGGATGGAGCTAGAAGGAATTTTGCCCAGTGAAATAAGTCCGAAGGAAAAGAAAAATATCACTTGTAGGAGGTTTCACTTGTAGGAGGAATATAGGGGAAACAAATAAGACATCAGGGGAAAAAATAATAACAACATAAAACACAACACAATGAAACAAAAACAAACAGAATATAAATCAGAGACATCCTGCAGGGGAGGGGGAGGGAGAGGGATTGGAGGGAGGGAAGGAGGGGCAACACAGGGGAGTGAGGTGATGGTGTATAGTGAATTGTTAGAGGAAATTCTATGGAGACTATACCTGAGAGCAGGCGGTTGGGGAAAGCAAATATTGTTTAAAAGTGAACAGTGATGTAAAATATATATAAATAAATAAACAACAACAACAACAAAAAATACTATTAGGCATAGTAGTAATAAAATGTCAAAACTACTAAAATACCATTTCTTTGCCTGTCATATAAATATTACAAGTTGAGTCTACTTTAAGTTGGTGTACACCACTAGAATGATTTTGTTTTTTGTGGGTTTTTTTTTTTTTTTTTTGTATTTAAAGAGCAGGTTTATTAGAAAAGGGATAGGATAGTAAAAGTTACTTGCTTAGACACAAGGGGGCAGGAAGAGCTGCCCCAAAAGAGACAGGTTTGCTAAGAGAGGCCTGCATGGTCGCAGGTGGGTGGCCTTGAGGAAAGCTGCCTCCGCTGAAGGAGGTCAGTGAAGAGAAGCCCCGGCATGTGCAGGTCATGGGCAGGCAGGAGGCTGCTGCCCTACAGAGGGAGAGAGTTGGTGAAAAGAGACACCTGCATAGTCACAGGAGGGCAGTGGAAGTGCTGCCTAGAATGATTTTGAATAAAATTTTCAGGAAAACGTTTTAGGAATACCAGTTCATATTTCCTTTGATCCATTATTCATTTTTACCCAGAAACATTTACTGGGCAATTATATGCCAGCTACTATAATTTTAATTCTGGGAATCTGTCCTATGGAAATAATTAAAATGTCAGGAATAATTTTGATATAGAAAGATGTTCAATATGTTATTATTTCAAATAAAGGTAATAACCTACATGGCAACAACCTACATGTACCAGGTGAGGAGAGTGCTGGTTCTAATTGGTGGTCTAACAGTCATGTAATATCTAAGCATTTGGGGAAATAAGTAAAGAAAAATAAAGAAATCACAGGGAACAGAGCTCAGAAGAAAATGTTTAAGTTAAAACATACCTTCTTCAGTATTAGAAGTACTCCTTGTAGTTTGTTTTGGCTCATTTGAACTTAGCCAGACACTTTGTCCAAAATTCTATAAAAATAGAATTTTAAATCAGAACATAACTCATTTAAAATTCATGACATATACATTGATTTTTGAAACTTTTATACACTTGTATATATTTTCAACTATCATTACTCATGTCATTTATGTATTTTCTATATTTTAGAGGAAAAATAAAGAATTACAGGAATTAAGTCCTTCCCATGGAAACTGGATACTTTAAAAAAATGTTGATTTTGAAAAACTTTGTAGGTTATAGTGATGTTTTGGGGTATTTGGAAGAGGGAAGTAGGTTGGGTTGGCAACCTACAAAAGTGCTAATTAAAGGAAACATGAAAAACCTTAAGGTTTATAATCTTGGCGGTTTATCATTATATGGTGAACCACAACTTCTGGTCCAAAACCTTTGATTATGGCTAATGCCAAGGACAGTAAGTATCTTAGATGACAAAACTACAAACAGAAAGAGCTGCCTCAGTGTTGCACAGAAGTAGGAAACAGGAAATCCCAGGGCACTGGAAGTTGGCACACACACTCAGCGCTCTCCGTGGGATCCAGCTCTCCTTCTCTGGGTTCGGGTATACTTTGTCTCTGCATGCCCATTCTGTTCCACTTTAAGAAGTAAACTATGGTTTCTCTCAAACTACATGGCTCTGACTAGCCTTTGTACTGGTCTGAAGTGGAATGGATGTGGTGTTTGAGGCCCCTCTCCATCATCCTGGCTAAACTCTAGAGAGGCTTAAGGCACCTTGGACTGAGACCATGATGCCAAGTGCAATTCTACTTTTTTTCTGTAATCCATTCATCTCTTGATAAAGGTGACAGGGGCTACTACTAAAATAACTGACCCTTTATTTAGACTCTTCAGTGAAAACAAACAAACACCAAAACTGAAAAACCAGAAGAAAACAATAGGGATGGAAAAAAATTAAAACTTGAAAACTTGATTTTGATTCAGGCATACCCATTAAAAGTTACCAAGACTTTGGAAGATTTTGGGCTAATGGAAGATGCACATGGGAAAGTGTAAGTGGGCTTCGGGAAAGAAAGACAAGATGAACTCTGAAGTCTGTAAGACAGAATGGAAAGGAGCAAGCATGAAATAAGAGCCAGAAAACTAAAGATGTATTTAGAGAGGGCACTAAAATGCATTTAAAATCTAATTTGTTCATTCCTTATGTTAGACCATCTATATATCAATATTTTAAATTTAAAATATATTAATAAAAAAGGAAAAAATTATTCAATTTATATTTTTTGAGATGTTTGATGTGAATAACATGAAAGCTAATAAGGAAGTACTTGTTGGCATTATTGCATTTGTGATTAGGAAGTTACATTTGTAAGTACTATGTTATTAAGTAGTAAGACTGTTACAAATGGGACCTTATTTACATAAATGTACAAATGAGTTTTGCTTGTTGATAATATTACATCATGACTTATTAATATTCTTATCCATATAAATAGTTCCTACAACATACAAACAAAAGGGCCCTCAACCTATAAGTTGGAACTTAAATTCTTCGTATGACATTTTACTCCAGTTCTATTGAAATGATACTTAAAGCAGAAACTACCAAGAAAAATGCCATTCACTCATGTAGATTTTTAAATATTTTAAATTCAATACTTGCATGAGGTTAGCCCCCTAGAAAATGTCATATGTAGGTCACAGAATTGTCTCCATTAATTTTTGAATTGCTGTTAGTATGTTTAACTTTTATTGCATATCTTAACCTCAAACCATTTTATGAAATCACTCCTTTATTCATTGTTGACTGCTGATAGGTTTTTGTCCATCATAAACTTCAAAGTACCCTATACAAGATTTTGCAATGTGAAATGCCTTTTAACATAGCGTATTTGAAACAATATCATTACCAGTATTCCTGGAGAGCTATATAACTCATTCTATTTTTTTTTTGGTCACATCTTCAAGGAAACTTAGATCAGATAGGATGCTAAACACATGGAACTATATTAGTGTTTATGATTAGCATGTTTGCTTCCTCTACCTATTGCTCTAATTTACTTTTATTTTTAATGTATAATCTAAGTAACTCTGTTGTGAATGACACATTTCCAGAGTTGACTACAAATAATAAAATAGTGAATTCTTAAAATTGGTTTAAAGTCTTCCTTAGTACTGTTCCCGTAGGCTAATTAGAATATTACAAATTAGAAAAGTAAGTTTCTTGCCTAGATTCCAAGGCTGCTTTACGATGACTTTGGCTGTATTTATATTTATGTTGTAGTGCAGTTCATAGTAAGAGCATAGTCCTTTCTAGGCAATTTTTCACTATGAGAAGAGATTAACTTTTACTAATACTGTACTTACATTCATTTGTTCACTGTACTTCTGTCCTACAGATCCAGGATTTTGTCTTTTCTGCTCTAACAGACTTCTCTGCTTATTTTCAACAATTCGTTTTCTTCTTGTAACAGTAGAATCTTAAACAAATGCCAGTATAATATCAAAACTTGAGTAGATAATATATATCCACCATAAACTTCCAAGTTACCTTCAAACATTACAGCAAAATTCTAAATCTCATTCATTCAGCAAATTTTATTGAGCTTCTCTTATATGTACTATGCATGAGTTACAAATAATAGATTGAACAAAATTTCTGTTTCTGAGGGATTTAGGCAATTTTAGGCAATTTCTGTTTCTGAGGGGTTTACAGTTTAGAGCAGTGACTTTCAAAGTATGGTGCTGGAACACCAGGATATGCAAAATAAATCACTCCTATGCGGGAAGGACATATCAATTTCCATTTTACATTCATTATCTACAAGTTAGAAATTAAATTTTATTATGATTAATAAGCAGTTGGCATTGGGACCCTGGTAGGATTGACAGGTAAAGGGTCAAATACTGCATACAGTACACAAAATAATCTTGTAGGAAGTATGAGGGTTGGCAGGAAGCTTTTTCACTTCCTGCAATGTACTAAATTATGCTTTGTGGATTAACAGATACATTGTAGTACCTGAATGAGTATCAAAATGGGAAAGAAACTTTAAAAAGGCTTTTGTAGGGTATGTATTGTGTGTGTGGTCCTATATTATTTAAGGTGAGTGGTGTGTATATGACTATCAGTTATTTATATTTTTTTTGTATAATTAAAAACATTCTTGCAAAATCACAAAGATCATACTAGAAATGCAAGTGCAGGTATAAAAAGGCAGAGCAGATACATAAACTTGTAGTCTCATAAACTTTTTGCCACATAATAATGACAGTATAATTATAGTTACAAATTTTATCACAAATTCAAAGATTAACAAAAAATTGTTAACAGTAAACTTTATCTTAAATGCACATTGTGCCTTGAGAAATTAGGTAATGATGACAGCATGTGGAATGAAGTCATTGTAATTGATAAGACATTTAATATTAAGCATTAGGATTATTAATGAGAGAAAAGTAATGTTATATAGCTAATACATAAAATGTAGTGATACAATATAAAACCTGCAGTGCATTGGTCTAGAATGGATATAAATTACACTAAAGTACTTAGATTGGCTGTAAAGCCATAAACAGAGTTAAGTGAAAACACAGTAAGTCAAGTGTCTGAGAATCCTGAGAGGTTTCACAGAGAAGGTTATGCCTGAGGTCCACTTTAGAATAGCAGTAAAGTGTCCAAGGAAAAAGACTCTGAGTCATAAAGGACATTATGTGCAAAGGCACAAAGAAACAATGATGTATAGTTAAGAATTTCCTTGGAACCAAAGTGTAGAAAATTCAATTAGTCTGGGACATAGCATGCAAGTATGTGTGTGAGCATGCACACATCTTGTGAAGAACATGGGAGTGTGTGTGTGTGTGTATGCTTCGTTATAAGAGTTCAGGTAGGAGTAAAAAATGGAAGAATTTGGAGCTCTGAAATTATGTGCTAGAAAACATGGGCTTGAATATTGAATCATAGTACTATTGCTACTCTCTATATAAGTATACATACATAGCTTCATATATCTTTACCTAACAGAGATATGCGTATATAGTTATATGCATATAACTAAACATATAAAACTATATATAACTATATACCTAAAACCACAAAGATCCCGCCCCCCCAAAAGAAAGCTGGCTAGTAATAAAACATCCAATCTTTTAGAGTAAGGATAATAATTCTAGCTAATTTGTTAGCGCATTCGTAATTGCCGAGGCATTGTTCCAAGAGCTAAAGGCACTACTTTTCTTTACAGAAAAGAAATTAAGCCACAGGAGAGAATAATTGCCCAAGGTCACAAAGCCAGTAAAGAACAAAGCTGGGATTTAGTTTCAAGCAGCTGGACTCTAAAATCTGAAATTCAAGTTCTTACCCTCTATACAAATAATTTTCATTCTGAGTTGATCGCGTTACACTGAAAGAAAGGTATTTTGCACTGGGATTCAAGATGCATAGACAGCTTTGTCAAACTTATTTACACTTAAAATCTGATGCCCACTGGAAGTTTCTACTCTAGAACATTCTGATTCTAAAATTATCTTTTATTTAAAAAAGTGCTAGTCACCGTTCACTAACTTCATAAATCTTTAATAAGTCGTGACCTATAGTTTAAAAAGCACTGCATTAGTGCTAGTTCCGGCTGCTCCTGGCACCTCACCTCTGCCTCCTCTCCCGGACCTCAGCGCTCCTTTCCCGAGCACAGTCTCCGCAGCGCCAGCCCCAGCTGGGAGCAGTTTCCCTGCCTTTTGCACGTTTGCACCCCAGCATTTCCTGAGTTATATGGCCGTAGGAGGCCTCAGGAATGGATAGCTGTTTTCACATAAAGGAAAAATACACTCAAATCTTGTAGAAATGTCCAAACTAATAAATATTTTTATGAAGTTTTAAAATAGTTCACTTTAAAGATAGTTTTTAATAGAGGCAACTGTGACTTGGGTCTGATTTGGCTTTTTTCCTTCGGTTTGATTTGGGTCAACTGATTTTCACTTTCCGCTGAGGTTGCGATCATGTACAAATCGCTTCATTTTTCTATGTGGCCCAAAGTGTTCAGGTTGCAAACCCGGTTGAGATAGAGCTGGCTGTTATCTCAACATCACCCTCAGTTCCAGACTGACTAGGCGCCTAAGTCTTAGGACAGTTCGCTGTCATTCTACACCCTCTTGGGAAGTTCCAACCCTAGCATGTACTGCATTTCCAGATCGAGAACTTCCATTTTTATAAAGTGCACCATTAAGCACCATAGCTTGATTTCTTTGAATAAAGGGCAAAGCCGACAAATTTTATAATTGACCTCAGTACTTTAAGCTTTGTTGAAACCATTTTTACTTAATTTTGCAAAGTAAACCATTGTAGCTGACCTGTAATATACATAGTAGTTGACCTTTAAAAAGTTGTAAAAATACTGCTTTAACCAACCTGTAAATATTTCAGATAAACATTATATTCTTGTATATAAAAAAAAATAAAAAGCACTGCATTATGTTTATTACCACCCATATGCTAAATGTGCTTTATGCTATAGTTTCTAGTAAGATCATTTGGGTAGCAATAAAATTTCTATATATCAATAGTTTTATAAGCTTGGAATTGTTGTCCCCTAAATCTTACAAAGTTCCTCTTTTCTTTCTTTGAAGAACTTGTAAAAATACCTAAAATGAAAATTTCTTTGGCCATATAACTGCAGAGTCAAGATATTTCCTTTCCTTCAGCCTATTTGTAATTCTTTTGGAGTCAAGATCTAGCAACACTCTGTATTAGAGTGTCATTTATACTATAATCATTTGTGTTTCATTGTTCTTTGTGTAGATGTTCAATTTTGTTGATTGTAGATCGAGAACAAGAAAAGACACAGTATATGTTTAAAACTATTTGTGTATGGTTCCACTCACACACATAAACAATGCTATCTAATAGTTAGTACAATAGATGAGAACCTTGGTATTTTTGCAAATATAATATAGTTTGCACTAGCATCTCTGGTCAATTTCTAGTCTGATGTAGAAATTCTAGATATGGCAGTGTTACTACCAAAACTCAAAATAAAGCAAGTAATTTTCAATAAGTATTATATGCTTTTAAATTTGTAGTATTCTCAACTATAAACCAAAGGGAAAACTCTGAAAACATTCACAGAATAATTGCAGATCTAAGAAGTTAACTAGTTCAATCTCTTATTCAAGGATCTGGACATTCAATCTCTGCCTGAATAGTATAGAATGGGGAGCTATTATCCCAAATGGGCTTTATCTTTCATAGGTGGTGGTTGTAGCTCAAATCCTCTCTTATGTAATTTTTGCCCATTAAATTATTTTTTTTCTCCACATAATCCCTCACATTTTTGAGGACACAGCTACTATTTTTGAGACACAGTTACTATGTCTTTTAGGCTTGTACCACTTTAATTGGTCTTCAGACCCAAGCCTGTACAGCCTAGAATAATGTGGCACACAGCTATGCTTCCACAGATTCAGTTATTATTGGCTAAAATTATGTTAGTTTTATAAGAGCTAAGGGTAATAATAGGAGTAAGCTCCTATTATTCTTTTTCTTTGATTTAGTTTTGTATTTAAAAAAAAACAGTTGTCAAGATGGGTATCTCTCTTCTTAGAAATGTAAAATGAAAAAAGAATAAAGCCACAAATACATACAATCAAACTGAAAAGGAAAAGACCACATTAAAATGAACATTTATTCACCAAGAAAGTGAAACTACATATTACAAATTGGCAGAAAATAATTGCAACACGTATAACTGACAGAATCCTGGACTATATAAAGAATTTCTATTCAAAAAACAAAACAAAACAAAATCTAATAAAACAAAAAAACCCAAGATCAGACATTTCAAGAAGAGGAAATGCAAATAGCCCATAAACATACAACGCTCAGTTCATTAGTAACTGGAGCAACAGAATTGTTATAATTAGATACCACTTCTGACCCAGGTAGATTGAAAACATTAAAAAATCTGACAGAGCTCTGGTGAGCCTGTAGTAAAGGGAACTTTCACACATTGCTCTAGAAAAGTATTTCACATTACCTAATAAAGTTGAAACTACATATACCCTATGATCCAGCCACATGTGTATCAGACAAATAAAACTGTCCCCAGAATCATTACTCATAAAAGTAAGAAACCAGAGCAACCCAAATGTCCAATAAAGGGCAAAATTTTTTTGTATATTCATATAATGTAATGTGGTAGAATAATGAAATATGAAGTATTGCTAAATTAATCAGTAATACATCTAAAAAACCAAATTGGTTGAAAAAGCAAATTATAAATGAAATAATTGCACCTATGTGCTAAAAAATTAAATAATATTGCTTGGGATATATTCATAAAATTACAGTAAAATTATAAAGAAAAGCACAGAACCACTAACACAATTCTACTGATGGCTTCTATAAGAGAGGGAGAGGATGCAGTTGGGGCGAATCATGGGATTTCAATGATTCTAGTGATCTTTTATTTCTAAAACTCGGCAACAGGTACAAGGTCCTTATTAAGTTTTTAACTTGTTCTTAGATATTACATACATTCTTTTGTATTAAGATATACTTTTAAAATGGCAAAAAAACTTTAAAAAGTAAATTGAAAGCAAATACATGGCATCATGATTATATCTGTTAAACTGAAAACCTTATTAGTTTTGGTTTACATTTCAGCTAGTAAAGATGATTTTGAAAATTGATTCCCATCTTCCTTTGTAATTTTGTGCTCTCCACACACTGTATTGATCAATGTGCTATTTCTTTTTCATACATATCACTGAAAAATCTGTGGTTATTCATTTTTCATTTTATAATTTTTTTTATTTCCAGCTTGAGATATTGATACATAACATAGGTAAGTTTAAGGTGTATAATGTGAAGACATACATACATATTGCAAAATGATTACCACAATAAGGTTAGCTAACATCTCAATCCCCTCACATAGTTTTATTGTGTTTTTTTAGACAGCCAGGTAGCTAACATAGCTACCAGAGATACACTGTCTCCTTGCCATGCCACTTATACTATGTGACTTGTACAAATGATTAACCCTCTAAGTGCCTCAGTTTCCTGATGTATAACATGGAAGTAATATTATTTACCTCACAGAGTTATTGGAAGAATTACATTTTTCCATATGTGAAATGTGCTTAGAATAGTAACTAACACACAGTAATACAAATCTTTACCTAGAATAATTTGCTTCCATGAAATAAGATTTTTTTTAATCATCATTTTAATTTATAGATGAGAAAACTGAATCCTGGAGATGCACTGTCCAATAAGTAGCCACTAGTTGTTGGAGGCGGCCACACCGTGTAGTGAGCAGAGGGGCCTTGACCCAAGTCCCTAAGGCATGTGAAAACACATGTGTCTCGGAGGAAAACCTCTGAGTGACAGGACTTGGTGTTGAGAGACTGGAAAGTGACCTGCGTGGAGTCAGGCTTCTACATCTCCACAGTCTGAGAATAACAAAATGGAGAGACCCTGCGCAGTGAGCAGAAGGGCCTTGACCCAAGTCTTTAAGGCATGTGAAAACACATGCATCTCGGAGGAAAACCTCTTGGTGACAGGACTTGGTGTTGAGAGCCTGGAAGTGACCTGTGTACATCTCCACAGTTTGAGAATAACAAAAATAATGAGCGAACTTCCCAGGCTCTGGCTAGGGGGCGATAAGATTATGTGTGTGAGAACTAACCACCTGGTACCCTACTGTCTGAAGTAAATAGATAATAGTAAGAAAATAGACTAATCATTCATACATGTTATCATTATATGGTATGCTTTGATGTTACATCTGCTGCAATTAAAATAGTATATAATGAGCACTCAGACAATAAAGATTTACTGCATGTTGGACACAACAGTCCCCCATGCCTGATTTCCCTCCCCGTTGTGTCCCAGGTTCGGACTCACTAGAAGTCCACAACTAGTCACATTTTAGTATTTAAATTTAACTTATTTATGTTTTTATTTATTTAGTCTCTCCACCAAATCACCTGTGCCCATACTCCCTCTGCCTCCTTCCCCTACCCCTCCACCCCTTCTCATTCCTTCTGATTGCCATTATCTTCTTTTTGCGGAGTTCAAATATTTATTTCTTCTACTGTTTTTGTGCATTTTTTTTTTTTGGTATTTATATCCTCAGATGAGCAAAACCATCAAAAATCTGTTTTTCATTTGACTAATTTCACTCAACATAATCACCTCAAGGTCCATCCATTTTGTCCCAAATGCCACTATTTCATCTTTTCTTTTCTACTTTTATTTTATTGAGGTAACATTGGTTTATAACACTGTAGGTGACTCATATATAGGATCACACCTCTCCAGATGCACGTCTTCACACTACACCTACCGCTAGGCACCCACAGTCCTGTGCACTCTCTGCTGTGTTTTCCCCTTTCACCTCTTGTAGCCGTGATTCCACAGTTTTCTAGGATTTGTTATTGGTTTGGTTTTATCTGACTTTCTGTTTCTCTATATTACACATGCAAATGAAACTATCTCATAATTGTCTTTTTCCTTCTGACATTTCACTAAGCATTATTCCTTCTAGTTCCATCCATATTGTTGCAAATGGGAAGAGTTCATCTTTATTTTATAGGTGAACAGTATTCCATTGTGTATATACACCACATTTTTCTAATCCACTCCTCTGTCCTGGGGTACTTAGGTTGTTTCTATAACTTAACTTTTGTAAATAAGGCTGCAATGAACATAGGAGTGCAAATATCTCTTCAAATTACTGTATTGGCATTCTTTGGGTATAAAACTAGGAGTTTTTAATATTTTGAGAAACCTCCATACTGGAAAATTAGATTTTTTTTCTAAGGGTAAGAACACTGGAGCTATAATACAAAATCCTGACTCTGTTTTGAACCAGCTGTGTGATCCTGGGTTATATACTTTCATTATGTGTGCCAGTTTTCTCATCCATAAAATAGGGGGGTTTAAAATCAGCTGTATCTTTAGTCCTTTCTCATAATCAATTTTTTATTCTACCTATATAATAAGGGAAGTAAATTATTTCTATAAGGGTAAGTCATTATTCAACATTAGTATCTATAAAGTACACACTGTCATACTTTAGTAAGAAACATTTCACATTAATTCAAAGAGTTGCATTTTATCTATAAAAATACATACATTTATTCTTACCGGCAGTCTTTTCATTTTGACCTAAAGCATTATGCCGTCTTTTCCACAAGGTAATGGATTCTTTAGATCTAAGAGCCACAGAGTGATGGCTTTTGTCATGATCAGGACACCTTTGGGTACAACATAATGTCCTATCTTGATGGGCAACCATTTGAGTGCTACTTGGATGATTTGTTTTTGCTAAAGTTTGGCACTCAGAAGAATGATATGGTAGAGATGGCATCACATTGACTAAGTCAGAACAGACATCTGAGAATGGAAGATCAATTTCTTGATTCCACTGATTCAGTTCAGGTTCTGTTGGATGCACATGTTTTGAATTAAAACAGTCAGGTGTAATAAAATTCAGAGAATTTTCAGACTTTACTGATTGACACTGAGACACCTGTATCTTTTTAGCACTCCTAATATTTGAAGGAGATTTAGGAGGAGGATGAGGTACAATTATCTTACCCTGAGCTTGTAAAAATGTGTTGGCTTTGTTTGCAGACTGTGGTTGAATAACAGTGCCTTTTCTGTTTGTGTATATAAAGCCTGGTTGGACCTTAGCAGATCTTGTTCTTCTAATTACTTTTGCTCCACAGTTTTGTAGAGTTTTCTCAGTTTTAGAGTCACCACTAGGGGCTTGACTTTCCTCCTTTTGTGAAGCTGACCAGGCTTGTTTAGCAATATTATAACCTGAAGGTATAAAAGTGTTCCAAGGCACAAGGTCTGTTCCAGATTCTCCTAAAGTACTGACATTTTCAGAGACAGAATCATCTGTGGGCTTTTTCCTATCAGCAGAAGTTACAGCACAAGCAGGAACTGCAATCATGTTGCTGGCAACACCACTTTCACTTTGAATGTGGAATGGTTGAGACCACTGTTGTGATATTCCTATTCTATTTTTCAGCGAATGATTTTCTTCAGCATTTTTTCCTATATCTCCAGTTTCATCAAACCACCTCAGTTTTTTAATAGTCTTTGGGATTTCTTCAAATTTCCCTTTTTCTTTTGTTAATTCAATACTATCTCTGATAGTTGCTGCTTTCTGATTTCCTAACTTAAAGCCTTGGTTTATAAGTAGTGCCTTAAAACAATCATGTTCATATTTAGAGTCTTTCTTTAAAATACTTTTAAGAAACCTCACATCATCTCTCGCATGAATGTTGTATTCCAATTTCTTGTGCTCACCAAATAAGTCACAATTAGATAATGATGTTGATGTTTCCAATATTTTTTGTTTTTTATCTTTTGACTCAGAGTTGTGAGGTATACAAGTGGCTTCAAAATTGTCTGAAAATAAAAAAAACTCTTGTTTATTACAGTTAAGATATTTTATATTTTCATCTTTAACATCTTTCAATTCCCTTAATTTATCAGAACACTGCACTGGGTTCATTTCTTTTATACGTCTACTGTTCTTTGGTAAAGGCCTAGCTGATTGTGTACTAGATGGCAAAGCTAAAAGTGTTGCTGCGGGTACAAATGAAGTAGGAGCTGAAGTAGTTCCATCTTCTCGAGTTAATTCAGGATATTTCTCTTGGTCTGAAAATGAAGTCATTTCCTGGGGTAGAGAATGTGGAGTGGTCCAGCCTTTGCTGCATTTAAAGATTGGGCTTTCAGTAACTAATGGTCTTTCCCTTTTGAGTGCTCCGGAAGTGAAGTCAGTTGTCCTTACTGTGCTAGTTTCAGAGATCTTTTCCATATTTTTATCTTGTACAAATATGGGTGGATTATCTACAGAGGCTCCTGAATTATTAGTGGTATTTGTGGCTCCTTGCATAGTACTACTCAGGGCAGATGAATTTTGCTGTTTAGTATTAAAACGTTCACATGAAGGTTTACTTAAAACATCTGAGAAAGGTGTGAAAGTCTGAGTCTTTGGATCATCTAATTTGACAAGCCAATTATTTATATGTTGAGTTTTAGAGAATGACAGTTTATCTTCATCAAAGCAGCTTAGATCAGTTGATTGCAGATTTGCTGATTGGAAGGAATTCTGCTGGATTGATGGAGAAGGCTCCTTATTAATTGTTAAATATATTTTTTCATGTTCCCCAGCCTCAAGACTGTCTATACTTGAGAGGGTTTCAGAATTTGTTATCTGATTAACTTCATCACAAAATTTCTGAAAAAGCAAGCAAACAAACTTTTTTATAGCTTAGAAACCTTTAATTGCTCAAATTAATGACACAACACACCATTGAGCAGAGTCCAATTTTCTCTGGCACACAAAATAGAGTAAAATGACTACGGACAGTGTAGGTATGTAAATACTCAATATTCCTAGAGGGGTCTCAGAGTGAAAAAGAGGGAGCTAGTAAAGACTTGTAATAAAGTGTGTTGGCCTTAACTTCTATGCTGAAAGTAACTACCCAAATACTCTACCATGGTTATAGCTTGGAAAAAAATTTTGCTGTTTCTATTCCACTCAAAGTAGGGAGTTTCTTAAAAGTTTCAAATAGCATGTGCAATTCTGAAAAAACAATTATTTACAAGTGGTATTTTTTTCTGAAGCCATCACTGGAATTGAATGAGGCCAGTGTGGGCTTCCTGCTGGTAGAGCTGCATCTTTTTATTGAAATTATCTCATGGTCCATGTGGTAGAGCTCTCATGCTGACTGCATATTAGAATATTACATTATACTTTCAAATAGAGTTCATGTTTGTCAGAAACCACCTTTATAAAGTATATTTTTCTAAATATAAGAGAAGGAAAAAGTGACAGAGGAAACAGAGATTAAAATGAGTGAAAGGTAAGGAAAAAATTAAAAAAATTATTACCCTAACATTCATGATGAATTTATGTGGATCGACCCACACTCTCTCTAATAGCCTACCATTGACGAATGACATACATTTCTTTAGTGGAGAACACTGAAAAAATGGGACAGAATTATTATTAGATGTTAAAATGTTAGTCACATATTTATAATTTCATACTTGCAAACTGCTCAGATGTTGATCTTCTAGGAGTTTCTGAGTTTCCTCTAGTTTAAGCTGGAATACATCTTTGTTCATGGACAAGTCTGTCCTGCTGTTTTCCTTCATTTCTTTATCACAATTGATTTTGAATGAGTGATGTTTCTGATGCTTGTAGTCACATTTTAACAATGATGAAGGCAAGGCATTATTTATAACTCTGTGAACCACACATAAAAGAGGTTTAGTACATTTCAATGAAATTAATTTCTTTCTATATGCACATAAAAAACACACTTATGTAATATGGGTGTGTATGGTGTGTGTGTCCAGATAATCACATATAAGGATATTGGAGAAATATACAGGCCTAGTAGGACAGGAATTCCAGGCAGTCAATTGTAGAATAAAAATGTATGTGGGATTACAGTGCCAATAAAGTACTTCCCCTTCATGTAGGAATGCCCAGTTATTCATGGCTTTGGTTAAGAAATCCTATTTCTCTATTGCTTGGGATAGATATAGAAGGAATTTCTGTAGCTTTGTAAAGTAGGTCCTCAATTATTTAAGAGGATTCCTCACTGGATAGTAATATAATGCATTACTCTTAGTTCTAAGTTAATGTCATGACTGGTAGCTGTTCCTCTAATCTTAGAGTAGGCAGGAATTTCCATTCTGTTTTACTAGGTGAAATAGAGGATATCCAGACATTTCTTTTCAGTTGTATCACACATATAAGCATGTTTTTCATGCTACAGAAGGGTACTCTTAATGTAGAGTTTACTTTTAGTGCCACTACTAAGGGGTATCACCAAAAAATTATTTATGGATTACATCATTTTCTACTAGAATTTTGCATCTTCTGAAATGTTATAGCATGATACATCTCAGTACATGTAAAAGTGAAAGACAAAGAACAAAGGAAGATGTGGGGTCTCTTATTTGAGGATGAGGTGTATTAAATAGCTGATTACTGCTGCACTAGACCAGTCATGTGAATCTCAAGGGCGTTTTTCCCTGATTCAGTTTAATTCAATTATCCAATTCAATGAGGATACAAATGTTTTGAAAGGTGACCCATGGCCACCTGCAACAGAGACCTATCTCCAATACCCATATATATCTTTATTTGGACAGACTGGAATAATCAGTTACCAAATTGCTGACTATCCTTCTGTGACCACAGAGAGAGCAGGGAGAGCAAGAAGGTATTCAACAATAGTTCCTGGACATTGAGAGATTATTCATCTCTTCATTTTAGGCTTTCCTGTGCTCATATAATCCCCTTCAATCGCCCTTCCCAAACGAAATAAAGCTAAATCTACAAAATATCTAATGAACTCGATTTATTTACCTTTAAAGTTGTCGTCTCTCAACTTTTTCTTCTCTATTTCTTTCTTCTCTACTCCACTTTCTTCTCTTCTCTTCTCTACTTTCTTCCCCCAGTGAGGAGGATTGAAGGGATGGATAGGAATGAAAGGAGATGGGCAGACAGAAAGAGAGGGAGACTGAAGCATGGGGGGAAAGGAAGAAGAAATCATAAAGGAAGAAGAACAAGGAGGAATTGGAGAGGGAAAATCTAAATAAGTTAGAGGCAAATGTGGAGAGGGAGATGAATGCAATGGAGAGGAAAAAAGAGGGACAGGTAGAGGCAAAGATGGAGAGGTAGAAGAGGAAAGTGAAGGAGAGGAAAGGCTGGATGAAGAGGAAGAAAACTGCATAGAAGGAGAAGATGACGTGGAGGAAGGAGATGAAGACAAAGAAGAGGCTGGAGAATGACAGGGAGGTGGAAGGGAGAGCACTGAGGCAGGTGGATGGTCTACAAAGGCCTGGGGCAGATTTGACAATGTTGTGGTTTGTGGAATAGACTGTTGGACTGGCTGGAAAGAATCTAAGCTAGCAAAATGTTCAGGTAACGGAGCAATATAAGAAAGAGTAGGGACTGATTGATGAGGGGGATGACTGGACAAACAGGAAGGTTTCAAAACAGGAAGAGCTTCCAAAGGGGATGGGGAAGCAACCAGTCGAGCTGGAAGGGAACGGCGAACAAGGGCAGGCGTTAGAGTGGCTGGGGTAGAACGCTGTGTTGGAAGGACATTCTTGGGTCTGAATGTTTTGTAAAATAACTTATTTTGTGAGTCGGGATCAGGAATTGGAGAATTTTGGGGTGGGTGGGGTAGGTGGTCAGGTGGGCGAGAAAGAATTGGGGCTGGTAGACGAGGGAAACCACTAGAAAAGCTGGGAGTAACTGGGGCTGGAGGGCGAGGAAGATATTTGATTGGGTTGGACAGCAGTGGGGCTGGTAAAAAGGCCTTTGGCCGTGTGGAGGGGTCAGACGGACAGACAGGCAAGGTATTGAGTTGGCGTGTTGAAGAAACAGTTGGATAACTAGGTAGAATTTGGGAATAGTGGGATAGCAATGGGGCCCGAGAAGGAGACAGCTGATCAGGTAAGTAGGGATCAGGTGTGGAGACAGCTGGACAGGCAGGAATGGATCTGCACAGGTGGAAAAGCATTTGGACAGGCAGGTAGAGAGATAACCTTATTAAGATGGTTTTTCTTATTTATTGGGCTGCCTCTAGGCTTTTGATACATATTATGTTTTGTTCTCAGGGTCCATGAATAATCTTTGAATCAACCAATGTTCTCTCGCACGGGCTGAGAGAAATGTACATAGTTTATTCAGGTTCCCCTTTTCTCATTCCTTGCTCTTGAACACTTTCACCTCACAGAACTCTGACAGCCATAGAGATAACAACTACAAGCTGGACAGTCTGGTTTAAAGTACTGGTACAAAGGGCAAACAGAGGTCAAACAGACCACTGTTCAGTTCTAGCCAGATTTTTCAGGACAGCATGTAGTTCAGAGTTGACTGTCTCACCACAAATATATGGATATTGGAGATAGATATCTAACATCATTTTAAAGTACAAAAATGTAATATGGGGGAAAACATAGCATCTTTTGCTCTATATCTACCAGAATGGCAAGTATAATATCTTTGTGATTAGAGTTTGGCTGTAATGGAAGACTTATTATTTATATATATATTTTTTAAAGATTTATTTTATTTATTTATACAAGAGCCAGGGTACAGGCCAGATGAGCGGGAGGGTGATAAGATTCACCAGAGACAGAGCAGGGAACAGAACAGGCAGACTGACAAAATACACTGCTGAGGGGAGCAGCAGGCGAGACAGGAGAGGTCTGCTGAGCCATGTGGGACCCTCCCCAGCTGGCTGGGATCGAACCAGCACTGCAGAGGCTGCGGACAGCTTCCCAGAGTGGTGCTCAACCACCTGCACCACCAAGGGAGGCCCTATTATTTATATTTTTAATGTTTTAATTTAATTTAATGTATTAATATTCTTATATCTCATTATTTCCTGAAGAAGCTTCGATTTTCCTATAGACATATTCTCTGATTTTTCATGAGGCTTGAACATTGAATACCCTCCATTTTTTCATACATTCTTTTCTCCTTTAGATTATTACATTACCATCACCTTAAATTATTTTAATCTATCACCAATATTTTCCACATTAGAGCAATTGTTATGAGTACTGATATAACTCCACTCTTTGGAAGCTCCCTGTTTCTTGGCATTACTTTACCCTCAACACATTTTAACTTGATATTCTACATTTGTATAAAATACACTCTGTATTTTTAATATGTCAGCAACTTAATATTTGTAGCTTAATTATATTTGCTATAAATATTTCTTTTTTTAGTATATATAAGTATTTCTAATAACACCTGAGCCTTAATATTCTAAGACATCTTACTTATATAGCATTTGATAATTTATGTAGCACAGTCACACAAATTATTTAATACTGTTACCTATGGACAGAAGTTCAACTTTTTAATAAGTAAACAATAGTGTTCTCTATAAATTATATATATTTGCTGTCTACCAAATACATAACATCTGCATGTACATATATAGATAAAGGTATCGTGAAGTTGTAGTTATAATGGTATATTACAATAATGACATGAAAACTATTCTAATTTAGAATGGAGGATTTCTCATAAAACAAAGATGATGTGTATTACTCAATGGCTCTACCACAGATCTGGTCTAGTGGTAACTATTTGCTAAGGGAAAATCAAAGTGGTTCTGTCTCTTTCTTCTAAGACTTTAAGGAACACTGTTGAACAAAACAAGTCTATCCTTTAATTCATAGCACAGAGGAGATTTTTTTAAATTGAAAATATGTGATAGCACAAAAGATAACAACTGGTGTACAGAAACAGAAAAGTGAGAGTAAAAAGAACCTGCATTCAAAGATGCATGTTACTTTTATACTAAATGTTGTGACTTTTTTTTTTTAATCACTCTAAATTCCTCCTAGGGCCCCCATCTGTCATTTTTCTTTTTCAGACAAGCTTTTCTATAAGTACTCTAGAATTAGTTGCCTTTCTGCCTCAACTTCCACTAGCTCGTTAACTCACTCTACCTGGCTTCCCCCTCTACCACATCAGTGTACAGCTCTTGCTAGCAATCAGCTCACTGTCCAGTAACTGACCACTTCTTGACCACCATCTTTCTTGACTTTAATTCCTTTGATTTCCATACCATCAGGCTTTCCCGACGATGTTCCCTTTCAGGGTATTTCTTGAATTTATCTTTCTTTGTTTATCATTTATAGGCTGGAATTTTAAAAAGTTAAATGACCCTCTTCTTTGCTTGCTCTACATACTCTGAGTAATCTTATTTGTACTGTCTGTGTGCTCTCATCTACATTTGTATGAGTAAAGAGTTACCAATTCTGTTCTTCTCTGTGAATCAATTCAACTTTGGGTTAACTTTCTAAATCTTTTCCCCTGGATTGTTAGTAGGATTTGAGTTACTTATGGTAAAATGATCCTTCAATAGTAAATTGCATCAGGACTGAAAGGATTGTAAATAAATCACAAATATCTATTAGGAAGCTTTGGGTTGTTGTGAATATGATTATTTTTATAACTGAATGTGTTTCCATGGACCTGAATGTTATTCATATGGAACCATTACAACATAAGGTTTCTCATCCATCGTGATCTTATTTCTTTACAGCGGAACTATCAATTGTAGGGAGAGGGATATAGCAAAGATTAACTCTTAACTGCTCTGAGGTCTGCCACAAGGGCTCCTCTTATTAAAGATCATTGTCTGTTGGCAAGTAGTGTTTTCTGTCCTGCCTACTGTCATGGAAGATTGATTGATTGGCTGAACTAAGGACCATCATTGGTTGAGACTGAATCACAGATTTAACTTCATTCATCAGCCACTATCACATTTATATTCATGGACCAGATTTCTTACCACAAGAACTGGCTCCTGAACATCCCTTAAGTGTCTCTGACTCACAACTTAAGCTCCTTTCAGTTACTCCCTCTCCTAAACCTATTCTTCCTTAACAGACCTTATTTTGAGCAATAGTTTTACTATCCAGTCACTGACTAAAGCCAATCTCCGAAGTTATGCTTGACTCTTCCCAATCACCCTCTAGTTCTTAAACAGTTAAACCATGCTGATTATTTCTCCTAAATAGCTCTCAAGTTTTCATTTTCATGAACTGAAATATCACTTTACCTGATTTTTCCACATTTAATGTTTCTGATTCTGGCAATATTTCCAAGATTTGAATACTGTATGCTTGCTTCAAATCTTTCAGTATGTGTTTTTAGGACAAACTGCTAAAGGCTCTTCATGATTTAACTTATGGCCTCCTTTCCAACCCACTGATCTGCTCCCAACTTCTCTTCTCATTGTACACACTAGCCAAATCAAATCATTTTCAGCTCCCTTAACACATCATGTCCCCTCATGCCTTTTCACATACTACTTATTACCTCTGTCTGGAGTTCCTTCTCAATGTTGTCTCTGATGAATGTCCTCATCTATTAAGTTTAAGGTCACATATTCACTTACATCAGTGATATTTCTCTATTCAAAATATTTATTGAAAACCTCCAAAATGCAGAGCACTGAGCTAAGCACTATAGGAAATTATCTGCATGTATAAGATTGGACCATTGTTCTTTAGAATATTAAAGTCTGGTTGGGAGACATACTTAAAAACCAAACAACATATACAGCCATAATTTTCAAATTTATTTCTATAGCTTTGACCTCCCACTTTATCTTAGGTCAAATTGTTTTTATACACTTCTGCTTGGATATTTATCCCTTCAACTCCAAAGATTCAAATGAAATTTAGTATGAACTTGCCAAACCTGTACCCTTTTGTCATGTTACTTTTTATTTTTAAAGTCATCAGATGCCAGGGCCTCCCCTAGTGGCGCAGCGGTTGAACACTGGGCTGCAAAGCTGCCTGCAGCCTCTGCACCACCAGTTCGATCCCCGGCCACCAGCGAGGGTCCCACATGGCATGCAGACCTCTCCTGCTGTGCCCACTGCTCCCCTCAGCAGTATATTTCGTCACTCTGCCTGTTCTGCTTCCCACTCTGGCTCTGGTGAATTCTCTCACCCTCCCGCGCTTCTGACTGTACCCAGTGCTTGTATAAATAAATAAATATATCTTTAAAAAAAAAAGTCATCAGATTCTCTCAATCAACACTTAAAATTTCAGCTCCTTTAGATTTTTTTCTTCTTTTCATTTTCTTTATTCCATCATATACTAAATTTATAATATCTTCTTTCCCTGAAATCTTTCTATTTTCTATCGTTCTTTTTTACTGTACTACCACCCTTCTAACAGAAGTCCCTTTAAAGATTTATTTATTTATTTATACAAGTAGTGGGTACAGTCAGAAGTGTGGGAGGGTGAGAGAATTCACCAGAGCCAGAGGGGAGAACAGAATAGGCAGACCAACGAAGTACACTGCTGAGGGGAGCAGCAGGCGGCAGGAGAGGTCTGCACGCCATGTGGGACCCTCGCCTGGTGGCTGGGGATCGAACCGGCGCTGAAAAGGCTGCGGGCAGCTTTGCAACCCAGCGCTCCACCACTGCGCCACTGGGGAGGCCCTAACAAAAGTCCTTTTAAACTGATGACTGGCTCCTCCTGATTTTCCTACCACTCATCTCTCCATACTCCAATATTTTATTTGATCAACTTTCTTAAACTCCAATTTCTCTGCAGTGCCATTTCTCTACAGTGTGAAAGGCATTTTCATTCATTCTTCTCTCTCATCCTTTCCTCTTAACCACTCAAAATGGTGGTTCAGATATAGCTTTTTCTCATTATATAAAATAGTACTACTCCAGTTAGGCAGTCATGAGCTATCCTTTAGATTATCCTACTTATTTTCTCTAGTCTTGCCTCCAACTTTTCTGTCCCTTTCTTTTTTTAATTCTTTTTTTTCTTTTATGCATACAAGAGCTGAGATACAGGACAGAGGTGTTGGGGGTGAGAGGATGCAGCAGAGACAGAGTGGGGAACAGAACAGGCAGAATGACTGAAGTACACTGCTGAGGGGACCAGTGGGTGAGTCAGGAGAGGTCTGCTGCGTCATGTGGGTTGCTCCCTGGCCGGCCGGGGGATCAAATTCGTGCTGCGGACAGCTTCATAGGTTGCGTCTTAACCCCTTGCACCACCAGGGAGGCCCCTCTGTCCCTTTCATTCTCCAACATTCCCATCAATTATCTATCTAAATAGAGAAAATTATATCACTCTGCTTAAAATTCTCCACTGGCTCTCTACTAGTACTAGAATAAAGTTCAAACTTCCTAGCTAGATGGATAAGCATTTCACATCTGATCTTAATCGACATTTCTAAATCATCTCCTGTACTTCCAGCAACACATCTGACAGTCTGCCATTCTTTGGGGTCTGTGTCTGCTACAATACTGTAGGCGTGAACATGCCTAAACCCAAACTATGCTTCCTTATTAAGCAACTTGTATTCATCCTTGAAGTTGTATTTTTCCAACTTCAAATTTTGTACTTTGTCACTTTGCTAATATTTGTAACACCCACATTATGCTTATTACATGTGTATTACAATGCAACTGCCATTCCACAATATTACAATGTAACTGCAAAACCTTCTTAAGCAGAGCACCACACCTCACTCATATGTAAACCATGCTAATCAATGCCCAGCACACAGTAGGTACCTACCACTTTCCTTCTAGCCTCCTTACCTCTCTAGATTACAATTTATCAGTTTGACATCCATATAAAAGAAGATAAGATCTCTCCCATCTTAAAGCAAAAAAAAAAAAAAAAAAAAAGGCTGTATCTTAGCCCTACATCCCTCTGGTTATTGTTATCTTTTCTTTCTTGTTTTTTAATTCTTTTCAATTCATTGCAATCTCTTTTCTGTCTTCACCCCTCCACTCAAATTCCTCTTACAAAAGGTGCCAATATGACTTTTTGGTTGTGAAACATAGCTCACATGCTATTGGGTATGCTCTCTGCCCTTCCAGATTCACTTTCCACACTTCTCTCCACTTGTCTTTCTGCTCAGCAGTAACAAAATGATCTCTTGCCTTTGGATTTATGGCAGGCAGTAGCAAGAAATGGGATTGAGAGAGGAGAGAGATTTTGCTCGTTATTCCTCTGGCTTCCTCTCTGCAGGGCTTGTCCAGCAGTGGCACTGTGCCTCTGTGCAGGTCCACTGCTTGCCTAGCATCCCTCCTCTACCACTACAGCACTATTCAGCGCACGTCTGTGGTAGTAATGCTTACTGTGCTGCCAGTCTGGGGGTAATTCACCATCTTTGTTGGCTTCCCGGTCCCTTTATCAACTTCTTCTCAGTTAGGCCTTTTAAATTTGTCACTTTTATCTTGCCAGTATCCTAATACAACTTTTTATGTTACTTATTCCCCAGGAGCCATTTGATATCTGTACAACACTTTTGTCCCAGGAACTCTGTCCTTCATTCATTTCCATACACTAACCTTGCGTAGTCCTATATCAACCACTCTAACTCTTCCTCTTATTTTTGCCCCACTTCCATAAATGTTTCTATTCTTCAGTGTTCAACCCCAGTTCAGTTTTGACAGAAATGGCCCCTGTTTTGTCCATTATTTAATCCATTATTCACACTTGTTCACAATAGATTGGAATGAGATACTGAAATAGAAATGTTGATCTCATTACCCATCTGCTTAAAATCTTTTACTAACTCTTCTTAAACTCTCACAGTAAAGTTTATATTTACCCCTCTAATCTCATATCTAGCCAAGCTATTGTTATTTTGCATTCTCTGATTCAGCTATACTTTTCCTTCCAGAATACAGCACCCTTTTGATTACACTTGGCCTTTGCACATGCTCATCTCTCTGTTTAAAAAGCATCTACCCACTTGTTCCATGATCAACTCCTATTTTCTTCAAAGCTTTGCTGAAGGCCTTTCCGGAACTTCAATGAAAATTGAGGGGATGAAATTGTTCTTAGCTTTTAACTAATAGTCCTAAGAGAACTATTAGTCACAGGAATTCTAAACACATAACTTAGTAAATAACATTATATACAGGCAAAATCTTAATATAATTTATTATTTGAATTGTAGAAATCTTTATATAAATAAGTATTAAGTATTATTATCACCACTCCTTTGGTTATACTTTTTGGGCCATTATTTTACTTCTCTTTTATATTATGAACTTGGGATAGTATTTTACAATATCTTATTTCTCCATATCCCCTTTATTGTGGGGATATGCCTGATGTACTACTATACAGGTAGCACTTTCAATAAACATTTTGAATAAATAAATGGAAAATAAAAATGTCAGGGGATAACCTGTGATTGACTGGCCCAACCTGTTGCTTCTAGATGATTCATTTAAGCTAACCTAGAGAAGAACCAGGAGATCCTGAAGATTTTTCAAGACATAAGGAAGTATTTTCAGTGACCAAAAACCCCTTTCTACCATAGAGTTACTCCTTTTATCTAAGTTTATATGACTACAATCCAACACAAGGTTTTCTTCTGGGTAAAGATGACTAACCAATATTATCAAATGGTTTTATATAGTTTGCAAGGAAATTATTCAACAAAAATACTACATTGTAATGGCAAAGACTATAAATTAGAATTGTGCCTTATACTTCAAGCAATTTACATTCCCCTCAATTTAATATGTGAAAATAAAACAGTAAATTCTAAAACTGAGATGATAATTCATGAAAAGTATAGACACTCACCAACAAGAAAGCTATAAATATTACATATTAATAATTACACATAATAATGATAAATTACTTACCTCCAATTTATTGTTGGTCTGTGGGAAGAGGGAAGGTTTACTTCTGATTTTAAGGTGGATTCCTGGATTTGTTTGAGGGCCTCTTCTAAAGGAGGAACTGGTTTTTGAAAAACTAGGGGGATAATAAAGAAAGGTCAAATAATACAGAATCACTTCCTCTTCAATGGTCTCCTCATATATGCAATTTAACTGGTCAATGATACAAAATATTACTTTAAAACTTTTTAAAAAGAAATTAGTGTAGAATATCATGTTTTAAATTTAGATATCTAATTCTCAAAGAGAAACTTACCTCAAAAGTCTCATCACCAATTTTAAGAATATTTATCTTGAAAAAAGAAACTTTGAGAATTACCCAGGTGCTTTATTCTGGCATGTAAACCCATCTATATTTGATTTCATAGTTCCATAAATTTCTTTTTTTTCCCTAAAGATTTATTCATGCATGCAAGAACTGGGGTACAGGCCAGATGCGCCAGAAGGTGAGAGGTTTCACCAGAGACAGAGCAGGGAGCAGAACAGGCAGAATGACTGAAAAACACTGCTGAGGGGAGCAGCAGGCTTGACAGAGAGGTCTGCTGCACCATGTGGGACCCTCGCCGGGAGACAGGGATCAAACCGGCACTGCAGAGGCTGCGGACAGCTTCATAGAGCTGCGCTCAACCACCTGCGCCACCACGGGAAGCCCAGTTCCATAAATTTCTTTTGAAATTCACAAATATCCAAATATCCTTATTAAGAAAAGATATAAAAACACCAACTAATGTTATTGAGCACTTATTGTTACTCATTGTTACAGACATTACTTTGAAGCATTTTATCAGTGTTAACTAATTTCATGCTGAATATAACCTACGAGGCAGAGGCCATTTGAATCTCCATTTTGCAACTGAGGAAACAGAGGCACAGAGAAGGTAATTTGTTCAAAGTCATATATCACGTTGACAATCATCTACGCGTTACTCTGCACAACCTTTAATTCTACTCTACTTCCCATGCGGACTCCCTGTCTCAGTTTTCCACTGCACCTTTGGTACTCAACCATATTCAGCTTCTCATACTTCTTGAAATACTCTTTTCTCCTTCTTTGAGTACAAATGTAGGTGTCTTTTATGAGTATCACTTTCCCTGTGGTCTTGTTGAGTGGAGACTTTGTTTTTCTCCAATTGCATACTATAAATAACTCAAGGTTTGGAGTTTGGAGATAGAAAAGGTAATTTTCTAGCTTTTCAATGACACCTCCAAATCATCTTTCCTCCTCTCTCCTTAAAAAAAAAGCCATGTTGATTAAAGAACTAGACATAAGACCTGAAACCATAAAATATATAGAAGGAAATATAGGCGAAACACTACATTACATGCACCTCAAAGACATCTTTACAGACACATCACCCAAAGCAGTGATAGTGAAGGCAAAGATAAACAGTTGGGACTACATCAAATTAAAGAGCTTCTGCACAGCAAAAGAGACAATAACAAAAACAAAGAGAAACCCCACTGACTGGGAGAACATTTTTGCACATAACACTAATGATAAAGGACTGATCACAAAAATCTACAAAGAGCTGATGAGACTCAACGAAAACAAAGAAAATAATCCAGTCGAAAAATGGACAGAAGAGCTAAAAAGAAACTTCTCTGAAGAAGAAATGCAAATGGCCAACAGGCATATGAAAAAATGTTCAACATCACTTGTAATCAGGGAAATGCAAATCAAAACTACAATGAGATACCATCTTACACCAGTGAGAATGGCACATATTAAAAAAACCAGCAACAACAAATGTTGGCGAGGGTGTGGAGAAAAAGGAACTCTCCTGCACTGTTGGTGGGAGTGCAAACTGGTCCAGCCACTATGGAGAGCTGTGTGGAGATTTCTTGACCTATTAAACATAGAGCTTCCATATGATCCAGCAATTCCACTCCTAGGTATTTACCCAAAGGACACAGAAACATCAATTCCAAAGAGCACCTGCACCCCTATGTTTATAGCAGCACTATTTACAATAGCTAAGCTATGGAAACAACCCAAATGCCCAAAATAGATGACTGGATCAAGAAGATGTGATACATATATACCATGGAATATTACTCAGCATTCCAAAAAGATAAACACATGCAATTTGCAGCAACATGGATGGCGCTGGAAGGGATCATGCTCAGCGAAATAAGCCAGAAAGAAAAAGAAAAATACCAGATGGTCTCACTCATAGCAGGAATCTAGAAAACTTAAATAAGAGACCAGGAAAAAGAATAACTATAAGAAAGAAAATATCAAAATCAACAAACAACTATGAACTAGAGACACTCTATGGGGGGTGGCGGGTGGGGAAAGGAGGGATGGGGGTCAAATAAGGGGGTTGTAATTGTATGGGGAATATAAAAATAAAATTAAAATAAAATAAAATAAAATAAAAAATCCATGTTATCACACTTTTGGAGTATTAAAAAATTTGTGGTTTATTTTAAATGTTTAAGGAAATCCAGGATATTATTATGTATGGATTATTTGAAACTTGAACTGTAGAGACAGTCCATTTCCCAAATCCCAGAGGGGTGATATACAAGTAAACAATGCACAGTTGTGGGGTAGTTTACTGGATATGCAGATTATTAAGGACCAATCCTCTTGAGTCAAATACTATCAACTTAAATTGACTACAGTGACTATTTTTCTAATTAGCATACTCAATGTCCAATTGGGTTTTTATTGGTGTAAAAAATGGCTTTCTTTTGTTGAAATTAAAGGCATTCAAGACAAGTGAACTTTCCTGAACACATTTTAATCACTCGCTACAATAGCAAGAATAGAAAATAAGAAACTTATGGATGGCATTTGAGAATTGATCTCCAATCACTCAGATTCAGTGATTAATGTATGAATATTTCTGATTGTCCAGTGGGAGAATGCACAGAGTTCTCTGTGCGCTTATTGATTTTTGAGTGGCCCTTATATGTAAGGTATAGTCAGAGCAGCTAAAAGGACAAAGATCTATGACTTTATTGTTTACTATACAAGTTGTTCTTTTTTCTTTTCTTTTAAAGATTTATTTATTTATGCATACAAGAACTGAGGTGTATGTAGACAAGGGGTGTAGGGGATGAGAGGATTCACCAGTGGCAGAGTGGGGAGCAGAATAAGTGTATCTGCTGAAATACATTGCTGGGGGGAGCAGCGGGAGACACAGGAGAGGTCTGCAGCATCATGTGCGTTAGCTCCTTGGCTGGGGATTGAACTCATGCCCAGTGGAGGATGGCTGGCAATAGCTTGACGGTACTGAGACTTTAACCCCTATGCCACTAGGTTGCATGAATTGCTTTGTGTTTGCCTTGCTAATGAATGCCTAGTTCTGCTAGATTATAGTTTAAGACTCGCCCTTATTAACCCTCACCACTTGTTATCTATCAAAGAAAGAACTATGTCAAAACTAACTTAGGTCAACTCACAACTACCCATTATATTGCTTGTCATTGTTATCTAGCAATCTCCTGGTCACCACCTTTTGTTCAGTAACATAATATAAGCCTACATTTTATAAGTACTTATTGTGTAATAAGGTTTATCCATATCATTTAATCTACTAGCTCCAATCCTATCTGAAACTCCCAATCTGTTGTCCTCTAAAGCCAGGGAAAAAGACAGCTATCATGCATACCTGGTGATCCCTT
Source organism: Talpa europaea (assembly GCF_964194135.1). Lineage (NCBI taxonomy): Eukaryota > Metazoa > Chordata > Mammalia > Eulipotyphla > Talpidae > Talpa > Talpa europaea. Next base: position 38,102,193 of record NC_140079.1, read on the forward strand.
TGTTTAATTCTCATAAATTTCAGAATAAACTAAAAAGACCATTAAACAAGCAGTTGTCTGTAGTTTTTCTTAGCTTTGTTCATGCTTGTCACTCATAGCATTAAATTTTCTTAAACTATTAATTCAACATTTAATATAGGTAGTATAAATAAGCATATGGCTCAGAAATAAAAATATGATACACATTTTGAAGTTTTGTTATCATCAGTTATTTGTGTATTCGTCCCCTGTCTGTGCAAATACAAACAATATAAATTCTAATTTTCCCCTTTTCTCACACAGATGGCAGAATATTATGTATAATGATATTGACCTTGTTTGTATACTTAACAATATTTCATGGAAATCAGGGATTGACTCAGGTTATGAGAATATAGGAATGCTCACCCAGGTGTGAGAATATAAAACTTATACACTTTGGAATGATTTGTGATACTAATTTACTAAAATTAAATGCTAAGTTTTGTTTTTACTACTCTTTTTTTTAAAAATAGAAGCATGTTTTTATTTATTTATTTGTTTGTTTTGTTTATACATGCACTGGGTACAGTCAGAAGCGCGGGAGGGTGAGAGAATTCACCAGATCCAGAGCGGGGAGAGGACCGAAGTACACTGCTGAGGGGAGCAGCGGGCAGCAGAGCAGCCGGGGGATCGAACCGGGGCCGCAGAGGCTGCAGGCAGCTTCGCAACCCAGCGCTCAACCGCTGCGCCACCGGGGAGGCCCTGTTTTTACTACTCTTAAAAATCAGTTTTAAGAAGGAAACATTGTAAGCCATTGTGAAGTAGAAGCAAGCTTGCAAGCTTTCAAAATTTACTATTAGAGGCAACCAAATATTCAAGCTAAACCCAAATTATTATTTTTCACATGAATAAGTTCCCCTAGTGAAAAGGATTACTGATTTTTTGAATTTGAATTTTTACTTTGTTTCTTAACTGATTTTATTGTCACTCAAGACAAATATGACTATAACATTCATTTTTGTTCTTATATTGTTCTAGAAAGAAACACACCTGCTCTTCTCCGCTGTGAAAGGGGAATATGAGCACGCTGGAATTTTTCAGTAACTTCTTCAAACTTTTGCTTTCTTTGTTGAAGTATTTGTTCTCTGATTTGGTGCTCTCTTTCTTCTTGCTCTTTCCGTTTCTCTTCAAAAGCTCTATATTTAAAGCATAAAGTAGATAACAGAATTAGGAAATATGTGTGAAAAATTTTAGCACAGAGAAGTTTCAAAACAATGCATATATTATAGAACATTATTTTCATATTTCAGAATTGTACTTAGAAACAATAAATTTTAAATTTAAAAAAGTCATGGTTAAGAATTTAGTTATCACATCCTCGCCCACATTTGTTGTTGCTTGTTTTTTTGATATGTGCCATTCTTACTGGTGTTAGGTGGTATCTCAATGTGGTTTTAATTTGCATTTCCCTGATTATAACGGCTGTTGAACATTTTTCCATAAGCCTGTTGGCCATTTCCATTTCTGCTTTGGAGAAATGTCTTTTAAGTTCTTCTTCCCATTTCTTGACTGGACTGTTTATTTTGTTTTTGTTGAGCCTTTTGAGTTCTTTGGATATCTTTGTGATCAGTCCCTTTTCAGTTGACTGAAGTGCAAAGATTTTTTTCCCAATCAGTGGGTTGTCTCTCTGTTTTGGTTAATGTCTCTTTTGCTGTACAGAAGCTTTTTAGTTTGATGTAATCCTAGGTGTTTATCTTTTCCTTGACTTTCTTTGCTTTGGGTGATATGTCTTTAAAGATGTTATTGCGATGTATGTCTTGTAGTGTTTTACCTATATTTTCTTCTATATATTTTATGGTTTCAGGTCTTATGTCCAGTTCTTTTATCCATTTTGAGTTGATTTTTCTGCACGGTGAAAGGTAGTGGTCTAGTTTATACTTTTTTGCATGTGGTGGTCCAATTTTCCCAGCACCATTTATTGAACAAACTGTCTGTGTTCCATTGCACATTCTTTGCTCCTTTGTCAAAGATCAGTTGTCCATGTAAGTGTGCTTTTCCGACATTGCTGGTGGAAGTGCAAATGGGTCCAACCACTATGGAAAGCTGTCTGGAGGTTCCTCCAGTCTACTAAAAATGGAGCTACCACCAGGAAACACATTTAACCACAAAAGATAAACATAGACTGAAAGTAAAAGGTTGGAAAACAACCCCACAAGCAAATGGACCAAAAGAAAGGCAGGAACAGCTATACATATATCAGATGAAATAGACTTCAAATTAAAAAAAATAGAAAGACATAGACGGACTTTACATCATGATCAAGGGGACAATATATTAGGAAGATAAAACACTCATCAACATATACTCACCAAATGAAGGAGCACCAAAATATATTAGACAATTATTATGAGCTCTGAAAACGGACATTAAAGAAAACACATATATAGCGGGAGACTTCAGCATTCCACTTTCACTAATGGACAGATCAACGAGATGAAAAATATATAAAGACACTAGAGTCCTAAATAAAGGCATAGAACTCATGGACTTAAGAGACATCTATAAGACACTGCACCCCAAAAAATCTGAGTACACATTTTTCTCAGTGCACACGGATCATTCTCCAGAATCAATCACATACTGGGCCACAAGACAAACATCAACAGATACATGAATGTCAAAATCATTCCAACTATCTTTGCTGATCATAAAGGCATCAAACTAGAAATAAATCATGAAAAGAAAAAAAGGAACAATCCCACTTCATGGAGATTGAAATCCACACTACTGGAAGACCACTGGACTAATGAGGAGATCAAGGAAAAAATTAAAAAATACTTTGAGTTGGATGACAAGGAGGATACCACTTTCCAGAATGTATGGGATGCAGCAAAAGCAGTAATAAGAGGAAAATATATAGCAATACTGGCTCACATCAACAAACAAGAAAGAACTCAAAGAAACAACCTAATCTCACATCTCAAAGAGCTAGAAAAAGAACAACAAAAAAACCCTAAAGCCATTAGAAGAAAGGAAATAATAAAAATCAAAGCTGAAATAAACAAATCGGAAATTAAAAAAAAAATCCCAAATATCAATGAAACCAAAAGTTGGTTCTTTGAAAAAATAAACAAAATAGACAAACTTCCAGCCAGGCTCACAAAGAAAAAAATGTGAGAAAACACGTATAAATAGGATTATAAATGAAAGAGGAGAAATCAGAACCGAATCAGTAGAAATCAAAAGAATAATCAGAGATTACCATGTACACTTATATGCAAAGAAATTCAACAAACTAGAAGAGATGGACAAATTCCTAGAATGGTATAATCATCCAAAGCTGACAAAGAAGAAACAGAACACCTAAATAGAACAATTACAAGCAGTGAAATTAGGCAGTAATCAAAGCACTCCCCAAAAACAAAAGCCCAGGCCCAGAAGGCTTTACAAATGAATTCTACCAAACGTTCAGCAGTGAACTAGTGCCTATCCTACACAAACTCTTTCAAAAAATTGAAAAAGAAGGAATACTACCAAATATGTTCTACGAAGCCAACATTACACTAATACCAAAACCAAAGAAAGACAGCAAAAAGAAAGAAAATTACAGGCCAATCTCCCTAATGAACAGTGATGCAAAATTCCTCAACAAAATCCTTGCCAACAACAGAATCCAACAATGCATCAAAGGGATAATACACAACAACCAAGTGGGATTCATCCCAGGGGCACAAGGATGGTTCAACATACAAAAATCGACCAGTGTAATCCAACACATCAACAAAAAGAAAAAAAAAAAACATATGATCATATCAATAGATGCTGAAAGGGCCTCCCTGGTGGCGCAGCGGTTGAGCGCTGGGCTGTGAAGCTGCCCGCAGCCTCTGCAGCACTGGTTCGATCCCCAGCCGCCGGCAAGGATCCCACATGGCGCGCAGACCTCTCCTGCCGCCCGCTGCTCCCCTCAGCAGTGTGCTTCGGTCCTTCTGCCTGTTCTGCTCCCCACTCTGGCTCTGGTGAATCCTCTCACCCTCCTGCATTTCTGACTGTACCCAGTGCTTGTATAAAATAATAAATAAATAAATCTTTAAAAAAAAAAATAGATGCTGAGAAAGCATTCGACAAAGTCCAACACCAATTTATGTTGAAAGCCCTTGAAATTTTCAGGATAGAAGGAACATACCTTAACATGATAAAAGCCATATATGACAAACCCACCGCCAACATTATTCTCAATGGTGAAAAGCTGAAGGCATTTCCTTTAAGATCAGGCACAAGACAAGGATGTCCTCTCTCCCCACTGCTCTTCATATAATACTGGAGGTCCTAGCCAGGGCAATAAGATAAGAAAAGACATACAAGGAATCCAGATAGGGACAGAAGAAGTAAAACTATCACTATTTGCATATGATATGATGATATACATAGAGAACCCTAAAAACTTCACAGAAAAACTACTCAAAATATTCGCCAGTTCAGTAAAGTAGGAGGATACAAAATCAACATGCAAAAATCAGTAGCCTTCCTACACACAAACAATAAATCTGAAGAAGAAATCAAGAAAACCATCCCTTTTATAATTGAAACAACAACAACAAAAATCAAATACTTGGCAATAAACCTAACAAAAGAGGTGAAAAACCTTTACAAAGAAAACTATAAAACACTGTTAAAATAATAGAAGGCACAAAGAAATGGAAAGACATCCCCTGCTCATGGAGTGGAAGAATTAACATTATTAAAATGTCTATCCTACCAGAAGCAATATACAAATTCAATGCTATTCCAATAAAAATCTCAATGACATTCTTCAAAGAAATAGAACAAATACTGATGAAATTTCATATGGAACCACAAAAAATCATGAATAGCCAAAGCCCTACTGATGAAAACAAAGGAGAAAGGAGGTATCACGCTTCCAAACTTCAAGCTATATTACAAAGCCATAATAATTAAAAAAACAAAATGTCTTTGAGGTGCATTTCAGGGAGTGTTTAGCCTATATTTCCTTCTATATATTTTATGGTTTCAGGTCTTATGTCTAGTTCTTTAATCCGTTTTGAGTTGGTTTTTGTGCAAGGTGTGAGGTAGTAGTCAAGCTTCATTCTTTTGCATGTAGCAACCCAGTTTTCCCCACACCGTTTATTGAACAAACTTTCTTTGCTCCAGTGCATATTCTTTGCTCCTTTGTCAAAGATTAGTTAACCATAAATCTGTGGGTTTATTTCTGGATTTTCTATTCAGTTCCATTGGTCCATGTGTCTGTTCTTGTTCCAATACCATTCAGGTTTGGTTATTATGGCTTGTAGTACAGTTTGAAATCTGGGAGTGTGATGCCTCCATTCCCTTCTTTTCTTTCAGGAGAGTTTTGGCTATTTGGGGTTTTTGGTGGCTCCATAGGAATTTCATCAATATTTATTGTATTTCTTTGAAGAATGTCATTGAAATTTTTATTGGAATAGCATTGAATCTGTAAACTGCTTTTGGTAGGATGGCCATTTTGATCAGGTTAATTCTTCCAATCCATGAGCAGGGGAGACACATCACCCAAAGGAGTGATAGTGAAGGCAAAGATAAACAGTTGGGACTACATCAAATTAAAGAGCCAGCAAAAGAGACAATAACAAAAACAAAGAGAAACCCCACCAACTGGGAGAACATTTTTGCACACAACACTAATGATAAAGGTCTGATCACAAAAATCTACAAAGAGCTGATGAGACTCAATAAAAACAAAGAATATAACCCAGTCAAAAATGGGCAGAAGAGCTAAAAAGAAACTTCTCTGAAGAGGAAATGCAAATGGCCAACAGGCATATGAAAAAATGTTCAACATCACTTGTAATCAGGGAAATGCAAATCAAAACTACAATGAGATATCATCATATACCAGTGAGAATGGCACATATTAAAAAAACTAGCAACAGCAAATGTTGGCGAGGTTGTGGAGAAAAAGTAACACTCCCGCACTGCTGGTGGGAGTGCAAACTGGTCCAACCACTATGGAGAGCTGTGTGGAGATTTCTTGAACTACTAAAAGATACAGCTTCCATATGATCCAGCAATTCCACTCCTACGTATTTACCCAAAGGACACAGAAACATTAATTCAAAAGGGTACCTGCACCCCTATGTTTATAGCAGCACTATTTACAATAGCTAAGCTAAGGAAACAACCCAAATGCCCAAAAATAGATGACTGGATCAAGAAGATGTGGTATATATACACAATGGAATATTACTCAGCAATCAAAAAAGATAAACACATGCTGTTTGCAGCAACATGGAGGGAGCTAAAAGGAATCTTGTTCAGCTAAATAAGTCAGAAAGAAAAAGAAAAATACTGGATGGTCTCACTCATAGCAAGGATTTAGAAAACCTAAGTAAGGGACCAGGAAAAAGACTAATTAATACAAAGTAAAAATCAAAATCAACAAGCAACTATAAACCAGAGACACACTATGGTGGGGGCAGGGGAGCGGGGAGAGGAAGGATTAGGGTCTAAATAAGGGTGGGTGCAATTGTATGGGGAATATAACCAAAATGAAAATGCATACATTGTGCAAAAATGAAAATGATATAAGAATTATATAAAATATTTTAAAAAATTAAAAAAACAGTTTGGTATTGGAACAAAAACAGACATACAGACCAATGGAACTGAATAGAGAGCCCAGAAATAAAACTACATTTATATGGACAACTGATCTTTGACAAAGGAGCAAAGAATATGCAATGAAACATGGACAGTTTGTTCAATAAATGGTGCTGGGAAAACTGTACCACCACATGCAAAAAAATATAAACTAGACCACTACCTTTCACCGTGCACAAAAATCAACTCAAAATGGATAAAAGAATTGGACATAAGACCTGAAACCATAAAATATATAGAAGAAAATATAGGTAAAACACTATAAGTCATACATCACAATAACATCTTTAAAGACTCATCATCCAAAGCAAAGATAGTCAAGGAAAAGATAAACACCTAGGATTACATCAAACTGAAAAGCTTCTGTACAGCAAAAGAGACATTAACCAAAACAGAGAGATACCCCACTGACTGGGAAAAAAACTTTGCACTTCAGTCAACTGAAAAGGGACTGATCACAAAGATATACAAAGAACTCACAAGACTCAACAAAAACAATCCAGTCAAGAAATGGGCAGAAGAGGGACTCCCCTGGTGGCTCAGGCAGTTGAGCACAGTGCTGTGAAGCTGTCCACAGCCTCAGCAGCACCGCTTGATCCCAGCCGGCTGGCGAGGGTCCCACGTGTTGCGGCAGACCTCTCCTGTCGCAACCGCTGCTCTACTCAGCAGTGTATTTCGGCAGTCTGCCTGTTCTGTTCCCCGCTCTTTCTCTGGTGAATCCTCTCATCTTCCCGTGCATCTGACCTATACCCTGGTTCTTGTATAAATAAATAAAAAATAAATCTTTAAAAAGAAAAAAAAAAAAGAAAAAAGAAATGGGCAGAAGAACTTAAAAGACATTTCTCCAAAGAGGAAATGCAAATGGTCAACAGGCATATGGAAAAATGTTCAACATCCCTTATGATTAGGGAAAATGCTAATTAAAACCACATTGAGATACCACCTTACACTAGTAAGAATGGCACATATCAAAAAAACAAGCAACAACAAATGTTGGCGAGGATGTGGTGAAAAAGGAACTCTCCTACATTGCTGGCGGGAGTGCAAACTGCTCCAACCACTATGGAAAGCTGTCTGGAGGTTCCTCAGTCTACTGAAAATGGAGCTCCCATATGACCCGACAATTCTACTCCTAGGGATCTACCCAAAGGACACAAAAACATTGATTCAAAAGAACACCTGTACACCTATGTTTATCACAGCACTATTCACCATAGGTAAAACCTGGAAACAACCCAAATGCCCAAAAATAGATGACTGGATCAAGAAGATGTGGCATATATACACAACGGAATATTATTCAGCAATCAAAACAGATAAACTCATGCCATTCGCAGCAATGTGGATGGAGCCAGAAGGAATTATGCTCAGTGAAATAAGCCAAAAGGAAAAAGAAAAATATTGGATGGTTTCACTTATAGCAGGAATATAGGGAAAACAAATAAGGTGGTATCAATGTAAAAAATAATAAAAGCACAAAACACAACAAAGCCAAAATGGACAATTATGATTTGTCCGAAAAAAATCTGATTTCAGAGACATACTGCAGGGAGGAGGAGGGAGAGGGATCAGAGGGAGGGAGAAGCACAGGGGACTGAGGTGATGGTACATGGGTGCATTGTTGAAGGAAACTCTATGGGGACTACACCTCAGGGGGTGGGGGAAAGCAAATATTGTTTAATAATGAACATTGATGTGTAAAATTTAAAAAATTAATATAAAAATTATAATAAGCAAAAAAATATGCAGTGCATCAAGAACTGGTGTGAGAAACTCATTAATAAAACATTTACCTGAAATACCAAAAAAAAAAAATTTAGTTATCTCTGTAAGTTTTAAATTCAGAACATCATTTAGGTCTTTATGACTAAGAAAAGGCTGTATAACAAAGCTCTTCTAATTTCTCACAGACCTGCATAGGTGTTCCCACCTTCTAAGCCCTCCTTTGGAAAAAATTCTAAGAAGTTACACTAATTTCTTTCTGTAGATGAACAATTAATTCATCTGTGAAAGAAACAGTCTTGAATATTTATGGGGAAGTCAGGAAAATATGTTTTCTTTTGTAGACTAAGCATTTTATTAAATCTGAACTGTGCTATAAATCCAGACAATTTACATAAAAATCTTTATTTCTAACTTTTCTTAAAAATGTGTAAGATTGGTAACCCTGGACAGTTATTCATACATGACTACAAACACCTGCTGTTTATCTCTCCAATTTCCTATTTTTCTTAATTTCCTGTTTTATTTATTTCTAACATGCTTTTAGACATGTGAAATATATACACATGTTGATTCTGTGATGCTACAATGCAATGTTACTTCAATAAAAAAATTATATTTGAAAAAAAACTTTCAAAGAATTAATTTTGTCTGTGGGAAATGTGTGTGTGTGTGTATGTGTGTGTGTGTGTGAGAGAGAGAGAGAAAGAGAGAGAGAGAGAGAGATTCAATAATTATCTGGACAATAAAAAGATGAAAAGGCAAGCCTGCATCTCTGTACAGAAAACTCCAAGTGACCTCTGGAGTGCATGTGGTTGGGAGGTGGTTGGTTAGAATTCTTGTGCTATAGGTTACTATTAACCATCCTTCCAAAACCCATCTTTGGGGCCTCCTGTCTTCGGGGCCTCCCTGGTGGCACAGGCAATTGAACTCAGCACTGTGAAGCTGTCCACAGCCTCTGCAGTGCCGGTTTGATCCCCGCCAGCCACGGAGCAATCCACATGGCGCGGCAGATCTCTCCTGTCTCACTCGCTGCTCCCCTCAGCAGTGTATTTCAGCCAGTCTGTCTATTCTGTTCCCTGCTCTGCCTCTGGTGAATCCTCTTACCCTTCCACACATCTGGCCTGTACCCTGGTTCTTGTATAAATAAATAAATCTTAAAAATAAAACCCTCCTTTGATTGGAATATTTTCTAGTCAACATAACTAAGATTTAGGGAACTGTATTTTTGGGCAGCAGGGCTACATCTGTCAGGTGGTCAAGCTTCACATGGTAGGTGTGAGGAAGTGGTGTGGTGTGATAGTGGTAGACAAGATCTTTAACTCCCAAAATAATTCCCTTCAAGAATCCCTCAGGTCAAGACAGGGAGGCCTGCTTTTACAACTTGATTTAATATAGTACTTGGACCTCCCTGGTGGCGCAAGGTGTTGAGTGTAAGCTCTATGAAGCTATCAGCAGCATGATTTTCAACCCTGGCCAGGGTGCTAGCCCACATGGGACAGCAGACCTCTTCTGTTTCACCCACTGCTCCCCTCAGCAGTGTATTTCAGTAGATCTGCCTGTTCTGCCCCCACCTTGTCTCTAGTAAATCCTCTCATCCCATCCAACACCTCTTGCCTAAGCCCCAGCTCTTGTATGCATAAATACATACATACAAACAAATATAAAATAATCTTGATTTAACATAGTACTCGAAGGACTACTCAGAGTAATTACAAAATAACAAGAAATTAAAAGATCAAAATTGGAAAGGAAAAAGTAAAATTATTTCACAGATGACATACTATATGGAGACAACCTCAAGGATTCCATAAACACTCATATCACTAATCACTTCAGCCAAGTTTAGAATTAAAAATCAATACACAAAAATCAGCAGCATTTATATACATCAACAATGTACAGTCTGGAAAGAAAATTAAGAAGACCATTGCATTTTCAATACCATCAAAAAGGAGAAAATACCTAGGAATAACTTAACCAAGGAGGCAAAACTATAAAGAAATTTTAAGACAAATAAATGGAAAGATATCACATGGTTATGGATTGGAAGACTTAAAATAGTAGTAATGGAGTGGTTTGTTTTGTTTTTTTTTTCTATTTGTTCCCGTCAATGTATTTTATAGTTTGGGTCTTACATCATGTTTTAATCTATCTTTAGTTATCTAAGGTGTGAGGTAGTAATCTACTTTCAGGCTGTACAGTTTTCCCAAAACCAATTTGTTGAAGAGACTATCCTTTCTCCATTGTATACTACTGGTTCTTTTGTCAAATTAATTGTCCATGGATGTGTGGGTTTACTTCTGGACTTTCAACTCTATTGTATTAGTCTGCGTTTGTGTTTTCGTTCCAGTATCATATTGTTTTTCTTATCATAGCTTTTTATATTGTTTGAAGCCTGGGTGTGTTATACAATCACTCGTCCTCTTTTTTTGCCAGGAATGTTTTGTTACTCAGGGTCTTTAGTAGTTCCAAATGAATTTCAGTATTGTTTCTTTCTTCAAAGAATGCCATTAGAACCTTAATAGGGATTGCATTGAATCTATACATTGCTTTGGGTGGGATGGCCATTTTAGCAATGATAATAAATATCTTTCCATTTTGTGTGTCTTCTATTTCTTTTAACAATATCTTATAGTTTTGATTGTGTAGGTCCTTCACCTCTTTTGATAAATTTTCTGTGAGGTATTTCATTCTTTTTATTTTAATTGTGAATAGGATTGTTTTATTCTTCCTCTTCTAACTTGTTGCTTGCATATAGAACTGATTATTGCAGATTAATTTTGGTACCCTGCTCCTTTATTGAATTATTATTTCAGTTAGTTTTTTAGTGGAGTCTTTAGGGTTTTCCATGTATATTATATATTATCATGTCATAGTTTCATTTCTTCTTTTCCAGTTTGGATTCTTTTATATCTTTATCTTGCCTGATTGCTCTAGTTAGGACTTACAAAATGATGTTGGATAGTAGTATTGACAGTGGACTTCCTTATCTTGTACCAGATCTTAGAAGAAAAGTTTTCAATCTTTCACCACTGAGTATGATGTTGGCTGTGGGTCTGTCATATATGGCCTTTACTCTGTTGAAAAATGCTCCACCTATCCTGAGTTTTTTATCATAAATGAATGTTGAATTCTATATTCGGTACAACTATCTTTCAAAGATGAAACTAAAATAAAGTTATCCTTAGATAAACAGAAGTTGAGAGTATTTATTGTAGAAGTCCCACCTAAGACATGCTAGAGGAAGTTCTTCAGAGTGAAGGGAAATTATACCAGATGGAAACTTAGATGTATACAAAGGAAAGGAGAACACTAGAAACAGTAAGTACATAGATAAATGGGAAAAGAGTATGTTCCCTCTTCTTTTACTGTTAAAAAGATAATTGTGGATTCAATGCAAATATTGCAACATTGTAATTTGAGGTTTTTAACTAGTAGATCTAAGAGAAATGAAAACAATAGCAAATAGGCTGTCAGGGATGCAGGTAAACAAACTAAAAATGTTGAAAGATCTTTACAAATGGTCCACTATTAATGCTCAATAGTATAGTCTGAATATTGTAATCTCCAGAGGAGCCATTAAAAAAAGTGAAATTGTTTTCATTAAAAGTTTTTTAATAGCCCAAAGAAAGGTAGGAAAGGAAGAGATAAACAATACAAAAAAAATCATAGAATTAACAGAAAACAGGCAAGAATTAGCATCTATGAAGAAGGGAGGGAAGCGCAGAACCCTGCTCCCCTCCCCCGCCCACAAAGTCGGCACTCTCCGAACGGCAGAGAGGAGGGAAACAACAAACCAAAACGGCCAACAAGAAAAAAGGACGCAGCAAGTGGGACTGTGAGTGGAAAGGAACTATTTCAGCCACCACACCCCGTGAACGGGAGCTGTGGAGAACCCTGCAGGATCCGCCGCGGAGGTGAGCTCCAGGCGCCATTAAAGAGAGCCCCGCCCCCCAGGAGGAGACCAGCACCAGCACACAGCCCCGGCCGCCCGGTAAGCTTGCGCAGAAAGCGGCACGCTGATCCAGATCGGATCACAGCTGCCCAGGTCCCCGCGCCTGCTACCTAGGCTTGCGGGGAGACCGCGGAGGCCCTCCCTGAGTGAGCAGGAACAAGGCGCCCAGGCAGGGAAGTGGGATTCAAAAGGCGCCATTCCCGCGCCACTGATCTGGGCTACAGCCCGCGTCCTGGAACTGAGGGCTTTGGAACTGAGACCCAGGGCACGAAATTAGGGGCGTGGGTTCCCCACGATGGTGGGGCACAAGGCAGACACAGCACCCCAAAGCCGGTGAGGTGTACCCTACCATCCCCGCTCTGCTCCCTGTCCCACGGGGTGGAAAATCAGCTCCCCAAGGGCTCTAGGAGAGATCTCTGGTGCCACCTAGCGACTTGAAACCAGAAGAGGCTCCTGAAGGAGCTAGTGGCCAGCTGGGGAGTTAGCCCACACCGGGCCCCTTCCGAACAAGTAGTCTGAGCCCACAGGGAGAGCGAGCACCCACAGCCGGGGCAGACCAGGCGCACAGGGGAGTGTGTCCCCACATTGGCATTTTAGAACAGGGACCCTTCTCCAGTAAAGACTGCTTGAAACTGACAGATGACTCCTGGAGGAACCAGAGGGGAGCAGAGAAGCCCACCCATGATGCCGGCCAGTCCCAACAACACAGTGTCCCAACGCATACGGCAAATTAGAAAACAGACAGTAGGGAGGAGAAGAACCACACGCAACCTAGCAACTCTCCAGAGAAAAAGCAGACCACAAAAAGAAAACCAGTCCCCAGATTGCAACGACAATAACTTGGAAGAATTTCTGAGCCTTCCAGAAAGAGAATTTAAAATTGCCATGATTAAAAAACTGACAGAAGTCATAAAGGAAAACAATGATAAGGGAAAAATAATCAACGATCAGAAGAATGCAATTGAGTCCCTAGAGAGGGAAAACAATGGTCAGAAGAAAGAAATTGAGTCCCTAAAGAGGGAAGTAAAAGAAATGCAGGAGATCAAATAATTAATGGAAGAACTAAAGAATTCTGGGAAAAGCAATGAAAGCAGAATAGATGAAATGGAAGAACGAATAAGTAATCTTGAAGACACAGAAATAAAAAGAACCAAAACAGAAAAGGAAAGAGAAGTACGAAGGAAAAAGAACGAAGAAAGACTTAGGGAACTATCTGACTCCATGAGGAAAGGAAATATAAGAGTTATAGGAATACCAGAAGGAGAGGAGGGAGATGTAGGAACAGAGAAAATATTCAAAGAGATAATTGAAGAGAACTTCCCAAATGTGAAGAAGGAACTGAAAGTTGATATACAAGAAGAAAGAAGAACACCAAACTTCCACGACGAAAGGAAAAATACAGCAAGACACATAATAGTAAAGCTCCCAAGAATCCAGGACAAGGAAAAAATAATGAAGCTGGCAAGAGGGAAGAAACAGATAACATTCAAAGGAAAACCAATCAGGCTGACATCAGACTTCTCCGAAGAAACACTACGGGCAAGGAGAGAGTGGAGGGACATAGTCAACAGACTCCAAGAAAACAGATGCCAACCAAGAATACTCTATCCCGCAAAGCTCTCCTTCCTCTTTGAAGAAAGAATATGGACCTTCCCAGACAAAGAGAAACTCCGGAATTTCATTGCAACTGAACCCCCACTCCAAAAAATACTACAAGGAGTCCTAAAGCCAGAACCTCAGAGGGACGAATAACAATGAAAGAAGGCCAAAAAAAAAAAAGTTATTAAAAGAATAAATAAATAAAATCAAAGGAAAGACAAACACAATGGCAAATACAGATGTTAACATATCAATATTAACTCTAAATGTAAATGGACTAAACTCTTCAATAAAAAGACACAGAGTTGCAGCCTGGATTAAGAAACAAAACCCAACCTTTTGCTGTCTCCAGGAAACACATTTAGCTACAAAAGATAAAAATAGGCTCAAAGTTAAAGGATGGAAAACAATCCTACAAGCAAATGGACCAAAAAAGAAAGCAGGAACAGCTATACTTATATCAGATAAAACAGATTTCAAACTCAAAAAGATAAAAAGAGACCCCAATGGTCACTACATTATGATCAAGGGGACAATACTTCAAGAAGAAATAACACTCATTAACATATACTCACCAAACGAAGAAGCACCAAAATATATCAGACAACTGTTGTCCTCTCTGAAAACAGACATCAGAGAAAACACATACGTAGTGGGAGACTTCAACACACCACTACCAACAATGGATAGATCAACAAGACAAAAAATAAGTAAAGAAACTAAAGCTCTAAATAAGGACCTAGAGCAATTGGGCTTAACAGACATCTATAGAACACTAAACCCCAAAAAAACGGAGTACACATTTTTCTCAAGCGCACACGGATCATTCTCCAGGATCGATCACATACTGGGGCACAAGACAAACATCAACAGATACACCAAGATTGAAATCATATCAACCATCTTTTCTGACCATGAAGGCATCAAACTAGAAATAAACCATAAAAAGAAGGCAAGGAACTTTCCTACCTCATGGAGATTAAAAGCCAAACTACTGGAAGACCATTGGACTAATGAGGAGATCAAAGAAGAAATTAAAAAATTTTTTGAATTGAACGACAAGGAGGACACCAATATCCTAAATGTATGGGATGCAGCAAAAGCAGTAATAAGAGGAAAATATATAGCAACAGAAGCTCACATCAAGAAACAAGAAAGAACGCAAAGAAACAACCTAATCTCGAAGCTCAAAGATCTAGAAAAAGAACAACAAAAAAACCCCAAAACCAGTAGAAGAAAAGAAATAATAAAAAACAAAGCAGAAATAAATGAAATTGAAACTAAAAAAACAATCCAAAAGATCAATGAAACCAAGAGCTGGTTCTTTGAAAAAATCAATAAAATAGACAAACCCCTAGCCAGGCTCACAAAGGAAAAAAGGGAGAAAGCACAAATAAACAGGATCATCAATGAAAGAGGAGAAATCACAACGGACACAGCAGAAATCAAAAGAATAATCAGTAACTACTATGAACAGTTATACGGAAACAAGTTTAACAATCTAGAGGAGATGGACAAATTCCTACAACTCTACAATCACCCAAAGCTAGATAAAGAAGAAATAGAACACCTAAACAGACCAATTACAATTAGCGAAATTGAAATGGTAATCAAAAACCTCCCCAAAAACAAAAGCCCAGGACCTGATGGATTTACAAATGAATTCTACCAAACATTCAGAGACGAATTAGTGCCTATCCTTCACAAACTCTTCCAAAAAATTGAGAAGGAAGGGACAATACCAAACACGTTTTATGAAGCCAACATTACACTAATACCAAAACCGAACAAGGACAACACAAAAAAGGAAAACTACAGGCCAATCTCCTTAATGAACACTGATGCAAAAATCCTCAATAAAATTTTAGCTATCAGAATCCAACAATGTATCCATAATATAATTCACCACGACCAAGTAGGATTCATTCCAGGGACACAAGGATGGTTTAACATCCGAAAATCAATCAACGTTATCCAACACATCAACAAAAAGAAATATAAAAACCATATGATAATATCAATAGATGCTGAGAAAGCTTTCGACAAAGTGCAACACCCATTCATGATAAAAGCCCTTGAAATTCTGGGGATACAAGGAACATACCTCAACATCATAAAGGCCATCTATGACAAGCCAAGAGCCAGTATCATTCTCAATGGTGAAAAGCTGAAAGCTATTCCATTAAGATCTGGAACAAGACAAGGATGTCCACTCTCACCACTGCTTTTCAATATAATACTGGAAGTCCTAGCCAGGGCAATAAGACAAGAGAAAGACATCCAAGGAATCCAAATAGGAAAAGAAGAAGTCAAACTATCACTATTTGCAGACGATATGATATTATACATAGAGAACCCCAAAAACTCCACAGAAAAGCTAATTCAACTCATCAATCAGTTCAGTAAAGTGGCAGGATACAAAATCAACACGCAAAAGTCAGTAGCCTTCCTATACACAAACAATAAATCTGAAGAAGAAGAAATCAAAAAAACCATCCCTTTTGTTATTGAAACAAAAAAAAATCAAATATTTGGGAATATATCTAACAAAAGAGGTAAAGGACCTATACAAAGAAAACTATAAAACACTGTTAAAAGAAATAGAAGAAGACACAAAGAAATGGAGAGACATCCCCTGCTCATGGATTGGAAGAATAAACATTATTAAAATGGCCATCCTTCCAAAAGCAATATACAGATTCAATGCTATTCGAATCAAAATTTCAATGTCATTCTTCAAAGAAATAGAACAATTATTGATGAAATTCATATGGAATCACAAAAAACCCCGAATAGCCAAAGCTCTCCTGAAAAAAAAAGAAGGGAATGGAGGCATCACACTCCCAGACTTCAAACTATACTACAAAGCCATAATCATCAAAACTGCATGGTATTGGAACAAGAACAGACTTACAGACCAATGGAATTGAATAGAAAATCCAGAAATAAACCCACAGATTTATGGTCAACTAATCTTTGACAAAGGAGCAAAGAATATGCATTGGAGCAAAGAAAGTTTGTTCAATAAATGGTGCTGGGAAAACTGGGTGGCTACATGCAAAAGAATGAAGCTTGACCACTACCTCACACCATACACAAAAATCAACTCAAAATGGATTAAAGAACTAGACATAAGACCTGAAACCATAAAATATATAGAAGGAAATATAGGCAAAACACTACGTGATTTGCACATCAAAGACATCTTTATAGACACATCACCCAAAGCAGTGATAGTGAAGGCAAAGATAAACAGCTGGGACTACATCAAATTAAAGAGCTTCTGCACAGCAAAAGAGACAATAACAAAAACAAAGAGAAACCCCACCAACTGGGAGAACATTTTTGCACACAACACTAATGATAAAGGACTGATCACAAAAATCTGCAAAGAGCTGATGAGACTCAACAACAACAAAGAAAATAATCCAGTCAAAAAATGGTCAGAAGAGCTAAAAAGAAACTTCTCTGAAGAGGAAATGCAAATGGCCAACAGACATATGAAAAAATGTTCAACATCACTTGTCATCAGGGAAATGCAAATCAAAACTACCATGAGATACCATCTTACACCAGTGAGAATGGCACATATTAAAAAAACTAGCAACAACAAATGTTGGCGAGGGTGTGGAGAAAAAGGAACTCTTCTGCACTGTTGGTGGGAGTGCAAACTGGTCCAACCACTGTGGAAAGCTGTGTGGAGATTTCTGGACCTACTAAACATAGAGCTTCCATATGATCCAGCAATTCCACTCCTAGGTATTTACCCAAAGGACACAGAAACATCAATTCCAAAGAACACCTGCACCCCTATGTTTATAGCAGCACTGTTTACAATAGCTAAGCTTTGGAAACAGCCCAAATGCCCAAAAATAGATGACTGGATCAAGAAGATGTGGTACATATATACCATGGAATATTACTCAGCATTCAAAAAAGATAAACACATGCAATTCGCAGCAACATGGATGGCGCTGGAAGGGATCATGCTCAGCGAAATAAGCCAAAAAGAAAAAGAAAAATACCGGATGGTCTCACTCATAGCAGGCATCTAGAAAACTTAAATAAGGGACCAGGAAAATGAATATAAGAAAGTGAAAATCAAAATCAACAAAAAACTATGAACCAGAGACACTTTTAGGGGGGCGGGGGCGGGAGGGGAGGGACTGGGGTCAGAATGGGGGGGCTGCAATTGTATGGGGAATATAACAATAAAATTTATAAAAAAAAAAAAAACCTACCATGAGATACCATCTCACACCAGTGAGAATGGCACATATTAAAAAAACTAGCAACAACAAATGTTGGCGAGGGTGTGGAGAAAAAGGAACTCTTCTGCACTGTTGGTGGGAGTGCAAACTTGTCCAACCACTATGGAGAGCTGTGTGGAGATTTCTGGACCTACTAAACATAGAGCTTCCATATGATCCAGCAATTCCACTCCTACATATTTACCCAAAGGACACAGAAACATCCATTCCAAAGAGCACCTGCACCCCTATGTTTATAGCAGCACTGTTTACAATAGCTAAGCTTTGGAAACAGCCCAAATGCCCAAAAATAGATGACTGGATCAAGAAGATGTGGTACATATATACCATGGAATATTACTCAGCATTCAAAAAAGATAAACACATGCAATTTGCAGCAACATGGATGGCGGTGGAAGGGATCATGCTCAGCGAAATAAGCCAAAAAGAAAAAGAAAAATACCGGATGGTCTCACTCATAGCAGGAATCTAGAAAACTTAAATAAGGGACCAGGAAAATGAATATAAGAAAGTGACAATCAAAATCAACAAAAAACTATGAACCAGAGACACTTTTTGGGGGGTGGGGGGCGGGAGGGGAAGGATTGGGGTCAGAATGGGGCGTTTGCAATTGTATGGGGGAATATAAAAATAAAATTTAATATTAAAAAAAAAGAATAAAGGTGACAAAGGAATACAAAATAAATAAATAAATAAATAAATCTTCAAAAAAAAAAAAAAGAATTTACAGAAAACAGTTAAATGATAGACCTAAGTCAAACTTCTTCAATAATTACTAAATATAAATGAACTGAACACTCCCATTTAAAAGGGTGACAATTCTTTTTGAAAAGTCATGTTTTTGCACAGTCCAGGTCCTCTGAAGGCATTCATAGCCAAGTTACAAATGTTTATATAGGGAGACATTCCAGGGCAGAAAGCTTAGAGAGGTCCCCCTTGGAGATAAGGCATTCTGGGTTAGTAAAGATAGAGATATTTCCTATCCTTCCCTGGAAGTCTCTTGTTTTAAGACAAGGCCTGTATGTTCTTTCTCTTTTCTCTTCTCTCCCCTCTCTACCTCCCTAACCTATAAGGAACTGACAAAAGATACTGTTTTGGTTGCTGCTTTCCCCACAAGTGACAGCCTCTATCTTTGAAAGAGAATATGTGTTTTCTTTCAGACTGCCTGAATATATATGAAACTGTGGTAAGCTCAATCATTAGATAGTAATAGGTTAAAACCTTAGGCTCTTCAATGTGGTATATATACACAATGGAATATTATTCAGCAATCAAAAAGATAGACTCATGCCATTCGCAGCAATTGGATGGAGCTAGAAGGAATTATACTCAGTAAAATAACCAAAAGGAAAAAGAAAAATATTGGATGGTTTCACCTACAGCAGGAATATAGGGGAACCAAATAAGACATCAGTGTAAAAAAATAATAACACAAAACACAACAAAGCAAAACAGATAATTATAAACCAGAGACATCCTGCAGGGGAGAAGGAGGAAGAGGGATCATAGGGAGGGAGGGAGGGAGGGAGGAGCACAGGGTACTGAGGTGATGGTGCATGGGTGCACTGGTGAAGGAAATTCTATGGGGACTACACCTGGGGGAGGGAGGAAGCAAATATTGTTTAATAATGAACAATGATGTAAAAAATTTATTTTTTAAAAAAAAATTTAAAAAAAGAACCAAAAAAGCCCAAAAAAACCTTAGACTCTTCAAAGTTTTTCAGTTTCTGACTTAGCACTTGGTAGATAGGATATAAAGTAAGACCCTGATGACCACTGCAAATACAGACAGGATGAAAACAAAGGATGGAAAAGCAGAGGGTACTTACACGATTATATTAATATCAGATAAACTAGGCTTAAAGAGGAGTATATCAGAGATTTCATAATGATAGAAGGGTCAAATTAAAAGGAAGACATAAAAATCACAAATGTGTATGCACCTATTAGCAGAACTTAAAGATATATGAAGCAAACACAGAACTGAAAGGGAGAAATGGACAAATCCATAGCCATAGTTTCATATTATAACATCCCTCTCTAATAATTGACAGAAACACCAGATAAAAATAATGGTAAAAATAGGTATGTGAACAATACTATCAATTACCTTGACCTTGTTGATACTTAAAGAACATCAGTTATTTACACCCCCAAATTGTAATACATATTCTTTTCAAGTACACAAGAAATCTCACTTTGGGCCACAAAGTAAATGTAATGAATTTCATAATATTTAAATCTTACACAGTACATTGTCTTAGCCAAGCAGATTTAGCTTAGAATTCAACAATGATATCTAGAAAAGTTCCAATTGGAAATTAACAACAACATAATTCTATTATTTTCTACTTGAAGTACCATTGGTATACATCCTTAGTATTTTATGGTGTTTTCCCTTCAGGTGAAGTTGCCACAGTGCACCCCCACCAAAGTACCCATAGTTCTCCACCAGACTGTTGTGCTCTCTCCCACTCTGTTCTGATTCCTCTCCCTTCACCATGGGATGCCTCAGTTCTATGGTCAGTTTTCAAGGGAACAACGTAATTCTAAATAAGACACTGGTTAGTCAATATTAAATGACATGGAAATGAAAATACAGCATATCAAATTTGTTAAATATATTATAAGAATGTTCAGAGGGAAATTTATGACTTTAAGTGCATTTATCAGAAAAACAGAAAGGCTTAAAATCAATGATTTCAATTTCTACCTTAAGAGGTTAAAGATGAGGGGCCTCCCTGATGGGGCAAGGGGTTAAGCATCACACTTTGAGGCAATCCATAGCCTCTGCAGCACAAGTTCGATCCCCGGCCGGCCAGGGAGAAACCCACATGGAGAAGTAGACCTCTCCTGTCTCGCCCGCTGCTCCCCTCAGCAGTGTGTTTCAGTCAGTCTCCCTGTTCTGCTCCCAACTCTGTCTCTGGTGGATCCTCTCACACCCTGGATCTCTGGCCTGTACCCCAGCTCTTATATACATAAATAAATAAATCTTAAAAAAAAAAAAGAAGCTAGAAGATGAGGGGCCTCCCTGGTGGTGAAAGGGGTTAAGTCTCAGCACTGTGGACCAATGGCAGCCACTGCAGCACGAGTTTGATCCCTGACCAGGGAGGTGACCCACATGGCACAGCAGACCTCTCCTGACTTGCCCGCTGCTCCCCTCAGCAGTGTATTTCAGTTAGTCTGACTGCTCTGCACCCCACTTGTCTCTGGTGAATTCTCTCACCACCCCCCACACCTATGGCCTGTACCCCAGTTCTTATATGCATAAATAAATCTTTAAAAAAATAAAAATAAATTAGGTAAACAGGCAATATTTCTCTGAAGACATGACATTTAAGCTAACATTTTTGGATTAATAAGGCCAATAATTAAAAGAATGGGGGGAGGGGAATACTCTAGGCAGAATGAGTCACACAAGGTAAGTTGGGAAAAAGAAAAAAATTTAGCATGTTCAAGAAATTGAGAAAATACTACCAGTTCAGAAAAGTTTAGCAATGAGGAATGAAGAATTTCCAAAAGTAGGAGTCGGTATTTTCCTTCATATAATCAGAAAGTCATTTGACAGCAAATTGCCAGCACCGTTACTTAATATTGTTCCATAGTGGCCCTGTTCTCTGGGCTTAAATGTATACAAATAATAATTTCACACAGTATTTTCTTGGATAGGAGATTTAAGCATGTTATAGATCAAAACAAATTAAACAGGGATGCAATGTGACAAAAAAACAGATTTCCACTCCCAAACTCAATGATAGGCCCAATAATAAAAAGTTGTAATAAAAAATTGTAGTGATGATTAATACTTTTTTTTTGTATTGAAAGATGGTAAGTCTTTTTTTTAATAAATTTTATTTTTATATTCCCCATACAATTGCAACCCCCTTATTTTGACCCCAATCCCTCCCCTCCTGCCCTTACCCTCCACAGAGTGTCTCTGGTTCATAGTTTTTTGTTGATTTTGATTTTCACTTTCTTATAGTTATTCATTTTCCTGGTCCCTTATTTAAGTTTTCTAGATGCCTGCTATGAGTGAGACCATCCAGTATTTTTCTTTTTCTTTCTGGCTTATTTCGCTGAGCATGATCCCTTCCAGCGCCATCCATGTTGCTGCAAATTGCATGTGTTTATCTTTTTTGAATGCTGAGTAATATTCCATGGTATATATGTACCACATCTTCTTGATCCAGTCATCTATTTTTGGGCATTTGGGCTGTTTCCAAAGCTTAGCTATTGTAAATAGTGCTGCTATAAACATAGGGGTGCAGGTGTTCTTTGGAATTGATGTTTCTGTGTCCTTTGGGTAAATACCTAGGAGTGGAATTGCTGGATCATATGGAAGCTCTATGTTTAGTAGGTCCAGAAATCTCCACACAGCTCTCCACAGTGGTTGGACCAGTTTGCACTCCCACCAACAGTGCAGAAGAGTTCCTTTTTCTCCACACCCTCGCCAACATTTGTTGTTGCTAGTTTTTTTAATATGTGCCATTCTCACTGGTATAAGATGGTATCTCATGGTAGTTTTGATTTGCATTTCCCTGATTACAAGTGATGTTGAACATTTTTTCATATGCCTGTTGGCCATTTGCATTTCCTCTTCAGAGAAGTTTCTTTTTAGCTCTTCTGACCATTTTTTGACTGGATTATTTTCTTTGTTGTTGTTGAGTCTCATCAGCTCTTTGCAGATTTTTGTGATCAGTCCTTTATCATTAGTGTTGTGTGCAAAAATGTTCTCCCAGTTGGTGGGGTTTCTCTTTGTTTTTGTTATTGTCTCTTTTGCTGTGCAGAAGCTCTTTAATTTGATGTAGTCCCAGCTGTTTATCTTTGCCTTCACTATCACTGCTTTGGGTGATGTGTCTGTAAAGATGTCTTTGATGTGAATATCATGTAGTGCTTCGCCTATATTTCCTTCTATGTATTTTATGGTTTCAGGTCTTATGACTAGTTCTTTAATCCATTTTGAGTTGATTTTTTGTGTATGGTGTGAGGTAGTGGTCAAGCTTCATTCTTTTGCATGTAGTGACCCAGTTTTCCCAGCACCATTTATTGAACAAACTCTTTGCTCCAATGCATAGTCTTTGCTCCTTTGTCAAAGATTAGTTGACCATAAATCTGTGGATTTATTTCTGGATTTTCTATTTGATTCCATTGGTCTGTGTGTCTGTTCTGGTTCCAATACCATGCAGTTTTGATGATCATGGCTTTGTAGTATAGTTTGAAATCTGGGAGTGTGATGCCTCCATTCCCTTCTTTTTTTTTTCAGGAAAGCTTTGGCTATTCGGGGTTTTTGGTGATTCCATATTAAATTCATCAATAATTGTTCTATTTCTTTGAACAACTTTTTTAATTAATTTTTTTACAATGTTTGCTGACTTTTCTCAGGTGTAGTCCCATAGAATTTCCACCACCAATTCACCCATGCACCATTACCATAGTCCCCTGTGCTCTTCCTGTCCTTGCCCTGTTCTCTTTCTCTCTCCCTCCCCTGAAAATCATTTCTGATTTGTAGTTGTCTTTTTATTGCTGTTTGCTTGTTTTTTTTTTAGCTTTATTATTATTTTTTCCCTTCATCCCTCATGTGGTACCCCTGTATTCCTCCTATAAGTGAAACCACCTGATGTTTTTCTTCTTCCTTTTGACTAATTTCACTGAGCATTATCCCTTCCAGCTCCATCCATGTTGCTGCACATGGCATTAGTTTATCTTTTCTGATTGCTGCATAGTATTCCATATATATATATATATATATGGATATATATATATATATATATATATATCTCACATCTTCTTGATCCAGTCATCTATTTTTGGGCATTTGGGTTGTTTCCATGTTTTGCCCATTATAAATAATGCTGCAATAAACATGGGGTGCAAGTATCCTTTTGAATTAATGTTTTTGTGTCCTTTGGGTAAATCCCTAGGAGTATAATTCTTTCCTAATATAAAAATGAAAAATATACCTTCTCCATCTCTACAGAATTCAGAGTAGGAAGAGTATGTTGCTACTTCCCATCAACCCTGGAATTAGTTCTTTTCACAGAACATGCTCTACTGCAGTAACTTCAAATTTAATTATTTTTGAAAAAAAAAGTATATATTTAAGGCATACAGTATGATGTTTTGATATGTGTACACACTATGAAATGGTTACTATGATCCAGTTTCCATTTCTCTTGTGGTAAGAACAACTGGGCTCTAAGATCTTTGCAAATTTCCAGTATATAATACATTGTTATTAACCACAGTCACCATGCTGTACTTTAGGTTTTCATAACTTACTCATAACAAAAAGTTTGCACCCTTCCTTTGATCAATCTCTCCTTTTCTCCTACCTCCAGAATTTACTTTTTTTTTTAAGGCTAAGTAATATTCCAAAATGTGTGCATGTGTGTGTCTTGGGTATTGTAAATAATGAGCCTTAGCAACTTTTTGAAGGGTCTGTTTAACATGTGAAATTCTGCCTCAGGAAAGATATAGACAACCTTGGCTCAAAGTGAGCTACTTCATCAAATAACAATCATATGCCAAACTGTCTTGGTTTCCTAGGAATCCACAACTATGCAGTATCACTTTCTTCTGTTGTAAATAACTTACAAAGTGAACAAATAACCATCATGGCAACAACTTTAACAAGAGAAACCAAACTGTAGTATTAGGAGCACAGGAGACACAGGAAGAACTGGAGAGTAGTCCTTTGGTGACATATTTCCTTTTTCCGGATAGAGACATAGTTGAAATTTAGATAGCTACAACTTTATATAGATATGTCAGATGGTGAGGAAAATCCCTCTCCACAGGCCTCCAAAGACAGCATCTTACCAAGCAGCCAGGTGGGTAGAAGTTCACTTGCCCCATGATGTAATCTCTGTTAGTACTTGGGCAGAAGAGGGCCTCATTATCACCAGATAAGTATGAAACCCCAGAAATCTACTCAGCTTCTCTGACCCCATTCTGGCAGGAGGGTTGGGGTACCTAGCAAGGGTGGAAATGAAATCTAGGCTTCCTACTCAGCCTTTTCTGGCATGGATGGGACAGGGACCACAGTTGTTTTCTGTGATGTTTGGATGAAATATCAAGGATATTGTCTGTAAGTGTTGTCTTCTCAGGTGCTAAGACTAGAGACAGCAAGTTTACTTGAGGCTTTTTTAAAATTTTTATTCAATCTGTTGACATTTTCACGTTGCCTAATTCTTCTATTCCAAGTGTATTATGTATAAACTATTAAAAATTCAGGAAACTTACCACCATGTTGTTCCTTAGTTGTTAAGGTTCCCTACCCCAAACCTGATGTCACCAGAGGTTGAGTGGCAAATCTATACTTCCCCCTCCATCAGTCAGTAATGAGGTATATTTCCCCTTCCTACTCTCTTTTTCTGTCAGTGCCAGAGAGTTAGTTAAAGTTGAAGGTTAAAGTAAGTCCCTGAGTCTCACAACATAATATTTAAATGTTCAGATTTCAATTAAAAAAAAATCGCTTGGCCTTCCAAGAACTGGGAAGATCCCAAACTGAATGAAAAACACAATCCACAGATGCCAACATGAAGATGACCGAAGTGTTAGAACTATTTGAAAAAAGGTATTAAAACAGTATGATAAAATGCTTCATTGAGCAACTGTTTTAATGTTTGCAAATTAAAAAATTTGAAAATTTCAAAAAAGAAATAGAAGATCTAAAGAAGACCAAATCAAAAAATTTAAAACTGAAAAATACAACTGAAACTTTAAAAACCTAGTGAGTTTATTAGGCGAGTCTTCATAGAAAAGATGTCAATTCTCCCAGAACCACTTATATAGTTATACTAATCAAAATTGTGTAATTGTGTGGTATTGATATGAAGTATAGAAGGACAGACATATAGACTAATAGTACAGAGAACCCAAAAGTAAACCACAAATATGCTCATTTTTTGGCTGAAAAAACAACTCATGAAGAAAGGATTTTTTTTCCCAAAAATATATTGGCCTAAGTCTCACAGCTTACATATGTAGGCCCAGTTTATAAAACCATAAATTATAAAAAGTTAATAAAGCTATAAAACTTTTGTTACTGGAACCCAGCTGCCTCAGCCATGGGAGGCAGCAAGAGCAGTGGTGTTTTCAACCTGCTGCTCCACCACAATTCGGTTGTGGCAGTTGCTCTTCAGAGCTTAGTAACTGCCTTTTTGTCAGTTGTGGCAGTTGCTTCTCAGAGACCTTTTATGTAAAAGTGCACTTCCAGGATTGTGGAATTGACCAATCAGGTGTGAGCAAGGAGCTGATTGGTGCTAAATGGTCCAATCAGAATTTTGTTATCAGAACCCAGTCTCTCACCACAAGTCAGCTGTGGCAGTTGCTCCTCAGAGCCCTTTCAAGTAAAGCGTACTTCCTGGATTGCGGAATGGACCAATCAGGTGCTATTGGTGCTATTGCTGATTGGTAAATGGTCCAATCAGCCACAGGATCGAAAAATGGTCCAATCAGACTTGTGGGTGGGGCACCCTGAAAGAGGATATAAGCCAGGGTAAGAGGGAGCTGAGAGGGACAACGTGACACCAGCCTCCAGAGAATACAAGAGACAACCCCAGCAGAGAGAAAGAAGACACCAGCCTCCTTCCCCCCAACCCCCCAAAGAGGAGAAGACGACTCCAGCCCCTAAAGAAAGAAAGATGGTTCCAGAGACTCTGAAGAAAGAAGATAAGATGCATCCAGGAGCTGACCTCTGCAGAGGGAAGAGAAGCCAAAGGACCGTGTCACGAATTGGGCTTTGGTCCTGTCGCTGACATTGCCTGAGAGGAGCACCAAAGGCCCAGGGACTAGTGCCTCGAAGAGCTGTTTGTTGTTGGGATGACCCAGAAACTCACAAAGACCTGTTAACTCTGGGTGTCTCTGACACCGCTTGGGCATGACCAGTAGTGCCCATCACTACTGACTGGTGCTATCCAGCACTCCTGGTGACTGGTGGCGACCATCATTGATACTACCTGAGTGAGATAGCCGCCACTTTAGGATATAGTGAGCTCTTTGTTTCCCATTTGAAAAATAAACCCCATGGTTATTGTTCCTGGAGCGTGAGGTCTCTTGCAATTGTGCACGTGGATAAGAACCCACAGACAGTGACCTGTCCTCTTACTGGGCACTGTCCTTTGTTAGGCTATAGCTCTTGATTTTGGTTTTTTGCCCTTTAGGGCTTTTTGGTGGCTTTCTGGTCTCAGAGCCTGGGCAGGTAGGTGGCCGTTCCATCTATCAGGCCTCCTTTGTGGCCATCTCCACCCTGTTTCACTTTTAGAAAAGAGAAAATCTTCAGGATCTAGGTTTAAGTAAAGGTCTTAGACTTGATATCAAATGTACAATCCATAAAAAGAAAAGCTGACAAACTGGAATTCATGAAAATTAAGATAAAGGCCATTAAGAGAATTTCATTAAAGAAGACAGCAGATGGAAAATAAACACATGAAAAGACTGCTACATCATTTGCCATTAGAGAAATGAAAATTAAAACCATCGTGAGACATTACTATATAACAGTAAGAATGTTTAAAATAAAAATAGCATCACCACCACTAGTAAGGATGTGGAAAACTGAATTACTCTTACATTGCTGGTGGGTAAAGTCACTCTGAAAAACATTTGAAAATTTCTTAAAACACTAAACATGCAACCACATAATGACCCAGCAATTGTATTGGTCATTTCTCCCAGAAAAATAAAAGCTAATGTTCAAATGAAATCCTATACAGGAATACTATAACAGCTTTAAACACAGTAATCCCAAACTGAAATTAACCAGAAGTTCTTCACTGGTGAATGGTTAAACAAACCCTGGGACAATGCTCAGCAATAAAAATGAACCACTGGTGCAAACAACAACCGGATGAAACCTAGAGAATTGTGTTAACTAAAAAAAGGCCAATTCTGATAGGTCACATCAGTATAATCTCAATTATGTAACACTCCAGAAATAAAAAAAAACTGTAGCAATGAAAAGAGATTAGTGATTTCTCAACTGTGGGTGTGGGAGGGAAGTAGATGTAGCTAGCTATAAAAGAGCAACCTATGTAGTGATGGAAATGTTCTGTGTCTTAACTGTATAAATGTCATTATCCCGGTTTTGAGACTGAACTATAATTTCTGCAAGATGTTACCACTGGGGAAAACAGTAAAGGGTATCACAGGATCTCTATGTATTGTCTATGTTAATTGCACGTAAATCTACAATTATCTCAAAATAAAGAATATAATTAAAAGAAATTATAGTTAATAGTGAGAGAGAAAGTTTGATAGAAAAACTCACCAAGTTTACTTTTAAGGCCTACTGATGTAAGCTAAATAAAGGGCAAGAGAGTTATAAAACAGCAAAACATTTGATGCTTACCATAATTATGCTCATCATAATTACATGAAGCTCAAGCACATTTATCAAAAATCTATATAAAGCATTAAAGGAAGGTTCACTGTAATTTAGAAAGATTTATACTAAAGATGTTAAAGTTTGCATCATCTACAGATATTCCATTTCTGTAGATGGAAATGCTTGCTTCGTTCCCTTGCTTCGTTCAGTATAAGAGCATTCCACCTGCTCTCTGCTTCCAGTCTGTGCTCCCAATTCATTCTCTATTCCTTTGCTATATAATGAGCTAAAATATAAATCTAATCATGACACTTCTTTGATTTTGCTCTTTTAATAGCATCAGAGTCAGTCCTAAATTGGGATTTGATTTCTTTAGCACAAAAGTATGTCATGAAATATCTCTTAGTAACTCTATAGATTCATCTCCTGACTCTCTTCCATGTTTTCCTGAGTATAAATCACATATAAATTTTGTCTTATATTTAATGAAATTAAGATCATTCACATATTATTCTCATTGTATAAAATACCTTCCTGCTTCATGTTCCCTGGCTAACTCCTGGTTATCTGATAAGACTTTATTCTTTAAGGAATTCTTTCTTGTTCTGTAGTACTATGAGATGTGCTTCTATAATACTTTATTGGTTACTCTATCATAGTATTTACTGAACAGCACTCTCATCTTTTATTACTTCACTATTAGTAATCTGAAGGAAGGAATCATGCATTTTAATTTTTATCCACAAGTATTTGAAACCTTGAGGTTTCCCAGTAAATCTTTGTTGAGTGAATAAATGGCTGTCCTTTATGACATTTTAAATGGTCAAAAATAATTTGCAAATATCCTATATTCCTTTCAGTTTCCTTTAATATGTTATGAATAAATTGTGAATTCACCAGTCAAAAGGTGTACAGTGGATGAATGGGTTTCAACCGTCTGTTGTTAGCAAGAAACCCACCATACCAACAAAGACAAGCATAGACTCAGAGCTAAAGACTAATGTTCCCCAATATACTTTAAAATGCCAACATTACACTACCGCTTAAACTGGAAAAAGACAGCACAAGAAAATTCTAGACTATTATCTCTGATGAACACTGACAAAAAAATCTTCAATGAAATACTAAAAAATTAAATTCAACAGTTTATCGCAAGGATTATATACCATGATTAAGTGGAATTTGTCCCAGGGATGCAAGGATGGTTTCATATACATCAATCAGTGTAGTATGTCACAACAAAAGTAAAGATAAAAATCACATGACAGGGCCTCCCTGGTGGTGCAAGGGGCTAAGCACAGCACTGTGAAGATATCCAGTCTCTGCAGCATAAGTTCGATCCCCTGCCGGCCAGGGAGCTACCCACATGGTGCAGCGGACCTCTCCTGACTTGCCCGGTGCTCCCCTTAGCAATGTATTTCAGCCAGTCTGCCTGTTCTGTTCCCCATTCTGTCTCTGGTGAATCCTCTCATCCCCTGCACCTCTGACTTGTACCCCTGTTCGTGTATGCATAAATAAATAAATCTTTTTTTAAAATATTTTTTATTTAAATTTTATTTTTATATTCCCCATACAATTACAACCCCCTTATTTTGACCCCAAACCCTCCTTTTCCCGCCCCTCACCCCCTCATAGAGTGTCTCTGGTTCATAGTTGTTTGTTGATTTTGATATTTTCTTTCTTATATTCTTTTACCTGGTCCCTTATTTAAGTTTTCTAGATTCCTGCTATGAGTGAGACCATCTGGTATTTTTCTTTTTCTTTCTGGCTTATTTCGCTGAGCATGATCCCTTCCAGCTCCATCCATGTTGCTGCAAATTGTATGTGTTTATCTTTTTTGAATGCTGAGTAATATTCCATGGTGTATAAATAAATCTTTTTTAAAAATCACAGGACAATATCAACAGATGCTGAGAAGCATTTCTAAAATTCACCACCTACTTATGATAACAACTCTAAACAAGATGGGAATAGAAGGAACCTACCTCTATATAGAAAAGGGCATAAAACAAATCAATATAATACCTACTGGTGAAAAACTGAAAGTGTCACCATTTCTGTTTAACTTAGCACTAGAGGTTTAGATCAGTATTATCAGACAAAACAGGAAATAAAGGAAACCCAAGTTGGAGAGGAAATGAAATGATCATTATTCACAGGTGAAACACTGAATATAGAAACCCTAAAGATGTCATCAAAGTTATTAGAAACAATAAATACAGCAAAATGGCATGTTACAAAAGCAACATATGAAAATCCATGCCTTTTTATAAACAACAAACAAAACACAAAAGATTAAGGGAAAAAAACCTCCATTTATAATTGCTTCAAAAAGAACTAAATACCTCAGAACTAAGCCAGTACTAAGGAAGTAAAAGATCTATTAATGAGAATTACAAAATGCTATTAAAGGACTTGTATACCAACACAAGGAGATGGAAGATTATCCCATGCCTGTGTATGGGGAGAATAATCAATATAATCAAGCTGACTATCTTAGCTAAAGTGATAAACAAAATTAATTAACACAATCCCCACCAAAATACCAGCAATATTTTTCAAATAAATTGAATAAAAAATGTTGACATTTATATGGAACCACAAAAGGCCTAGAATTGCAAAAGTAACCCTGAAAAAAAAGGAGAAAAATGGAGGCATCCTGTTACCTGATATCAAACTTTACTACAAAGCAAGAGTACTAAAACCAATATGGATTTGGTACAAAAAACAGATACAATGGATCAACAGGACAGAATTGAAAGCCCAGAAATAAATCTAAGTATACATATCAGTACCTTATATGATGACAAAGTAGCTATTATCATACAATGGGGAGAGGGTATACATGGTGCTGGGATAATTGGAAAGTAACACATAAAAGAATTAAGTTGGGTCAGTTGCTAATCCCATACACAAAAATAAACTCCAGATGAAATAAAGAGTTAGACATAAGGCCTGCAACAATAAAATATATAGAAGAAAACATTGGTGAAATACTCCACAATATCAACAAAAGATGTTTTTGATGACTCAACTCTAGCAAAGGAAAAACAAAAATAAACAAGTCAAAAAGCTTCTGCACAGGAAAGAAAATACAAGAAGATAATTCACCAAAGAGGATACCCAAAAGCCATTGAAAAAAAAAGTTCATCACTGCTTCCAATAGGAGAGATGCAGGTTAAAATCACAATGAGATACGATTTCACATCTGTGAGAATGACACGTATTTAAAAGACACCCAACAACAAGTGCTGGAGAGGATGTTAATAAACTATTACACTGTTGGTGGGAATGTAAAGAGTGCAACCTTTATGAAAAGCAATCTGGATTTACTTTAAAACACTAAAAATGGAAATACCATACAACCCCAAAATCCCACTCTTGGACATCTATCCAAAGAACATAAAACCATAAATACAAGAAATTATATGCTTAACAATATTTATTGCAGCACTATTTATAATAGCTAGGACAGAGAAGCAGATTAAATGTCCATCAACAGATAAATGGACCAAGAAGATGTGGTCTAGCTACACTATGCCATAGTAAATACTTTTCAGTCACAGGAAAGATGAGATACAGCCAATTTCAACAAAATGAAGGGTGTTTGAGATAATTACGTGTAGTAAAGTGAGTCAGAATGATAAAAAACAAATACTAGACTTTTACATGGCAGAGGATTCAAAATGTAAAATACCTTAAAAATTAGTGGACATCAATAAACACTGTTAAGGCTCTATGGTTGAGAGAAGGGAGAAGGAAAGGACAAGGGAATGTAAGAGATGGTGGTGGGAACTATGTAAAGCATCCAGTACAATGACCAGCCCATCAAGGTGCTAAAATATATAGTAGGTAATAGTGTGATTGCTGTTATAAAGACTAAATCAATATTCTAGTGCTTCAAATTTATTGCAGAACTGACCAATTCTGGCACAAAAATATTCCTTTAAGACAGTATTAGAGGACAGCCATACTTAATAACCATGAATGTATTAAAAATGTATGTCATTTTTGGGCCACCCCATGGCGCAGTGGTTGAGCGCTGGGTTGTGAAGCTGCCTGCAGCCTCTGCAGCGCTGGTTCAATCCCCGGCTGCTCCCTGGACACTGGAGGAGGGTCCCTCATGGCGCGCAGACCTCTCCTGCCGCCTGCTGCTCCCCTCAGCAGTGTACTTCAGTCCTTCTGCCTGCTCTGCTCCCTGCTCTGGCTCTGGCTCATTCTCTCACCCTCCCGCACTTCTGACTATACCCAGTGCGTGTATAAATAAATAAATAAATAAATCTTTAAAAAAAAAAAAAGTATGTCATTTTAAGCTATTTATGGAAATAAAGAGCACTTAGTGCTACCGATATTTTCCTTTGAGTTCTACTTAGGACACAGCACTGACAATGTATAACTGAGAAACAGTGGAAGGAGACTGCTTCCATATTAGTCTAAGAAGACTGTTTCCACTTGTAGGAAAAAAAATACAACTCTGTGTTCATTATGTGAGTGGAAAGCATAAACTGAGATGATGTAAAGCAAATGGATAGATAATGGCAAGACCAAAAAAAGGCCATGATACATATTCTGAAATTCAGAAGTGCACATATTACTCTCATAGATATTATTAGTATTTAAAAAGAACATTTTGTGTCTTAGCACTGTAGGGTAACAGAAAAATAAAACATAAGCTTATAGTGGAAAATGTTCTTCGTCCTAGAATTTCAAACCAAAATCTCTTTTCTGTATTTTCTAGATCAGAATTCTGTCAAGAAGACAGGTAAGAACTTTGAAATAAATATTAATTCCAATCACAGATGAGAAACTAAGACCCAAAGAGATTAAATTACTTACTCTAAATTATGGAGGTAGGATTTAAACCTAAATCTCTGACTTTAAAGCTCATAAGCTTTACAACATGATTATTTATTGTTATTCATCACCTATTACATACCTATTATTCACTTTAGGAACTAAAAGGTAGAAGAAAAACAGGAATATACAAATACGAAACAAAAACAAGCTTCATTAAAAAAATTTCAACTATGCCAGTCAATGAAAGAGTTAATCTAAAGAGAGATATAATGCCAGAGAAAAATTACAGGTAAACAATTTTGTATTCCCCAAATGGGATTTTCAACATATGCCCAATGATGTAGTTAATAAACTCTAGGGATTTTCTTCTATTCATGTATTGTAGAAATATGGACAACATAGCAGAAATAACAATAAAAAAATGACACAACTTCTTTCTTAAGTCTGGTAATTCAAACATATCTTGAAAAATATCAAGCAGTTTTCATTTTTTATTTCCATTTTAAATGAGAAAGCTCTTAATGACAGTAATTTTTAGACTTTTAAAAATCACATTCCCATTATTCATATTTCACCCCACTTTTCTGATCAGATGTATGAGGGTAGGACATATACAAAAATTACATATAAGTGAACTATAAATTAAAATCAAAGTATACTAAACACTAATCGGTAATTTTTAAATTTATCATGGAATGATTGAAAAACAAAGAATATAACATTTTCATCATTTTAAGATGTCTTTATGACATTATAATAAGTTCTATGACAAAAAAAGACTAATATTATCACAGTTGGTGGAATTAGATATTAAACACACCACAATCTTTGTGCTTTAGGCAGAAAAGCAATAACAACATTTACAAAGTCACACAAATCTTGAACAGTGTTTATAGATAAAGCACTGTCCTGACTTAAGTTAGTAAAATGTTCCAAAGTTGAGCAATTATTAATTTCTAATGATTTTGTATTTATTCACTTCTGAACAAAATACACTTACTTTTTCCTCCGGTTTGACTCCACAAAATATTTACGTGCTCGATTTCGACATATTTTTTGTTGCTGCAATAATATCTGGCGTTCTTCTTCTAAATTTTTGTTCAGGTGGATTTTCATATCTCTAATATTACATAAAGTTAAGGACTTTAAAGGTCTTTAGTGGATGACTGCCATTGTTAATTGATATTATCACTGCCCCATATAAATGATGTAATGAATTTTTGTGGAACGAGTATGTGTACACATTCATGGTAGCATATGACTGGCAAATGTTTTATATTAAAAAAAAAATGACTTGGTATTAGAACTGAAGAAATAATTCACTTTTCCTGGGGGAAAAAAAAAACGTTACTTTTAAACATTATGAACTTGGTCAAGACTACTTAACTTTTCTTTATTATGAAACTTGCCAAAACCAATGAAATGCACATGACTAGATTTTTCAGTCTTTGCTATTCTCAAAAAACACCCTAAATTTACATAGCAAATTCCAAAATTCTTGGTCTAGTATCCCAAGCATTTTATAATTTTTTCAATTTCATTTCTCAACATATCTCTGAGATACTTATGAACAGAACCATTATGTAGCATGTCATTATCTCTCAGCACATGCATAGCTAACTACTCATTTGTTTAGGGCTACCTCAAGTGTTCTCCCATTAGAAGCCTCTTCAACCCCCATGGGAGGAGTTGACATCTTCAGGAGTGTCATCAGTATCTCTTCTACATTTCCCTAACTCCAGTGGCTGGCATGGTGATCTATATAGTAACGACTTAGTAAAAACTTGCTGAATCATTTATTTGGAGAAAACGCTCAGTAGAGATACTGAAAAGTGTATATATTTTTATAACTTCTAGTGCCATGTAGACACATTGATTTTTAAGAGGGTCATGAAAATTTCTGTCATTAGAAATATACATACACAAATTTTAAAACCTCCTGAGTGGAGGACAGTACTTTACCCTCCCAGCTCCCCCACCCTTTTTTTAAAGAAAGACCAGGTAGAAAATGTTTTATTATATATTAGTACAAAAATAGGATATTTTCTATGTTTGACTACTTTTTGGCATAGTTCATAGTCATAGTTCATAGTCACTGGACATTCATGTATTGAGAACTACTGAATTAATTTCAATAAATTCAATACATAGAAAAGCATAAATACTAAGCTTCTATGGTAGTGCAGATATTGTCCTTAGATAAATTTTTAAAAGAATAATCTTTGAAATATTTTCATTTGAAATTTGTTTTTTATGGTTTCCAATATATTAAATTATACTTTTTAATGAGGTGATGTTGGTTTACTTTATTTTCTTATATTTCAAAAAGCAAATTTACTATACTTCCAAACACATGAAAATTGTGAAATTTTATTTTGACAGTTCTAATTTACATTTTATAAGTATGCCATTTTAATCAGCTCAAGTTTATTTTGGAAGTAGTACAAAGTGTAACTCAAAGTAGTGTCAATGAATTTAGACTACTGCTTAGAGGTTTTGGAGATAGGAGGTTTTAGAACATAGTTAAAAGGGTTCTTACTGTTAACTTTAAAGATGTCATACGTAAACATGTTAAGGCTATCTGGAAAGAAGACAGTTGAAAATAAACAACAGGTTTCCCTAGATATGAGAAGCAGAATGTTGCTACTTGGCATGATTTGGTAGTGTATTTTGAGGGTTTGGTAATACTCAAATTTTTTCCATATAAATTAATGGTAATAGGGTTCCCAGACTCAAAAAGTAGCATACCAAATCATATCAAGTAGGAATGTTCTATTTTTGGATAGTGGAAGCGACCTGTGTAAGAAAGGTAGGATAATTTATAAGCCAGGGCTACTAAAAGAGGCAGGTGATAAACATAATAGGGCAGATGAATGGACTCACTCCTATCATAAAAGTGATATGCCATCAATGAACCTGGAAAAAAAAAAGAGTTTGTTTGTTGGGAGGGACCTGAAGGAATTTATGGCCTCCACTGCAATCTGAAGTAGTTAAGACCGGCTAATCAGAGTGGGGGGCGGGGAGGTGTTAGGAGGGAGAGGTGATAAAGATCTGGCATATACAGGCATTAGGAAGAATGAGAATCCAGCTCTTGTTTGTGTGAAGATGGAAACCATCACTCTGTTGTGGGGTCTGTCTAGCTTTGTGATTTTTCTGACAGTATTTTTATTATTAGAGGGAAAAAGTAGAGAAGTAGGGCTATATTAGTTACTGTGTAGTTGAGGCAGAAGAAAACATATGCAAAGAACCAAGGATGCTGGAGTGGAGAGAGATGTATAGTAAAATGTATAACAGATAATAAGAATAGATTATAAACTGACTATAAAGAAAGGGAGGCATGTGTGTGTGCTAGGATAAAAAGGAGGGAAAGACTGGAGATATTTATGAGACAAAAAGACATTGTATGAAGGGGACATGAGCTTTCACTTTTTTTAAACCATCCTATTTTTATCTTGAATTCTAAGAGATCAGAATGATAGAACTTTAGCTAGTTTTAATCAGATGAACTTTATACAATTTGATTCTTTTATATTTTTTAGAATCAGGAAATTCTAATTCAAGTGATAAAAAGTTTCAACAGAAAACTGGAAGGTCCCTGAGTACTGAATTCATATTAGGAAATCACGTGTAGAAATTTCATCAAGTCACTTGCTTATTTCAAAACTACAGTTCTTTCTTTTGTTTGTTTTGTGTTTCTCCATTCAGTCACTCATTCAGTAAATTCGAGCATCTACTTTGTAACAGGTATACAATGGTTAACAAACACCAAGATCATTCAAAATAAATCTCATAAAAAGTGCTTTTTTCACCTAGTAACATAATGATACTGTTGATTTAGTCTTTTTATCATGTTCAGAAGAATTCCCTTATCCCAATATAAACATGACATGCATCTCAGTAACATCTTTAAAGACTGATCCCCAAAAGTAAAGAAAGTGAACAAAAAGATAAACAGCTGGGATTACATCAAACTAAAAAACTTCTGTGCAACAAAAGAGACATTAACCAAAACAAAGGGGCAGCCTACTGACTGGGAGAAAATTTTTGCATGCCATACAACTGATAAGGGATTGATGGGAAAGATCTACAAAGAGCTCACAGGATTCAACAAAAACAAAGTAGCAATCCAGTTAAAAAATGAGCAGAAGAACTAAACAGACACCTCTCCAAAGAGAAAATGGAACTGACCAACAGGTATATGAAAAAATATTCAATACCCCTTATAATCAGGGAGACGCAAATCAAAACTACAATGAGATACCACTTTACACCAATGAGAATGGCACATACTTAAAAAATTAGCAACAACAAATGTTGGCGAGGATGTAGAAAAAAAGGAACTCTCTTACATTCCTGGTGGGAGTGCAAACTGGTCCAACTACAATGGCTAGCTGTGTAGAGGTTCCTCAAACTACTAAAAATGGAGCTACCACATGACCCAGCAATTCCACTTCTAGGAATCTGCCCAAAGGAAATAAAAACATTAATTCAAAAGGATACCTGCACCCCTATGTTTACTGCAGCACTATTTACAATTGGTAAGATATGGAAACAACCCAAATGCCCAAAAATAGATGACTGGATCAAGAAGATGTGGTCTATATACACAATGGAATATTATTCAGTGCGGCAGGCTGTGCCTCCCATGCTGTCTCTTGACATGGTCAGGGCATTGGGGGAGACTCCCGAGAAGCGGGGAGTTCCTGTGCTCCCCCAAGAGGGAAAGTTGTACTTCCCAGAAGAGGGGAGTTCTTGCACTTCCCAAAGAAGATCTGAACTAGGGAGTCTCCATGGCAACGCCTGCTAATGCTCTCCTCTTTGTTCTTGGTTAATGCTGAAGTAAGTTAGTTATTAATTGGCATGTGAAAACCTAACTTGGACCCAGGTGACAATTGGCTTATTGTTCTTACGCATGAACTATCACAAAAGAAGTAAAAATTGTTAAAAATATAGTTAGGAAAGAAATGTTTTGGCCCTGAGAACTATGGAGAACAAGCTGCCCTGAACCAGCTGTGCTTGGAAACCATAGCCTAACCTGGGGGGTACCTGTTTGTAGCAACAATACATCTGGTGTATGCAAAAGGCCAACGGTTCGCAGGGTGTGTGGAGGTTAGGTATTTCTAGTTAAAAGTTAGATTTCTGTAGAACTAGACAGTATTGATGAGCTACTTTAGATCACTTTGAAGTAATTGATAAATAGGCTAGATGAATTGAGTACTAGAGAATGGGTTGATTTTAGTAATATAGCATAACAATGAACTTTCATGTCTACTCCAAAATTAGGAAGGCTTGACAGGATGATTGCTTGTTACTGAACATTGTACTGTCTTAGACAATTGATTATGTTAGAAAATGAGTTGTACCTAGGAGAGTAATTGTCCCTGTTGATTTTCTTCATCAGATTAAAGAAGTGTCCTTTTGTAGTATGAGATCAAGAGGGTCTTTGTATATTCATGAGAAAATATGTAATGATTGTTTCTGTTCTGCTTTGATGCTTATGCTGATGTAATCTCACCACTCACCTTAAGGTATAAATAAAGACCTGCTGAGACCCTCAGTAGGAGATACTTGCACAAAATAAGGTGTCTGTGTCTACCTCACTCCTACCTCACTCCACTTCCCCCCGACGCCGTCCTCTCCTTTCTGAGATCCCTGACACGACATCTAGCTGGAGCTGGTCTCCAGCAATTCAGCAATCAAAAAAGATGCCATTCACAGCAATATAGATGGACCTGGTAGGGATTATGCTCAGTGAAATAAGTCAGAAGAAAAAGAAAAATACTGGATGGTTTCACTTATAGGAGGAATATAGGAGAACCAAATAAGGGATCAGAAAAAAAAATACATGAAAATACAAAATTAACAGGCAACTATAAATCTGAGACATTCTGCAGGGGAGGGGGAAAGAGAAGGATGAAAAGGGGAGGGGAAAGCACAAGGGACTATAGTGATGGTTCATGAGTGATTTGGTGGTGGGAATTTTATGGGGTCTACACCTGAGAAGAGAAAGCAAATATTGTACAAAAATGAACAATGATCTAAAAAATGCATAAATTAATATATATACGATATGCTAGCAAAATATACATAAACTAGAAAAAAAGATATATATGGATAGTCTATAAATGTGTATGTATATATATATATGTGTATGTGTATATATATATATATATACATACACACATACATATACACACACACCAGCAAAAGTTGTTGGATCTTATCAAAGCCTCTTGGACATCTATTGAAATGATCATTTACGACTTTCTTAAATTTAACCAAATTTTCATATTTAATCATATTATTATTGAAGTATATTTTTAGTAATATATTATTTATATTTAACCACAGTTAGTATTTAAATGTTTTAGTAATATATTTCTTTACAGGAAATTGTCATAATTCTGGAATTAAGTCCATTTGGTTCTGTTCATTTAACATACAGCTACATTCTACCTACAAACATTTTCTTTGTATCAATGTTCACACCACATAAACTAAAAATATTAAATCTACTACTATTTCATTAATGAAAATGATGGAATGACACTACTTGTCAGTGAGCCACTTACAGTGCTTCCTTAATTTCTGATTTAGAGATAAATCAGGGTCAGTGTGACAGGAATTCAATGTCCAGAAAAATACAATGTCAAGGGAAGAGAATCAAATCCACACGGAAAATAATCCAATTTGCCTCACAGTAGGCTTTTTTTTTTTTAAACATTTAAACTCTTTTTTTTTTTAAAGATTTATTTATTTATTTT
This sequence comes from Talpa europaea, assembly GCF_964194135.1. Lineage (NCBI taxonomy): Eukaryota > Metazoa > Chordata > Mammalia > Eulipotyphla > Talpidae > Talpa > Talpa europaea. The sequence goes on from NC_140079.1 coordinate 38,142,246, forward strand.
ATACAAGCATTGGGTACAGTCAGAAGCATGGGAACGTGAGAGAATTCACCAGAGTCAGAGCGGAGAGCAGAGCAGGCAGACTGACAAAGTACACTGCTGAGGGGAGCAGTGGGCGGCAGGAGAGGTCTGCGCGCCATGCGGGACCCTCCTCCGGTGGCCGGGAAGCAGCCAGGAATGGAACCGGCACCGCAGAGGCTGCGGGCAGCTTCGCAACCCAGCGCTCAACCGCAGCGCCACCGGGGAGGCCCACCTCACAGTAGGCTTTTAAGAGTTCAGTTGTGGGGAGAAGAAAGGGCAGAAGGCAAAGTTCATGTTGATAATGATGTAGCTGTTATTACAGGTTATCATTTTAAGAACTTGGCCAAAAAAAGGAAAAGACAAAAGGGATGGAAGCTTGAGGAAAGCATGATTAGATAAGGGATATTTTGCCACTAGGGAAGCTCTGTACATACCTTTCTTCCTCACTAGTATCCTATTCTGAGCTCGGAGACCAGTAAAGCCGAAAAGCAGGCACTCAATTAATATTGTCAGTTGATTTGTTGTTAAAATGGCAACATCCCAGAAAAAGGGTAAGACGAAGATAGGAAAATGAAGGGGTTAACTTGGAAAGAGATGATACCCCGTTTCCTGATTATATGGCACCATCGCTGTAAACCAAGTCCTTTGACAGTACAAAAGTTAAATTCTAATCATCATATCATTCGCTGAAGGAACAAAACTCTTGTACTGTCAATTTTCTAGAATGCAACCCACAGCAACATCAAAGCTGGTCTCCACCACTTTTTAGGAAAAAGTCAGAATCCGGCGTATGGGATTCCAGGTCCACAAGCGCTTCTGCTTTCCTCTCCGCTGTCGCTCTGACAACAGACTGGGCAAAGGATGGAAAACAAAACAAATTACCCAACTATGCTAGGCTTTAGCAGCTCTGGTAAACGAATTAGGGGTGTATTAGGTTGAGTATAAAAACGGACCCGTTCAGGACAGCAAAAAACACTTTACTTATGCGTGGATTCCCCGCGAGCTGCGTGATTAATCAGGAGATAGATAATAGGAAGTAAAGACTATCATTCCACAAGGCAAGGAAACAATCCCCACAGAACATATGACTGGTGTTATTTTAAATTTGCAAAGGACGTTTACACCAAAGTTGATGAATTAGGACAGGACAACACGGTGGCGGGGAAAGCGGTCATCAACTAGTAGAAAATGGTATAATCTCAGGACTAGGGGAGCAAAGTCGCTGAAGCAAATACATGCACTAAGATGACTGGCTCGTTTCTACCCCCTGCGTCAGTGAAAAGGGAATCTGATGGGGGGAAAGAAGGGCCCCGCGCCCCACACCGCTCGCTACCCCGGCAGCCGCGGCTTGGAAGGATACAGATAAGCGCCAGGTCGCTGCCGCCCGCCGCTCAAACGAGGGATGAGGAGGGCTCGGTCGCGGGGGTCCGAGGAGGATTCAGCGGCCAGCCCCGCGACGGCGCTCCGGGCCCCCGGCCTCCCGGCCAGCATCCTTCACCTCAGCGCCGCCTCCGGGCTCGCCCCCAGCGCCTCCGTCATGGCAGCCCCGCTTCCTCCTCCCCCCAGCCCCTCCCCGCACTCCGTCCCTCAGGGCCCGCGTCACGGGCGCGGAAGCGTTGGTCGCGACAGCTCTGGTTCCCGCGCAGCGGCGCCGGCGACTGTAGTGGCGGCAGCGGCGGCGGCGACGACCTTGCTCGGCGATGGGAGAGGTGGCGGCAGCGACCCCACCGCCGCCGCCGCCATCTTGACAACCAACCGACGCCGCGTCCTTCGCGACGGAAACCAGGGCGTCGGGCGCGAGGGGCGTGGCGTCTGCTGACGTAACCAATAGGAGGCGCCGGCGGCCTCCGCCCGGGGGCTGCGATGGTGGGAACCTGCGTCCGCGGGGACCCGCGTCCCTGCGGGAGGGGAGGGCTTGAGCTGCGCGCTGGATCCTGCCTCGGTTCTCTCTCCTCTTTTTATTTTATTATTTTTTTTAAGCTTAGGTGTCTTTTTTTTTTTAAAGAATTTTTTATTTATACAAGAACTGGGGTACAGTCAGAGGCGCGGGAGGGTGAGAGAATCCACCAGAGACAGACTGGGGAGCAGAACAGGCAGAAGGACCGAAGTACACTGCTGAGGGGAGCAGCGGGCGGCAGGAGAGGTCTGCGCGCCATGTGGGTTGCTCCCTGGCTGGCCGGGAATCGAACCCGCGCTCCAGAGGCTGCGAACAGCCTCACAGTGCGGTGCTCAACCCACTGCGCCACCTGGGAGGCCCTCTCTCTTCTCTTTTGAGAGGATGTTTTTGTGGGTGTATTGCGAGCGATGAAAGACAGTGAGATATGAAATCCCCAGATGCAGGCCAACAGGGGATTCAGAAATGATTGCCTGGGGCATCGTTCGGTGTAGGGCTTGCTAACTACCGAATCCTGCTGTGGGGTTTCAGTTGCGAACCTTTCCGGGGCATCACTATTCTGAAACATCATCTCTTTTAAAAAAGGAAAAAGCTTTGTAAAGTGGAAATTTCCTTTCTCTGAATTTTCCCATCCACTCCACAATAGCTGCATCCCTACTAATAAGGCCAGCGTTTCTAAGACTCCAATTGGTGCATGCCTTGCTGCCAGATTCGGGAAATAGACCATCAAGGCATAGAAGTCCTGGAAAGAAAGAAAGCCAGATTTAATCTAGCAATCTCCTGGGATGATACGCCAAAAAGAGATCATCCTTTTGAAATTGTTTCAAGAGGTATGGAAAATTGAATCGGTTTTTGAGTCATAATTATAGTAACTATGCAAATGAAAATTTGAAAATAAGCTGAAACAATTTGTTGGGTTCCACTGTAAAAGTACATACAAACGACAGTGTTACAGCCAGGTCTTTTTTTGTTTTTTTTTGGTGGGAAAAAAACCCAGATTGGAAGCAGAATGTACAAACTGAATAAAAATCACTCACCCACTATCCAAATGCCTTGTCCTTAAGAATCAATTTGCTCATTTTCAGAGTTCAAATAACAAAATTTTCCAGTTGAAGTTATTTAAAACAGTTTGCAAAATTGAATGCAATGACTCAAATTGGAATGTGCTCTGGTTAAGATTTTAAGTGCCACAACAAATCCAGTTTTGATTTGAAACTCAAAAGGCATAATAAGCCCTCTTCAGAACCATGCTGCAGAGCCGAATATGTAATCTTGGCAAAGGAAGGTTAGATATGGTCATATGGACAATTAACTATCTTGGCAAGTTTTAAACTGGCCTAGCCACGGGTGTTGACCTTGATTCATTTCCCATTGCTAGCATCACAAGTGTGTTTCTCCAGGGCACATTTAGGAACAGTAAGCCAAGTGGGGCAGTATGAAGTACAAATAAAAGTGAGAAGATTGTGGCTGCTATTTGCAATATAAATTTTGCTATTAGTTTGGCATCTTGTAATGTGTAGGTATCTCATTACTTTCTTGCATGGTATATTAGCATTAAGAAATGTGACTAGGTTTCTCAGTTGCCCACAAATGCTTGCTCATGTAATCATTCTTCATTTAAATATTGCTTTACAATATAATCATGAAGAATAGAAATTTTAAACACAATATTGCTAAATTTTTTAATCAGAATCTATTTTTGACCTTTATATTACTTCTTTCTTCAAAAAATCAGCATCCCACATTTTAAAAAGTTGTATATCCTGTAGTCTATAAACAAGCCCTTTAGATATTTGGAAAATAGATAACTTTAAGACATAATTTTTTCTCAACAGGAAAGAAGTATGATTTCAGCAATAAAAGAATAATATACTAAAGTCAATACATTTTGTTAGAAGAAATAGCTGAATTAAACATACTGCTTAATTCTTCCCTACTTCAGGACCAGAAAACAATTCATTCTTTTATTATATATTGAGTATTTTCTAAGTGTGAAGCACTTCCTAGGTGCTGAGATACAGTGGTGAGCAAAATGGCAAAGACCCTGTACTCATAAAGCTTGTACTTATTGTTTCTTATTCACTAGAATATATTAGGTAGCAAAAATGCTATGAAGAAAAATGGAGTAATGTAGGGGGATAGAAATTGGTGTCAGTTCTATTTTTGATAGGATACTCAGGGAAGGCCTCTAAGGAGGGGAAATTAGGACAGAGGTCTGAATATAGAAAGGAGGCTAACCTTCATCCAAATATCTGGATGAAGAATATATTACAGACAGAGGATGCTTTGAGGGCAGAATTATATTTGATATGTTCAAAGAGCAAGACCAGAACAGTGGTTCCAGAGCAGTGAACTAGAGGACTGTGCTAGGACATGAGATTGGAGAACTACTTCAGATTCACTGGGACTTATCTAATATGGAAGGGATTAATATAAAATATATCTTCCAATGGAGTGAAAGCCACTGGAGAACTTAGAGTAGGAAAGTAATATCTAATTAACCTTTAAATAAAGAATCACTCTAGCTGCTGTAGGGAAACTAGATTATAAGGGACAGGACTAGAAACAAAAACAAATGTTGTTATTTTAGGTTAAGGGAGAGATTGTGGAGATCTAGGCTACGAATGTAGCAATGGAGGCAAGCAAAGTGTTCAACTTTTTTTTTTTTTTTTAAGATTTACCTATCCATGCATACAAGAGCTGGGATACAGGACAGAGATGTGGGGTAGGAGGTGGGGGTGGGGTGAGAGGATTCACTAGAGACAGAGTGGGGAACAGAACAGGCAGACTGACTGAAATACACTGCTGAGGGGTGCAGCGGGCGGGTCAGGAGAGGTCTGCTACACCATGTGGATTGCGTCCTGGCTGGCCGGGGATCGAACCCTTGCTACGGAGGCTGCGGACCACCCCATAGGGCTGTGCTCAACCCCTTGCACCACCAGGGAGGCCTAAGAAGTGTTCAACATTTTAACTTGAGTTAATAGGATGTGCTGATGAATGGCCCTTGCATAAGAATGAAAAAAAAACAAAAACAAAAAAACACCAGAAAGAATCAAATATCATTCTCAGACTTGGGAGTGAATAAAGGGTATTGCCACTTACTGAAATGGAAGAAATTGGTTCTGAGTGGGAAGAGGAATAGTGGACTTTCAAACATCTTGCATGTGAGGCGCCAACTTTATTAACATGATGTTATAAATTATTAATTATCTTCTATTTATAAAGGAAACTAGTTATAACCCCTTTATGGTTACATGGCATGTTCACACACTACCTGATTGGGTGCTTGTTAGAACTGTTGATTCATGTGAGGCAGCTGTGGTGAGCTTTCATTTTCATCTTGGCTGAGGCTGTTTTTTCCATTTTCTGCTGAAGTATTTTCTTGCTCAAATTTTTCCTAAATTTGTGTCTGGGCAAGCTGTGAAAGAACGAAGAATTTTAACATCTGGATGCTTTCAAATTGCTAAAATCTTGCCATTTTCACAAGAATTCAACTAGAAATTTATGGTTAAAGAAAATATATGCCCTGGGCCTCCCCGGTGGCGCAGCGGTTGAGCACTGGGTTGTGAAGCTGCCTGCAGCCTCTGCACTGCCGGTTCGATCCCCAGCAGACGGATGAGGGTCCCACATGGCACACAGACCTCTCCTGCCACCCGCTGCTCCCCTCAGCAGTATACTTCAGTCCTTCTGCCTGTTCTGCTCCCTGGTCTGGCTCTGGTGAATTCTCTCACCCTCCCGTGCTTCTGACTGTACCCAGTGCTTGTATAAATGAATAAATAAATCTTTAAAAGAAAAGAAAAGAAAATATATGCCCCTACTCGTAATGTATAATGTAGATTATAAAGGTCATCAATAATACCAGCAATGTTAGAATTATAGATGAGTCAAATGATGATGATGATGATGATGGCATCACCACATCTAAGTACTTGTTGCCTTATATGCGTGTGCAAAGAACTTAGTGCACAGTAAATTACTGGCTTCACACAACAATCCTCCATTCTACAAAAAGGTAATTAAGTTATTAGCTCATATAGCCAATGTCCCAGAGCAAAGGAGTAAAGGATCGAGATTCAAATGCAGGCCTTTTTTTTTTTTTTAAAAGATTTATTTATATATGCATACAAGGACTGGGGTACAGGCCAAAGGTGTATCAGGGGGCTGAGAGGATTCACCAGAGACAGACTGGGGAACAGAACAGGCAGATCACTGAAATACAATGCTGAGGGGAGCAACGGGCGAGTCAGGAGAGGTCTGCTGTGCCACGTGGATCACCTCCCTGGCCGGGGATCGAATTTGTGATGCAGCGGGTAGCTTCACAGTGCTGGGTCTTAACTCCTTGTGCCACTAGGTAGGCCCCTCAAATGCAGGCCTTCTATCCCAGACTTCCAACCCTCCCATAGTGCTTATTGGAGAAACTCTGAGAGTTTCAGTGGAATGAAAGGTAAGAATGTTTGGTTTAAATAGTCGTAGTTGTGTGGAGATTTCTGGACCTACTAAACATAGAGCTTCCATATGATCCAGCAATTCCACTCCTAGGTATTTACCCAAAGGACACAGAAACATCAATTCCAAAGAACACCTGCACCCCTATGTTTATAGCAGCACTGTTTACAATAGCTAAGCTTTGGAAACAGCCCAAATGCCCAAAAATAGATGACTGGATCAAGAAGATGTGGTACATATACACCATGGAATATTACTCAGCATTCAAAAAAGATAAACTCATGCAATTTGCAGCAACATGGATGGCGCTGGAAGGGATCATGCTCAGCGAAATAAGCCAGAAAGAAAAAGAAAGATACCGGATGGTCTCACTCATGGCAGGAATCTAGAGAACTTAGATAATGGACCAGGAAAATGAATAACTATAAGAAAGTGAAAATCAAAATCAACAAAAAACTATGAACCAGAGACACTTTTTGGGGGGTGGGGGGTGGGAGGGGAGGGATTGGGGTCAGAATGGGGGGGGGTTGCAATTGTATGGGGAATATAAAAATAAAATTTATTATTTTAGAAAAAAAGGTAATTAGAAAAATCATTTAAAACATTAGGACATTTTAAAAGTAAGAAATGCATTATATTAATTCACATATTCACTCAGAGCACATTTTTCCTCCAGTTTCCTTAGTTTGCTTCATTTTGCCCCCCCAACAGATATATTTCATACAATTGGCAAAAAATAATTGATAATTGAGGTTGACATATATATATTTTCTCCTGATTTAGCCTCTTGTGCTTCCACTTCCCAATTCCACAGCTTGAATAAACAGAAAATTAAATCAATAAAATCCATTTCATTACAACTGACCCATATAAATTATTTTTGACTCCATGAATGTGAACACATGGCAAGCTTTAAGGTTGTTAAGTAAGCATGCAAAATATTTACATAAATGGTCTTGTGATTTGGTTATAAATTATATGAATTACTCAAAGGAAAGTTACTGTGTACCCGTGAAATAATAATGATGATGGAATATCTCTTATTAACTATACATAAAGAATATAAAATATTTTATGTGTACTTAGCACATAAGCAAATTCCTTTACAAAAAACAATTAAGCAGCAAATAAAACATGCTTATGTGCTGGAAATGGACAGCTGGATTTATGCCACTCTTGCAATATCTCCATCTCAAGCCATATGGTTCTTGCTCATTAATGCAATTTTTAAAGAAAGTCTCACTTAAGATTAAGTCTGAAGTATGATAAATAAACAAAAACTTATTATAAAAAAAACAAAAAAATAGTTGAGGAGAATAGATAATTTGCTTAAAATTTCACTTTATTAATATTTGAGTGCCTCTTGTGTACAGTCACTTTGCTAGTATTGTGGAAACTATGGTCTATTCACTGCCCTGTAATTCTTAGGCTAAGAAAGGAGATGGAGAAAACAAGACTCAGAAACATGTTTGCCTTTGCTTCTTAATTTTCAGGTAATGATTATATAAAGAAGAGAAGGAGCCAAGGTAAGGTAGAATTTGAAGACTCATCACAGACATTGATCATCAGAGAGTTGTCATTTTCAGTAGCAATTGTTCCTTTGTGTTCAAAATTTCTGAAATTTCAACATTATAGATTTAACACATACAAGTAAGGGTCCCAGAAATTTGGCAATGATGTGGTTAATATCATCATAATCGATAAACTAAGTTCAATTAGAAGTATATTTTATATCTGAGTTATCTGCTCTGGATGTCCACATTGACTAAATTCTGCTTAGTATTTTGTAGAAATAGTTTCATTTAATATTCTTCCTACTACATCTCTCATATCTCCTTCCTTCCTGTTTTTATGTAACCTGATTATTGAGGTATATCTGTCTTATCAAAAGCATTTTTCCAAGACCATAAAAAATGCACTCATAAAACTATGATTTTACAAGTTCATTACCTGTCTATCTATCTATCTATCTATCTATCTATCTATCTATCTATCTATCTATCTATCTATCTATCTATGTGTCATCTCTGTATCTCATCATCTAGCTATTGCCTATATGCCCAAAGCCTGGATTTATAAATCAGGCAAGTAGTGATTAAAAAGATTTCATATAACTTGAAATGTCAGGATCTCTAGAGGTCACCTTGTTTTGCATTTTTTTTAAAGATTTGTTTATGCATACAAGAGCTGGGGTGAAGGCCAGAGATGCAGGGGGGTGGTGAGAGAATTCACCAGAGACCAAGTGGGGAGCATAACAGGCAGATGTACTGCAATACACTGTTGAGGGGAGCAGCGGGTGAGATAGGAGAGGTCTGCTGCACCATGTGACTGTGGATTGTTTCATAGTGCTGTGTCTTAATCCCTTGTGCTACCAGGGAGGCCCACCTTGTTTTTCATATGAAAGGTGTTACTTTAAACAAGGGCATGGAAACTAGTAAGTATTGGCTTCTGGGGGTTTTTTGTACACTTTCCAAACTCTGCATTGTAGTTCTTTCCACAGAGAGCTTACTGATAATTGAAGTTTTTCATTTCTCCAAGAAAAATAAAAGTATCTTTCCCAGGCCTCACTTGTGTTCTTAAATATATGCATTTTGCTTTGAGGAAAAGCCATACATACATCATTCTATGGTAAGAATTTTAGCAATATTATCTTAGCATCAAGAAAGCATAATGATACAGTTTTCAAGATATATATTAGAAGTCTGAGAGATTGATTATACTCACAAATATGGAAAAAGTATTTACTAGAAATGCTGAGGCTCTCCTTAAATGATAATAATTTTGAACTGTGGAGACCATAAACTGAGGATTTACTTATAACACATTTCTTGTGGAAAATTTATGAAGAAATTACAAATTTTTAAAGAAATTATAAAAACTAGAAATTACAAATTTTTAAAGAAATATCTGGTAGGTAATAAAAATTTCACTTGTTTTAAAAGGAACTGTTCTAGAAACTTCATATTTCAAAGTAGCTATATGAATTAGAACATTTTATTCAAAACAATGTCAGAGTGAGAGCTAATGTAATGCATTCAATACCATGAGAAGATGTGGTTTTAAATTCCATATATGTAAATGTTTGTTTATAATGTTAATTTTTCTTTATAATGTAGACCTGGTGCGGGGTGAGAAGAGGGGCCAGTGAAAGGATTCACCAGAGACAGAGTGTGAAGCAGAGCAGGCAGATTTACTGAAATACAATGCTAAGGGGAGTAGTGGTGAGACAGGAGAGGTCTGCTGTGACATGTGTGTTTGCTTCCTGGCAGGGGATCGAACTTAGGTGATAGCACTGAGAGCTCACCCCTGGGGCGCCAGGGACACCCTTATAATGGTATAATGTTTTATTGATTTTTTTTTAAATTGAGGTAACATTGGTTTACAACACTGTATATGATTTAGGGATATAGGTTCACACCTATATCAGATTTATGTCACCACACCATGGCCACCATAAAGTACCAATAGTTCTTCACAGTAGATCATTGGGCCCCCTACCCACTTTGTTTCCACACCCGTACCCCCTCCTCTGGTAGCCTCAATTCTGCATTCATATGTGTAGGATTTGTTTTGGTTTAGTGTTGTCAGGTCTTTTGTTTTGTTTCTCTATATTCCACATGTGAGTGAAATCATCCTATATATATGTCTTTTCCTTCTGATTTATTTCACTTAGTATAATTCTTTCTTTATGCTTCCTGTTTCAATATCTCTCATCTTCTAAAATGAGAACTGATACTGAGGATACTGTCTCTCAGTTATTTCAGATTAAATTATTTGGGATACTATAAATTATTACGAGGCAAATTTTCATTAAGAAATGTTGACAACATATTTTCTTGGTTATTCCTAAGTCATAATAATACTAACTAGAATATACAACTCTGAGTCTTTAGACAGAATGAAATATTAATATGTTTACTTGAATATTTATTCAAGATCATATATTCATGGTTTTTCACTATAGTTATTTTTAATAACAATACAATATTTAGCAAATACTTTTTATTGTGATTTAAGGAAATTTACAAAATTCAATTGTTTCTTATACAAGAAGTACCAAAAAACTACTAAGAAATTTGATGGATGAACATATGATTTCCTTGGATTATTTATCTAACCAGATATGGATGTTTAACAGTGCATGTGTACACTGACATAAGGTGATATAATTAGCTAGAGAGACAGTCTTTTAATTTTTTAATGCAGTCCTACCTAGACATCTATTTAATACCTATATGTTAGAGGCATCATAGTAAACACCAGGCAAACAGAAAGGAAAAAAGAACACCTCATTTGAGGAGCATATGGTCTAGGGGAGCAAAAAGAGAAGGTATTGAAAAAATATACTATGAATGCTGTTATAATACACAAAAGAGAAATTTGAGACTTGAGATCTGACATCCAAGAAATTCACAGATGATAAAGGCCCAAGGGATGAGTCATGAAAGATGAATATATGCTGCAAAAGTGGCAAAGGTCAGGGAAGAAGGATAGGACACCTGGTTCTGAGGAACTATTTGGATTTGGTGGGGGCAGAGGTTTAGGGGTAGGGGGCTGGCAGTGGAGAGTGGCCAGTGAAGTCAAGTGTAAGGAAACTGACTTAAATTTATTTATACAGACAAAAACTGGGGTGTAGGTCAGAGGTGCAGGGATGGGGGATGAGAGGATTCACCAGAGACAGAGTGGGGCGCAGAACAGTCAGATCTATTCAAAAACACTGCAGAGGGGAGCAGCAGGTGAGACAGGAGAGGTCTGCTGCACCATATGTGCTTTAGCTCCCTCACCAGGGGTCCAACTCTTGCCACAGTGGCTGCCAATAGCTTGATAATGCTGAGAATTTAACCCCTGCACCACCAGGGAGCCCCTCGTGTGTGTGTGTGTGTGTGTGTGTGTGTGTGTGTGTGTGTGTGTGTGTGTGTGTGTGTGTTGAAGTTAGTGAGCTCAGGAATCGAGTTCTCATTTTGACCACAGGAGTTTGGAGAAAGCAGACCAGGTCTTTTGCTCACAGACTAGTTTAGTCCCATAGTGAGAAGTGTAGTGTTTCAGCCTTTTCATTCTTGTCTTTTATTGCTTCAAATTTTCCTGAGCAGGTGGTACATTTGAAAGTTCTGTTTAAAAACATAATGCACTCTTATCTAGGAAGCTGGAGGAGCCTACCGGAGGCATGCCAGGGAGCAGTTTTCCACCCAGACAATGTGCGCTTTCCTAAATCAGGAAGTTTTTCCTGCTCTTTGAAAGCTATGGCTGTTGCAGAAGAACTGGATGTGTTGAAAATAGCATGACTTTATATAACTGCATTCTGGGTTCCCTTTTACCACTTACTAAGAATTAGTCTCCAGTTAGAAGAAAATAAAGCTTCAGAATTCCTCTCACCTATAAAAAGCATCTTTGACATGTTTGAAATGTTTTAAATTGGGATATAAAATTTGAAAAGAAAAAGAAACAAGACAGAATCATTTGGAATTGAGCAGTTTTGGTACTAAAATGTGGTGTAATTAATAGGAAATTGGGTCTCTGAGAAAAATGCCCTATAAATTTTACAAATGTGAACTAATACCTGAAAGCCTCCAGCAAATAAGTATTATTGAGGACCTAGTCTATGATCTTTCTTTTTCCTTGCAAAAGAAAGGGTATAAGGTGTTACAGAGAATCTCCTATGTGTCAGGGACTAAGACAAGCACCTTCACATGTTATTTTGTGTTTTTATCATTTTAGTATGTCTCATTTATTTCCCATAACCACCCTTAGGGAGGTGGTATAACATGGTGATTAAAGGATAGACTCTGACCTTAGACCACCTGCCTTCAAGTCCCTGATCCGCCATTTTCTTGATGTCAGTTTCCTCACCTAGGGCACCTACCTCACATGGTAACATGTGCGTTCTTATGAGTATTAAATGAGTAAACAAGCATACAGCTCTTAAAATATTACCTGACACATAATAAGAGCATTATAAGGGTTTGCTCTGATGATCATCATCCTCAGAGGAGATTACATAGCCCAGAACAATCTAAATCTGTTCACAGTTATATAGATGCTGATGGTAAAGCACATGTTCCAGCCCAGATAAGTGCTTCACTGTAAACTTCTGTCACAGCTCTGAGCATAAAGTTATTTCAAGCCTGTCTCAGCAATTCAGAACAAAGGCAACAAATCTAAGTCTTCCGGAAACCAAGGGGCAAGCCAAACTTTTGTAGAGACCATCTGTATTTTGCTGTGTGGTAGACACTTTTTCTTTTTCTTTTTCTTTTTCTTTTTTATAAACTTTTTTTGGAAATCAGTTTTTTTTTAAGATTTATTTATTTATGGATACAAGAGCTGGGGTGCAGGCCAGAGATGCAGGGGGTGGGGGTGAAAGGATTCACCAGAGACAGATTGGGGAGCAGAACAGGCAGACTGACTGAAATACACTGCTGACGGGAGCAGCGGGCAAGACAGGAGAGGTCTGCTGTGCCATGTGGGCTGCTCCCTGGCCGGCTGGGAATCGAAGTCATGCTGCAGTGGCTGGTGATAGCTTGATAGTGCTGTCTTTCACCCCAGTGCCACCAGGGAGGCCCTAGACACTTTTTCTTTGCATATATATGCCTTACCACATAAGCTGTCAGCATAACACTATGATGTACATAGTCATTGTGTTAATGATAGGTGTATTATTATAATGATATTACACATGAAGTCTCTTAGCTAATGGTTCTCCCTTAGGAAGGGTAGAACTTGACTCAGACCCAAACTGTCATGATTTTGTCTCTCTGGGTAATTGATGTTGTAAGGGTTGAATTGATATATTACATTTATAAATACAATGCAAAGTAAAGCAACTTAGAGTAAAATGTAATGTCCATATCCACACAATCTGTCTACAATCCCTTGGGAAGTGCACGTTTTGGAGAGGCGATTATAGGGTGCACAGTTGTATGTATTGCCACCAGAGCAGGCTCTCGTGTTGCATACTTCCTTCTTGGTGACAGGTTTCCAGTCCTTTCTCCTTGATAATAGTGATTCCACTACTCAAAGAGAGTAGTCAAGGATGTGTCCATTGCAGTTAATCTACTTCTTTGGGTTTTCTTCTCATTCATTCTTCTCATTCATAGATTTCCTTTACATATTATGCCCCTAAGAGAAGCTAAATTCTGAAAAGCATTATTTTCTGGGCAAGAAGATGCATAATTATAAAATGTTAAATAAATGTTGGTCCCAAATGAAACTTTTCAATAGTATAGAATACTAATCATGAATATGTTATTAGTAAAAGTTTTTTGCAGTATAAATTCCTTAATACCAGTTCTTCCATGTATTTTCTCCTTAGCTCTAAAATTGAGATTTTTTTCCTTTCTAAAAGTTAATAAAATCACTGTATCGTTTAGTGGAAACTATAACAATTTCAGATAGCACTGTCAGTTCTCTATAGTAAAATAATGATTAAGTCATAAACGTACACTTGAAAATATCCTAAATAACTGTTTTTACTTTTCTAGGTTTAGATTGTACTATATTAAAGATACCATTGACTTTGTCACCAAAACACCAAGTGGTTTATATATTATCCACCCAGAAGGATCTAGTTACTCATTTGAGGTAAAGTTTTCTCTTATATGAAATAGGAAAAGCATCCAACCAACTTTATACTTAAAATTTCAATTGTTTTATGTTTAGATGTTTTAATTTAAAATTTTAAAATAAACTGGTAAGAGTTCCAGTTTCATAACTTTGTTTGTCTGGGAATCTTTGCTCAAATGATAAACCAGTAAAAGAACTAGAGTTTTTCAATCTTCTATGCTCTTTAAAGTAAATCCCTTTGGTGCAAGGGCTTATATTATCTTTAGAGTAGGCAGAGCTAAGCACCAAACTTGTCTGCTTTAATCAGCTGATGGACATTAGAAAATAATAGTGTTCTCTGCCTTGAAGCCTACTAAAAATACTTTTGATTTCCCTTCCTTTCCATGGCCATTTCTTTGAGTGACAAGTAATCTTTTGTGATTGTATAGGATATTAATAATTTAAAAATAACTTTCACTAAAGCAAAAAATCTGTTGATAAGCTGATACATTTTTAAACTGAATGAAACAAATTAGTTTTACGTCTATCTTTAATAGGATTTTGAGAAGAAATTCCTACTGGAAATTATGTGTCATTGACAGAATATATTATATGTCAATGTAATTAATATTATATATAGCAATATAAAATTATGTATGTAATTTTTCTGGGTAGTTTTTTGTGCATATAAAAGTTTATGATACTGATATTATACCTTATTGATAGTCCTTACTAAACTATAATATAATTTTTTTCTAAGTAGATACTATCAGTTTCTCAGAGTTACTAACATTATCTTTTGGTGCCCATTGACAAAATGTCAAAAAATTGGGAATTAGGTGGGAAATAATTTTAAAATTATCTAAATTATTTCACCTACACATTCAAAAATGGACCAGAACAGATGTGGAAGGGGAAGGCTTCTAATTTTGTGATGAGTGGGATGCATAATCGCCTCTTTTGTGGGAAAGTGTTGGCTCCCTAGATCCTTCCCACTGCCTTTCTCTGTCTCTGTGCAGGAAGTTTCTGACGGAGAGGACTGCTCTGTTTCTCCCTCTGTCACATGTAGGGAGCCCCTGGGGCTGTCTTCTTATGGACAATTTACATGTCAGCTCCTGTTGAGACGATGCACAAGGCATGCCTGTCTGCGCAATTGCAGTCTGAACACAGGTCTTCCATGCTCCAGGGGGAAAGAGCAATCAGGAGCAGGCACATAGGCATATTTAATACTTAAAAAAAAAATCAAAGAAATTTTTCCTTAATTCAAAGAAATAGTTAATTTGTAAATAAACATATCAATCTGCTTTATCTAATCAGTACTGATATTACTCAACTGAAAAGTAGAGTTGAAAAATAAAAAGATAACATTAAAATGCTACACACGGTGTGCATTTAAAAAAAATGACTGATACAGGGGCTATAATTATGCTAACAATATGTTTGTGTTATAATAATATTTCTGGAGATTAAAAAATTTGAATATATAAACGATATATAATTTTACTGCAACTTTCAGTGGAATTATCTTCTTTTTCTCTAGGCTTTAGGGTGAAATGTGAATTTTATATCAAAGAAGAAAATAAAGTTTTATATGGATTACAGAGGAAGTGGATGGGATGATGATACAGAAAAGAATAGATGGGGTCTCTGATTTCCAAATACTGTGGTCGGACTATCTGGGTGGATTTGGTGAACTTTCAAGTTAAATTCATTTATTTGTCCCCTATCTTTTTTCTTCTTTTTGGTATTATACCTATAGATTATATCTCTCTTATTTATTTATTATATTATATTATTTTATATATTTTACATCATTTTTCATTTTTGCACAATGTGTGCATTTTCATCTTGGTTATAGTCCCCATACAATTCCCACCGCCCCCTTGTTTTGATCCTACACCCTCCTCCCCACCCTGTAGTGTAGTTGCTTGTTGATTTTTATTTTTACTTTATTTTAATTAGTCTTTTTCCTGGTCCCTTATTTAGGTTTTCTAAATTCCTGCTATGAGTGAGACCATCTGGTATTTTTCTATTTCTTTCATATGATACAGCAATTCCACTCCTAGGTATTTACCCAAAGGACACAGAAACATTAATTCAAAAGGGCACCTGCACCCTTATGTTTATAGCAGCACTGTTTACAATAGCTAAGCTATGGAAACAACCTAAATGCCCCAGAATAGATGACTGGACCAAGAAGATGTGGTACATATACACAATGGAATATTACTCAACAATCAAAAAAGATAAACTCATGCAATTTGCAGCAACATGGATGGAGCTGGAAGGGATCATGCTCAGTGAAATATAGATTATATCTCTATTAGTCAAATCATTAGTAAAAATAGCAAATCCTTGTGGATTTCAAATATAAGTTGAATAACTCTCTTTATATGTCAAATTATTTAAAATAAACAGATCTCTCAGCTGGGATCTGGAAGTCTTTTGTCAATACCTGTTGGAATGCACTTTCGGCGAAAATTCAAAAGTGTCTCCTGTGCACCTGGCAGGGTTCTGCCAGGGACTCAGCAAGTATCTGTAGAACGAAAAGCTGGTTGGGCAGGGTTGTCACAGACCCTGAGGTTCCTGAGACATGTGCTGTGTGTACACAAGCAAGGGAAATGGGAAACTGAGGTACATGACTGTACAAATTCAAATTATGTGAACTAGAAGTAGCATTTTTTGAAAATATTAATAAAAACCACAATGTTCAAAATTTGAAAAATGTAAACCTTAGGAATTGTAAACCTTAGAATTGTAAAATTCTCTTATGTTATTGTTACATGGTAACATCACTTTTGCTGGTTGGACAGAAAAATATTGAATTTTGCATTAGTTGGAACATCTCTGGGTGATTTTGAAGATTTTTATGCTATTATTTTAATGTGTTTATAATTAAAATCTTTAACATCCCATTAATAATGTCACCTATGGATTCAGTAAGTAGTGGTGTTAGTCCTGCTACTAAAAATGCTACTGCACGCCAGTGATTTTAGGAGGGGCAGGAAATGTAATAAAATGTTAGGAATGAGGCCAAATAAATGGTATATTATGGAATACAGTTAATATACTTGTAGTTTTCATCATTAATTCAGTCAGTGCTTCCTCAGAAATTAAGTAATCATAAATCAATAGGTGGTTAATTATTATCTTTCTTATTTTATGCCTATTTCTATGGGGAAATTATGTGTTATGGTAAAAAGGTGTTCAGGCAGGTATCTGTCACATAAACAGATTGCTCTCTATTTGGTATATTAAAAAATAGATTTGAGATTAAGAAAAACATATTGTTAACTCTTAAATTTGGTGTTAGGCAGGGACACTGAATTGGAGAGTCATAGGCTGTGAGATATTAAGTAGACCCTGGGGGACCAGTTCACTTCCTGTGCCCCCTTTCTTTTTGTACATTTTCAGAAAACTTTTCATTTCTAATTGGGCATGTAGCTAAAATGTCAGTGAATGCCTTGGAGAGGACATTCTACCTTGGCTATAGTTTTCATAGTTTGAAAATTGTCACAGGGTTCCCCAACTCTTGAGATTTTGACTAGAACTTTACCTCCTCGTTCAGCAATTTCATGATTCAGGTAGAGGGGTCTGTGCTAGAGCAGGGTATACAGATTTAGGCTGTGCTACATGGGTGGAGCAAGGCAGAAAGGCATTGGCTAGAATATGCATGTATGAAGTATTTGGTCTGAATGTGGGGCTTAATAATTGTTCCTGGATCTACACTTGTCTTGGAAATATTGACCCCAAACCTGAGAATACTCCAGTGTTGCTCCATTATGATTCCATTCGTCAGTAATTGGCCAGCTGCATTATAACAGAATATTTTTTTCCCCACAAAGCATAAGTCTGAGAGATGGAACAAAATAATTTCAACTGAGCATTTTCAGAAAACATTACATGAGGAACTGCTGTTTTGGAGGTTAAATCTCTTAACTACATCAGAATACATAATTTGCTTACCTGTCATAATGTTTCAACTGTTTTATTATTGTTGTTTATTGTTGATATGTTTTAATGTAAATCTTGTTTTTTTTTAAAGATTTATTTTTATTTATTTTTGTATACAAGAACTGGGGTGTAGGCCAGAGGTGCAGGGGGTGAGAGGACTCATCAGAGACAGAGTGGGGAGCAGAACAGGCAGATCTACTGAAATACACTGCTGAGGGGAGCAGTGGGAGAGAGACAGTAGAGGTCTGCTGCACCATGTGGGTAGCTCCCTGGCTAGGGATCCAACTCATACAAGTGTCTGGCAATAGCTTGATAGTGCTGAAACTTTAACCCCTACATCACCAGGGAGGTCCTAAATCTTGTTTCTTTTCTTAATTAATGTTTAAGTGAATTTAAAAATTTCATTTGGGGAGATTAAGAACAAAACAGAGATTAACTATCCCCAATCTAG
This sequence comes from Talpa europaea, assembly GCF_964194135.1. NCBI lineage: Eukaryota > Metazoa > Chordata > Mammalia > Eulipotyphla > Talpidae > Talpa > Talpa europaea. The sequence goes on from NC_140079.1 coordinate 38,160,545, forward strand.
GGAAAACAAGTGGGAAGATGTGTTTTTGTGTGTGATACTTTTGATAAACTGAGCTGGGGCTGTAAGTTCCTCAAATGATTTATGTGAACTATCTCAATTGCTGAAACACACACACAAAAAAGGATTTGTTATATTAAAGGGTTATTCTAATTTGTATTAAAATATATTTTTAAAAGCATATTTTTACAGGTGAATTTTGACTAGGACTAAAAAAGACCTTTCATATAGTAAAAAAAAAAAAAAAACCAGTTTTATGCTGTATATGGCACTGAATTCTGAAGATGACACATTCTCTTATGCATCATATGATAATTTTTGGCTAGAGGATGAAGCGAGATTTTTAAAAATGCACTTAGGACAGTATCCAGGAAATGCTGGTAAGTTTTTTATTCTTAAATTATCCAGAAAACTCACTAGCAGGTGAAGATAAAAGTAATTCAATCTCTTGGTATTTATGTGATGGAGCTTCAGGGATTAAAGAGAGGGAGAAAATGATTCCAACTGATTGCATCCAGAAACTCTTCATGGGAGAATAGTTTTCAACAAGGGATTAAAGTTAGAATCAAGCTGGGGAGATTTTAGAAAGTAGTCATTCCTACAGAATCTGATTAAGTGTAAGTCCAGATATTTGCTTTTGCCGGGGGGGGGGGGTGACATATTGGTGTCTGTATAGTCGAGAACCACTGACCTGTACTTGGAGGAATGGGCAAGCTTTTGGCAAATGAATGCTGGCAAAGAGAGCAGTTTGTGTCAAGGCACAGAGGGAGGAATATTACCAGTCACAAAGTTATCTGGTATGGTTGGAATCTATGACTGCTGACGTGGTTCAGTTTTGAGACATTGGGTGAATGTCTGAAATTCAAATTTTGATATAGAGGGAACATATTATTTTTAATGCCTTCTCTCTAAAAGTATAGCAATCTAAAATACAGAACATGCTATGTTAGGAAAAACTAATGTAGGGCTTCTCAGAAAGATAATTAGGATCTAATTTAGATAATAAGATCTATAATGCCAACAGTTTTTTTATTACAGAGCCATCAAGATTGCTATTCCCTATGCTACATTTTCCCAGTAAAATAGTTAAGTAACTTCAACTGCTGATCACATAATATAATCAAGATAAAAAAAGTGTCTATAGACTGTAAAGATAGACACATAGATAAAATCAGGGTGTTAAGCGGGATCAGGTGTGTGGTAGAGGTGGGAGGCCATTTTGATTTTGAGTTCAGAGCAAAAATAAAAATATGAAACCGAACTTTCAAAAATGCACCAGCCTGTGCAGGAAATTTTGAAGCAATAAAAGACAAGTGTGAAAAGGCTGAAACATCACTCTTCTCTCCATGGGACTGAACTGGTCTGTGAGCAAAAGGATCCAGGGGCTTTCTCCAAACTTCTGTGGTCAAAAGAACTCAATTCATGAGCTCACTAACCTCAACACACACGCACACATTTCAATAAACTTGAGCCACACAGCTATTCCATGAGGACAGATACCCCTGATTCTAAGATTTGACAGAAATTCTCCTGGGTTCTCTCAGAAAACCAAGTGTCTTATTTAACTGCCCCCCTCTTAGAAAATATGATTTTGAGTTGTAATGGACTATTTCTTAAAAGTAGACCTATGCATTTTGTTATTTTTATTATTTTTTTAAAGATTTATTTATTTATGCATATAAGAACTGGGGTCTTGGTGGCCAGAGGTGTGGGAGATGAGAGGATTCACCAGAGACAGAGCAGGAAACACAACAGGGAGATTTACTGAAACACACTGCTGAGGGGAGCAGCAGGCGAGTCAGGAAAGGTCTGCTGCGTCATGAGGGTATCTCCCTGGTCGGGGATCGAACAGCTGTGGACAGCTTCATAGGTTGCATCTTAACCCCTTGCACCACCAGGGAGGCCCGGATCTATGCATTTTATTAAAATAATTTATTAAATATAATTTGGTGTAGAGCTGATTTGATATACAACCCTCCCAGTTGGTAAGAGTTTATCCAGGAAACTATCTGTGGAGGAATCACAAAGTGGAGGCAATGCTCTAGAAGTGTGGTGTCTTTATGAAACTCTGGAAGTTACTGCACTGTGGGATTTGAACGTAAGTCTTCTCTACAAGCACTTTTTTTCTCATGAAGTTCAGAGTCAGAAGCTCTGGGGTAGAGGTATGTGGGAGCATAGTGAAAACAGGTGGGGGCTTTGATTTTTTTTTTCTAAAAATTTTACAGCTTCACTCTCAGTATTTCTGGTTTTACAAAACAGAACTATTCCTGTCACTTAGATCACTGGATTGCATTCACCAAAGTACTTAATCTTTGAAAGGGATGGTAAATATCAGGGATATGGCATGTAAAACGTCTAATGTTAGCCCTTTAAAATTGGCATTAACTACTGTTCCTGTTAGTCCATATATCTTTGGAGAACAATGAAGAAAAGAAATGCTTTAGGAATATAGCTGATGTTTTTAATTGGGCATTCATATAAATTTGGTGGCCATAAATAAAATCAAACAACTTTTGCATGTGTGAATTGAAGTTTCTTGAAGTTAGACATTTCAACTTCATCAGACCTCTCTCTCTCTGAAGTGATGTAAAATGGCAGGATGCATTTGCTGTAAATTCTTCTCTTCTCCTAAACGACCAACTGCCACATTAATCTTACCCAAAGTATGTCAGGTCTACACACCATTTTTTGCCACTTTTAGGCCAGTTTTCTGGCCTAAAACTAACTGATTTTGCTTACACAACCAAACTTCTATTTTGGATGTGAATTTTATATCAGGTGATCACCCTAAATTGCCTAGCACATTCAGAAACTCATCACCATGTTTTGGTGTATTGTAGTCTGGAAGAGAGATCTTAGTCTGATACATGGTAGAAAAGAATTCATTCCTTATTTCTAGATGCAATGATTTTGCAAAATGTCTGGTAAAGGTCGATTAAAATTACAAAAACTGGGGCCTCCCTGGTGGCGCAGATGGTTGAACACAGCGCTGTGAAGCTGTCCATAGCCTCCACAGCACGACTTCAATCCCAGCTGGCCTGGAAGATACCCACATGGTGTGGCAGACATCTCCTATCTCGCCCACTGCTCCCCTAAGCAGTGTGTTTCACTCAGTCTTCCTGTTCTGTTCCCTGCTCTGTCTCTGGTGAATCCTCTCACCCTCCCACACATCTGGCCTGTACCCTGGTTCTTATATGCATGAATAAATATTTTAAAAAATTACAAAAATTGCCTTCACAGCTAGTCATTTCTCAGGTGATGCATTCCAGGGCTTCAGAAAAGAAGATAAGAATGCAGTGCCTTTCAGCACATCAGATGTGGATAATGGTGGGTGCTGCCCTGCCCTCCTGGGCTGTGGTCCATCTGTGAAGAGCTACACTCATCTCAGTACCTCACTGGCTGGTGGTTCAACCAGTGAGGTCTTCTGAATCTGAACTTCCCTGGAAAGCTGCTTGCAACTGGGATTCAACCGGGCACATGGACCAAAACAACCTACCTGTCAAGATTAAATCTGTTTTAATGAAAATTAGAAGAATTTACAATCCATATTTTAAGTAACCTCATTATAAAGTGTAATGCATGTTCCACAGTTATTTTTGATAATACATTAAAGACTTGACAAAGTTTCTTTTTTACCTGAGTGTTTCAAACATATTAGCCAAAATTTAACTATAGGTGACATTTAGGTGTAAAGTATTTAAATATAAACCTTTAATTTTGTAGAGCTTTACAAAAGAAAATATGACTTAACTATGTTTTTACTACTAACAATATTAACATTTTGTAATAATATTTGTTTTAAGTAAATGACAATTGACAACTTATCTTCCTGGAATCAGGTATCCTATTCAAGGACTTACCCTTTTCTTCAGAACATATAAACCATAGTAGACTGTTAGGAAAATTAAAGAAAGAAATATATTTATTTTTTTTTTAATTTGGAGTGTTTTTTTTTAAAATAATAAATTTTATTTTTATATTCCCCCATACAACTGCACATGCCCCATTCTGACCCCAATCCCTCCCCTCCGGGCACCCACCCCCCAAAAAGTGTCTCTGGCTCATAGTTTTTTGTTGATTTTGATTTTCACTTTCTTATAGTTATTCATTTTCCTGATCCCTTATTTAAATTTTCTAGATTCCTGCTATGAGTGAGACCATCCGGTTTTTTTCTTTTTCTTTCTGGCTTATTTCGCTGAGCATGATCCTTTCCAGCGCCATCCATGTTGCTGCAAATTGCATGTGTTTATCTTTTTTGAATGCTGAGTAATATTCCATGGTATATATGTACCAAATCTTCTTGATCCAGTCATCTATTTTTGGGCATTTGGGCTGTTTCCAAAGCTTAGCTATTGTAAATAGTGCTGCTATAAACATAGGGGTGCAGGTGTTCTTTGGAATTGATGTTTCTGTGTCCTTTGGGTAAATACCTAGGAGTGGAATTGCTGGATCATATGGAAGCTCTATGTTTAGTAGGTCCAGAAATCTCCACACAGCTCTCCATAGTGGTTGGACCAGTTTGCATTCCCACCAACAGTGCAGGAGAGTTCCTTTTTCTCCACAACCTCGCCAACATTTGTTGTTGCTAGTTTTTTTAATATGTGCCATTCTCACTGGTGTAAGATGGTATTTCATGGTAGTTTTGATTTGCATTTCCCTGATTACAAGTGATGTTGAACATTTTTTCATATGTCTGTTGGCCATTTGCATTTCCTCTTCAGAGAAGTTTCTTTTTAGCTCTTCTGCCCATTTTTTGACTGGGTTATTTTCTTTGTTGTTGTTGAGTCTCATCAGCCCTTTGCAGATTTTTGTGATCAGTCCTTTATCATTAGTGTTGGGTGCAAAAATGTTCTCCCAGTTGGTGGGGTTTCTCTTTGTTTTTGTTATTGTCTCTTTTGCTGTGCAGAAGCTCTTTAATTTGATGTAGTCCCAGCTGTTTATCTTTGCCTTCACTATCACTGCTTTGGGTGATGTGTCTGTAAAGGTGTCTTTGATATGCAAATCACGTAGTGTTTCGCCTGTATTTCCTTCTATGTATTTTATGGTTTCAGGTCTTATGTCTAGTTCTTTAATCCATTTTGAGTTGATTTTTGTGTATGGTGTGAGGTAGTGGTCAAGCTTCATTCTTTTGCATGTAGCGACCCAGTTTTCCCAGCACCATTTATTGAACAAACTTTCTTTGCTCCAATGCATAGTCTTTGCTCCTTTGTCAAAGATTAGTTGACCATAAATCTGTGGGTTTATTTCTGGATTTTCTATTAGATTCCATTGGTCTGTATGTCTGTTCTTGTTCCAATACCATGCAGTTTTGATGATTATGGCTTTGTAGTATAGTTTGAAGTCTGGGAGTGTGATGCCTCCATTTCCTTCTTTTTTTTCAGTAGAGCTTTGGCTCTTTGGGGTTTTTGGTGATTCCATATGAATTTCATCAATAATTGTTCTATTTCTTTGAAGAATGACATTGAGATTTTGATTGGAATAGCATTGAATTGGTATATTGCTTTTGGTAGGATGGCCATTTTAATAATGTTTATTCTAACAATCCATGAGCAGGGGATGTCTTTCCATTTCTTTGTGTCTACTTCTATTTCTTTTAACAGTGTTTTATAATTTTCTTTGTATAGGTCCTTTACCTCTTTTGTTAGATTTATTCCCAAATATTTGATTTTTTTGTTTCGATAATAAAAGGGATTTTTTTTTTATTTCTTCTTCAGATTTATTGTTTGTGTATAGGAAGGCTACTGACTTCCGTGTGTTGATTTTGTATCCTGCCACTTTACTGAAATGATTGATAAGTTGAATTAGTTTTTCTGTGGAGTTTTTGGGGTTCTCTAAGTATATTATCATATCATCTGCAAATAGTGATAGTTTGACTTCTTCTTTTCCTATTTGGATTACTTGTATGTCCTTCTCTTGTCTTATTGCTCTGGCTAGGACTTCCAGTATTATATTGAAAAGCAGTGGTGAGAGTGGACATCCTTGTCTTGTTCCAGATCTTAATGGAATTGCTTTCAGCTTTTCACCATTGAGGATGATACTGGCTGTTGGCTTGTCATAGATGGCCTTTATGATGTTGAGGTATGTTCCTTGTATCCCAAGAATTTCAAGGGCTTTTATCATGAATGGGTGTTGCACTTTGTCGAAAGCTTTCTCAGCATCTATTGATATTATCATATGGTTTTTATATTTCTTTTTGTTGATGTGTTGGATAACGTTGATTGATTTTCGGATGTTAAACCATCCTTGTGTCCCTGGAATGAATCCTACTTGGTCATGGTGAATTATCTTATGGATACATTGTTGGATTCTGATAGCTAAAATTTTATTGAGGATTTTTGCATCAGTGTTCATTAGGGAGATTGGCCTGTAGTTTTCCTTTTTTGTGTTGTCCTTATTTGGTTTTGGTATTAGTGTAATGTTGGCTTCATAGAACGTGTTTGGTATTGTCCCTTCCTTCTTAATTTTTTGGAAGAGTTTATGAAGGATAGGCACTAATTCTTCTCTGAATCTTTGGTAGAATTCATTTGTAAATCCATCAGGTTCTGGGCTTTTGTTTTTGGGAAGGTTTTTGATTACCATTTCAATTTCGCTGCTTGTAACTGGTCTGTTTAGGTGTTCTATTTCTTCTTTATCTAGCTTTGGGTGATTGTAGAGTTGTAGGAATTTGTCCATCTCCTGTAGATTGTTGAACTTGTTTCCATATAACTGTTCATAGTAGTTACTGATTATTCTTTTGATTTCTGCTGTGTCCGTTGTGATTTCTCCTCTTTCATTTATGATCCTGTTTATTTGTGCTTTCTCCCTTTTTTCCTTTGTGAGTATGGCTAGGGGTTTGTCTATTTTATTGATTTTTTCAAAGAACCAGCTCTTGGTTTCATTGATCTTTTGGATTGTTTTTTTAGTTTCAATTTCATTTATTTCTGCTTTGGTTTTTATTATTTCTTTTCTTCTACTGGTTTTGGGGTTTTTTTGTTGTTCTTTTTCTAGATCTCTGAGCTTCGAGATTAGGTTGTTTCTTTGAGTTCTTTCTTGTTTTTTGATGTGAGCGTCTATTGCTATATATTTTCCTCTTATTACTGCTTTTGCTGCATCCCATACATTTAGGATATTAGTGTCCTCCTTGTCATTCAATTCAAAGGATTTTTTAATTTCTTCTTTGATCTCCTCGTTAGTCCAGTGGTCTTCCAGTAGTGTGGTTTTTAATCTCCATGAGGTAGGATAGTTCGTTGCCTTCTTTTTATGGTTTATTTCTAGTTTGATGCCTTCATGGTCAGAAAAAATGGTTGGTATGATTTCAATCTTGGTGTATCTGTTGATGTTTGTCTTGTGCCCCAGTATGTGATCGATCCTGGAGAATGATCCATGTGCGCTTGAGAAAAATGTGTACTCCATTTTTTGGGGGTTTAGTGTTCTATAGATGTTTGTTAAGCCCAAATGCTCTAGGTCCTTATTTAGAGCTTTAGTTTCTTTACTTATTTTTTGTCTTGTTGATCTATCCATTGTTGATAGTGGTCTGTTGAAGTCTCCCACTACGTATGTGTTTTCTCTGATGTCTGTTTTCAGAGAGGACAACAGTTGTCTGATATATTTTGGTGCTCCTTCGTTTGGTGAGTATATGTTAATGAGTGTTATTTCTTCTTGAAGTATTGTCCCCTTGATCATAATGTAGTGATCATTGGGGTCTCTTTTTATTTTTTTGAGTTTGAAGTCTGTTTTATCTGATATAAGTATACCTGTTTCTGCTTTCTTTTTTGGTCCATTTGCTTGTAGGATTGTTTTCCATCCTTTAACTTTGAGCCTATTTTTATCTTTTGTAGCTAAATGTGTTTCCTGGAGACAGCAAAAGGTTGGATTTTGTTTCTTAATCCAGGCTGCAACTCTGTGTCTTTTTATTGGAGAGTTTAGTCCACTTACATTTAGAGTTAATATTGATATGTTAGCATCTGTATTTGCCATTGTGTTTGTCTTTCCTTTGATTTTATTTATTCTTTTAATAACTTTTTTTTTTTTTTTGGTCTTCTTTCGTTGTTATTCGTCCCTATGAGGTTCTGGCTTTAGGATTCCTTGTAGTATTTTTTGGAGTGGGGGTTTAGTTGTAATGAAATTCCAGAGTTTCTCTTTGTCTGGGAAGGTCCATATTCTTTCTTCATAGAGGAAGGAGAGCTTTGCGGGATAGAGTATTCTTGGTTGGCATCTGTTTTCCTGGAGCCTGTTGACTATGTCCCTCCACTCTCTCCTTGCCCGTGGTGAATTATCTTATGGATACATTGTTTCTTCAGAGAAGTCTGATGTCAGCCTGATTGGTTTTCCTTTGAATGTTATCTGTTTCTTCCCTCTTGTCAGCTTCATTATTTTTTCCTTGTCCTGGATTCTTGGGAACTTTACTATTATGTGTCTTGCTGTGTTTTTCCTTTCGTCGTGGAAGTTTGGTGTTCTTCTTGCTTCTTGTATATCAATTTTCAGCTCCTTCTTCGCATTTGGGAAGTTCTCTTCAATTATCTCCTGGAATATTTTCTCTGTTCCTACATCTCTCTCCTCTCCTTCTGGAATTCCTATAACTCTCATATATTTCCTTTCCTCATGGAGTCAGATAGTTCCCGAAGTCTTTCTTCATTCTTTTTCCTTCGTACTTCTCTTTCCTTTTCTGTTTTGGTTCTTTTTATTTCTGTGTCTTCAAGAGTACTTATTCGTTCTTCCATTTCATCTATTCTGCTTTCATTGCTTTTCCCAGAGTTCTTTAGTTCCTCCATTAATTCTTTGATCTCTTGCATTTCTTTTACTTCCCTCTTTAGGGACTCAATTTCATTCTTCTGACCATTGTTTTCCCTCTTTAGGGACTCAATTTCTTTCTTCTGACCATTGTTTTCCCTCTTTAGGGACTCAATTTCCTTCTTCTGATCATTGTTTTCCTTTATGACCTCTGTCACTTTTTTAATCAGGGCAATTTTAAATTCTCTTTCTGGAAGGCTCAGAAGTTCTTCCAAGTTACTGTCGTTGAAATCTGGAGGGTGGTTTTCTTTTTGTGGTGTGCTTCTTTCCTGAGGCGTTGTTAGGTTGCGTGTGGTTCTTCTACTCCCTACTGTCTGTTTTCTAATTTGTCGTATGCATTGGGACACTGTGTTGCTCGGACTGGCCGTCATCTTGCGTGAACTTCTCCGCTCCCCTCTGGCTCCTCCAGGAACCATCTCTGGATTCTGGGGGAGCTTTCTGCTGGTTTTAGGCCGTCTTTACTGAAGAAATGTCCCTGTCCTAAACTGGCGAAGCGGGACGCAGTCCCTGCGCATCCGGTTTCAGGCACACTCTTCTTCGTGCCTGGTCTGCCCCGGTCGTGGGTGCCTGCTCCCTCTGTGGGCTCAGACTGCTGGTTGGAAGAGGCGTGGCGTGGGCTAACTTCCCAGCTGGCCACTGGGTCTTCCAGAAGCCTTCTGCCCTTTTCAAGAAGTCTTAAGAAATTTCCCTGTTCTATGGGGTGTTAGTGACTTTTTTTCTGGTCGCTAGGTGGCGCCAGAGATCTCTCCTATTGTCCTTGGGGGCTGTTTTTCAACCCCCCCACCCCCGTGGGACCGGGAACAGAGAGCGAGAATGGTAGGGTATACCTCAACGGCTTTGGGGTGCTGTGTCTGCCTTGTGCCCCACCGTCGTGGAGAACCCACGCCCAGAATTTTGTGCCCTGGGTCTCAGTTCAAAGCCCTCAGGTCCAGGACGCGGGCTATAGCCCAGTTCAGTGGCGCGGGAATGGCGCCTTTTGCACCCAGCTCCCGTGCCTGGGCGCCTGGTTCCTGCTTACTCAGTGAGGGACTTTCACCCATGTGAGGGCCTCCGCGCGTCTCCCCGCAAGCCTAGGTCGCAGGCGCGGGGACCTGGGCAGCCGCGATCTGGTCTGCGTTTGCTTTTCAAGCGTGCCAAGCGAGCCGCTTTTCCGCGCAAGCTTACCGGCTGGCCCGGGGCTGTGTGCGGGTCTCCAGGGGTCTTTGTTCTTCTCTAATGGCGCCCGGAGCCATTCGCTCACCGCTGCGGCGAATCCTGCAGGGTTCTCCACAGCTCCTGTTCACGGGGTGTGGTGGCTGCAATAGTTCCTTTCCACTCACAGTCCTGCTTGCTGCGTAGTTTGTTCTTGCTGGTCGGTTTGTTGTAGAGCAACCCCGATACAAAACGGGGTGCCTGACTGTGGGTCCTCACCCGCGCGCTTAAAAGGACTTATCAATGCTCTACTGCAGGCACACATGAAAGGTTATTAAAAGGTTTATTTACAAGGGAAGGGCAAATGAGGAAATGTACAGCTCTGGGAGAAAAGTGGGAGACAAAGTTTTAAATGAGTCCTACCTGATCCGCCGATCAGGAATCCCAAAATGGCGCTCTCAGAGTTGGCTGCCAGCCAGGAGCGGTGAAGCCAGGAGGGGAGCGATCCCGAGCCAGAGAGAGCCCAAGGCCCACGTGTTTGGTTTTTTATATCCAACCTGGCTGCCCAACTCCACCCTCAGGTCCCAGCCACCTCCCTTGGTGGTGATGGGATTTGTCTTTCCCAGAGTCTTGATGGCTTTAGTCTGAAGTGCGGGTGGGGTCCACAAAGCCTGTATGGGATTATCTCAGGACATCCTTTCCCCCTAACAGTTTTAGTTTGTTTTCCTCCTCTCTGCTGGTCGGAGAGTGCCGACTCTGTGGGTGGGGGAGGGGAGCAGGGTTCTGTGCTTCCCTCCCTTCTAGTCCTTTTTTATGGCAACTTTCTTCTTCGGGTAGTTTGCTGGCGTCACCCGTTTATCTTCCGCGTCCCACTTCTCACTGGGACCTGCCGCTTTTCCTCCCTATTAACTTTTTTTAATGGGAGATCTTACTTGCAGCGTCTCCTCGCCGCCATGTTGCTCCAGAAATATATTTATTTCTATATTCATTCTAAATGGTTAACTATGTGCCCTAAAGATAATTTCTATTGAAGATAATTACAAGGAATAACTTTGTACAGATTAATATGTATTCTTCACATAATTTAAAAACCTATGATTTCTAGACAATTCTACATTATTTTATGAGTTATGAGTTTGCTGCAAAAATAAAATCCTTCTTACTATCACATTTTATTAGGATTAGCAGTACTATTCTTGTCATAAATATACTGTGCATTTAGATCTTGACCAGTTTCATCCAAACCTACATTTACACTTTAACTCATTCTAAGTCAGTACAAGCTGTATGAAGCAGTGTTCCTCTCTACTTTCCCCGCTAAGTTGGCAGGAGCTGGAGAGGTAAGGAAAAACTATGGGGAAAGGCAGCAAGGAACAGGCTGGGGCAAGTGTCAGTTACACTAGGAAGATGAGCAAAACAATCAAGAATTGGCTTGGGGCCTCCCCTGGTGGCGCAGTGTTTGAGCACTGGGCTGCAAAGCTGCCCGCAGCCTCTGCAGCGCTGGTTTGAGCCCCAGCCGCTGGCGAGGGTCCCACATGGCGGGCAGACATCTCCAGCCCCCCCCAAACCCCCCCCCCGCTGTGCTCCCCTCAGCAGTGTACTTCGTTAGTCTGCCTGTTCTGTTCCCCACTCTGGCTCTGGTGAATTCTCTCACCCTCCCGAGCTTCTGACTGTACCCAGTGCTTGTATAAATTAATTAATTAATTTTAAAAAATGGTTTGAACAGAAGAAGACTGTCCAGAGTATGGGTTATACAGTGTAGAGGTAGATGTAGCTAGAAAATGAAATGGAAAGAGGACTGAGTAAAAAATACATATGAAGAGTCAGATAGTAGGGTGAGATGCTTGAGCCCAGAACAGGGCTAAGATAGATCAGAACATGGAATCTGATTCAGGTTCTGGGATGCTCACCACTCAAGACTGCTTAGATTTCCTCTCCAAGCAGTGAAGAATCAGTACAGAACATTTGTGGGATGAAGTGAACATGGTTCTCATGGCACGCCTGGCACAGAGGCATAGCCCAAGTTCTGAGTCTCAGCAGCAGGGTGAGAGGTCCACCCAGCAGGAGATGCAGGCTGTGGACTCACTGCCTTCTATACCTGCAGCAGCAAGCACACAGAAACAAACCCAGCTACATGTTCTGACAATCATTTCGCTACTTAGCAAGTCAGGTCTCACATGTGGGCTGTGGGTCTTGAAACTGGCTGAGTTCAGTGAGGGCCATGTTTATTGAGTTGCAAGGTCCAGGGGCTTTACATTTTAATCCCATCATAAAGATTATAGAGATCATGGAACAGTGAGGGTAAAAGCAGATGGGATAGATGTTGGGACATCAGGGAAAGACAAAACCAGAAAGCAGCAAGGAATTTTAAATACCGCAGGCTTGGAAATGGGGAGATATATGAGACTGTGAATGGCTCAAGGACAGTGGCTCCCAGGATGGCCTGTGAGACACTATCACAATATGACCCCATTGCAACCTCATTCATTGGAAAGGAGAAGAAGTATTTTGGGCAATAACTCTGAGCCTTAGGATCCCAGAAATGAAGTGACCTGATCAGTAGGAGAAGTTAAAGCATCAGGGCAAGTTCTCCTTTTTGACGATTACTAACTGAACAGCATGCACACATCTTAGAAGGAGGCAGAGAAGGTCACCGCCACATGCCTGTGGTCTGAGTAACATCAAAATAGATTTATTCTTTTGGGTTCTGAGGACTTCCCACTTAAGCTACAAATACTCCATTCTTTTCTCAACCTACACCTTAATTGCTGGAAAACATTTGAACTGGGTCCAGTCAAAAATCAAAAGGAAAATACACAAAGTCAATAGCTGCTCTATGCACCAGCACAGATTAGTTATGGAAAGAAAAAAGTTGAGTTTCATAAAAGCTTTGGAAGTAACAGTATTTAGAAGTAGGCTGAGAACAAGTAATAATCTCTTTAAAAACAATTATGCAACATTTCTGAGAAATGCAAACAACTCTAAATAGCAACATGATCATGATCTTCCATCAGAAGTTCTAGCATGAAAGCCCCTGGTATTGTGACATTGAAAAGAAGGTTTGAGACCCAAAAGCAGGTCAAGGTTGTAGGAACAATGTCTGAGGAAGACCTCAGTCATCCCAGGGGATCACTGACATGCACCATCTCACTGGCACATATGAGAGTTTATTGGGGGAAAAAAGTATAGGTCGGCAGGTAGAACATATTTGGTAGGCAGTATACTCTTGGAAGGAATATTTTTTCATTATTTTTTCATTGAGGTAGCAATAGTTTCCATCACTGTATAGGTCTCAGGTGTACAGTTTCACACCTCAACCATCTATACATATCACCCTACACCCAAAGGTCCAGTCACCATCCTCCACCCACCAATCAGCCACCTGTACCCATACCCTCCTGGGAACTACCATTCTGTTTTCAGTATGAATGTCTGTTTTGTCTGTCTTTTTTCTTTATATTCCACAGATGAGTGAAATCATAAGCTATTTGTCTTTCTCCTTCTGACTTATTTCACTTAGCATCATTGCCTCCAGTTCCATTCACATTATCACAAATGGCAAGAGTTCATTTTTTTAATATAGCTGAATAGTATTCTATTGTGTGCATGTGTCATACCTTTTTAATCCACTTATTTTCCCTTGGGCACTAAGGTTTTTCCATATCTTGGTTATTGCGAATAGTGAAATGAAGATGGGGGTACACATACATTTTTTATTGTGTTTTCATATTCTTGATGTAAATGTTCAGGAGTGGATTGTTGGAGTATATGATGTTTCTATTTTTTTAAATTTGAGGAACCTCTTCCATAGTGGCTGTATCAATTTACATTCTGGGAGAGCAATGTTGTAACAGTACAGTCTTCCTACTTGAGAAAATGGCCTCATTTGGAGGAGAGTTCATGGAAATTTCATGGCTGGCCCCAGTCTGTTCCTTCCATCAAGTCACTGTAGACCCACTGAGCTGTCAGACGGGGGGAGACAAGGAGCCTCCAGAACTATTTGGATCTGTCCGCAATGTAATCTAAATATTTAATGTAAGGCCATCATGAAAGGCCATTAGGACTTTTTTAATTTTGAGAAAATGTGAAGTGTTTTTGGATTGCTGACACAGTTGGCTAAAACAAAGATGTTATTAGAAACAGAGAATTAAGTCGTGATTTGCAATAACTCATTAATCAATGAACTGTAGACACTATTGTTAGTGTTCTCATTCCCAAGACTACATGCAAAGGGAAAGAAGTAAGCACATCTGAGAAGTCCCTGCCTCAGTGGAGGACTATGGTTCCTTGGTGCTGGGCAGGTTGTAGTGACATCCACCTAAAGGAGGTGATCCTATACCTCTAAATCATACACAGTGTTGTAAATCAATATTACCTCAATAAAAAAATGTAAAAAAGAAAAAAGGTTAGAAATCCATAGATTGATGCAATAACAAGAGATAGGAAAATAGGTAAGAGAAGACAAAAACAATATTTATAATCTATTGAAATCTGTCAAACCAGGCTTGTCATCAGTCCCCCGCACTGGTGCCCTACCCCAGGAATGATGGAGATGGTCAGAAGGCCAGTACTTTCAGGTCACATAAACAAGCACAAGTGGGAAAGCTCTGAGAAACAGAAATCAGAAAAAAAGGCTAATATTGAAACATCTAAAAACCCATTTTCATTTCAAGGTTCCTAGTTTGACACATTTAATATATTCATGCCTTTTGCTTCTATAAAAGCAGAGCTTAAGAAATCAAGTGATCATTTCATGGCATTAAGAATTTAAAGCATTAAACAGCTAGGAGTAAGATTCAGTATTTGATTTTCCATAATGCTTGAAGTGTTTTATATTTCAGCTAGACTAGTCTTCTGAAACTGAAACACATAGTATAAGGAGAACTTTGATTTCTTGTAAATTACAGAAATTTGTACGGACTCATTTGAAAACACACTCATTAATATACATCTTCAACAATACTGGATTTGCACATGTGGACATGAGTTATCTTACCAAAACTATTTCATTTTTGGGTAAAATTCCATAAATACCTGAAAAAAAAACCTCCTAAAACCTTCTAGAAATAGAAGTAAATAGACTTACTATCATTAATCAAAAATATCAAGGCAACTGATATCCTGAAAATTCAGTCCTTTGTACAGCCTTCTACCATCTGGACAATAGTGTTTGAATCAAGCTTTTCATTTTAAGAGAATATTCATGTGAATAGACAGACACACATTTCTGTAGAATGAAGTGGTGAGGACCTGCCTTATCTCCACTCCAGGGTTCCAATCAGTCAGGCCCTGAGAGACACCCATTGCTCTGGGTGTTCACAAGTGTGCTGGGTACAGACAACCACGTGAGCACCCAAATGCCTCTCCTGGCTTCAGCTGCACTTGGGTCCTTTAAGGGGCTCAGTTGGGGATGCATTGGCCTGACAGAGCCCACGTGAACAAAACAATGGAAGAAGTTCAGGCAAAAGAGCAATCTAGGTGTGCCCTAAGTAAGCGTGTGAGGAAGAATAAACTCAACAGTATTCATTGTATTTTTTTTTTAATTCCTTCATTCTTTTCCTATTTCCTAAGGTAGCTGGAGACCTTCTGCTTCCAAGGGGCTAGAATGAAAACTAGAGCCTTTTCCCTTGAGAGAAAAGTCTAGTAGACTCATCCTTCCTTTCCCTGGTTTGTGGTTCTGTTTCTTTACTACTTGGCAAGTGTTGACAAAGGAGGAAAACCTGTTTCATGGCTCAGAAAATTGCTTAGGCTGATGCAAGCCCCTGCGTGGGATGTTTCCTGCATGTTACTTATCTCATCCTGCGTACCTGACCCCCTCTCCTCCATCTGGTGCCGGCTCTTTATTGCTTCATCAGCTTCAACCCTAAAGGCTTCATATATGGGTGGAGGCCCAAATTACTTTTGTAGCTCCAGAAGGCCTGCCTCAGGGCTCTTCCAGGTTTTCCCTTGTAAATCTTCCTTATTTGCTGAGTAAGTGGCAAGGACTATCTTCTGGTTGAATTCATGACTCTAAGAGCTGAATGGAAACTAAGATGCAGGTCGAGGATATGGCCAAAGAGGCCAGTGACCCATACAACCCTTTAAACTTTGTTATAGAGCAAGGCAACTGAGAGCCAGGATATTGTTGAGACCCTATCAGGTAATGGCAAATTAAGTCGAGTAGTGGCAAAACTAGTTACACTTTGGGTAGAAAGGATGCCTGTCAGTTTGTCAAGATAGATGAATGTGGGGAGGTTAAATAGCGACAAGAAGAGGCAAGCTGGTGATGAAATTCCGGGAGTGGTGCCTTTCCTTGGTGCTATCTTCCTAGTGTGAACTCAGGACAAACAAAGGGAAACATCTAAATTCTACTCCAAAGTGGATGAGATATGGGTCCATGCGCCCTAATACTTTATCACTGGTGGAATTAGGAGTTTTGTGAAAGCCTGTGCTGCAGAGTTGGGGTTATAGATGAGGGTTGCTTTAAGTGGGTCTAGAGATAATGATTGTGAGTTGTGGGTGTAGAAGATTTTTGAGAATCTTACCCTCCTAACTGGATGGGCTCCAGAAGTGTTGCAGTAAATTTTAGCCAAAAACCTTTCTCTACCCAGACAGGATCAGAGAGAATGTTCACGGTAAGTTTGCTGATGTGTCTTAGAAGCTTCTGAGAGTCTCTGCATTAGACCTATAGTCTCGATGCAAGATGAGGGGAGGCAGTTGAGCCTCAAGAGTAGATGTTTGCTTACCTTATAGGGTTATTTGTCTGATCCTTACTTCCCGGACTCACAGAGAAAGTTCTTGAGCCACAAAAGCATCTCTTCCACAAATATGACTCTTGTACTTGTCTGTAGACTGCACCAATTCTGGACAATGCGCTTCATAGTTCCTGGTTTTAGAAAAGCAACCTTCTCATTGGCATCTTTTTCCAGGAATTCCTGCTTAGCATGTTGGCACTGCCCCCACGATGGCCCTGCCTTCTGCTTATCTTGTTCCCAGGTTTTGAGAACGAATGGGAATAGAATTTTTGAGACTGTTCCCCCTTTGTCTTTTGTAAAACATAGTTCTGCAGTATGGAACGTGTTACTAGTAGAAAGGGTATGTTGGGCTGGATAGCAGAAGAACTTACAAGGCCTCACAGAACATGAATAAGACAAAGGACACAGAAAGCAGGAGACCGTGCAGGCCAACATCTGGAGACAAGAACTCCCCAGTGCAGCTTCCCAGTGTCTTCATCTGCACAAGGATGTACTAGTCTCCAGATTGACTTGCCAAGAATTGTGTGATGACAGATCTCTATTTTGGGAGAGATACTTAAAAGTTCCAGTAGGGTCTTTTAAATGTCTCTCTTAGTCACATAGCCAAGCCAGGTTATCCAATAGGTCACAGGGGTAAAAGCCATTAATAAACAAACTGGTCCTGGCCGACACTAGGAGAGTTTGCCTTTAAACAGCACATTATAAATCATTAGTGTCCCTTATCTTAGCTGAGTCAGTGCCAGAATCCCAGGAATTCCCAGAGATAAACATGGAGTTGTCTGGTCCAGCTGTAAGATAACCATCCTATCCTCTCTGACACTTACTTGGTCATGCCTTTTAAATTGTAGGTTGTGACTTTTTCTTTTTCCTGAAACCTTGGCCATTTGTAGAACAGAAAGAAAAGGACATTTTCCAAAGCAATAACTCCAGTGAGCATTGTTTTAAACACGCCTGGTTAACAAGTTCCTAGCACTAGCAAGCATGCTCACCATCATATATAAGTTTAACAGTAGTTTCATCTCCTTCCAGCACTGAACATATTTTGGAGATAGATCACTTCTTAAAGAACTGAGACACAGACTTTTTCCCTCAGTGCTAGGTGCTTTCTGCCTGTGCTCCTCTTTCCTTTCTCTTGACCATCTCCAGTATCATCTCACCATGGGTTTTGGAGTCTTGAAAAGGCCCATAGGCTTTCAGGTGCTCAATGATGACTTGGTGGACAATAACTACATTGGAGGCACATGCCATCGTGCGGATGTGGCAGTATTGGAAGCAGTTTCCAGCCCACCACCTGCCAACCTTTACCATGCCCTATATTATTGGTATAACCACATTAAGATTTTCAAAAAGGAAAGGGTCTGTCCTCCAGGAATGAAGAAAGCATTAGGTAGACATGGCCCTGCTGATGTGAAAGACACCACAGGAAGATGAACTTGCTCGCTGGATCTGATGAGAAGGAGGAAAGTGAAGACACAAAGAGGTTAAGAGGAAAAAAACTTGCACTGAGTGAGCCAAAGAAAGTCAAAAAACCTGCATTATTGCCAAGTCGTCCATCTTATTAGGTATGAAACTGTGGCATGATGAGCCAGACATGGAAAACTAGAGGAGTGCATGAGAAGCATTCAAGTAGACAGCTTGGTTAGTGGCTCTTCTAAACCAGTACTAGTGGGTATGGAATTAAGGAACTTCAAGTTCAATGTGTGGCTGAAGACAATAAAGTTGGAACAGACAAGCTGGAGGAGCAGGTCACTGCTTTTGAGGACTATGTGCAGTCTACGGACAGACATGGCTCTTTCAACAAGACCTAAACTCCATCATGGATCAAGGCCTTTACAAAAGTTTGAAAGATGAAAAGAAAAGGACATATAATTTATAAGCCATAAAAACCACCCTTTAAAAGCACACAGTTCAGTAATTTTTAGTGTATGTACAAGATTATGTAACTATTTCCATTACATAATTGCAGAACATTTTTGTCATCTTCCCCCCAGACCTCCTCTCTCATTAGCAGTCACTTGTCATTTGCCTCCTCCTCACCCTCCCTTACAACCATAAAATCTACTTTCTGACTTGATAAACATAAGTCTGCCTACTTATGAACATGTCCTATGAATGGACTCATACAATATGTGACATTTTTGTGTGGCTTTCTTCTTTTAGCATTATGTTTTCAAGTTTCATCCATCTTGTAGTATATATCAGTCCCTCACTCCTTTTTTAGACTGCTGTATTGAGATATAGTTCACATACTACATCATTCACACATTTAAGGAGTACAATTCAGTGGTGTTCATTATATTCAGAATTATGCACCCATCACCACAATTGACTTTAGAATATTTTCATTCCATCTTTCATATACTGTATTTGGAATTTCTTATACTTTGTGGATAAGTAGACTAATGATTTTCATCAAATATAGGATGTTTTTGATTATTATTTTTTCAAATATTTTTTCCACTACTTTCTCTCTCTCCTGACTCCCATAATGCATATGTTGGTGACAGCTATTCTTGATGCAAAAACCTTCAAGGATCTATTCATTTTTCTTTCTTCTTTTTTTTTCTATCCTCAGACTAAATAATCTCAATATTCAAGTTTTCTGATTCTTTCTTATAATGCTCATATCTGTGATTGGGGTCCTCAAGTGACAATATCACTTCAGTTATTGCACCTTTCAACTCCAGAATTTATATTTGCTTCTTTTAAAAATATTTCTGTCTCTTCAATATTTTTTATTTGATGCACATTATTCTCATGCTTTCCTGTAAGTCTCAAAAGCTGGTTTCTTTTAGTTTTTTGAATATATTTAAACAGCTGATTCAAAGTCTTCATCTACTAATTCCAATATCTGGAGTTTCTCAGGTACAGTTTCTATTGTTTTTGGTCCTGTTTGTTGTCATATTTTTTGTTTCTCTGCATGTCTTACAATTATTTTGTTAAAAATTGGAATTTTATGGGGCCTCCCTGATGGCACAGGGGTTAAAGTCTCATCTCTATCAGGCTATTGCCAGACACTGGCATGAGTTTAATCCCTGGCCAGGAAGCTGACCCACATGGCACAGCAGACCTCTCCTGTCTAGCCCACTGCTCCCCTCAGCAGTGTATTTCAGTGGATCTGCCTGTTCTGCTCCCCACTCTGTCTCTGGTGAATCCTCTCATCCCCTGCACCTCTGACCTACACCCCAGGTCTTGTATGCATAAATAAAATTTTTAAAATCTTATAAAAAATTGAAATTTTACATAATGTGATGTGGTTACTGAAATTCAAATTCTTCTATGTTCCCCAGAACTTGTTTTTGCTCCTTTTGTGATTATTTGTTTAATGAATTTTCAGAACTAATTTTGTAAAGTCTTGGTTTTTTTTTTTTTTTTTTAAATGTGTGGCCAGTGAAATACTCGCTGGTTAGCTTAGTGATCAAATAATGATTGGATAGAGATAAATCAATAAGCCACTCTCCTGAGTGGCTCTGTGTGTGTTTTGGGGGCATGCCTTCAACACTCAGCCAGGCAGTTGAACAACCTCTGCCTTAGTTTTCCTCCTTATGCAAAACCTGAAAGTCAGCCAGAGGTGAGAGCTTAGGGTCTTCCTGAGTGTGTTCATAGCCTTATAAGTGCACAGCACTCTCTACATGCAAATGGTCTTCTAACTTCCCTGGAATCTATCAATAGATGAATCTTAGGAAGATCCTAAGATTTCAAACTAAAGGTTATATAGCTTGTCAAATCCCCTATGGGTAGACAACTTATTCACCAGTTTTCCCTTTTAAGCTTTTTGGTTAGGCCATTGTTTGTCCCAACTATTACCCATTGCCTTAGGCAGCTGCAGTGTTATGCAATTCCTTCTGTTTTCAGTAAACAACCCCAGGGTGGGAGACTTGCTCAGCAATGTAAGAGCTCTGAGGAAGGCCAGATAAAGAGAGCCTGGTGAGTGGGCTCAGAGGGAATCAGCAGGCAGAGAAAATAATAATAATTTGAAGGACTTTGCATTCTCTCCAATGTATTTCAGGCAGCTTATTTTGCCTATGATTATAAGCTAGTATTTTCAAAGCTATGTCACTGTTTTTACCAAGATTCAACTGTTTTTTCTTGAAGAAATTATCCCCAGATTGTTGTAAGTCTTTGGTTAACTTCTAGAATTCTGCAATGGTTGATTCTAACAATGTTTTTTTCTTTTGCCGTATTATCATTGCTTGTATAGATGAGAGGATTTTTTTTTTTCTAGGACTCAGGTTTAAATGGAAGACTGTATTGTATGTCTTTAAATGATGTTTCTCAGTTTGTTTTATTATTGATATTAGTGGTATCATAGATTTTTTTAAAAAATCAAATTAATCTTACCAATTACACCAAGGAATAGCCCCACTATATGAACCTGTCACCTTTGCTCTTGCACTACCACGCCTCTAGCTTTATTCAGTCTTTCCCCTCTCCTTCCCCATAACATTAGACCAGATACGTTGAGCACAAATCTCTTTAGTAGTCCTCCGTCGCAGTTGGCTGGTGCTCCCTCTAGTGGCGCCACACTGGACAATGGATTTAAGATTGCCGGGCGCTCACAGGTCGGAGAATAGTTGTTTTCCTTTCTCTTGCAGCCTCCAGCTTGTCTTGTGTCTTTCTCATTCCCATGTTTTCCCTAGGAACTGTTTTGGAGACAGAAATTCAGCTGTAGTGTAGAGCATTACAGAAAGAGCTTGAGCTCTATGAGAAGTTCTCTGGGGCTACTACCACGGTTGTTTCTAATACTTGCCTAATTTGATACGTCTTCACTCCCTGCAAGAGGGCTTGTTTCATGAGTTGGGATGGGATTATATTGACATTAAGGTATGAACGTCTGAATGGAGAGCCCATCCTACGTCAGTCAGGCTACAGATAGGTTTAGGGTATTACCTTGCAATCATTCATCCTCTTTGATAGATCAACAACCAGTGTCTAACCCGGAGGAACATGTGTCTGCACAAATCATAGGTTTTCAGTTTTCTGCTAGAAGCTGGGCAGCAGGAATTCTAGTCATAAGATTCATGGTTTCCCTTTATTCGGATCTCATGGACACTTATTAAAATAAACACTTCCTTTAGCTTTTGCAAGATTGTTTTAATTACTTTTAAACAAGAATTCAAGTCCTATCTTTCATGGTGCTATCACTCTCAGCTGATTGCACTGGTTGGACAAGGTTATTTAATATCCTGTCAATATTGTCCTACCATGCACCTGCATCCAGGAGGAGCAGAGAGCAAGCATTTAATTTGCTCAGGTAATAGATGCTGATGAAATGTGGCAGCCTTTTCTCAGCATCTTGTTAGGGGAAAATGATGTCTTGAGCTAATCCCATACAGGCTTTGTGGACCCCACCCCCACTCCAGACTAAAGCCATCAAGACATTGGGAAAGACAAATCCCGTCACCACCAAAGGGAGGGTTGCTGGGACCTGAGGGTGGAGTTGGGCAGCCAGGTTGGATATAAAAACCAAACACATGGGCCTTGGGGGGCTCGCTATCGCTCGCCTCCTGGCTTCACGGCTCCCGGCTCCTGGCCAGCTCTCAGAGTGCCATTTTGGGATTCCTGATCGGCGGATCGGGTAGGAGTCATTTAAAACTTTGTCTCCCACTTTGTCTCCCACTCCTTCCCTTGTAAATAAACCTTTTATTAACCTTTCACGTGTGCCTGCAGTAGAGCATTGATAAGTCCTTTTAAACACGTGGGTGAGGACCCACAGTCAGGCACCCCGGTTTGTATCGGGGTTGCTCTACCAACAATCTTATGAAAGCTAATCCATGTTGCAGCTCAATTTCTGTTTGCTCTATCAAATCTCCATTGTCTTGCTTCCTACGGATATGGATGGGTGGGGTTTCTGGGTCTTCAGATTCCCTCCAAAGTCAGAGCATCTAGCTTCCCAAAAACTGGATGTAGGAGCCAATGGAATTTGGGTTATTTTGGAGCTGCTGATGTCATGAGATGTCTCTATTCCAGAGTAGGACACATGATTAAAGGTAAGAGACAGAGGAGCTACCTCCTTTTCTCCACTGCACTGTTAACCTACAATATTTAAGCAATTTTCATTGGCAAAATTCAAGAGAATGAATTATCATACCTGTGATGTGAAGGTTTAAGACTTTTCTCTGTTTTAATACCAACTATGCATAGATTGGAAAATAGCACTTGGTCCTCAAGATACCTTATTGCCTTATGATGCAAAGTCATTGTGATAATGAAAGACCACAGTACACCTGTGCCTACCTGTGGTGGTGGTCCCACAGGCAAACCTGCATTCACAGGGTTCTTGTCCCTGATCTGACACATATGGTGATGATCCAGGACTCTCTACATTGGATGTTTAAATCAGACCCCCTTGTCCTTAAGACACAGAATTTGTTTTTAATCCAAACAAAGTTGAACATTGCTGGGGTGGTAATTTCTATGCATAGTGAACTCATGTTCAAATAACAATTAGTAGTCAAAATAGCATAATTTCTACAGAAGGTAGCAGGGCTTTCTGACAGTGTTTTGAGTTACAGGGCTCCCTGGTGAAGTGTTGTTACTTGCTTTTGCCACTTCTGAATTATCTGAAATTAGGGAGATCATTTATCGTCTCCCACTTTGTGTCTGGTAGACAGAGAACCACCTTTGAAAATGTTGGCATATTCCTCGTATATGTCTCAATGGAAAGAATGCTATCCGCATCCTTTAAAAGGATATAATCAAGGCTAGGTAGTGAGCGTCTAATTTCTATGTTACAATCCACTAGGATTTCTGCCTTATGAAGTCCTTAATTGGAAGAAATTCTTTGTTTACACTACAGAAGCCAGAATGTAGCTGGGGCCACCTCTGAGTTCAGATTTCTATCAATTAGTTGAGAAAAAAGAAGGTACCTTCTGGCTGAAGCCTCCATAATCTTGTATTTATACTGATATCACTAAAGAAAGGCTGGGAAATTTTTCTGTACTTGGTTGGTCTAGCAATTTCACATTTTCCAATCCAAGCCCATACATATTCCCCAAATTTTGCCAACTTCAAGAAGTAATACCCTGCTCTTGCTTTGGCAGATGAGTTTCCCTTTCATCATCTCAGCCTACCTCTTCCTCTACTGCCACCATGTGGTAGACATGGAGACATGCCGCTCAGATCTGTAAGGCTTTACAGCTCTGTGGCGGGGTGCAATGCACAGGCAACTCTTAAAATGCCAGCTCCTTCAGGGTCACCTGGGTAGTTAGCCAAGTTCACCCTCTTGTTAGGGAAACTCATTGACTTGAGTGAGGCAGGGAAAAACGGCTTGGTCAATGCAACCCACGGCAGGACAACCGGGTGCAATGCTCTTTAGCCACCCCTCTATTCTCCTTGCCATCTGACTTACCTTCCTGCCTTATTCTTCTTCCCCACCTTCCATTCATATTTATGAGTCCCTAATAAAATATTTTGCACCCTGAATTCAGTTTCAAATTTAGATTCAGAAATCCCAACTTGCCACAATTGGTACCAGAAATAGTATTGATATGGTGGGGTTTTGGACTGGATCTCTTGCTGTGTCCCTGGTCTTGAGGACCTCATCACTGTTGGTGGGAGGGAAACCACAAACTTTCACTGGGGGTATAATGTGAGGGCTCACCAAAGGAGGGGAAGCCCTACTAGGTGCAGTGCGCCAAGTGTTTGTGACATAGAAGCTACAAAAATGAATGAATGGGATGGCTATTACGTTTTGGAAAGAAAATGAACAGGTAATCAAAATTAGAGGTGAAAGTCAGAATACTTATTGAATTGTGTATAAAGAAACATTTATTTCCTGCAGCAAGAGGGTTGAGAAAGATAACCATGTCCAGGGTCCAACTGTCTGAGTAATAGGATGTCAAAGATGCACAATCAAGGCAGATCTGTTTTGTCAAGTTTAGGGTCCTAACTGGGTAGTCTAGATCCCTAAAACATGAGATGGAGATAGCAAGGAAGATGTCCCCTATATTTTGACTCCCCAGAAATCTCTGAATCTGCAGAAATGGCCTATACCTTCTTAATAAGAACACGTGATTTCTTGTGTTGAAAGACATTGTACAGACATTTCCCCTGCAGAGTAACATATGTCCACGCAGGGCCTATTTCCCATCTGTCGTCCTGGCCATTATGGTTAAATTGCAGAATAAACCAATATGAGAGGTGCTGGAGTTGATAAGGGAAGGAAGGGAATATACCTCAAAGCAGTTACAGAAGTGTCCTGCAGAGGGCAATCTAAAATGGGATTATGAGGTTACTTGACCATCTGTGGAATTGATTATGAGAGAGTATTGACTTGGCAGTACTCTGCTGAGACAAAAGATTTAAGTGGAAAAGCTGGATTTAAGCTGGAAAAACAGCAGGAAATGAGGCGAACTTACAATTAGGATGGGTCTAAGAGGATGAAAACCACAAAGGCTTAATCGAAGTGAAGTTGATATGCTATATCTAGTCTGTTTGTGGTTGAAGGAGGGATTGAAAAGCTCAGAGAAGTAGGCATGAGGTAATTAATGTACTAATAGGAACCAAAAATGCCATTGATGATTATGCTTTATGGGAACTAATGGGCAATTTGCAAGTAGCTTTGTTGGTTGGTCAAGTGGCTGGAAGGTAAAAGGCTATCAGTTAGAGAAAAGGAGTAGGCATTTGGATGAATATGTTAAAGAGGCTACAAAAAGGTAAAGATTTCTGAATTGGGTGATAGTGTTCACTGGACAGCATTTATTATGGCCAAAATAATAAACAACTGAAATGACAAAATAACTTGGCCAACCAACACCGCCATTCTCTGCAAGATGGGCCCCATGCATGCCATGCCTGTCAGATCACACATGGCATGCTGCATGAGCCAGCAGGGTGGGCTTTCACTTAGCAAAGTTGATCTACACTGAATGTCCAGCCCACCAGCATCAGACACCAGCACTGAACACCAGCTTCCGCACCATATGTGGTGGGCAATCTCCAGGCTGGCCCCGAGGGGTTGGGGTATACTGTTTGCCCTCGTGGAATCCTCTCTCTGTTAATGTAGCTGGATGTGATAACTCCTAACAAACAGAATATGGCCAAATGGTAGGTAACAGAAAAGATCTCGAGATACATATAGCTCTCCATAATTATTACTGTTTGCGTGAATGTTCATGTCTTTTATCCAGGACTTTAAATCTAGAGAACATCTACTTGAAACTAATGACATAATCCGGTATCTGATGTTGGGATAAAGGAGAGGGGATGCCTGGTTTCCTTCGGCCTCAAAAGTGTGAGGTGAGGCATTACTTTCTAGCAAGATTAAAATAATGGGAGGAGCCTCTGTCTTGCTGTTTTAAGAAATTGCTGAAGATTAGTAAATGACAACAAAACATATTCTCTCCCAGCTTCTGGGGGGTGAAGGGTCTGGTACAACTCAGAAGCTCACAGGTTTCATGGTGCCAGCCAGACAGTCTCATGTGGAGGTGTGCCTAGGGCAGATTCCTTTTCTGAGCTCATTTAGGTGGCTGGCAGAATTCACTACTTTGAGGATCTTACATCCTGTCTGCCAGGTGACTGTCTCTACAGGAAGTTCACAAGTGCCTATTTGCTTCTTAAAGACTGGCTGCTGAATCTTTTGCAGTTTGCTAAATTATATAACACAAACTCAAGAGAACTCCTCCCATTGCCTTTGGCAATTTTCTGTTGGTAGAGAAGCGAGCCATAGGTCCCACCTATACTCACGGCAATGTGACTATTCCAGGGCTATAAGGTCATGACTTACTTTAAATGACTCTTAAGGGGTGTTGGTCACAACCTCCTAGATACTCATCAGCTCAAAAAAAAAAAGGGATGAGGAGCTCAAATGGGGGTGTGTGTGCAAATGTGTACTGTATATTAAAAAACCTCACCATGATAACAAGTGCCTAGTCTATTTTATATATTTTTTACGTCATTTTTCATTTTTGCACAATGTATGCATTTTCATCTTGGTTATAGTCCCCATACAATTCCCACCACCCTTGTTTTGATCCTACTCCCTTCTCCCTCCCCCCACCCCCGCCCCACCTCCCACCCCCGCAGCATGTCTCTGGTTTATAGTTGCCTGTTTATTTTGATTTTTACTTTATTATAATTAGTCTTTTTCCTGATTCCTTGTTTGGGTTTTCTAAATTCCTGCTATGAGTGAGACCATCCCGTATTTTTCTTTTTCTTTCTGGATTATTTAACTGAGCATGATCCCTTCCAGCTCCATCCATGTTGCTGCAAATGGCATGAGTTTATCTTTTTTGATTGCTGAGTAGTATTCCATTGTGTATATGTACCACATCTTCTTGATCCAATTGTCTATTTTTGGGCATTTGTGTTGCTTCCATAGCTTACCTATTGTAAATAGTGCAGACTATTTTATTCTTCAAAGTTAACAATCTCCCTTTTTGATGACTAATTTGGTTTTCAGTTACCTTAATGGGGAAAAATATCAGGGAATTATCTAACTCATTTAAACCTATAAATGAACATTTTTTATAACTTTAGCACTTATTTAACTTTAATATTTTATAATTTAATATTATTTTTTAGCTTTTACATCTATTATAATATGTGTAAATCAGAGATTCCTGGAGAAAAAGAGCCAACGCTCTTTTTCTGTTAAAGTCTTCAGCTGATTGGATGAGGCCCACCCACTCATATTATTGAGGGTAAAATGCTGTTCTCAAAGTGTCTTAATGGCTTAAATGTTAATATTTAAAAATACCTTCACACATATGTAGAATAATATTTGACCAATATCTAGAGGCTCTGGTTTAGCCAAGTGGACATATAAAATTAACCATCATGCTACGAAATCTAGTTGCCTTCCTTAATCTTATCAACTCCTTAATTTTACAAATGAGAAAACAAAAATGAAGTGACTTGTACCAGACTATACTGCAAGATATTGGTAAAGCTGGCGTTGCTAACTCTCCTCCCATGATACCGTAGCCCATGGGCTTCAACATGGGAATAGTTGGAATGTAAATGCTTTTACTTTCAGCAGTGAAGTTACTTTTCTCACACATGGGCTCCCTCCATGGGGTAATAATAGTTACTATGAACATAAAAATAGAACCAATGGGGCCTCCCTGATGGTGCAAGGGGTTAAGTCGCAGCACGATGAAGCTCTCCATAGCTATTGCAGCACAAGTTCAATCCCCGGCCAAGATGCAAACCCAGATGGCGCAGCAGACCTCTCCTGTCTCACCTGCTGCCCCCCTCAGCAATGTATTTCAGTAGATCTGCCTGTTCTGCTCCCCACTCTGTCTCTGGTGAATCCTCTCACACACACCCCCCCTGTACTTCTGGCCTGCACCCCGGCTCTTTAGCACGTACATAAATAAAAATAAATCAAAAAATAAAAACTAGTAAAGAGTCTGTTTAAAAAAAAAATAGAAACAAACCCACAATTTATGAAATAACAGAAACTCAGCTCACAGTTGATTTAGGCTTTGTCTTCATCTAATTTATGTTAACACTAATGAAGATCGGCTACTCTTATTTGTATCAATGAACATTTGTGAACCTTATCATGCAACTATAAACTGTTATAGACACTAGCAGCTGCCTATGCTTTACTTCTAAGAATAAAAATTTATTCCTAGAGTTACAATGTTGGCACTTGGTAAGTGACAACATCTAAGCGTCTCTGTATCAGTAATGGTTCTGAAAGTGCCCAGCTAGAGAATGACCCCACTTTTTGAAAGTCAAGGCATCTATTAACCCCTTCTATGGATTCCACATACTTATTTCCTTAGAAACAGGAGTCTCACCACATCCAGGAGGATAAAACATCTCCTGTGTTTTATTTAAGTCCTAACCTTTCTCCATATACATATATATATATGTGTGTGTGTGTGTGTGTGTGTGTGTATGATTTTGTTTCTCTCTGCCTTTCTTTCTGTTTTAACACCAGCTTTTCTCATGTGAATGTTGCACTTTCATGCTTACCAAGACTCCTGGGCTTGTGTGCTTTCTCTGCTTCAGCGCCTTTGCTGAAGAATACATGTCTATCACTGGTTGCTGACAACCTTAGCTTTAGTGACATGGTTGGGCATAATAGTCATGGAGCTGAAGATGACAATGGATTAACTTCTGCATGGAAATCAAAACGCCTCACAAATGGGCAGTTTGTGTGCTTTCCCAGAGCATATTTTGTAATGTACCTTAACTGTGTTCCAAATTGATATGATGGTCCAATGTTTTTTCTTATTAGATTTAAAATTTTCACATTAAATTTTAATTCACTGAAGACAGTAGTAAGAATTTAAGTTTAATTTAAAACAAAATAAACATTACATATTATATGCCAAAGTATCCACCAGCAGATGGCAATATAAGCTCAAATGTTACCGGTAATGGGACATTAAATAATTTACAGACGACAGAAATCATATGTGAAATCCATTGGTTATGTTTTCAATTTACTTATATTATTTTCCTGCACCAAGATGTTCTATGTCTTTTCTTTTTATGACAATTTAAAAGCTACAAAAAAGTCATTAATTTTATGCTTTTTAAAATATGTAGTATCGTTGGAATATATCTTTAATTGTAAGTAAAATCAGATTAGGTTATATATGATTTTATGAGAACTCAGACCTTGTCTATATGCAAGTATAATAGGTTTCCAAGGTTCAAATTACCC
The DNA here is from genome assembly GCF_964194135.1 of Talpa europaea. Taxonomy (NCBI): domain Eukaryota; kingdom Metazoa; phylum Chordata; class Mammalia; order Eulipotyphla; family Talpidae; genus Talpa; species Talpa europaea. The sequence goes on from NC_140079.1 coordinate 38,189,801, forward strand.
TTTTTTAAATGTCAAGACCTTATTGTCAGGGAGGGTCCTTCTAAAATCAGGTGGTTTCCCAACCTAAACAATTCCTAGAAACTTTTGCAGCCAGCTGATAAATTTTGGATCTGGACATTTCCATAATTTGATGAGCTTATGTATATGATAATTATTTCATTCTATTGCTTCCTTCTATTACATTCAAACCAAGCATGTGCACATGAATGTAAAATGGTATGAGTGAAAATATTTGTTTATTTGAAAATTCTATAATTCAAATTTCTTGAGTTATATTTCTTCATAATTTATGGGATTAATTAAAGTCTATTAAGGAGCCCGTATTACACTGTTATACAAAGAATCAAGGACACCTTGAAATTTCTTAGAGCAATGATCTGAAAACTCTGCTTCCTATAAAAATCACCTAGGAAGCTTTAAAAACTCCTATATCTGCACCATGCCCATGAAAATTAAGTAAGAATCTGAAGGTGAGGTCCACTTATCTGTAACTTTTAAAACTCCCAGTGTGGGGCCTCCCCGGTGGCGCAGCGGTTGAGCGCTGGGTTGCGAAGCTGCCCGCGGCCTCTGCGGCGCCGGTTCGATCCCCGGCTGCTCCCCGGCCACCGGAGGAGGGTCCCACATGGCGCGCAGACCTCTCCTGCCGCCCGCTGCTCCCCTCAGCAGTGTACTTTGGTCCTTCTGCCTGCTCTGCTCCCCGCTCTGGCTCTGGTGAATTCTCTCACCCTCCCGCGCTTCTGACTGTACCCAGTGCATGTATAAACAAAACAAACAAACAAACAAATAAATAAATAAAACATGCCTCTATTAAAAAAAAAAAAAAAAAAAACTCCCAGTGTGGTTTTAGCAGGAAATTGGTGTTAACTCCCCAGCCATGTGACACTTCCCATTTCTGCTGGCAAAACTAGACTGTCTCCTTTGCTACATGTATAAAAATTGCAAATTGCAATCAATATGCCTCTAATTTTTCCCCTTGGGCTGATCATTGTGAAAGTAGTGTCTTGTTTTCTTAAACTATTAGCAAGTTTGGACCAATGTCCATATATTTGATAACCATTTCCATTTCTCTACTTTCTTATATTTTCACATTTTATATTTTACATGCCATTTTTCTACAGTTAGAGCATGTTAAGTGATTTTTACAGATTAATGCTTTGCAATTGACTGTTGGAAGATATTTTGGCCATTAAAAATTCAGAATTTTATTTAAATATGGCTTTCTTCTTACTGTTGAGTGACTTGCTTCACCTAAAATGGTTTTACCCATGGATAGATCATTTATTAGTCCTCTACATGTTCATATAAAATGTAACATTTACTTTTACACTATGTAATCCCACTGGCCTCCCTGGTGGCGCAGTGGTTGAGCGCTGGGTTGCAAGTCTGCCCGCAGCCTCTGCAGCACCGGTTCGATCCCCGGGTACCAGGCAAGGGTCCCACATGGGGCGCAGGCCTCTCCTGCTGCCTACTTCTCCCCCCAGCAGTGTACTTCATCAGTCTGCCTGTTCTGCTCTCTGCTCTGGCTCTGGTGAATTCTCTCACCCTCCTGTGCTTCTGACTGTACCCAGTGCTTGTATAAATAAATAAATAAATCTTTAAAAAAAAAAAAAGAAATGCTTCATTTCTGCAAGATAGTTATTCATTTATACTAGATTTAATGACTTAACCTTTAATCAATGACAAAGTCATTGCTGAATGTACAGACACAGAGCAACATTATAACCCATGAAGGCTGTATCATGCAGATAAATTTTGTTTTATTTGCAGTATTTGGATGACATTCTCTTGACCGTGGTGGCCTGTGAACACATCGTGGCCATCTGCCATCCCAACTCCCCCAATACATGGTCAACATGATCAATCTTTGTATCATCAGTGCCCGGAATTCTCTGTTGGTGCTGAGGCTGTCATTCTGCACAAATTCAGCAATCCCTCACTTTTTCTGTGAACCCAATAAGGTGATTCAACTTCCCTATTCTGACGTAGTGATACTGTTTGCCGCAGTTCTTCTGACTGTTGGTCTCCTTGTAGGTTATCGTTATTATTACTCTAAAATAGTTTTCTTCACTGGTGGAATCTCATCAGCTCAGGGAAAATATAATGCATCTTCCGTCTAGACATCTTACCTCTCAGTTGTGAAGTCATCTGGTCCTGGACTTCTGTGTTTTGAGAGAATTTTGATTTCTGTTTCAATTTCTTGCTGTGATTGGTTTGTTCAGCTTTTCTATTTCATACCTATTTAGCTTCAGATGATTGCATAATTCTAAGGATTTGTCCATCTCTTCTTGTTTGCATCTACACATTACAAAAGCCTTTATTACATTTAATATGCATAATTTCTCCTATAAAGAAAACATGTTCATTAGTAAATGGATTACTGACTAAGCCATTTTACTTGAATGCAGATGTTTGCATATTAATGTTAATAGTAATCGCTACAGATTTTTGCAGTCTATTGTAACTTCTTTTTCATTTTTGATCATATTTATTTGAGTTTTTTTTCCTTTTTTCTTGGTAATCTTAGCAAGAATTTTGTTTATTTTTTCAAAGAACCATATTTTTGTGTCATTGATATTTTGGACTGTCTCTTTTATTTCTACTTCATTTATTTCTTTTCTAACTTTTATTGTCCTTCCTTTTACTGGATTTTGGGTTTTTTTATCCCCCTTTTTCTAGTTCCTTGAGATGAGAGAGAGAGAGTAGGTTGTTTATTTGGGCCCATTCTTGTTTCTTGATATGGGTTTGCATTGTTATATATTTCCCTCATAGTAATGCTTTTGCTATGTCCCTTAAGTTCTGACAGGTTGTGTCCTCATTATCATTTGTCTCAAGGTGTCTTTTATAGGTGAATTCAGTCCATTGATGTTTAGAGTGATTATTGATATATTAAAGTCTATTAATACCACTTTGCCCATAATTTTGTGGTTTTATTTATTTCCTTGTCAAGTTATTTTTGTTTGTTCCTCTCTTTGGTGTGGGTCATAAACCCACCATGTTTTTCTATCAGTTCCATTGCTTAAGTGGTAATGAGAAAAACACCAATCTTGCTCTGCGGTCCACACTGCAGGACCCCTGTTACCCAGCCTCCTCAAACTCTCTGAAACAATTGAGAGAAAAGGAATACTTTTAAACACATTTTGAGGCCAACATTACTCTAATACCAAAACCAAACAAAGACAACACACAAAAAAGAAAACTATAGACCAGGCCCCCTACATAGATGCAAAAATCCTCAATAAAGTCTTAGCAAACAGAATCCAACAATGCATTAAAAGGATTATACATCATGACTAAATGGATTTATACCAGGGACACATGGATGTTTCAACATTTGAAATTCAATTCAGTGTAACTCACCATACCGATGAAAAGAAAGATACAAATCATATGATCATATTAATAGATCTAAAAAAACATTTGACAATATCCAATATCCATTTATGATGAAGACCCTCAAGAAATCTGGTGGTAAATGGAACATAGCTTAACATAATAAAAGCCTATATTGACAAACCCACAGCTAGTATTATTCCCAATGTGGACACACTAAAGCTGACCATAGATCTATGGCTTTCAGAGGGAGCAGGGAAATGGGAGGGTGAGAAGTGGTAGGTGGGAGAGACAATGAATTATGTGGAGGACCATGGGTGCTCCAGTGGTGGGAGGGCTAAGGGGACTACCCCTGAGGGGGTTAATCCTATACTGTTAAAACACTGTCAAGGATATGGGACAACTGTACTTCAATAAAAATAAATTAAATTTGTAAAAAATATATAGTCATGCCATTTGCAGTGACATGGATAGAGCTGGAAAGAATCAAGCTAAGTGAAATAAGTCAGAACCAGAAGGGTAGATACCGATGGTGTCACTTATATGTGGAATATAGAGAAACCAAAGGGTCAGATAAAGTCAAACTCAAAAACTAAGCATTGATGCTAACTATAGAACCGAGGCATCCACAGGAGGGGAAGTGGGAGTGGTGAGAACAAAGTGGGGAGTAGCACAATAGACTATGGAAGTGGACTATGGGTGCTTTGGTTGTGGGTGTTACCAGAACCCAGCAGCCTCCCTCAGCAGCTGGAGCCAGCATTAGCAGTGGTGTCCTCTCCCCCTGCTGCTCCATCACAAGCCAGTTGTGGCAGTTGCTCCTCCGAGCCCAGCAACCACCCTTTTACTTCTTGGATCATGGAATGGATCAATCAGGTCTGAGCTGTTAGCTGATTGGTGCTAAATGGTCCAATCAGCCTCAGGAATGAAAACTGGTCCAATCAGACTTGTGGGTGTGGCACCCTGAAAGAATATATAAACCAGAGTTATTCTAGCCTCCAAAGAAAGAAGGGGAAGACTCTGTTCCTGGAGATGGGGTGGCTGGATCACCCACTGGGCTCCAAATTGCTGGATCCCCCTCTGGGTTCCGACTGGTGGCCAGACAAGGCCTGGCCTTGGGGGCTTTTCAGCTCACCTCTTGCTGTGGGGGCAGCCCTTTCCCAGTTCTAAGCAGTTTCAGTGGTGCTGGACACAAAGGCAAAGATCCCTATTCTAAAATGGTGAGTCAGAAGGGCACTTCCCTGTGCCTGTGGTCCACCCCGGCGGTCAAAATGGATATATTTTATAATGGCATATGTTAATGGAAAGCAAAGCAAAAATTGATCAAGATTGCGAATTCTGGCAAAACTTATAATAACTTAAGAAAACAATAAAAATCCTCTTCCACACATATCAACCAGTGAAAACACAATATGTTCCATTGATTTGGGTTGGGAATTTTAAAAAGGCAGCAAGAAGTATTAATTTTGCTGTCGAAATGTGAAGTTATGTCTAGGAGAGTCAATCTGTAGGCTACTATACATATTAAAGTTACAGATATTCATTAACTTATGATTATGTAATCTCAGAACTCACTTTGATCTCATTTAGATCATCCTCTGTGGTGGGGTCTATCCTGTGCATTGTAGAATATTTAGAGTATCCCTGGCTTCCATTCATCCTTCAATGATAAAACAACAAAATGTCTCTGAATTTTGTTTACTATCCCCTTTAGGACAGTATCTCTTTCAGTTGACAACCACAGTTATAACTTAATATTGTGAAATGATTTTTGTAACATTGATACAATAGTAACTGAGTGAGAAATAATATGAAAATCATAAGTGTAAGTGGCATAGTCGCATCATGAAATACTGTGCAGACGTTGAAATAATAAATCAGCAGTGCCTTAGATAGGGAACACATATAAGGCACTATTGTATAAGAAGGAAGAGGAGAAACAAGAAAGAAAAAAGAATGTCCTAAAACATAATGTTTTTTGTAATGTGCTTAATAGTTCTTCATGCATTTGAATTAAAAGCATATGAAAAATGGATATGCCCATAATATAAAAATAAATGAAAGGTCTTGACTGAGATTCTAGCTGATCCTATCCTGAAGTATCTGTTGGGCTCTTGATTCATCTAGATGGGAATTCTGAGAAAAAGCTCTCCCTGTGGAAGTCCAAACACCTCCCTGATAGCTGGTGATGGAGAAGGGCGGGAGGGTCTGTTCCCAGAAAATACAGAAGGAAGGAATCAAGCATAAATCCATGAGCCACAGTGAGGACTCCGAAGGAAACCAGCATGTCCCATCCAAGACTGCATGCTGAGACTGCCTGTAGAAGAGATATTTACAGTTCAATTTATCTCATGAGATGTTCATTAAGTACATTTTCCAGTTGTTTCTTTAATCTCTATGTCTATGATTGGCTGTGGGACACAGATGTGGATAAACAGGAAGTTTTTCCAATAATTCTCTGTTCCCAAGAGACCAGGTTAGAGATCAGTTGAATCCAGCTTTTGTACTCCTTCTTGATATCGCCTGTCTTCCAGAGGTCCAACTCCTAAAACAGGGTGAAGGAGGCCACAAAAGAGGCCACAAGACAGGAGGCCAGATGGAAGTATTAAAACAGCACCCCACCTGCCCAGGCCCTGAGACAAGGGAACCACCAAAAAGCCCCAAAAGGCCAAAAACCAGAACAAAGGGCTATAGCAATACAACCCACACACAATAGGGGCCTATGGGCTATAGCTGAACAAAGGACAGTGTCCAATAATGTTTTGGGAACCCCGCCATCTTAGAGGTGGGAGCCAGCAGAACAGTGGTATCCTTTCGACCCTGCTGCCCCACCAGCAGTCAGTTGTGGCAGTTGCTCCTCAGAGCCCAGTAACTGCCATTTGTAATGGACCAATCAGGTGCGAGCTGTGAGCTGATTGGTGCTAAATGGTCCAATCAGACTTGGGGGTGAAAGAGGATATAAGACAGGGTTGGAGGGAGCTCAGGGAGCCCCCAGAAAAAGGAGATGACAACCAGAGTCCCCGAAGAGAGAAGAGGACAAGGGAGGCCCCAGAAGGAAAGGAGACAATGACCCCAGCCTGAAAGAAGAAGACCAGGGTGCCTGAAGAAGGATACATGATGCCAGACCCCTGAAGAAAAGAAGAAGGGGCCTCCCTGGTGGCGCAAGGGGTTGAGCACAGCACTATGGGGTGGTCTGCAGCCTCTGCAGCACAGATTCGATCCCCGCTGGCCAGGGAGCTACCCATATGGCACAGCAGACCTCTCCTGCCTTGCCTGCTGCTCCCCTCAGCAGTGTGCTTTGGTCAATCTGCCTGTTCTGTTCTGTTCCCCGCTCTGTCTCTGGTGAATCCTCTCACCCCCCGCACCTCTGGTCTGTACGTCAGTTCTTGTATGCATAAATAAATAAATCTTTAAAAAGAAAAGAAAAGAAGGCAGTTCCAGCCTCCGAAGAAAAAAGAAAAGACGCATCCAGCAGCCGCCCTCTAAGGAGGGAAGAGAAGCCAAAGAACTGTGTCATGGTCTGGGCCTCGGGCCTGTCTCTGACATTGCCTGACAGGAGCACCAAAGGCCCTGGGCCTGGTGTCTCAAAGAGTTGTTTGTTGTTGGTACCTGGGTGAGGCAGCCGCCACTTGTGGGTACAGTGAGCTCTTTGTTTCCCCAGTTTGTAAATAAACCCCATGGTTGTTGTTCCTGGAGTCTAAGTTCTCTTGCAAATTGTGTGTGCTGGTGAGAACCCACAGTGACCTGTCATCTTATCGGGCACTGTCCTTTGTCAGGCTATAGCTCTTGGTTTTGGTTTTTGGCCTTTTGGTCCTTTGGGGTTTTTTGGTGGCTCTCTGGTCTCAGAGACCCTGTGGCCTCTCTTGTGGCCCTCTCTGCCCCTGTTTCAATAAGAGGACAGGTCACTGTCTGTGGGTTCTCACCCACACACAAACAATTGCAAGAGACCTCAGGCTCCAGGAACAACCATGGGGTTTATTTTACAAACAGAGGAAACAAAGATCTCACTGTATCCACAAGTGGCTACTACCTCACCCAGATAGCGTCAGTGATGGTCACCACCAGTCACCGGGAGTGCTGGACAGCACCGGCCAGTAGTGATGATCACTACCTCAGAGGCAGTGCTTCAGAGACACCCAGTGTTAACAGCTCTTTGTGAGTTGTTGGGTTATACCAAAAACAAACAGCTTTTTGAGACACCAGGCCCAGGGCCTTTGGTGCTCCTTTCAGTGTCAGAGACAGGACCGAAGCCCATTCCATGACAGAGTCCTTCAGCTTCTCTTTCCTCCTCAGAGGTCAGCTGCTGGATGCTTCTTTTCCTCTTTCTTCAGAGGATGGAACCAAGTGTTTCCCTTCTTTCATCTTCAAGGGACTGGTGTCATCTCCCTTTCTTCAGGAGCTCATCTTCTGGGGGGGAGGGGCTGCTTCTTCTCTTCCCGGACCCCTGTCCTTTTCTTTCTGGGCTGGTGTCATCATCTTCTTTTCTTTTGATTTATTTATTATTTGTTTATACAAGCACTGGGTACAGTCAGAAGCGCGGGAGGGTGAGAGAATCCACAAGAGCCAGAGCGGAGAGCAGAACAGGCAGATGGACGAAGTACACTGGTGAGGGTAGCAGCGGGTGGCGGGAGAGTTCTGCGCACCGTGTGGGACCCTCGTCTGGCGGCCGGGGATCGAACTGGCGCTGCGGAGGCTGATGGGCACCTTCGCAACCCAGCGCCCAACCGCTGCGCCACTGGGGAGGCCCATCATCTTCTTTTCTTGATGGGCTCTCCCAGCTCCCTCCAACCCTGGCTTTCATCCACTTTCACCTCCAAGACTGATTGGACCATTTAGCACCAATCAGCTCACAGCTCACACCTGATTGGTCCATTACGAACAGCAGTTATTGAGCTCTGAGGGGCAACCGCCACAACTGACTTACAGTAGAGCAAGAGGTTGAAAACACCACTGGTCCTGCTGGCTCCCATTGCTGAGGCAGCTGGGTCCCAGTAACACTCCCAGCACCTTACGCTAATTCTGAGTTAAAGTTTTCTTCAAAGTTTAAGATGGAAGAATCTGTGTTGATTAGTTCCCTTGGACCCTCAAAGCATTGACTTGTGCTTGATTTCTCCAGAAAATTACTTTTCTTCTTTTCAAGTAAGGGGATGCCTTTGTTCCTTTAGTATAAATCTGTGGGCACTAAGCTTGGTTTCATGATGCATTTGCCAAAACAAGCGGAAATTTCATACTTATATTACCAGTTAACAGATACTATTTACTTTGTCATTATAACAAGGTTAAGTATGAGATATATTTAGCTCTTTTTTGGCAGTATCACCTGAGCTTCAGACTGTAACTTTTTTCAAATTCATTCGATGAGGTATTATTATTATGAATTCCAATCTTTGCTGTAGAAGTGGAAGGGCTTATTGATCTGTAAATGTTATAATTTGAGTAAATATTCCATCAGGATATCTATGGCTTTCAAACACTGGAATTGTAGTTCTGAAGGAGAGATGATTTTGCTTCTTGGAATATTTGGAGATGTTGAAAAGACTGTTTTAATAATCTACCAAACAAAGTATATCACCCACACAAATAATGATCCTGTGCCAATGACAACATAGAAGGTGAGAAAAACAATTTTAGATGAGCAACTCTCCAAATTCAATGTGCGCAAGAATGGTGAGGAAAATATTGTTATATACAAATTCTAATTCAGCGGGTCCTAGAAAGTTCCAGAGATTCTGCATTTCTAACAAGCGCCTGGAGTAGGCTGCAGGTGTAGCTTCTGTTCTGCACACCTCAGCATCTGTCACCAGGCTCTTTGATTCAGCGTTAATCATGTGTATGGAGTTTTAGATCTTTCCTCCAAAAATAACTTTTTAAAATGATTTTTGAATGAAAATTGTTTTCATTCATACTAGAATCTGCAATCAAATTTGTGCCCAATTTTATATAATGACCTCGAACAACCTTAAATATTATACATTTGAAAAAGACTTTACCATAGGAAAAATAAGGGCCTCCAAAAGATTTCTACATCCTAATGCCAGAATCTCAGACTACATCAGTTTACATATCAAGGTATGTAGATTAGGTAGTAAGTAGAATGACATTGTTAACCACTTGGGCTTAAGAGTAATATGGCAATTTGCATTTCTTTTTTGAATAAGTGTCTGTTTAGCTCTTCTGCCCATTTTTTTAACTGGGTTCTTTGTTTTTGTTGAGTTGTGTGAGTTCTTTGTCTATCTTTGAAATCAATTCCTTATCAGTTGTGTGAAGTGTAAATATTTTCTCCCATTCGGAAGGGTGTCTCTTTGTTTTGGTTATTGTCTCCTTTGCTGTCCAGAAGCTTATTAGTTTGATGTAATCCCAGCTGTTTATCTTTGCTTCACTTTCTTTGCTTCAGGGGATGAGTCTCTAAAGATGTTTCTGAGACGTATGCCATGGAATGTTTTACTAATGTTTTCTTCTATATATTTTATGGTTTCAGGTCTTGTGTTCAAGTCTTTTATCAATTTTGAGTTGTTTTTATATGCATGGTGTGAGGTAGTGGTGTAGCTTCATTCTTTTGCATTTGGTGGTCCAGTTTTCCCAGAACCACTTATTGAACAGACTGTCCTGGTTCCATTTCACAGTCTTTGCTCCTTTAGACACAATGGAATACTATTCAGCAATCAAAACAGATAAATTCATGCTGTTCGCAGCAATATGGATGGAGCTGGAAGGGATTATGCTCAGTGAAATAAGCCAGAAGGAAAGAGAAAAATATCAGATGGTTTCACTTATAGGAGGAATGTAGGGAAAACAAACAAGGGATCAGGAAAAAAAGATAAAAATAACAGGTAAACTATAAATAGGAGACATTCAGCTGGGGAGGGGGAGAGAGAGGGATCAAAACAAGGGAGGGAAGAGCACAAGAGACTATGGTTATGGTTCACAGGTGTTTCAGTGGTGGTAATTTTATGGGGATTACACCTGAAAGTGTTAGGGGGAAAAGATGTCCTGAGCTAATTCCATACAGGCTTTGTGGATTCCACCCCGACTCCAAACCAAAGGGAAGGTTGCTGGGACCTGAGGGTGGAGTTAAGCAGCCAGGTTTGGTATAAAAACCAAACATATAGGCCCTGGGGGCTCTCTCGCTCTTGCTCTCACCTCCTGGCTTCACAGCTCCTGGCTTGTGGACAGCTCTCAGAGTGCCATTTGGGATTCCAGATCGGCAGATCAGATAGGACACATTTAAACTTTGTCTCCCACTTTTCTCCCTGAGTTGTACATTTCCTCATTTGCCCTTCCCTTGTAAATAAACCTTTTATTAACCTTTCGTGTGTGCCTGCAGTAGAGTACTGATAAGTCCTTTAAAGTGCTGTGAGGACCCACAGTCAGGCAACCCGTTTTTGTATCTGGGCTACCCTGTAACAAAAGGAGAATGACCAACAATGTAAAAAGTATATAACTAAAAAAAAGTTAATGTGGGACTAACATGATGGTAATAGCCCTCTAAATGTGGGAAAAGAAGAGCCACAGTAGGGAGAAATTTGAAAATGTTAAGCTTCTCATTATGAAGACAGAGAAAGATCACAAGTCAAGGAAAACTGCACTGCCCTGGGAACTAAAATGTGAAAGTAAATGGAATCTCCTGTGGAGTCCCTGGAGGACCCCATCCTTGTAGACATTTTTATTTAAGCCAATGAGGCTAATTTCAGTCTTCTGTCCTCCAAAACAATAAGGCATAAATTTCTCTAAGTCATCAGTAATTTGTTAGTGCAGCAATAGGAACTGAATACTGACATTTATTCCATCTTTTTGGGGGGATACTGGATTTAAGCTTCTTTATTTAAGCTACTCATTTAGCTATCCTTGGTTAAGGAATTTATGTTGAAATTCCAGGTTGATTAAGAAAGTCAATTTTAAGTGAATTTGAAAATTTTCTTCCCCACAACTGGTATAGAGAATTATTTCTTAAACATTAATGTGGTTATAACTTTTAGGTCTTTGATATACTCCAGTAAGAATAGCAATTCTTTATTAAAATTTAGGTCACCCATTCTAAATTTATTATCTAAATTAAATCCTTTTAATTTTATGTTAATTTAAATGTCATTCTTTTCAACTCTGTCCTCTCCAACCTCTGCCAAGTTTTTACGTCATACAAAATGGAATAAAAAATGAATTGAATAGTCACATATTTGTGTGACTGTTCCTATCTGAATGGAAATGTATGCCAATATACCCAAATATACATGCGTATGACCTTTTTCTTTAATGTCTTCTTTGGACTTAATAAATTTCAAAATATTTCATTGATCCTCCCACAATATCCATCTGTAGAGATATTATAATTGCAGTACAGGAATTTTCAAGCAGAATCAGGAATATAATTTATTAAAATGATAAAACACACCAATCATTTATTGCAAGCATAAAATCCTGGTATATGGACACTAATCTTCTCTACTTCATTGTGTGATGTACAACATGAAAATATATACTTCGCATAATGATAAAATTTAAAATGTTGCTTCCTCATACTTAGGGTCATGTCTGACTTAAAGATTATATTTATCTGTTTATTCAATCTTGCCTTTCAATGTAGACTCCAGTGAGAGACATATGCAATCATCAGGTTTTGCCAGTGAACTGTGTTAAGGATTCTGGATATCAAGTTGAATAAAGTAATAAAACCAGGAAAACAATTGTGAAACATAGCAACACATTTGAATTGTAAGTGCCTGACATACAGCTTTTGATTTCTGAGCCATCCAAATCAAAGATATCCATGTCAAATAAGCATACATCCAGTTAGAACACAAGCACCCAGGGTGCCCCAGCCATGAAAGTTCCCCAGTAATGTAATATACTAACTCCAACTTTTCATTTCTGTACTCCAGTTGACAGTCTTCTATTTTAAATTTTCCAGTAATGAGTGGACACTTAAAACATTAGAAATCCTTGCCTTGGACTTCAATAAAGGCAGAACTTCTGGTTCCTGTTCCATCACTACCTGAGACTTAGCTATCTGATCTTAGGGCAGAAGAAGTACCCTCTAGGAACTGTAGTGAGCTTCATTTTTAAAAAACAAGTTTCCAGTTGGTTGTTACTGAGTTGTGTCTTGCAATAATGATAATAATCACAACAAGGGCTTATACAGCCACAAAACAGACCTTTGTCAAGGAAAGTTCTGTGAGTAGTACTGGCCCATGTGAGTGCTACAAGCTTCCTAGCCAATACCATCACCATCAGTAAGCTAACATAAACAGAATACTGTTAAAATCTTATCATCAGGGTGATTAAAGCATTAATGTAAAAATAATGACAGATCCAAAATGAAAATTGGTTTCATATTTACCTTTATAATGAAAAATATAAATATCTTTAGATGCCAAATATATTTTTTTCCAATATGAGCAATACAATTCATGATTATTCTTTGACAAAATCAAAGGAAAAAGTATTTGGCATGATATATTTCATTTGAGAAGAACTTAGTCTTAAGAAATTCAAGATGTGGCCTCCCCTGGTGGCGCAGCAGTTGAGCACTAGGCTGCGAAGCTGCCCACAGCCAGCCTCTGCACCACTGGTTCAATCCCTGGCCGCCGGCAAGGGTCCCACATGGGGTGACAGACCTCTCCTGCCGCGCCCACTGCTCCCCTCAGTAGTGTGTTTCGTCTGTCTGCCTGTTCTGCTCCCCACTCTGGCTCTGGTGAATTCTCTCACCCTCCCGTGCTTCTGATTGTACCCAGTGCTTGTATAAATAAATAAATCTTTAAAAAAAAATCAGAAGAAGCCTGTATTTCATTTTTTAAAAAAAGAAATTCAAGGTGCCCCATGAAAGTTATAAAAATTTCCAAGTTTTTCTGGTCCAAAGTTTGGAGAAACCTTGGAAATGTGTGAAAATGGACAAAGTGAAAATATTTATATATCAGAATAGAAGCTTAATGAAATGAGTTACTGAGATTGTGTATAGAAGTTGAATTCAAAGACATGGAAATTATAGGATTCAGGTAACAAGAACAAGGTCTATGGCAATCTGATCAAAGAATAACAATTTCTGGCTTGGATTCATGGAGCCTTGTGATTTTTTTTCATTGCATTTTTTTTAAATTGAGTCTTTTAGTCTAGGGTATTTCTTCAGTCCAAGGACAATAGGCCTTTTATATAACTACCATCCCAATGATTTTTTTAAGGGCACTCTTTATGTCTTTGTTCCTCAGACTGTAGATGAAGGGGTTTAGCATGGGTGTGACCACGGTGTACATCACCGAGGCTATTGCACTTGCGTGTGAGCTGAGGGAAGCAGCAGAGCTAAGGTATACACCTAGACCTGTACAATAAAATAAGGAGACAACTGAGAGGTGAGAGGCACAGGTGGAAAACGCCTTATACTTCCCCTGAATTGATGGGATTCCACATATGGAGGAAACTATCTTAGAGTAGGAGTAAAGAATCCCAGTAAGGGGTCCACCACCCAGCAGCCCAATTGCAAAATATAATACAATGTCATTAAGAAAGGTGTCAGAACAGGCAAGTCGGGCCACCTGATTGATCTCACAGAAAAAGTGGGGGATTTCCAAGACTGAACAGAAGGACAGTCTCAGTACCATTAAACTTTGTAATAAAGAATTCAGGGCGCTCATGATCCAGGATATCATAACCAGCAGTCCACAGAGCTGTGAATTCATGATGACCATGTAGTGTAGTGGGTGGCAGATGGCTACGAAACGATCATAGGCCATTGCAGCCAGGAGAAAGTTGTCCAATATGGCAAAGATTATGAAAAAGTACATCTGGGTGATGCACGCTCTGTAGGTTATCACTTTGCTTTGTGTATGAATGTTCTGCAGCATCTTGGGGATGGTGGTGGAGGTGAAGCAGATGTCTACAAAGGACAGGTTGGCGAGGAAGAAGTACATGGGTGTGTGCCACTATCAACAATGGATAGATCAACAAGACAAAAAATAAGTAAAGAAACCAAAGCTCTAAATAAAGACCTAGAGCAATTGGGCTTAACAGACATCTATAGAACACTAAACCCCAAAAAAACGGAGTACACATTTTTCTCAAGCGCACACGGATCATTCTCCAGGATCGATCACATACTGGGGCACAAGACAAACATCAACAGATACACCAAGATTGAAATCATATCAACCATCTTTTCTGACCATGAAGGCATCAAACTAGAAATAAACCATAAAAAGAAGGCAAGGAACTTTCCTACCTCATGGAGATTAAAAACCACACTACTGGAAGACCATTGGACTAATGAGGAGATCAAAGAAGAAATTAAAAAATTTTTTGAATTGAACGACAAGGAGGACACCAATATCCTAAATGTATGGGATGCAGCAAAAGCAGTAATAAGAGGAAAATATATAGCAATAGAAGCTCACATCAAGAAACAAGAAAGAACGCAAAGAAACAACCTAATCTCGAAGCTCAAAGATCTAGAAAAAGAACAACAAAAAAACCCCAAAACCAGTAGAAGAAAAGAAATAATAAAAACCAAAGCAGAAATAAATGAAATTGAAACTAAAAAAACAATCCAAAAGATCAATGAAACCAAGAGCTGGTTCTTTGAAAAAATCAATAAAATAGACAAACCCCTAGCCAGGCTCACAAAGGAAAAAAGGGAGAAAGCACAAATAAACAGGATCATCAATGAAAGAGGAGAAATCACAACGGACACAGCAGAAATCAAAAGAATAATCAGTAACTACTATGAACAGTTATATGGAAACAAGTTTAACAATCTAGAGGAGATGGACAAATTCCTACAACTCTACAATCACCCAAAGCTAGATAAAGAAGAAATAGAACACCTAAACAGACCAATTACAATTAGCGAAATTGAAATGGTAATCAAAAACCTCCCCAAAAACAAAAGCCCAGGACCTGATGGATTTACAAATGAATTCTACCAAACATTCAGAGACGAATTAGTGCCTATCCTTCACAAACTCTTCCAAAAAATTGAGAAGGAAGGGACAATACCAAACACGTTCTATGAAGCCAACATTACACTAATACCAAAACCGAACAAGGACAACACAAAAAAGGAAAACTACAGGCCAATCTCCCTAATGAACACTGATGCAAAAATCCTCAATAAAATTTTAGCTATCAGAATCCAACAATGTATCCATAAGATAATTCACCACGACCAAGTTGGATTCATTCCAGGGGCACAAGGATGGTTTAACATCCGAAAATCAATCAACGTTATCCAACACATCAACAAAAAGAAATATAAAAACCATATGATAATATCAATAGATGCTGAGAAAGCTTTCGACAAAGTGCAACACCCATTCATGATAAAAGCCCTTGAAATTCTTGGGATACAAGGAACATACCTCAACATCATAAAGGCCATCTATGACAAGCCAACAGCCAGTATCATTCTCAATGGTGAAAAGCTGAAAGCAATTCCATTAAGATCTGGAACAAGACAAGGATGTCCACTCTCACCATTGCTTTTCAATATAATACTGGAAGTCCTAGCCAGGGCAATAAGACAAGAGAAAGACATCCAAGGAATCCAAATAGGAAAAGAAGAAGTCAAACTATCACTATTTGCAGACGATATGATATTATACATAGAGAACCCCAAAAACTCCACAGAAAAGCTAATTCAACTCATCAATCAGTTCAGTAAAGTGGCAGGATACAAAATCAACACGCAAAAGTCAGTAGCCTTCCTATACACAAACAATAAATCTGAAGAAGAAGAAATCAAAAAGACCATCCCTTTTGTTATTGAAACAAAAAAAATCAAATATTTGGGAATAAATCTAACAAAAGAGGTAAAGGACCTATACAAAGAAAACTATAAAACACTGTTAAAAGAAATAGAAGAAGACACAAAGAAATGGAGAGACATCCCCTGCTCATGGATTGGAAGAATAAACATTATTAAAATGGCCATCCTTCCAAAAGCAATATACAGATTCAATGCTATTCCAATCAAAATTTCAATGTCATTCTTCAAAGAAATAGAACAATTATTGATGAAATTCATATGGAATCACAAAAAAACCCGAATAGCCAAAGCTCTCCTGAAAAAAAAAGAAGGGAATGGAGGCATCAGACTCCCAGACTTCAAACTATACTACAAAGCCATAATCATCAAAACTGCATGGTATTGGAACAAGAACAGACATACAGACCAATGGAATCGAATAGAAAATCCAGAAATAAATCCACAGATTTATGGTCAACTAATCTTTGACAAAGGAGCAAAGACTATGCATTGGAGCAAAGAAAGTTTGTTCAATAAATGGTGCTGGGAAAACTGGGTCGCTACATGCAAAAGAATGAAGCTTGACCACCACCTCACACCATACACAAAAATCAACTCAAAATGGATTAAAGAACTAGACATAAGACCTGAAACCATAAAATATATAGAAGGAAATATAGGCAAAACACTACGTGATTTGCACATCAAAGACATCTTTACAGACACATCACCCAAAGCAGTGATAGTGAAGGCAAAGATAAACAGCTGGGACTACATCAAATTAAAGAGCTTTTGCACAGCAAAAGAGACAATAACAAAAACAAAGAGAAACCCCACCAACTGGGAGAACATTTTTGCACCCAACACTAATGATAAAGGACTGATCACAAAAATCTGCAAAGAGCTGATGAGACTCAACAACAACAAAGAAAATAATCCAGTCAAAAAATGGGCAGAAGAGCTTAAAAGAAACTTCTCTGAAGAGGAAATGCAAATGGCCAACAGGCATATGAAAAAATGTTCAACATCACTTGTCATCAGGGAAATGCAAATCAAAACTACCATGAGATACCATCTTACACCAGTGAGAATGGCACATATTAAAAAAAATAGCAACAACAAATGTTGGCGAGGGTGTGGAGAAAAAGGAACTCTTCTGCACTGTTGGTGGGAGTGCAAACTGGTCCAACCACTGTGGAAAGCTGTGTGGAGATTTCTGGACCTACTAAACATAGAGCTTCCATATGACCCAGCAATTCCACTCCTAGGTATTTACCCAAAGGACACAGAAACATCAATTCCAAAGAACACCTGCACCCCTATGTTTATAGCAGCACTGTTTACAATAGCTAAGCTTTGGAAACAACCCAAATGCCCAAAAATAGATGACTGGATCAAGAAGATGTGGTACATATATACCATGGAATATTACTCAGCATTCAAAAAAGATAAACACATGCAATTTGCTGCAACATGGATGGCGCTGGAAGGGATCATGCTCAGCGAAATAAGCCAAAAAGAAAAAGAAAAATACCGGATGGTCTCACTCATAGCAGGAATCTAGAAAACTTAAATAAGGGACCAGGAAAATGAATAACTATAAGAAAGTGAAAATCAAAATCAACAAAAAACTATGAACCAGAGACACTTTTAGGGGGGCGGGGGCGGGAGGGGAGGGATTGGGGTCAGAATGGGGGGCTGCAATTGTATGGGGAATATAACAATAAAATTTATAAAAAAAAAAAAAAAGAAGTACATGGGTGTGTGGAGGTGGGAGTCTAGGCTCACAGCCAGGATGATGAGCAGGTTTCCAAATACAGTGATCAGGTACATGGAGAGGAAAAGGCCAAATATGAGAGGCTGCAATTCTGGTTCCTTTGATAATCCAAGAAGAAAAAATTCTGAAACATGAGTATAATTTTCTAGTTCCATGTGGTGGAGATGACTAACAGGAAGGAAAAATAAAAATAGCATGGCTAATTTTCTCAATAATATGTATTACCAACATTACATAGTTGAAATTCTATCATTTACATTTACATTCAAAAATCAATACCCACAGTTTTTATATGGAATGTTTCCCTTTCATGGAATTCCCCTATGCCATCTCTGGACAGGAATACTTGTCCTACTGTCAGTCTTTTCCCCACATGGTCACATATTCTACAATTTAAAAAATATTTATTTTATATTTTTTAATGTGAGCAGTTTTTACAGTTTAAATTCCAGGCACATATATTATACTACGTTTGATTACTATTACCCCAATTTCATGGTTTTAAGTGACATGTACCATGGCATTTAAGGTATACAACATAATGATTTGAAAAAAGTCTATACTGCAAGTGAATAATGCAATAAGATTAGTTATTATCCTTCACCTCACAAAATTATATTTTTTTCCTTTAATGAGAAATTTTCAGGTTTAGTCTTTTAGCAACTTTCAAATATATAATAAAATATTGCTAACTGTAGTCACCAGGTTGCCTATTATATTCCCATGTCTTACTTATTTTATAATTGGAAGTTTGTGACATTTGACCACCTTTATATATTTTCCCCAACTGTACCTACGGCAAGTCCCAATCTTTTCTGTGTATCTATCAGTTTGTTTTTTCTAGGTACCACATATAATTGAGATCATACAGTATTTATCTTTGTCTGATTTATTTCACTTAGAAAGTCTTATGGGTATAAGGGGTTGATAACCTCTTAAATCTGATCACACACCAAAACTTTTTAGCTTTTACTTTTTCCCCTCATTTTATATTTTTGATATCTCATTTGACATCTTTATATTATCTGTATCCCTTGACTGTTTACTATAGTTTCAGTTAGGTTTACTTTTGCTTTTTAATCATTATGCTTGTTTTATAAGTAATTGATCTTTCTACAAGATATTGATGTTGAAAGACAGAAATAGTAGAATAATATACCATGTGTGGCTAATAGGAAGTGTCACCACTCAGGAAAATTTACTGACCTTTAATAGAAGTCCTGTATGTATAATATGTAAAGCTGATTTCTACTTGCCCCCCCGAACTTTTAAAAGAAAATATTTATAATTTTATATTTCTAAATGTAAAGATGTTGCCAAGGTATGATAGTTAGAAAATCACACATAGAAAATCAAACATGTTGTAGAAAATCACCCATTTGTTTTTTTAAAAATCATGGAAAGTTGCCCAGATCCCTGGCTTCAACCAGCCCACAACCTCAGGGTGATCCTACAAGGCTCATCCCCAGCTTGGGCCCCAGTCTTTCAGCCCCAGACACCACCACATGCTTGGATCCAGCCCCAAACACCATAAGGGTAAATTACCAGCACCACACCAAACCCCAGGAGGCCCCAACTGCTGTGCCCACCAACCAGTAAAGGTCCAAAACATTGGGTGAGGAGGACCATAACATAACAAAAGCCCCAACTACAGAGGAACATTCCAAAATCAAATTATGAGGAAACAGAAAAATACATATGGCCAAGCAAGGTCCTAGAGAAACAAAACACCACAAAAAGAAAATAAATACCTACAACTAAGTCACAAAGACATGAAAGAGCTTTTCTTCCTTTCAGATACAGATCTAATGCAGTTTAGAGATATGCAAGAAAACTCAGAGACACAAATGAATGCTATTAGAAGCACAAGCAATGAACAGAAGAACAAAATTGAAATTCTAAGTCAGAAAATTAGTAGAAATGCAAAAAGTAGAAAGGTCCATGTTAGAGATGAAAATTTCTGGAAAAAAGCCAAGGGAGAGAATAAGGCAAGTGGAAGAACAAATTAGTAAGCTCAAAGAGGCAAATGGGGTAAGACACAAAATATAAAAAGAAAAAGAGATACAAAGGGGGAAAATGAAGAAACTCTTCAAGCATTGTGTAATACCACAAGGAAGGAAATATAAGAATTATAGTCAACCCAGAAGGAGAGAAGAGAGAAAAGGGAACTGAAAAACTATATTTTTAAATATATATAGGGCTTCCCTAGTGGTGCAGTGGGTTGAGCGCAGTGCTGTGAAGCTGTCCACAGCCTCTACAGCACAGGTTCAATTCGCCACTAGTCAGGGAGATTCCCACGTGGCACAGCAGACCTCTCCTGTTCATCTGCCTGTTCTGCTCCCTGCTCTGTCTCTGGTGAATCCTCTCACCTTCCTGTGCCTCTGGCCTGTACCCCAGCTCTTGTATAAAAATAAATAAATCTTAAAAAATTAAAAATTATACATATATATATATATTACATCACCCTTCGTTTTTGTACAAGTATGATTTCCCATGAAATTCCCCCCACCAATTCACCTGTGCACCATCACCATAGTCCCTTGTGCTTTTCCCACCCCTCTCATGATCCCTCTCCCTCCTCCTCTCCTACAGAACGTCTCTAGTCTATGGTTGCCTATTGATTTTGATTTTTACTTTATTATACTTATTTTTTCCCCTGATCCCTTATTTGGTTCCTCTACAGTAAAACCATTCAATATTTTTCTTTTTATTTCTGGCTTATTTCACTGAGCATAATCCCTTCCAGCTCTATCCATGTTGCTGTGAATGGCATGAGTTTATCCTTTTTGAATGCTGAGTAATATTCCATTGTGTATATATACCACATCTTCTTGATCCAGTTATCTATTTTCGAGCATTTGGGTTGTTTCCATAGCTTACTTATTGTAAACAGTGCTGCAATAAACATAGGAGCTTCCATATGATTCAGTAATTCCACTCCTAGGTATCTACCCAAAGGACACAAAAACATTAATTCAAAAGGACATCCATATTCCTATGTTTATTGAAAAACTATTTTAAAAAATAATGAAAGAAAATCTCCCAAAGTTGAAGAGGGAAATGAACATGCAAATGAAGAAAGCCAAAAGAACAGCAAGTTACCTAAACAAAAAGGGATAAAGGAGTAAAATGTCTAAAAGTACAAGACAAAGAAAAAATTATAAAGGATTCCCAATTAACCTAACATCAGACTTCTCTGAATAAAAACTACACGCAAGAAGAGAATGAAGCAACAAATTAAAAAAAAACTCCAAGATAAAAATTGCCAACCAAAAGTACTCTATCCTGCACAGCTATCCCTCAGATATAAGGGAAAAATAAAGATCTTTTCAGACAAACAGAATCTTAGAGCATTTGCAACACCTAAGGGTCCCCCTCCAAAAAAATATTGCAAGAAGCTTTAGTATCTAAACCAAAGAGAGGAATAGACACAAAAAATTTGAAGATGGAATTAAACAGAATCACAAAACTAACACAAAATCACAGTATTGAACTATTGTATATCAATAATCATTTCAAATGTAAATGGACTGAATTCACCAATTAAAAAATAAAGAGTATCGGCGGAGCAACATGGCGGAGAGGAGACTGCGAGTAAGATCTCCCATTAAAAAAAGTTAATAGGGAGGAAAAGCGGCAGGTCCCAGTGAGAACTGGGACACGGAAGATAAACGGGTGACTCCAGCAAACTACCCGAAGAAGAAAGTTGTCATAAAATTGGACTAGAAGGGAGGAAAGCGCAAAACCCTGCTCCCCTCCGCCACCCACAGAGTCGGCACTCTCCGACCGGCAGAGAGGAGGAAAAAAACAAACCAAAATGACCAACAAGAACAAACTACACAGCAAGCGGGACTGTGAGTGGAAAGGAACTATTGCAGCCACCACACCCCGTGAACGGGATTCACCGCGGAGGTGAGCTCTGGGCGCCATTAAACAGAGACCCCCCCCAGGAGGAGGCCAGGACCAGCACACAGCCCCGGGCCTGCCGGTAAGCTTGCACGGAAAAGCTGCGCGCTGGAAAAGCAAAGGCAGATCAGGATCGCACAGAAAAGCGGCGTGCTGGAAAAGCAAACACGGATCGGGATTGGGATCGGGATCGCGCGGAAAAGTAGCGCGGTTGAAAAGCGATCACGGCTGCCCAGGTCCCCGCGCCTGCGACCTAGGCTTGCAGGGAGACACGCGCGAAGACCCTCACTGAGATGAAAGTCCCTCACTGAGTATCCAGGAACCAGGCACCCAGGCACGGGAGCGGGGTGCAAATGATGCCATTCTGTGGACACTGAACTGGGCTACAGCCCGCGTCCTGGACCTGAGGGCTTTGGAACTGAGATCCGGAACACAAAATTCGGGGCGTGGGTTCTCCACGACGGTGGGGCACAAGGCGGACACAGCACCCCAAAGCCGTTGAGGTTTACCCTACCATTCCTGCTCTGTTTCCTGTCCCACGGGGAGAAAAAAAAAAACAGCTCCCCAAGGGCTCTAGGAGAGGTAGGAGAGATCGCTGGCGCCACCTAGCAACTTGAAACCAGCAGAGGCTCCTGGAGGAACCAGTGGCCAGCTGGGAAGTTAGCCCATGCCGGGCCCCTGCCGACCAGTAGTCTGAGCCCACAGGGGGAGCGAGTACCCAAAGCCGGGACAGACCAGGCACGCAGAAGAGTGTGCCTGAGACTGGACACGCAGGGAGTGTGTCCCGCATCGCCATTTTAGAACATTTCTTCAGTAAAGACTGCCTGCAGAAGGCTCCCTCAGGAGCCAAATGTGAGCCGGGGAAGTTCGCCCACACCAGAACACCTCTGGCCTGCAGTCCAAGCCCAGAGGGGGAGAGGGAACACAATGCCGGGGCAGACCAGGAGCACAGGGGAGTGTGTCCCCACATCGGCATTTTAGAACAGGGACCTTTCTTCAGTAAAGACTGCTTGAAACTGACAGATGGCTCCCGGAGGAGCCAGAGGGGAGCAGAGAAGCTCACCTAAGATGCCAGCCAGTCCCAGCAACACAGTGTCCCAACGCATACGGCAAATTAGAAAACAGACAGTAGGGAGTAGAAGAACCACACGCAACATAGCAACTCCTCAGGGAAGAAGCACACCACAAAAAGAAAACCAGCCCCCAGATTGTAACGACAGTAATTTGGAAGAACTTCTGAGCCTTCCAGAAAGAGAATTTAAAATTGCCATGATTAAAAAAATGACAGAACTCATAAAGGAAAACAATGATAAGGGAAAAATAATCAACAATCAGAAGAATGAAATTGAGTCCCTAAAGAGGGAAGTAAAAGGAATGCAGGAGATCAAAGAATTAATGGAAGAACTAAAGAATTCTGGGAAAAGCAATGAAAGCAGAATAGATGAAATGGAAGAACGAATAAGTTCTCTTGAAGACACAGAAATAAAAAGAACCAAAACAGAAAAGGAAAGAGAAGTACGAAGGAAAAAGAACGAAGAAAGACTTCGGGAACTATCTGACTCCATGAGGAAAGGAAATATAAGAGTTATAGGAATACCAGAAGGAGAGGAGAGAGATGTAGGTACAGAGAAAATATTCCAGGAGATAATTGAAGAGAACTTCCCAAATGTGAAGAAGGAGCTGAAAATTGATATACAAGAAGCAAGAAGAACACCAAACTTCCATGACAAAAGGAAAAATACAGCAAGACACATAATAGTAAAGCTCCCAAGAATCCAAGACAAGGAAAAAATAATGAAACTAACAAGAGGGAAGAAACAGATAACATTCAAAGGGAAACCAATCAGACTGACATCAGACTTCTCTGAAGAAACACTACGGGCAAGGAGAGAGTGGAGGGACATAGTCAACAGACTCCAAGAACAGATGTCAACCAAGAATACTCTACCCTGGAAAGCTTTCCTTCCACTATGAAGAAAGTATTAGGACATTCCCAGACAAACAGAAACTATGGAACTTCATTACCAATAAACCCCCACTCCTAAAAATACTACCAGGAATCCTAAAGCCAGAACCTCAGAGGGACGAATAACAACGAAAGAAGGCAAGGGGAAAAAAAGGTATTAAAATAATAAATAAAATCAAAGGAAAGACAAACACAATGGCAAATACAGATGCTAACATATCAATATTAACCCTAAACGTAAATGGACTAAACTCTCCAATAAAAAGTCACAGAGTTGCAGCCTGGATTAAGAAACAAAACCCAACCTTTTGCTGTCTCCAGGAAACATATTTAGCTACAAAAGATAAAAATAGACTCAAAGTTAAAGGATGGAAAACAATCCTACAAGCAAATGGACCAAAAACGAAAGCAGGAACAGCTATACTTATATCAGATAAAACAGATTTCAAACTCAAAAAAAAATAAAAAGGGATCTCAACGGTCACTACATTATGATCAAAGGGACAATACTTCAAGAAGAAATAACACTAATTAACATATACGCACCAAACGAAGGAGCACCAAAATATATCAGACAACTGTTGGCATCTCTGAAAACAGACATCAGAGAAAACACATACGTAGTGGGAGACTTCAACACACCACTATCAACAATGGATAGATCAACAAGACAAAAAATAAGTAAAGAAACTAAAGCTCTAAATAAGGACCTAGAGCATTTGGGCTTAACGGACATCTATAGAACACTAAACCCGCAAAAAACGGACTACACATTTTTCTCAAGGGCACACGGATCATTCTCCAGGATCGATCACATACTGGGGCACAAGACAAACATCAACAGATACACCAAGATTGAAATCATATCAACCATCTCTTCTGACCATGAAGGCATCAAGCTAGAAATAAACCATAAAAAGAAGGCAAGGAACTTTCCTACCTCATGGAGACGAAAAACCACACTACTGGAAGACCACTGGACTAATGAGGAGATCAAAGAGGAAATTAAAAAATTCTTTGAATTGAATGACAAGGAGGACACCAATATCCTAAATGTATGGGACGCAGCAAAAGCAGTAATAAGAGGAAAATATATAGCAATAGAAGCTCACATCAAGAAACAAGAAGAACTCAAAGAAACAACCTAATCTTGAAGCTCAGAGATCTAGAAAAAGAACAAGAACAAAAAAAAAAAAACCCAAAACCAGTAGAAGAAAAGAAATAATAAAAACCAAAGCAGAAATAAATGAAATTGAAACTAAAAAAACAATCCAAAAGATTAATGAAACCAAGAGCTGGTTCTTCGAAAAAATCAATAAAATAGACAAACCCCTAGCCAGGCTCACAAAGGAAAATAGGGAGAAAGCACAAATAAACAGGATCAGAAATGAAAGAGGAGAAATCACAACGGACACAGCAGAAATAAAAAGAATAATCATAACTACTATAAAGAGTTGTATGGAAACAAGTTCAACAATCTAGAGGAGATGGACAAATTCCTACAACTCTACAATCACCCAAAGCTAGATAAAGAAGAAATAGAACACCTAAACAGACCAATTACAAGCAACGAAATTGAAATGGTAATCAAAAACCTCCCCAAAAACAAAAGCCCAGGACCTGATGGATTTACAAACGAATTCTACCAAACATTCAGAGATGAACTGGTGCCTATCCTTCACAAACTCTTCCAAAAAATTGAGAAGGAAGAGACAACACCAAACACGTTCTAGGAAGCCAATATTACACTAATACCAAAACCGAATAAGGACAACACAAAAAGGAAAACTACAGGCCAATCTCCCTAATGAACACTGATGCAAAAATCCTCAACAAAATTTTAGCTATCAGAATCCAACAATGTATCTATAAGATAATTCACCACGACCAAGTAGGATTCAGTCCAGGGACACAAGGATGGTTTAACATCCAAAAATCAATCAACGTTATCCAACACATCAACAAAAAGAAATATATAAACCATATGATAATATCAATAGATGCTGAGAAAGCTTTTGACAAAGTGCAACACCCATTCATGATAAAAGCCCTTGAAATTCTTGGGATACAAGGAACATACCTCAACATCATAAAGGCCATCTATGAGAAGCCAACAGCCAGTATCATTCTCAATGGTGAAAAGCTGAAAGCAATTCCAGTAAGATCTGGAACAAGACAAGGATGTCCACTCTCACCACTGCTTTTCAATATAATACTGGAAGTCCTAGCCAGAGCAATAAGACAAGAGAAAGACATCCAAGGAATCCAAATAGGAAAAGAAGAAGTCAAACTATCACTATTTGCAGATGATATGATAATATACATAGAGAAACCCAAAAACTCCACAGAAAAACTAATTCAACTCACCAATCAGTTCAGTAAAGTGGCAGGATACAAAATCAACGCACAAAAGTCAGTAGCTTTCCTATACACAAACAATAAATCTGAAGAAGAAGAAATCGAAAAAACCATCCCTTTTATTATTGAAACAAAAAAATCAAATATTTGGGAATATATCTAACAAAGAGGTAAAGGACCTATACAAAGAAAACTATAAAACACTGTTAAAAGAAATAGAAGACACAAAGAAATGGAAAGACATCCCCTGCTCATGGATTGGAAGAATAAACATTATTAAAATGGCCATCCTACCAAAAGCAATATACAGATTCAATGCTATTCCAATCAAAATTTCAATGTCATTCTTCAAAGAAATAGAACAATTATTGATGAAATTCATATGGAATCACAAAAAACCCCGAATTGCCAAAGCTCTCCTGAAAAAGAAAGGAGGGAATGGAGGCATCACACTCCCAGACTTCAAACTCTACTACAAAGCCATAATCATCAAAACTGCATGGTATTGGAACAAGAACAGACATACAGACCAATGGAATCGAATAGAAAATCCAGAAATAAACCCACAGGTTTATGGTCAACTAATCTTTGACAAAGGAGCAAAGACGATGCATTGGAGCAAAGAAAGTTTGTTCAATAAATGGTGCTGGGAAAACTGGGTCGCTACATGCAAAAGAATGAAGCTTGACCACTACCTCACACCATACACAAAAATCAACTCAAAATGGATTAAAGAACTAGACATAAGACCTGAAACCATAAAATATATAGAAGGAAATATTGGCGAAATACTACGTGATATTCACATCAAAGACATCTTTACAGACACATCACCCAAAGCAGTGATAGTGAAGGCAAAGAAAAACAGCTGGGACTACATCAAATTAAAGAGCCTCTGCACAGCAAAATTGACAATAACAAAAACAAAGAGAAACCCCACTGACTGGGAGAACATTTTTGCACCCAACACTAATGATAAAGGACTGATCACAAAAATCTGCAAAGAGCTGATGAGACTCAACAACTACAAAGAAAATAACCCAGTCAAAAAATGGGCAGAAGAGCTAAAAAGAAACTTCTCTGAAGAGGAATTGCAAATTGCCAACAGGCATATGAAAAAATGTTCAACATCACTTGTAATCAGGGAAATGCAAATGAAAACTACCATGCATACCATCTTACACCAGTGAGAATGGCACATATTAAAAAAACTAGCAACAACAAATGTTGGCGAGGTTGTGGAGAAAAAGGAACTCTCCTGCACTGTTGGTGGGAGTGCAAACTGGTCCAACCACTATGGAGAGCTGTGTGGAGATTTCTGGACCTACTAAACATAGAGCTTCCATATGATCCAGCAATTCCACTCCTAGGTATTTACCCAAAGGACACAGAAACATCCATTTCAAAGAGCACCTGCACACCTATGTTTATATCAGCACTGTTTACAATAGCTAAGCTTTGGAAACAGCCCAAATGCCCAAAAATAGATGACTGGATCAAGAAGATGTGGTACATATATACCATGGAATATTACTCAGCATTCAAAAAAGATAAACACATGCAATTTGCAGCAACATGGATGGCACTGGCAGGGATCATGCTTAGTAAAATAAGCCAAAAAGAAAAAGAAAAATACTGGATGGTCTCACTCATAGCAGGAATCTAGAAAACTTAAATAAGGGACCAGGAAAATGAATTACTATAAGAAAGTGAAAATCAAAATCAACAAAAAACTATGAACCAGAGATACTTTTTGGGAGGTGGGGGGCGGGAGGGGAGGGATTGGAGTCAGAATGGGGGGGTTGCAATTGTATGGGGAATATAAAAAGAAAATTTATTATAAAATAAAAGAATTAAGAAACATTTAAAAAAAATAAAGAGCATCTAAATGGATCAGGAAACAAAATTTGTCTCCAGGAAACAGAACTAAGCTCCAAAGATAAATGTAGACTGAAAGATATGAAAAACAATTATCAAGCAAATGGCACGCAAAGGAAGGGGGTAACAGCTATGCTTATATCAGATAAAACAGACTTCAAACTTAGAAAGGTAACAAGAGACAAGGATTGGCACTATATAATAATTAAGGGAACACTACTCATCAGTATATACTCATCAAATGCAGAGGTACCAGAATACATTAGACAATTACTATTGAATCTGAAAAAAGACATGTGGTTAGATACTTCAACACCCCACTCTCACCAATGGACAGAACAACAAGATAGAAAATAAATAAGACAAAATTACCCTAAATAAATAATTAGGTCATATGGGTTTAATAGACATATACAGGGTATTGCATTCCCCAAAAGCCTAAAATACATTTTTCTTAATTGCATATAGGTCATTCTCCAAGATTGACCATATACTGTGTCACAATATAAGTATCAACAAATTTATGAAGATTGAAATCATACCAAGTATCTTCTTTGACCATACAGGTATCAAACTAGAAATCAACTACAAAAAGAAAAGAAGGAAATCCTCTTTTTCTTCTCAGTGATGTGTGAGCAACACACTACTGAAAGGCCACTGGGTTAATGAAGTTAAATGAAGAAATCAAAAAATACCTTAAGACAACAACAATGAAGACACAACCCTACAAAATGTATGGGACACAGTAAAAACAACAGTACTCAGCGGAAAGTATATAGCAATACAGAACCACATCAAGAAACAAGAAAGAGCCCAAATTAATAACTTTGCTTCTCATCAAGGAAATTCAAAAAGAAAATCTAAAAGTAGAGGGAAGGAAATAGTAAAAATCAAAGCAGAAATAAATGATATAGAAATTTAAAAAGACAGTTAAAAAGATCAATGAAACCAAAAGCTGGTTCTTTGAGAAAATAAACAAAATAGATGAAGTGCTGGCTAGGCTCACTAAGAAAAAGAGGGAGAAAACTCAGATAAGATCAAAAACAGAAGAGGAGAATTTACAAAATAATCTGCAGAAAATTAGAGGATAATCAAAAATTAGGAAGAACATTTCTATGCAAAAAAATTCAACAATGAAGAGACAAGATAGACAGATTCTTAGAATTATACAGTCATTCATGACTGAATAGTGACGAAAAATCCAAAACAAACCATCATAAGCAAGGAAATTTTGAAGTAATCAAAACCCTTCAAAAAACAAGAATCCAAGACCAGGTGGTTTTACAAGTGAGCTCCGCCAAACATTAAAAGATGAAGCAATTCCTATCATGCTCAAACGCTTTCAACATTGAGTAAGAAGGAATACTTCCAAATAGGGTAATATTACATTATCAAAAGTGAACAAAGAAACATAAAGAAAGGAAACTACAGACCAAACTCTCTAATGAACACAGATGCAAAAATCCTCAATAAAATCCTAGCAAACCAAAGCCAACAATACATTAAAGAATTATACATCATGATCAAATGGGATTTATACCAAGAGCAAAAGACGGGCTCAACATCAGAAAATCGATCAATATAATTTACCACATCAACAAAAAAGAAAGTAAAAACCCTATG
Organism: Talpa europaea; assembly: GCF_964194135.1. Taxonomy (NCBI): domain Eukaryota; kingdom Metazoa; phylum Chordata; class Mammalia; order Eulipotyphla; family Talpidae; genus Talpa; species Talpa europaea. Next base: position 38,219,363 of record NC_140079.1, read on the forward strand.
ATCATATCAGTACATGCTAAGATAAGATTCAGCATCCATTTATGATGACAAGCCTTGAAAATATGGGGATAAATGGAACATATTTAACATAATAAAAGCCCATATATGACAAACTTACAGCTCGTATCATCCTCTATTGTCAAAAACTAAAAGCCTTTTTACTAAGATCTGGTGCATGACAAGGATGTATATTCTCCCACTACTATTCAATGTAGTATTAGAATTCCTAGATAGATCAATTAGGCAAAGTGAAAGCTATGAAAGAAATCCAAATTGGGAAAGAAGAAGTAAAACTATCATTATTTACATGTGACATAATAACACACATAGAGAACCCTCAACATCCCAAGGAAAAACTAATTAAAACAATCAGTTTAGCAAAGCTGCCTTCTTATATTCAAACAATGAGCTAGACGAAGACAATTAAGAAAGCCATCCCATTTACAGTCTCATGAAAAAAATAAAATGCTTGGAAATAAACCAAACAAAGGAGGGTGATGGACCTATACATGGAAAACTACAAAACATCATCAAAAGAAATAGGAGCAGACAAAAGAGACAGAAATAAATGGCCATCCTACTCAAAGTAATTTACAGAATCTGTGCAATCCCAATTAAAATCTCAATGGCACTCTTCAAAGAAGTGGAATAAATATTACTGAAATTCATATGGAAACACAAAAGACTCCAAATAGCCATAGCTCTCCTGTCAAAAAATGGGAAGAATTGTGGAATACTATAAATACATAATAATTAAAACAGAATGGTATTGGAACAAAAGCAGACACATAGGCCACTGAAATAGAATTGAGATCCCAGAAATAAAACAACACATTTATGGAAAACTTATGATTGTATGATAAAGGAGTGAAGTGTATACACCGGAACAAGGAAAGTCTCTTCAATAAATGGTCTTGGAAAAACTGGACTGACATGTGCAAAAGAATGAAATTAGGCTACTATCGCACACCATACATGAAAATCAACTCAAAATAGATAAAAGAACTTGCACCTGAAACCATAAAATATGTAGAAGAAAACAGGAAAAATACTCCATGACATGAATTTCAGAAACATCTTTGCACATTCATCTCCAGCAACATGGAAAACAAAGGAGAATATAAACTGGGACTGCTTCAAACTAAAAAGCTTCTTGGAGCTAAACAGATAGTAACCATAATGAAGAGACACCATACTGAATGGGAGAAAATATTTGCTTATCAAACAACTGACAAAGGACTGATATCAAAGATCTAGAAAGAGCTTATGCGACTCAACAAAAACAAAACAAACAACCCAATTAAAAATGAGCCAAAGATCTAGACAGGCATTTCTCTGAAGAAGATATTTAGAGGGCCAACAAACATGAAAAAGTTCATCATCACTTACCATCAGGGTAATGCAGATCAAAACTGCAATGACATAATGCTTTCACACCTCTGAGAATGGTCCATATTTAAAAATCAAAAACGACAAATGTTGGTGAGAATGTGGAGGTAAAGAAACCCTCTTATATTGTTGGTGGGAATGTAGACTGATCCAACCCACTTGTCCATAAGTTATAAGTATTTCACTTAAACTTTAATATGTATACAGATGTGTCTGTGTGTGTGTGTATGTGCATGTGCGTAGAGTACATATTCTGGACAAATGGGTCCTAATTTTATAATATCTACTCTCTAGATATTAAAGAAATTGCCAATGTATGAAAAAATAGATAAATCACATGATCCAGCAATTCCACTCCTAGATATCTACCCAAAGGAACCAAAGTTAGGGAGGCGGGAGGGGAGGGATTGCAGTCAGAATGGGGGGGTTGCAATTGTATGGGGAATATAAAAATAAAATTTATTATTTAAAAAAAAAAAAAGAAACCAAAGTCACTAATTCAAAGGTGAAACAGGGGCAGAGAAGATACAAAAGGGCAAGACAGGAGGCCAGATGGAAGGATGGAACGGCCACCTACCTGCCCAGGCTCTGAGACAAGAGAGCCACCAAAAAGCCCCAAAAGGCCAAATACCAAACCAAGAGCTATTGTAATACAACACCCACACACTAGGGGCCTGTGGGCTACAGCTTGATAAGAGGACAGGTCACTTCCTATGGGATCTCGCCCACACACACAATTGCAAGATACCTTAGACTCCAGGAACAATAACCATGGGGGTTATTTTACAAACAAGGGAAACAAAGATCTCACTGTACCCACGAGTGGCTACTACCTCACCCAGATAGTGTCAGTGATGGTCGCCACCAGCCACCAGGAGTGCTAGACAGCACCGGCCAGTAGTGATGGCCACTACTGTTCCTGCAGAGGTGGTGTCAGAGACACCCAGAGTTAACAGCTCTTTGTGAGTTGTTGGGTTATACCAACAACAAACAGCTCTTTGAGACAACAGGCCTAGGGCCTTTGGTGGTCCTCTCAGTCAGGACTGAGGCCCAGTCTGTGACAAAGTCCTTTGGCTTCTCTGTCTTCCTCAGAGGTCAGCTGCTGGATGCCTCTTTTCTTCTTTCTTCGGAGACTGAAACCATCTTATTTTCTTCAGGTGCTGGTGTCGTTGTCTCTCCAGCTGGCGTCATCTCTGGGCTGGCGTCGTCTTCCCTCTTCAGGGACTGGTGTCATCTCTCCTCAGCTCCCTCCAACCCTGGCTTATATCCTCTTTTAGTGTGCCCCACCCACAAGTCTGATTGAGCATTTTTCAATCCTGTGGCTGACTGGACCATTTACCAATCAACCCATAGCACCTGATTGGTCCAATCCACAACTCAGGAAGTGCGCTTTACTTGAAAGGGCTCTGAGGAGCAACTGCCACAACTGACTTGTGGTGAGAGGTTGGGTCCTGGTAACAAAAGTCTGATTGGACCATTTAGCACCAATCAGCTCATAGCACGCACCTGATTGGTCCATTCCACAATCCAGGAAGTACACTGTTACATAAAAGGTCTCTGAGGAGCAACTGCCATAACTGAAAAAAGGCAGTCACTGAACTCTGAGGAGCAACTGCCACAACCAATTTGTGGTGGAGCAGCAGGTTGAAAGAACACCACTGCTCCCACTGGCTTCCACCCCTGAGGTGGTTGGATTCTGGTAACAAAGGGATATATGCACTTCTAAGTTTATTGCAGCACTATTAATAATCCCAAGCAATGGATAAAATTTAAATGCCCTTCTCCAGAGCAGTAGATTAAGAAGATGTGCTATATATGCACATCGGATGATTACTCAACTGTTAAAAAGATGAACTCTTGCCATTTTTGACAACATGGACAGAATTGGAGGTGAGTATGCTAAGTGAAATGAGTCAGAAGGAGAAAGACAAATGATTTCACTCATATGTGGGATATAGAGAAACAAAACAAAACCAAAACAATCCTTTGAAATATGACTGCAGAATTGAGGCTACTGGAGGGTGAGGGAAGGGAGGAGTGGTGTGAGCAAAGGGGAGTGAGCGCTTTGGGGGCTTTGGTGGTGGGTGTAGCAACATACGAGGTGTGAACCTAGTCCTTTAAATCTTATACAGTGTTGTAAACCAATGTTACCTCAATTTTTAAAAATAATAAATAGAATCGTTATTTTATAAATTTTATGCTCTGCAATATTCACTGCACTATTATTTATAACAGCTAAGACATTGAAACAACCTAACTGCCCACTGATAGAAGATGGTGTATACATACAATGTAATGTTATTCATTCATAAGGAAAGATAAAATGTTTACCATTTGGGGCAAAATCATGTCCAGTAAAGCAAGTCAAAATAGCAAAGGCAAATATTGTACATTTACATAACACATGATTCAGTGACGCAAAATTGTTATAAAGACCGGTGGACATTGATAAACAAAGTGAGGTTCCTGAGGATAAGAGGAGGAAGAAAGGGCAAAGGGGGCACAAGGGATGATAGTGGGGAAAAACATCAATTGCCCTTTACCTAGGAGAAGACTTGGTATTTGCTTGTGGAAGTCACATCCGCAAGCAGTGAGTTACTTCTTGTGAGTTACTGTGAATGACTAGAAGGAAGTTTATCAAAGTCATATGGACACTTGACCAATTTTAATAAAAAAATTTATATGGACACTTAACAAAAAAAAAGAAAGAAAATCAAAACCACAATGAGAATCCATCTCACACCAGTGAAAATGGCTCACATCAAAATGAACAGAAACAAAAAGTGCTGGTGAGGGTGTGGGGAAAAAGCAACCCTCTTACACAACTGGTGGAAATGTAGACTAATCCAGGTCCTGAGGAAACTGGTATGGAGGTTTCTCCAAAGACTAAAAATGTATCTGTCATATGATCCAGCAATTCCATTCCTATGTATTTACTTAAAGGACACAAAAACACTAATTTGAAAGGAAACCTGCACTCCTATATTTATTGCAGCACTATTTATAGTAGCTGAGATATGGAAACGACCTAAATACTCCAAAACAGATAAATGGATAAAGAAGATGTGATACATATACACAATGGAATACCACTCAGCAATCAAAAAAGATATACTCATGTCATTTGCAGCAACATGGATGGATTTGGAAGGGATAATGCTAAATGAAATAAGTCAGAAAGAGAAAGATGAATATTGATGGTGTCACTAATATGTGGAACATAGAGAAAACAAACTAAGTACAGATGGAAAGTTGTAGCACCAAGCGTGCTTGGACATGGTGCACAGCTATTGCAGTGAATTCAAGTAGCTGATAGATATTTGAGGTCTTTGTGTGTAAAAATCATGTGTATTCACGCAGACCAATAAAAATAGTATATAAAATAATAAAAATCATAAATTATCAGATATGGACACTGTTATAAAGAAAAAGAAATTGTGTCTGAAGAAGAAAGTGAATGGCAATGTGATTTTTAGTGATTGTTCAGATAGACAGGCATACATTTGAACAGAGACTTCACAGAAAGGAGAGACTCAGTTTTTTGGAAAAACATTAAATCAGAGCGGAAAGTCAGCCAAAGACCCTGAGAAAGGCAATTGTGTGTGTGTTTTGTTTTGCTTTGTTTTGTTTTTTTTCAGAAATTTAAGGCTCCAGGTATTCATTTGTGATGAAGGGAATGAGGATATTGATGAAAGATGGTGTTGGAATATTAAGAAAAGAGGTACCTACAAGAAGGAGTTCCCTCCTATCTGCTGCTAAAACATCAAGACAGGGAGTCCATAATTTATGTTTTTCTTGCAATTTATTATTTTTGTTTTCAAGGAATATTATGACTAGATTCCTAACATCATTTTTTCATATGGCAGTTAATATTCTTACACCTATATTTTAAGCTTCAATTTTGGAATATATGAGTTCAGATATTCTTCCCTGAGAACTGTTGTACTACACACACACACACATGCAAGTACACGCATGTACGCACACAAACAGCACCTACACTACAACTCCTGAGACCACAGCTTTTCTTACTTCCAGCAACTTCATAGGGAAAACATTGGAAAAGGCATATTGAACATGCAGATTGTTTTTCCCCAAAAGATTTTAGAACTAGTACCAAATTACAGTTGTTAGGTCTCCCATAGGCATGTAAAAATGGGGCTCTGTTTTAATATGAAACTTTAAAGAAACATGAATAAAACAATTCAGAAAACAGAGAGGATAAAGAAAAGGGCATGAAGGGAAAACAAGTTCTAATAATGCAGGTGGTTCCTGAGAGATTATGATGAAGAGAATACTCTCTTGGTTCTGGCAGTATTCCAGGGCCACCTATATCCCCTTGGTGCCAGGAATAACTAATAAAGCAACAAACAGCAATCTATTCAAAAGGGAAGCAAGTGATATCTTTATGATATCCACATATTTTACAGATTGAATATCTCACTGGGGTATAAAGCTATAGTCCCAAAAAGATATATACAAAGTAAAATATAAGCAGGGGAGTTTTAAAGATTAAATGGCAGAGCCTTTTCTAAATTATGTAAAATGCAGAAGCTTTCAAATGATATCTTTGAATTTCCAGTCCACCATATTCTAGCTTCTGGCACTTTGTGAGCCAACCAATTTCCACTTTCAGTATGAATATCCTCACCTGGATAGTGGCAATAGCAGTATCCACCCTCCTAAGATGGTTGAAAAAAATTAATTAATATATGTTGAAAGCATGGATGCATAGTTTTTTCCTGTTTGTAATGAACAGTCATCACTGGTATTGAGATGAGACTGACTTTTTTCATAAATCTCTCAAAGTTCTTCATTGCCTCCTCATCTATAGATCCACAATTCAACACTCATTTCAGTCCCTCATCATTTTTCTCAGCTACCATAACTGACATCTCTTCCCCAATATTCACATTCCCCACAATGATCTTTGTACATTCAAAATATATAAAGACTTCCAGTATTATATTGAAAAGCAGTGGTGAGAGTGGACATCCTTGTCTTGTTCCAGATCTTAATGGAATTGCTTTCAGCTTTTCACCATTGAGAATGATACTGGCTGTTGGCTTGTCATAGATGGCCTTTATGATGTTGAGGTATGTTCCTTGTATCCCAAGAATTTCAAGGGCTTTTATCATGATTGGGTGTTGGACTTTGTCGAAAGCTTTCTCAGCATCTATTGATATTATCATATGGTTTTTATATTTCTTTTTGTTGATGTGTTGGATAACGTTGATTGATTTTCGGATGTTAAACCATCCTTGTGTCCCTGGAATGAATCCTACTTGGTCGTGGTGAATTACCTTATGGATACACTGTTGGATTCTGATAGCTAAAATTTTATTGAGGATTTTTGCATCAGTGTTCATTAGGGAGATTGGCCTGTAGTTTTCCTTTTTTGTGTTGTCCTTGTTCGGTTTTGGTATTAGTGTAATGTTGGCTTCATAGAACGTGTTTGGTATTGTCCCTTCCTTCTCAATTTTTTGGAAGAGTTTGTGAAGGATAGGCACTAATTCGTCTCTGAATGTTTGGTAGAATTCATTTGGAAATCCATCCAAGGGATCCAAATAGGAAAAGAAGAAGTCAAACTATCACTATTTGCAGATGATATGATAATATACATAAAGAACCCCAAAAACTCCACAGAAAAACTAATTCAACTCATCAATCAGTTCAGCAAAGTGGCAGGATACAAAATCAACACGCAAAAGTCAGTAGCCTTCCTATACACAAACAATAAATCTGAAGAAGAAGAAATAAAAAAAACCATCTCTTTTTTTATTGAAACAAAAAAAATCAAATATTTGGGAATAAATGTAACAAAAGAGGTAAAGGACCTATACAAAGAAAACTATAAAACAGTGTTAAAAGAAATAGAAGAAGACACAAAGAAATGGAAAGACATCCCCTGCTCATGGATTGGAAGAATAAACATTATTAAAATGGCCATCCTTCCAAAAGCAATCTACAGATTCAATGCTATTCCAATCAAAATGTCAATGTCATTCTTCAAAGAAATAGAACAATTATTGATGAAATTCATATGGAATCACAAAAAACCCCTAATAGCCAAAGCTCTCCTGAAAAAAAAAAAAGAAGGGAATGGAGGCATCACACTCCCAGACTTCAAACTATACTACAAAGCCATAATCATCAAAACTGCATGGTATTGGAACAAGAACAGACATACAGACCAATGGAATCGAATAGAAAATCCAGAAATAAACCCACAGATTTATGGTCAACTAATCTTTGACAAAGGAGCAAAGTCTATGCACTGGAGCAAAGAAAGTTGGTTCAATAAATGGTGTTGGGAAAACTGGGTCGCTACATGCAAAAGAATGAAGCTTGACCACTACCTCACACCATACACAAAAATCAACTCAAAATGGATTAAAGAACTAGACATAAGACCTGAAACCATAAGATATATAGAAGGAAATATAGGCGAAACACTACGTGATTTGCACATCAAAGACATCTTTACAGACACATCACCCAAAGCAGTGATAGTGAAGGCAAAGATCAACAGCTGGGAATACATCAAATTAAAGAGCTTCTGCACAGCAAAAGAGACAATAACAAAAACAAAGAGAAACCCCACCAACTGGGAGAACATTTTTGCACCCAACACTAATGATAAAGGACTGATCACAAAAATCTGCAAAGAGCTGATGAGACTCAACAACAACAAAGAAAATAATCCAGTCAAAAAATGGGCAGAAGAGCTAAAAAGAAACTTCTCTGAAGAGGAAATGCAAATGGCCAACAGGCATATGAAAAAATGTTTTACATCACTTGTCATCAGGGAAATGCAAATCAAAACTACCATGAGATACCATCTTACACCAGTGAGAATGGCACATATTAAAAAAAACTAGCAACAATAAATGTTGGCGAGGGTGTGGAGAAAAAGGAACTCTCCTGCACTGTTGGTGGGAGTGCAAACTGGTCCAACCACTGTGGAGAGCAGTGTGGAGATTTCTGGACCTACTAAACATAGAGCTTCCATATGATCCAGCAATTCCACTCCTAGGTATTTACCCAAAGGACACAGAAACATCAATTCCAAAGAGCACCTGCATGCCTATGCTTATAGCAGCACTATTTACAATAGCTAAGCTTTGGAAACAACCCAAATGCCCAAAAATAGATGACTGGATCAAGAAGATGTGGTACATATATACCATGGAATATTACTCAGCATTCAAAAAAGATAAACACATGCAATTTGCAGCAACATGGATGGCGCTGGAAGGGATCATGCTCAGCGAAATAAGCCAGAAAGAAAAAGAAAAATACCGTATGGTCTCACTCATAGCAGGAATCTAGAAAACTTAAATAAGGGACCAGGAAAATGAATAACTATAAGAAAGTGAAAATCAAAATCAACAAAAAACTATGAACCAGAGACACTTTTAGGGGAGCGGGGGCGGGTGGGAAGGGATTGGGGTCAGAATGGGGGGGCTGCAATTGTATGGGGAATATAAAAATAAAATTTATTATTTAAAAAATATATATATAAAGAACTTTCTATAATCATCAAACTCCATGATTTACACCCTGCTCTAATTCCCCAGTGGAGAATGAAGTCATAATCCCTTTGTTTCAAACTGGAGATCCAACTATTGACTTTTGATGAACTTTTTTTCTGCCAATTCCACCTTCACACTGTCCTGCCCTCACCCACAGTGAGCTCACTACCATTGGCATCTGGAGGGGGAGGGGAGAGAGAAAGGAATTGATTCGCAGCTTCACCTGACACGACAGCTTGGACACTCAGTGCCCTGACACAAACAATTCCACTGTTGAAATGTGTCACTCTTCTATATTTTAAAAACTCTATCCCTTCTGCCTAATTTCCTGGAGCCATTTCCTTGACAAATCTTCATTTTTCCTAACATACCACAGGAAGAGGGTATTTCCACTGTGCTTGACAACTCTAAGCACTCTGATGGTGTAATTTTCTGAATTTTAATTCCATGTATTTTCCCTACTAGATTGTGAGTGCTTAAAGCATGTAGCAATGTTATCCATATGTCCTACTAGATTCAGTTTTGTTGGAATCAATAGCTGAATAAATACACATTACATGAAAGAATAAGAGTGTGTCCTCACAAAAATTGCCAATGATGAGAGAAAGAAAAGAAACAAGAAAACACCAAACTAGATGTGAGGATGTGCAAAAGGATTTTTTTCCATAGTCTGAAACCAGAACATATTAGGGTAAGACTATTTTGTAAGAATTAGGTAGGGTGGAAAAAAGCACCAAAAAAAGTACCAGAACACATCATACATAGTAAGGGGACAAGCTAAATTGTTTCATGGTTCTCTTTATTCAGTCACATGTGTGCATTGCTCATGAATTTATGGGTTTGTGTGTACATATGTTTGTTCACAAATGTAGACATCATCTCTTACACTAGCACACAGTCCAAATAAACCTGGAGCCCAATACAGTTAAAAAAAAAAGGGTTTTAAAGAAGGGCCATTTCCTGTAAAGGAGGGAAAGGTAATTAAACAAAATGTTCAGCAAAAGAGTCATAGAGCAGAGCAAATAGGCAACCAGTCTGGGGCTGAAATTGTTCCCACTCAGGGCACCACACAGAGAGGACTGTTCTTGCTACCCTTGTGTGATCATGGCAGCATCCAGCATTGGTTCTGACCTAATCATTATGTTATCAATGTAGCTATTCCATGTTAATCTGATCACATGTGCTTTTGTACAGTTCAATATTTAATGGGACTGATTCAGCTCTTATTTTATTTTGTGTAATTATTTTCTTTGTTACTACTGGGCTTTGGGTTGTGATAATTTTCTGACACATAAATGGGTAGACCCATGTCCTGGTTCTGTTCATTGTCCTGCATACAAAACCTCCCCAGACATATTGATAATACTCCTTCATTTTCTATGACATTTATCCTCTTTCTTGACATGAATTATCACTAAAGACATTACATCATACATACATTTATTTCATTGTACTAGATCTTTTCCATTATAACATCTAAATTTGAAGTCACCACCTCTTTTTGTTCCCTTTTCTGGTTTCACTTATTTTACATTTATATAGAACAAAAGTTAAAGACATGTAATTCATAAAAAAATAAAAAGCTGGAAAAAATAAAACCAGGCTAACTAAAAATACAGTGAATTAAAATAACTTTCTTAAATAAAGTTGAATTATCTTTGTGGTTTTAAATCATTTTTATTTTGTACTAATTCATTTTTTGTTATTTATATATTTTTATGTTACCCTCTGGTAGCCTCAGTTCTACAGTCATATTTCTAGGTCTTTTTTGGTTTGGTTTTGTCTGTTCCTTTGTTTTGTTTCTCTATATCCACATATAAGTGAAATCATCTGGTTTTTATCTTTCTCTTTCAGACCTACGTTAGTTAGTGTAACCCCCCTCCAGTTCCATGCATGTTTTTGCAAAAGGAAAGTCTTCATGTTTTTTTACAGCTGAGTAGTATGCCATTGTGTATACAAAGCACATTATAAAGCTTCTGCACAGCAAAAGAAAATCTATTATTAAAATGAAAAGGCACTCTACTGAGTGGGAGAAAATATTTACACATCATACATCCAACAAGGGGATAAAATCCATGATGTCAGAAGGGCTCAAACAACTCAACATCAAGAAAACAAATAATCTAATAAAAAAACAGAGAAGTTAAATAGACTCTTGTCCAAAGAGGACATACAGATGGCCAACACTACATGAAAAAAATACTCATCGCCACTTATCATGAGGAAAATGCAAAGCAAAGCCACAATGAGATAGCACCTAATAGCAATTGTTGGTGAGGATGTGGTGCAAAGGGAACCCTGGTACACTATTGTTGGGAATGCAAGCTGGTTCAGTCCCTATGAAAAACAGTATGGAGGATTCTCAAAATGTAAAAAAGTGGATCTACAATATTTTCCACACTCCTACTACTAGGTACATACCCAAAAAATAAAAAAAAAAACAAACTATCTTCATTGCAGCACTTCTAACCACAACCTAGTTATAGTAACTAAATGCCTAAGAAAATACTAACTTTTGAAAGAAAATACATAAATACATAATCTATTCACATCAACATGAATCTTTTTCAATATTACAGAAGCAAAGATCTGAAAATTAAATATACATATGAAAATATGCTATTTAAAAAGCAGTATCAAAAATTAGACATAAATGGATTCAAATATGCTTACAAAAATGAGCTAATCATTAAGTGTTCAGTGCAAAAGAATGTCTTCTGCAAGATGTGATGAGGCTGTTATTAAACAGTTCTAAACACAAAGGCAAAATAATAGCATTAACGAAGAACAGACATGTAATGAAAACACAGTATGTAATTAAAAGGAGAGTAATGACTAGCAAGGATGAAAAAAAAACTTTTACATTTAAAAGTAATGAGGGGTGACATAACTGATAGTATTGTCCACATAAAATTTATAAACTTTAGTAGATTTTCTAATACATATATAAAACAACTAAACACATTATAAAAAATCCTATTTTTATTTGAAAGTATGCAATCAAAAACAATATCTGAGTTTAAACTCTATAAATAACTTGCAGTCAATTTATGATAAACTAAAAAGTTAACAGACTCAAAAATAAATGCAACCTCCCTGCCAGTAAATCCAAAGTATACTCATTAACATTCCTCTTTAAATTTATTATGTATCTTTACACACATGCAGAACATAAGAAAAGATACTGTAAAATAGATGTTTTATGGAGTGATGTTGCAAAGTAATAGCTATATCTCTTTATGTGATCTTTTTAAAGAATATAAAATATGACCCAATACAACCTACCTTGAAAAAATTAAAGTCCTCATTTCACTGCACACATCTTCACAAATAGCATTTATTTCCCTACTCTCCCTCACTGCAAAACTCCTCAGATACATTCTAATTTTATTGCAACTCTTTATGTTTCCCATTCCTATCTTAGTCGAATCCAACTGAACTTCAATTCTCATTACTTAATTGTCAACAATAATCATACATCACAAAGTCCAACAAGTGCTTCTTTCTTTAACATATTAAATACATTAATTATATATTAATTAACTAACCAAACAAACAAAAACAGAAATGTCTTGTGTCTGGACTGGGCTGGGCTGATACTCAGGTGAACTCAGGTAAAAGTTCTCAGCTTCCATTTTCTCTGAACACTTCCTGTGCTGTGCTCTGAGACTCACCTGGATAGGTAATCTGCAAGGGAAGGCTCAGTGTAGAGGTCTGAATACCCTCTGTATGGTTGATGATGGAGAATGAAGGTCTGTTCCCAAGCAAGACAGGAGTGGCTCATCGATTCCAGATACTGACTTATAAAACAAAACATCAGCCATATGCTTTCCAGACAAGGTTGGATAAGCTGGTGACTGCAGCAGAGAGATATTACAGCTCCCTATATCTACTCGTTAGGCACATTTTCCTCTTGTTACTCCAACTTCTAAGCACGGGATTTCCCTCAGGGTCACCAGTATGGACAGAAAGGATTTTTTTCTTAATGATTCTCTGATCCCAGAAGACTTGATAAGTGAATCTAGCTTTTAATTACCCCTTCTCCAAGAATTCTCCTATCTTCCAGAGGTCTAAACTCTCAGTACCTTATCACAACAACGAATCAAATATTCTCCAAATTCTATGAGAAATCTGTTAGGACTAGTACTCTTGGGGGCTTCAAAGTTTCACTTATGTAGGGGACAAAGTCCTGATAGCTCCAGAAAATATGTTTCCTCTATTCTATAAATGGAGAGCTTTGTTCTTTAGATATTAATGTTAGGAAATACATTTTCTGACTTCCTGACACTTCTGTCAAGAAGTTAGGAATTTCATATTCACAAATTAAGCATTGTCCTTTGGTACCTCATTATAAAATATTAATTATAAGAAATACATTTAAATGTTTATATGCACCAGAACCTGGTCTAAGTAAGGGATGGGCCTTGATTGGGATTCTGTCAGATACTCCCAGTTTTCAAATTCTAGGAGAGTGACTCCCCACCAGAGGCAACTTTGGCTGTGAAGATACTTAGCCATTTATTGTGGGGTGCTGCTAAACACCTACTATATGCAAGATAGCACCAATACATGTAATTATCCTGCTAATCAGCTGACTTTAGGACAAAAAATTGGCCATGATTATGCAGGTAGGACTAATATTTTCTCTATAGTCCTCTGAACATGGAAGAGGAAGGCAGAATAGCTGGAATCACAGAGATTTGAAGACCTTCACTGTTGGCTTTGCAGATGGTGACAGCACACTGAGCCAAGGAATGAAAAATTGAAGTAAGAAAGTTAATGTATTCTCTCCTGGAGTCCTCAGAATGAACCCAGTCCAGCAGACAGCTTTATGATAGCACACTGACAACCTCTCTAACTGTAGGAAAATTAAACATGTTTTTTATAAATTTCAACTGTGATTTGTTATAGCAGTATTAAGAATGTTATATAGACATTGATCCAATATTTTTCTTTTGGTGGGGGAGGGACTGAATTTCAGCACTCTATTCAGCTAGCGTCTTTTTATAAAGGCATTTTGTATTGAAATCTCACAAAAATAGAAGAAAAAAAATTTGATCCAATTTGGAGTGTTTCTCCATTGACATATACAGATAATTTCCTGTTGGATAAATATTGTCATTAATATAAGAAAAGTAATTAATTATTAAAATTAAGGACATTCACTTTACTGTATTTTTAAATTTTTTTTTACAAGTGGGGTACAGGCCAGAGTCGTGGGGTGGCGGGGGGCCTGGGGGTGAGAAGATTCACCAGAGAGAGCAGGAAGCAGAACAGGCAGATGTACCAAAATATACTGCTGAGGGGAGCAGGGGGCAAGACAAGAGAGGTCTGCCCTGCCCCATGTGGGTTGCTCCCGGCCTGCCGGGGATCAAACTTGGCTGGGGACAGCTTCACAGTGCTGCGCTCAACCCCCTATGCCACCAGGGAGGCCCCCATTCTACTTTAAGTTTGTCTAAATTTCTACTGCTTTTAACTTTATATTAAATTCAACCATTTATTATTTCCTTTTTATTATTTCCATTATTCCTCAAATTTCCTTTCAATAAAATATGGGATTATTATTATTATATTAAGATACATATATGTGTGTTTTTTGTTAAAAGAAAATTATATATGAATACACATGAATATATAAACAAACTCCATACCTATGAAAGCGTTCCCAGACTCAAAAAAGTATTTTTGACATTGATCCAAAAGAACACCTGCACCCCTATGTTTATTGCAGCACTATTTACAATAAGCAAAACCTGGAAACAACCCAAATGCCCAAAAATAGATGACTGGATCAAGAAGATGTGGTATATATACACAATGGAATATTATTCAGCAATCAAAAAAGATAAACTCATGCTATTCGCAGCAACATGGATGGAACTAGAAGGAATTACACTCAGTGAAATAAGCCAGAAGGAAAAAGAAAACTATCAAAAGGTTTCACTTATAGTAGGAATATAGGGGAACCAAATAAGACATCAATGGAAAAAATACTAACAGTGCATAACACAACAAAGCAAAAACAGACAATTACAAATCAGAGACACTGCAGGAGAAGAGGAGGGAAAAGGATCAGAGGGAGGAAGGGAGGAGCACAGGGGACTGAGGTGAAGGAGAACCCGGCTACCCTCCCCCACCCACAAGATCGCACTCTCCTACCAACAGAAAGGAGGAAAACAAACAAAAACAACCAACAAGAACAAACTACACATCAAGCAGGACTGTGAGTGGAAAGGAACTATTTCAGTCACTGAACCCTGTGAACTGGAACTGTGGAGAACCGGGCAGGAATGCCATGGAGGTGAGCGAACAGCTCTGGGTGCCATTAGAGGAAGATAAGGACTCCATGGAAACCTACAGATAGTCCTTGTCCAGCTGGTAAGCTTGTGCGGAAAAGCAGCGCGCTCGAAAAACATATGCAGATTGCGGATTGCGGCTACCCAGGTCCAGGTGCCTGCGATCTAAGCTTGCAGGGAGATGCGCAGGAGTCCTCATTGAGGTGAATATCTCTCACTGAGTAATCAGAAACCAGGCGCCCGGACATGGGAGTGGGGTCAAAAGGCGCCATTTCTGCAGACACTGAACTGGGCTACAGCCTGAGTCCTGGATCTGAGGGCTTCGGAACTGAGACCCGGGGCATGAAATTCGGGGCGCAGGATCCCCATGACAGTGGGGCACAGGGCAGACACAGCACCCCCACACTATTGAGGCTCCCCACGCCACTCCAACACAGTTTCCCTGGACCCACGTTAAAAAACAGTTCTGGAAGGACACTAGGAAAGATCTCTGCACCCCCTAGTGGCCAGAAAAAATCACCAACATCCTGATAGTTGGAAACCAGGAATCCCAAAAACACCCTGAGGTTCTGAGAGAGGGTGGGCCAAGCAAATGGGGTAAGGAGGGAAATAAGGCATGGAGCAAGATCCCATCCTGGAACTGAGAGCCAGACGCAGGATCCAGGGCATGGGACATGCTGTAGCAGCGGGCACTGCACAGGGTGACAGCCAGCATTTTGGATCTGATAGTCCTGGAACTGAAATCTAGAGTGCAGAACGAAGGGCGCCGGATCCATACAGCTGCAAGGGACAGCGCCCAGCAACACAGCATCAACACCCTGATGGAGTTTAGGCCTTCCAACGTGGGTCTCAGTCTGGTAAACAGTTTCTGGCACCCCTAAAGGAGCACTCCAAAGAGAAGCCCGCCAACACCAGGGGCACAACGTCCCAATGCATAGAACTAATTAGAAAGCAAACAACAGGGAGAAGAAAAAATATAAATAACCAAGCAAGCCTGCAGGAGAACACACCGCAAAAAGAAATACGGTCACCAGAGCTCAACAATGACATGGAAGAACTTCTTGGCCTATGAGATAGATAATTAATGATCATCATGAGTAAAAAGCAGAAAGAAAACAAAAAGGAAAAAAATGATTTGAGACAAATAATCACTGAACTGAAGAATGAAATTGAGACCTTAGGAAAGGAAAGAAAAGAAATGCAGGAGATTAAAAGATTACTAGAGGAGATAAAGAACTCTGGGAAAAGCAATGAAAACAGAATTGATGAAATGGAAGAACGAATCAGTACTATCGAAGATACAGAAATAAAAAGATCCAAAAGAGAAAAGGAGAGAGAAGTGCAAATGAAGCAGTATGAGGAGACTTTTAGACAATTATCAGACTCCATGAAGAGAGGAAATGTAAGAGTCATAGGCATTCCAGAAGGTGAGGAGAAAGACAATGGAACTGAGAAATTATTCAAGGAGATAATTGAAGAAAACTTCCCAAGCATGAAAAAGGAGATGAATACAAACATACAAGAAGTGAGAAGAACTCCCAATTACCACAATGAAAATACAACTACAGCAAGACACCTAATAGTAAAGCTTGCAAGAGTCCAAGATAAGGAAAAAAATAATGAAACAGGCAAGGGGGAAGAAACAGATAACTTATAAGGGAAAACCAATCAGGTTCACTTCAGACTTCTCTGAAGAAATGTTACAGGCAAGAAGAGAATGGAGTAACATAGTTAGCAAACTTCAAGACAGCAAATGCCAACCAAGAATACTTTACCCTGCAAAGCTTTCCTTCCACTACGAAGAAAAAATATGGACCTTCTCAGACAAACAGAAACTCCAGAAATTCATTACAACTAAAACCCCTCTCCCAAAAATTCTACAAGAAGTCCTAAAGCCCAGGAAAAAAAAGTCCTATAGCCAAAACCAACAGAAGAATGAACAAGAAGAACAGAATAAAGAAAGCAAGGAATAAAATCACACCCAAAAAAAGACAAAATGGCAAACACAGATGCCAACATATCAGTATTTACTCTAAATGTAAATGGATTAAACTCATCAATAAAAAGACACAGAGTAGCAGGCTGGATTAAGAAACAAAATCCAACCTTCTACTATCTCCAGAAAACACATTTAAACACAAAAGATAAACATAGATTGAAAGTAAAGGTTGGAAAACAATCCTACAAGCAAATGGACCAAAAAAGAAAGCAGGAACAGCCATACTTATATCAGATGAAATAAACTCCAAATTAAAAAAGGTAAAAAGAAACATAGATGGACACTACTTTATGATCAAGGGGATGATACATCAGGAAGATATAACACTCATCAACATATACTCACCAAATGAAGGGGCACCAAAATATATTAGACAATTATTATCAGCTCTGAAAACAGACATTAAAGAAAATACATATATAGTCGGAGACTTCAACACCCCACTCTCACCAATGGACAGATCAACGAGACAAAAAATAAACAAAGACACTAGAGCCCTGAAGAGGGCGGAGCAACATGGCTGCGAGGAGACGCTGTGAGTAAGATCTCCCATTAAAAAAAGTTAATAGGGAGGAAAAGCGGCAGGTCCCAGTGAGAACTGGGACAGGGAAGATAAATGGACGACTCCAGCAAACAACCCGAAGAAGAAAGTTGCCATAAAAGAGGACCAGAAGGGAGGAAAGCGCAGAACCCTGCTCCCCTCCCCCACCCACAAAGTCGGCACTCTCCGACCAGCAGAGAGGAGGGAAAAAACAAACTAAAACGACCAACAAGTACAAACTACGTAGCAAGCGTGACTGTGAAAGGAACTATTTCAGCCACCACACCCCGTGAACTGGAGCTGCGGAGAACCCTGAAGGATTCGCCGCGGAGGTGAGCTCCAGCGCCATTAAACAGAGACCCCCCCCCCAGGAGGAGACCAGCACCAGCACACAGCCCCAGGCTGCCTGGTAAGCTTGTGCAGAAAAGCAGCGCGCTGGAAAAGCAAAGGCGGATCGGATCAGGATCACACGGAAAAGCAGCGTGGTAGAAAAGCAAACGCGGATCAGGATCGCGGCTGCCCAGGTCCCTGCGCCTGCAACCTAGACGTGTGTGGAGACGCGCGCGAAGACCCTCACTGAGGTGAAAGTCCCTCACTGAGTAACCAGGAACCAGGCACCCAGGCACGGGAGCAGGGTGCAAAAGATGCCATTCTGTGGACACTGAACTGGGCTACAGCCTGCGTCCTGGACCTGAGGGCTTTGGAACTGAGACCCGGGGCACAAAATTCGGGGCGTGGGTTCTCCACGACGGTGGGGCACAAGGCAGACACAGCACCCCAAAGCCGTTGAGGTTTACCCTACCATTCCCGCTCTGTTCCCCGTCCCAGGGGGTGAAAAAAAAAACCAAAAAAACAGCTCCCCAAGGGCTCTAGGAGAGTTCGCTGGTGCCACCTAGCGACTTGAAACCAGCAGAGGCTCCTGGAGGAGCCAGTGTCCAGCTGGAGAGTTAGCCCACGCCGGGCCCCTTCCGACCAGTAGTTGAGCCCACAGGGGGAGCGAGCACCCACAGCTGGGGTAGACCAGGCACGCAGAAGAGTGTGCCTGAAACCGGACGCGCTGGGAGTGTGTCCCGCATTGCCATTTTCGAACAGGGACATTTCTTCAGTAAAGACTGCCTGCAGAAGGCTCCCTCAGGAGCCAGAGGTGAGCGGGGGAAGTTCGCCCACGCCAGACCCCCTTTGGCCTGCAGTCCAAGCCAAGAGGGGGAGCGGGAACCCACCGCCGAGGCAGACCAGGCGCACAGGGGAGTGTGTCCCCACATCGGCATTTTAGAACAGGGACTTTTCTTCAGTAAAGACTGCTTGAACTGACAGATAGCTCCCGGAGGAGCCAGAGGGGAGCAGAGAAGCTCACCCAAGATGCCGGCCAGTCCCAGCAACACAGTGTCACAACGCATACGGCAAATTAGAAAACAGACAGTAGGGAGTAGAAGAACCACATGCAACATAGCAACTCCTCAGGGAAAAAGCACACCACAAAAAGAAAACCAGCCCCCAGACTGTAACGACAGTAACTTGGAAGAACTTCTGAGCCTTCCAGATAGAGAATTTAAAATTGCCGTGATTAAAAAAATGACAGAAGTCATAAAGGAAAACAATGATAAGGAAAAAATAATCAACGATCAGAAGAATGAAATTGAGTCCCTAAGAGGGAAGTAAAAGAAATGCAGGAGATCAAAGAATTAATGGAAGACGCTAAAGAATTCTGGGAAAAGAAATGAAAGCAGAATAGATGAAATGGAAGAACGAATAAGTTCTCTTGAAGACACAGAAATAAAAAGAGCCAAAACAGAAAAGGAAAGAGAAGTACGAAGGAAAAAGAATGAAGAAAGACATCGGGAACTATCTGACTCCATGAGGAAAGGAAATATAAGAGTTATAGGAATCCCAGAAGGAGAGGAGAGAGATGTAGGAACAGAGAAAATATTCAAAGAGATAATTGAAGAGAACTTCCCAATTGTGAAAGAGGAGCTGAAAATTGATATACAAGAAGCAAGAAGAACACCAAACTTCCATGACGAAAGGAAAAATACAGCAAGACACATAATAGTAAAGCTCCCAAGAATCCAGGACAAGGAAAAAATAATGAAGCTGATAAGAGGGAAGAAACAGCTAACATTCAAAGGAAAGCCAATCAGGCTGACATCAGACTTCTCTGAAGAAACACTACAGGCAAGGAGAGAGTGGAGGGACATAGTCAACAGACTCCAAGAAAACAGATGCCAACCAAGAATACTCTATCCCACAAATCTTTCCTTCCTCTATGAAGAAAGAATAAGGACCTTCCCAGACAAACAGAAACTCCGGAATTTCATTGCAACTAAACCCCCACTCCATAAAATACTACAAGGAGTCCTAAAGCCAGAACCTCAGAGGGACGAATAACAATGAAAGAAGGCCAAAAAAAAAATTATTAAAAGTATAAATAAATAAAATCAAAGGAAAGACAAACACAATGGCAAATACAGATGCTAACATATCAATATTAACTCTAAATGTAAATGGACTAAACTCTTCAATAAAAAGACACAGAGTTGCGGCCTGGATTAAGAAACAAAACCCAACCTTTTGCTGTCTCCAGGAAACACATTTAGCTACAAAAGATAAAAATAGACTCAAAGTTAAAGGATGGATAACAATCCTACAAGCAAATGGACCAAAAAAGAAAGCAGGAACAGCTATTCTTATATCAGATAAAACAGATTTCAAACTCAAAAAGATAAAAAGAGACCCCAATGGTCACTACATTATGATCAAGGGGACAATACTTCAAGAAGAAATAACACTCATTAACATATACTCACCAAACGAAGGAGCACCAAAATATATCAAACAACTGTTGTCCTCTCTGAAAACAGACATCAGAGAAAACACATGCGTAGTGGGAGACTTCAACACACCACTATCAACAATGGACAGACCAACAAGACAAAAAATAAGTAAAGAAACCAAAGCTCTAAATAAGGACCTAGAGCATTTGGGCTTAACAGACATCTATAGAACACTAAACCCCAAAAAAACGGACTACACATTTCTCTCAAGCGCACACGGATCATTCTCCAGGATCGATCACATACTGGGGCACAAGACAAACATCAACAGATACACCAAGATTGAAATCATAGCACCCTTCTTTTCTGACCATGAAGGCATCAAACTAGAAATAAACCATAAAAAGAAGGCAAGGAACTTTCCTACCTCATGGAGATTAAAAACCACACTACTGGAAGACCACTGGACTAATGAGGAGATCAAAGAAGAAATTAAAAAATTTTTTGAATTGAATGACAAGGAGGACACCAATATCCTAAATGTATGGGATGCAGCCAAAGCAGTAATAAGAGGAAAATATATAGCAAGAGAAGCTCACATCAAGAAACAAGAAAGAACTCAAAGAAACAACCTAATCTTGAAGCTCAAAGATCTAGAAAAAGAACAACAAACAAACCCCAAAACCAGTAGAAGAAAAGAAATAACAAAAACCAAGACCGGGCGTGCAGGGGAGCGCGTTCCCGCATCGCCATTTTGCAGCAGGGACCTTTCTTGCTGGAGACTGTGTGAACCCAGCAGAAGGCTCACTGAGGAGACAGAGGTAAGCTGGGAGGCTTGCCCATGCTGGGCGCCTTCTAGCCTGCAGTTCCAGCCCAGAGGGGAGCAGCACCCACTGCTGGGGCAGACCGGGCGTGCAGGGGAGCGCGTCCCCAGCACTGGCATTTTGCAGCAGGGACCTTTCTTGCTGGAGACTGTGTGAACCCAGCAGAAGGCTCACCGAGGAGACAGAGGTAAGCTGGGAGGCTTGCCCATGCCGGGCACCTTCTAGCCTGCAGTTCCAGCCCAGAGGAGAGCAGCACCCACTGCTGGGGCAGACCAGGCGTGCAGGGGAGCGCGTCCCCTGCACTGGCATTTTGCAGCAGGGACCTTTCTTGCTGGAGACTGTGTGAACCCAGCAGAAGGCTCACCGAGGAGACAGAGCAGGGACCTTTCTTTGCTGGAGACTTGTGAACCCAGCAGAAGTTCCCCAGAGGAGCCAGTGGTGAGCTGGGAAGGTCGCCCAAGATGCCGGCCAGCACCAGAAACACAGTGTCACAAGGAATACGGCAAATTAGAAAACAGGTAGTAGGGAGTAGAAAAACCACATGCAACCCAGCAACTCCTCAGCAAAAAAGCACACTGCAAAAAGAAAACCATCTACCAGATTGCAACGTAAGTAACTTGGAAGAACTTCTGAGCCTTCCAGATAGAGAATTTAAAATTGCTGTGATTAAAAAACTGACAGAAGTCATAAAGGAAAACAATGATAAGGGGAAAATAATTAATGACCAGAAGAATGAAATTGAGTCCCTAAGAGGGAAGTAAAAGAAATGCAGGAGATCAAAGAATTAATGGAGACGCTAAAGAACTCTGGGAAAAGCAATGAAAGCAGAATAGATGAAATGGAAGAACGAATAAGTACTCTTGAAGACACAGAAATAAAAAGAACTAAAACAGAAAAGGAAGGAGAAGTACGAAGGAAAAAGACCGAAGAAAGACTTCGGGAACTATCTGACTTCACGAGGAAAGGAAATATAAGAGTTACAGGAATCCCAGAAGGAGAGGAGAGAGATGTAGTAACAGAGAAAATATTCATGGATATAATTGAAGAGGACTTCCCAAACGCGAAGAAGGATCTGAAAATTGATATACAAGAAGCAAGAAGAACACCAAACTTCCATGACGAAAGGAAAAATACAGCAAGACACATAATACTAAAGCTCCCAAGAATCCAAGACAAGGAAAAAATAACGAAACTAACAAGAGGGAAGAAACAGATAACATTCAAAGGGAAACCAATCAGACTGACATCAGACTTCTCTGAAGAAACACTACGGGCAAGGAGAGAGTGGAGGGACATAGTCAACAGACTCCAAGAAAACAGATGCCAACCAAGAATACTCTATCCCGCAAAGCTCTCCTTCCTCTTTGAAGAAAGAATATGGACCTTCCCAGACAAACAGAAACTCCGAAATTTTATTACGACTAAACCCCCACTCCAAAAAATACTACAAGGAGTCCTAAAGCCAGAACCTCAGAGGGATGAATAACAACAAAAGAAGGCCAAAGAAAGTTATTAAAAGAATAAATAAATAAAATCAAAGGAAAGACAAACACAATGGCAAATACAGATGCTAACATATCAATACTAACTCTAAATGTAAATGGACTAAACTCTCCAATAAAAAGACACAGAGTTGCAGCCTGGATAAAGAAACAAAACCCAACCTTTTGCTGTCTCCAGGAAACACATTTAGCTGCAAAAGATAAAAATAGACTCAAAGTTAAAGGATGGAAAACAATTCTACAAGCAAATGGACCAAAAAAGAAGGCAGGAACAGCTATACTCATATCAGATAAAACAGATTTCAAACTTAAAAAGATAAAAAGAGACCCCAGTGGTCATTACATTATGATCAAGGGGACAATACTTCAAGAAGAAATAACACTCATTAACATATATTCACCAAACGAAGGAGCACCAAAATATATCAGACAACTATTGGCATCTCTGAAATCAGACATCAGAAAAAACACATACGTAGTGGGAGACTTCAACACACCACTATCAACAATGGATAGACCAACAAGACAAAAAATAAGTAAAGAAACCAAAGCTCTAAATAAGGACCTAGAGCATTTGGGCTTAACAGACATCTATAGAACACTAAACCCCAAAAAAACGGACTACACATTTTTCTCAAGCGCACACGGATCATTCTCCAGGATCGATCACATACTGGGGCACAAGACAAACATCAACAGATACACCAAGTTTGAAATCATACCAACCATCTTTTCTGACCATGAAGGCATCAAACTAGAAATAAACCATAAAAAGAAGGCAAGGTACTCTCCTACCTCGTGGAGATTGAAACCCACACTACTGGAAGTCCACTGGACTAACGAGGAGATAAAAGAAGAAATGAAAAAATTCTTTGAATTGAATGACAAGGAGGACACCAATTTCCTAAATGTATGGGATGCACCAAAGCAGTAATAAGAGGAAAATATATAGCAATAGATGCTCACATCAAGAAACAAGAAAGAACTCAAAGAAAAAACCTAATCTCGAAGCTCAAAGATCTAGAAAAAGAACAACAAAAAAACCCCAAAACCAGTAGAAGAAAAGAAATAATAAAAACCAAAGCAGAAATAAATGAAATCAAAACTAAAAAAACAATCCAAAAGATCAATGAAACCAAGAGCTGGTTCTTCGAAAAAATAAATAAAATAGATAAACCCCTAGTCAGGCTCACAAGGGCAAAAAGGGAGAAAGCACAAATAAATAGGATAATAAATGAAAGAAGAGAAATCACAATGGACACAGCAGAAATCAAAAGAATAATTAATAACTACTATGAACAGTTATATGGAAACAAGTTCAACAATCTAGAGGAGATGGACAAATTCCTACAACTCTACAATCACCCAAAGCTAGATAAAGAAGAAATAGAACACGTAAACAGACCAATTACAATTAGCGAAATTGAAATGGTAATCAAAAACCTCCCCAAAAACAAAAGCCCAGGACCTGATGGATTTACAAATGAATTCTAACAAACATTCAGAGACTAATTGGTGCCTATCCTTCACAAACTCTTCCAAAAAATTGAGAAGGAAGGTATAATACCTAACACGTTCTATGAAGCCAACATTACACTAATACCAAAACCGAACAAGGACAACACAAAAAAAGAAAACTGTAGGCCAATCTCCCTAATGAACACTGATGCAAAAATCCTCAATAAAATTTTAGCTATCAGAATCCAACAGTGTATCCATAAGGTAATTCTCCACGACCAGGTAGGATTCATTCCAGGGACACAAGGATGGTTTAACATCCGAAAATCAATCAACGTTATCCAACACATCAACAAAAAGAAATATAAAAACCATATGATAATATCAATAGATGCTGAGAAAGCTTTCGACAAAGTACAACACCCATTCATGATAAAAGCCCTTGAAATTGTTGGGATACAAGGAACGTACCTCAACATCATAAAGGCCATCTATGACAAGCCAACAGCCAGTATCATTCTCAATGGTGAAAAGCTGAAAGCAATTCCATTAAGATCTGGAACAGAACATGGCGGCGAGGAGATGCTGCGAGTAAGATCTCCCATTAAAAAAAGTTAATAGGGAGGAAAAGCGGCAGGTCCCAGTGAGAACTGGGACACGGAAGATAAACGGATGACTCCAGCAAAGTGCCCAAAGAAGAAAGTTGCCATAAAAGAGGACCAGAAGGGAGGAAAGCGCAGAACCCTGCTCCCCTCCCCTGCCCACAAAGTCGGCACTCTCCGACCGGTAGAGGAGGGAAACAACAAACTAAAACGGCCAACAAGAACAAAGGACGCAGCAAGCGGGACTGTGAGTGGAAAGGAACTATTTCAGCCACCACACCCCGTGAACTGGAGCTGTGGAGAACCCTGCAGGATCCGCCGAGGTGGTGAGCTCCAGGCGCCATTAAAGAGAGACCCCGCCCCCCAGGAGGAGGCCAGCACCAGCACACAGCCCAGGCCGCCCGGTAAGCTTGCACTGAAAAGCAGTGCGCTGGAAAAGCAGAAGCGGATCGGGATTGCACGCAAAAGCGGCGCTGATCGCGCTGAAAAGCAGTGCGGTTGAAAAGCAAACGCGGATCAGGATCGGATCGCAGCTGCCCAGGTCCCCCCGCCTGCGACCTAGGCTTGCGGGGAGACGCGCGGTGCTCTCCCTGAGTGAGCAGGAACGAGGCGCCCAGGCAGGGGAGCGGGATTCAAAAGGTGCCATTCCCGCGCCACTGATCTGGGCTACAGCCCGAGTCCTGGAACTGAGGGCTTTGGAACTGATACCCGGGGCACGAAATTAGGGGCGTGGGTTCCCCACGACGGTGGGACACAAGGCAGACACAGCACCCCAAAGCCGTTGAGGTGTACCCTGCCATCCCCGCTCTGTTCCCTGTCCCACAGGGTGGAAAATCAGCTCCCCAAGGGCTCTAGGAGAGATCTCTGGCGCCACCTAGCGACTTGAAGCCAGCAGAGACTCCTGAAGGAGCCAGTGGCCAGCTGGGGAGTTAGCCCACACCGTGCCCCTTCCGACCAGTAGTCTGAGCCCACAGGGAGAGCGAGCACCCACAGCCGGGGCAGACCAGGCGCGCAGAAGAGTGTGCCTGAGACCGGACGTGCAGGGAGTGTGTCCCACATCACCATTTTAGAACAGGGACATTTCTTCAGTAAAGACTACCTGCAGAAGGCTTCCTCAGGAGCCAGAGGTGAGCGGGGGAAGTTCGCCCACGCCAGACCCCCTCTGGCCTGCAGTCCAAGCCCAGAGGGTGAGCAGGAACCCACCGCCGGGGCAGACCAAGCGCAAAGGGGAGTGTGTCCCCACATCGGCATTTTAGAACAGGGACCTTTCTCCAGTAAAGACTGCTTGAAACTGACAGATGACTCCTGGAGGAACCAGAGGGGAGCAGAGAAGCCCACCCAAGATGCCGGCCAGTCCCAACAACACACTGTCCCAACGCATACGGCAAATTAGAAAACAGGCAGTAGGGAGGAGAAAAACCACACGCAACCTAGCAACTCTCCAGAGAAAAAGCACACCACAGAAAGAAAACCAGCCCCCAGATTGCAACGACAATAACTTGGAAGAATTTCGGAGCCTTCCAGAAAGAGAATTTAAAATTGCCGTGATTAAAAAACTGACAGAAGTCATAAAGGAAAACAATGATAAGGGAAATATAATCAACGATCAGAAGAATGCAATTGAGTCCCTAGAGAGGGAAAACAATGGTCAGAAGAAAGAAATTGAGTCCCTAAAGAGGGAAGTAAAAGAAATGCAGGAGATCAAAGAATTAATGGAAGAACTAAAGAATTCTGGGAAAAGCAATGAAAGCAGAATAGATGAAATGGAAGAACGAATAAGTAATCTTGAAGACACAGAAATAAAAAGAACCAAAACAGAAAAGGAAAGAGAAGTACGAAGGAAAAAGAACGAAGAAAGACTTCAGGAACTATCTGACTCCATTAGGAAAGGAAATATAAAAGTTATAGGAATACCAGAAGGAGAGGAGAGAGATGTAGGAACAGAGAAAATATT
The DNA here is from genome assembly GCF_964194135.1 of Talpa europaea. Classification (NCBI taxonomy): domain Eukaryota; kingdom Metazoa; phylum Chordata; class Mammalia; order Eulipotyphla; family Talpidae; genus Talpa; species Talpa europaea. Next base: position 38,246,234 of record NC_140079.1, read on the forward strand.
CAAAGAGATAATTGAAGAGAACTTCCCAAATGTGAAGAAGGAGCTGAAAATTGATATACAAGAAGCAAGAAGAATACCAAACTTCCACGACGAAAGGAAAATACAGCAAGACACATAATAGTAAAGCTCCCAAGAATCCAGGACAAGGAAAAAATAATGAAGCTGGCAAGAGGGAAGAAACAGATAACATTCAAAGGAAAGCAAATCAGGCTGACATCAGACTTCTCTGAAGAAACACTACGGGCAAGGAGAGAGTGGAGGGACATAGTCAACAGACTCCAAGAAAACAGATGCCAACCAAGAATACTGTATCCCGCAAAGCTCTCCTTCCTCTTTGAAGGAAGAATATGGACCTTCCCAGACAAACAGAAACTCCAGAATTTCATTACAACTAAACCCCCACTCCAAAAGATACTACAAGGAGTCCTAAAGCCAGAACCTCAGAGGGACGAATAACAATGAAAGAAGGCCAAAAAAAAAAGTTATTAAAAGAATAAATAAATAAAATCAAAGGAAAGACAATCACAATGGCAAATACAGATGCTAACATATCAATATTAACTCTAAATGTAAATGGACTAAACTCTTCAATAAAAAGACATAGAGTTGCAGCCTGGATTAAGAAACAAAACCCAACCTTTTGCTGTCTCCAGGAAACACATTTAGCGACAAAAGATAAAAATAGGCTCAAAGTTAAAGGATGGAAAACAATCCTACAAGCAAATGGACCAAAAAAGAAAGCAGGAACAGCTATTCTTATATCAGATAAAACAGATTTCAAACTCAAAAAGATAAAAAGAGACCCCAATGGTCACTACATTATGATCAAGGGGACAATACTTCAAGAAGAAATAACACTCATTAACATATACTCACCAAACGAAGGAGCACCAAAATATATCAGACAACTGTTGTCCTCTCTGAAAACAGACATCAGAGAAAACACATGCGTAGTGGGAGACTTCAACACACCACTATCAACAATGGATAGACCAACAAGACAAAAAATAAGTAAAGAAACCAAAGCTCTAAATAAGGACCTAGAGCATTTGGGCTTAACAGACATCTATAGAACACTAAACCCCCAAAAAACGGAGTACACATTTTTCTCAAGCGCACACGGATCATTCTCCAGGATCGATCACATACTGGGGCACAAGACAAACATCAACAGATACACCAAGATTGAAATCATATCAACCATCTCTTCTGACCATGAAGGCATCAAACTAGAAATAAACCATAAAAAGAAGGCCAGGTACTCTCCTACCTCATGGAGATTAAAAACCACACTACTGGAAGACCACTGGACTAATGAGGAGATCAAAGAAGAAATTAAAAAATTTTTTGAATTGAATGACAAGGAGGACACCAATATCCTAAATGTATGGGATGCAGCCAAAGCAGTAATAAGAGGAAAATATATAGCAATAGAAGCTCACATCAAGAAAAAAGAAAGAACTCAAAGAAACAACCTAATCTCGAAGCTCAAAGATCTAGAAAAAGAACAACAAAGAAACCCCAAAACCAGTAGAAGAAAAGAAATAATAAAAACCAAAGCAGAAATAAATGAAATTGAAACTAAAAAAACAGTCCAAAAGATCAATGAAACCAAGAGCTGGTTCTTTGAAAAAATCAATAAAATAGACAAACCCCTAGCCAGGCTCACAAAGGAAGAAAGGGAGAAAGCACAATTAAACAGGATCATCAATGAAAGAGGAGAAATCACAACGGACACAGCAGAAATCAAAAGAATAATCAGTACCTACTATGAACAGTTATATGGAAACAAGTTCAACAATCTAGAGGAGGTGGACAAATTCCTACAACTCTACAATCACCCAAAGCTAGATAAAGAAGAAATAGAACACCTAAACAGACCAATTACAAGCAGCGAAATTGAAATCGTAATGAAAAACCTCCCCCAAAACAAAAGCCCAGGACCTGATGGATTTACAAATGAATTCTACCAAACATTCAGAGATGAATTAGTGCCTATCCTTCACAAACTCTTCCAAAAAATTGAGAAGGAAGGGACAATACCAAACACGTTCTATGATGCCAACATTACACTAATAACAAAACCGAACAAGGACAACACAAAAAAGGAAAACTACAGGCCAGTCTCCCTAATGAACACTGATGCAAAAATCCTCAATAAAATTTTAGCTATCAGAATCCAACAGTGTATCCATAAGATAATTCACCACGACTAAGTAGGATTCATTCCAGGGACACAAGGATGGTTTAACATCAGAAAATCAATCAACGTTATCCAACACATCAACAAAAAGAAATATAAAAACCATATGATAATATCAATAGATGCTGAGAAAGCTTTCGACAAAGTCCAACACCCAATCATGATAAAAGCCCTTGAAATTCTTGGGATACAAGGAACATACCTCAACATCATAAAGGCCATCTATGACAAGCCAACAGCCAGTATCATTCTCAATGGTGAAGAGCTGAAAGCAATTCCATTAAGATCTGGAACAACCCCGCCCCCCAGGAGGAGACCAGCACCAGCACACAGCCCCGGCCACCCGGTAAGCTTGCGCAGAAAGCGGCGCGCTGATCCGGATCGATCGCAGCTGCCCCGGTCCCAGCGCCTGCGACCTAGGCTTGCGGGGAGACCGTGGAGGCCCTCCCTGAGTGAGCAGGAACAAGGCGCCCAGGCAGGGAAGCGGGATTCAAAAGGCGCCATTCCCGCGCCACTGATCTGGGCTACAGCCCGCGTCCTGGAACTGAGGGCTTTGGAACTGAGACCCGGGGCACGAAATTAGGGGCGTGGGTTCCCCACGACGGTGGGGCACAAGGCAGACACAGCACCCCAAAGCCGTTGAGGTGTACCCTACCATCCCCGCTCTGCTCCCTGTCCCACGGGGTGGAAAATCAGCTCCCCAAGGGCTCTAGGAGAGATCTCTGGCGCCACCTAGCGACTTGAAGCCAGCAGAGGCTCCTGAAGGAGCTAGTGGCCAGCTGGGGAGTTAGCCCACACCGGGCCCCTTCCGACCAGTAGTCTGAGCCCACAGGGAGAGCGAGCACCCACAGCCAGGGCAGACCAGGAGCGCAGAAGAGTGTGCCTGAGACCAGACGCGCAGGGAGTGTGTCCCACATCACCATTTTAGAACAGGGACATTTCTTCAGAAAAGACTACCTGCAGAAGGCTTCCTCAGGAGCCAGAGGTGAGCGGGGGAAGTTCGCCCACGCCAGACCCCCTCTGGCCTGCAGTCCAAGCCCAGAGGGGGAGCAGGAACCCACCGCCGGGGCAGACCAAGCGCACAGGGGAGTGTGTCCCCACATCGGCATTTTAGAACAGGGGCCTTTCTCCAGTAAAGACTGCTTGAAACTGACAGATGACTCCTGGAGGAACCAGAGGGGAGCAGAGAAGCCCACCCAAGATGCCGGCCAGTCCCAACAACACAATGTCCCAACGCATATGGCAAATTAGAAAACAGACAGTAGGGAGGAGAAAAACCACACGCAACCTAGCAACTCTCCAGAGAAAAAGCACACCACAAAAAGAAAACCAGCCCCCAGATTGCAACGACAATAACTTGGAAGAATTTCGGAGCCTTCCAGAAAGAGAATTCAAAATTGCCGTGATTAAAAAACTGACAGAAGTCATAAAGGAAAACAATGATAAGGGAAAAATAATCAACGATCAGAAGAATGCAATTGAGTCCCTAGAGAGGGAAAACAATGGTCAGAAGAAAGAAATTGAGTCCCTAAAGAGGGAAGTAAAAGAAATGCAGGAGATCAAAGAATTAATGGAAGAACTAAAGAATTCTGGGAAAAGCAATGAAAGCAGAATAGATGAAATGGAAGAACGAATAAGTAATCTTGAAGACACAGAAATAAAAAGAACCAAAACAGAAAAGGAAAGAGAAGTACGAAGGAAAAAGAACGAGAAAAGACTTCGGGAACTATCTGACTCCATGAGGAAAGGAAATATAAGAGTTATAGGAATACCAGAAGGAGAGGAGAGAGATGTAGGAACAGAGAAAATATTCAAAGAGCTAATTGAAGAGAACTTCCCAAATGTGAAGAAGGAGCTGAAAATTGATATACAAGAAGCAAGAAGAACACCAAACTTCCACGACGAAAGGAAAAATACAGCAAGACACATAATAGTAAAGCTCCCAAGAATCCAGGACAAGGAAAAAATAATGAAGCTGGCAAGAGGGAAGAAACAGATAACATTCAAAGGAAAGCAAATCAGGCTGACATCAGACTTCTCTGAAGAAACACTACGGGCAAGGAGAGAGTGGAGGGACATAGTCAACAGACTCCAAGAAAACAGATGCCAACCAAGAATACTCTATCCCGCAAAGCTCTCCTTCCTCTTTGAAGAAAGAATATGGACCTTCCCAGACAAACAGAAACTCCGGAATTTCATTACAACTAAACCCCCACTCCAAAAAATACTACAAGGAGTCCTAAAGCCAGAACCTCAGAGGGACGAATAACAATGAAAGAAGGCCAAAAAAAAAAGTTATTAAAAGAATAAATAAATAAAATCAAAGGAAAGACAATCACAATGGCAAATACAGATGCTAACATATCAATATTAACTCTAAATGTAAATGGACTAAACTCTTCAATAAAAAGACATAGAGTTGCAGCCTGGAATAAGAAACAAAACCCAACCTTTTGCTGTCTCCAGGAAACACATTTAGCGACAAAAGATAAAAATAGGCTCAAAGTTAAAGGATGGAAAACAATCCTACAAGCAAATGGACCAAAAAAGAAAGCAGGAACAGCTATTCTTATATCAGATAAAACAGATTTCAAACTCAAAAAGATAAAAAGAGACCCCAATGGTCACTACATTATGATCAAGGGGACAATACTTCAAGAAGAAATAACACTCATTAACATATACTCACCAAACGAAGGAGCACCAAAATATATCAGACAACTGTTGTCCTCTCTGAAAACAGACATCAGAGAAAACACATGCGTAGTGGGAGACTTCAACACACCACTATCAACAATGGATAGACCAACAAGACAAAAAATAAGTAAAGAAACCAAAGCTCTAAATAAGGACCTAGAGCATTTGGGCTTAACAGACATCTATAGAACACTAAACCCCAAAAAAACGGAGTACACATTTCTCTCAAGCACACACGGATCATTCTCCAGGATCGATCACATACTGGAGCACAAGACAAACATCAACAGATACGCCAAGATTGAAATCATAGCACCCTTCTTTTCTGACCATGAAGGCATCAAACTAGAAATAAACCATAAAAAGAAGGCAAGGAACTTTCCTACCTCATGGAGATTAAAAACCACACTACTGGAAGACCATTGGACTAATGAGGAGATCAAAGAAGAAATTAAAAAATTTTTTGAATTGAACGACAAGGAGGACACCAATATCCTAAATGTATGGGATGCAGCAAAAGCAGTAATAAGAGGAAAATATATAGCAATAGAAGCTCACATCAAGAAACAAGAAAGAACGCAAAGAAACAACCTAATCTCGAAGCTCAAAGATCTAGAAAAAGAACAACAAAAAAACCCCAAAACCAGTAGAAGAAAAGAAATAATAAAAACCAAAGCAGAAATAAATGAAATTGAAACTAAAAAAACAGTCCAAAATATCAATGAAACCAAGAGCTGGTTCTTTGAAAAAAATCAATAAAATAGACAAACCCCTAGCCAGGCTCACAAAGGAAAAAAGGGAGAAAGCACAAATAAACAGGATCATCAATGAAAGAGGAGAAATCACAACAGACACAGCAGAAATCAAAAGAATAATCAGTAAGTACTGAACAGTTATATGGAAACAATTTTAACAATCTAGAGGAGATGGACAAATTCCTACAACTCTACAATCACCCAAAGCTAGATAAAGAAGAAATAGAACACCTAAACAGACCAATTACAATTAGCGAAATTGAAATGGTAATCAAAAACCTCCCCAAAAACAAAAGCCCACGACCTGATGGATTTACAAATGAATTCTACCAAACATTCAGAGACGAATTAGTGCCTATCCTTCACAAACTCTTCCAAAAAATTGAGAAGGGTGGGACAATACCAAACACGTTTTATGAAGCCAACATTACACTAATACCAAAACCGAACAAGGACAACACAAAAAAGGAAAACTACAGGCCAATCTCCTTAATGAACACTGATGCAAAAATCCTCAATAAAATTTTAGCTATCAGAATCCAACAGTGTATCCATAAGATAATTCACCACGACCAAGTAGGATTCATTCCAGGGACACAAGGATGGTTTAACATCAGAAAATCAATCAACGTTATCCAACACATCAACAAAAAGAAATATAAAAACCATATGATAATATCAATAGATGCTGAGAAAGCTTTCGACAAAGTGCAACACCCATTCATGATAAAAGCCCTTGAAATTCTTGGGATACAAGGAACATACCTCAACATCATAAAGGCCATCTATGACAAGCCAACAGCCAGTATCATTCTCAATGGTGAAAAGCTGAAAGCAATTCTATTAAGATCTGGAACAAGACAAGGATGTCCACTCTCACCACTGCTTTTCAATATAATACTGGAAGTCCAGGCCAGGGCAATAAGAGAAGAGAAAGACATCCAAGGAATCCAAATAGGAAAAGAAGAAGTCAAACTATCACTATTTGCAGACGATATGATATTATACATAGAGAACCCCAAAAACTCCACAGAAAAGCTCATTCAACTCATCAATCAGTTCAGTAAAGTGGCAGGATACAAAATCAACACGCAAAAGTCAGTAGCCTTCCTATACACAAACAATAAATCTGAAGAAGAAGAAATCAAAAAACCATCCCTTTTATTATTGAAACAAAAAAAAATCAAATATTTGGGAATAAATCTAACAAAAGAGGTAAAGGACCTATACAAAGAAAACTATAAAACACTGTTAAAAGAAATAGAAGAAGACACAAAGAAATGGAATGATATCCCCTGCTCATGGATTGGAAGAATAAACATTATTAAAATGACCATCCTACCAAAAGCAATATACAGATTCAAAGCTATTCCAATCAAAATTTCAATGTCATTCTTCAAAGATATAGAATAATTATTGATGAAATTCATATGGAATCACAAAAAACCCCGAATAGCCAAAGCTCTCCAGAAAAAAAAAGAAAGGAATGGAGGCATCACACTCCCAGACTTCAAACTCTACTACAAAGCCATAATCATCAAAACTGCAAGGTATTGGAACAAGAACAGACGTACAGACCAATGGAATCGAATAGAAAATCCAGAAATAAACCCACAGATTTATGGTCAACTAATCTTTGACAAAGGAGCAAAGACTATGCATTGGAGCAAAGACAGTTTGTTCAATAAATGGTCCTGAGAAAACTGGGTTGCTACATGCAAAAGAATGAAGCTTGACCACTACCTCACACCATACACAAAAACCAACTCAAAATGGATTAAAGAACTAGGCATAAGACCTGAAACCATAAAATATATAGAAGGAAATATAGGCGAAACACTACGTGATTTGCACATCAAAGACATCTTTACAGACACATCACCCAAAGCAGTGATAGTGAAGGCAAAGATCAACAGCTGGGAATACATCAAATTAAAGAGCTTCTGCACAGCAAAAGAGACAATAACAAAAACTAAGCGAAACCCCACCAATGGGGAGAACATTTTTGCACACAACACTAATGATAAAGGACTGATCACAAAAATCTGCAAAGAGCTGATGAGACTCAACAACAACAAAGAAAATAATCCAGTCAAAAAATGGGCAGAAGAGCTAAAAAGAAACTTCTCTGAAGAGGAAATGCAAATGGCCCACAGGCATATGAAAAAATGTTCAACATCACTTGTAATCAGGGACATGCAAATCAAAACTACCATGAGATACCATCTTACACCAGTGAGAATGGAACATATTAAAAAAACTAGCAACAGCATATGTTGGCGAGGGTGTGGAGAAAAAGGAACTCTTCTGCACTGTTGGTTGGAGTGCAAACTGGTCCAACCACTATGGAGAGCTGTGTGGAGATTTCTGGACCTACTAAACATAGAGCTTCCATATGATCCAGCAATTCCACTCCTAGGTATTTACCCAAAAGACACAGAAACATCCATTCCAAAGAACACCTGCACCCCTATGTTTATAGCAGCACTATTTACAATAGCTAAGCTTTGGAAACAGCCCAAATGCCCAAAAATAGATGACTGGATCATGAAGATGTGGTACATACACACCATGGAATATTACTCAGCATTCAAAAAAGATAAACACATGCAATTTGCAGCAACATGGATGGCGCTGGAAGGGATCATGCTCAGCGAAATAAGCCAGAAAGAAAAAGAAAAATACCGGATGGTCTCACTCATAGCAGGAATCTAGAAAACTTAAATAAGGGACCAGGAAAATGAATAACTATAAGAAAGTGAAAATCAAAATCAACAAAAATCTGTGAACCAGAGACACTTTTGGGGGGGTGGGTGGAGGGAGGGGAGGGATTGGGGTCAAAATGGGTGGGGGTTGAAATTGTATGGGGAATATAAAAATAAAATTTATTATTTAAAAAAAAGTTAAACTCCATTAGATTCAAGCTGATCTACCTCTGTGGATACACACATAATATGAAAATGTAAGTTATAAACCCATTGATTGTTTTTTTCCTGTTGAAGCAGCTGACTTTTGAAGAAGAATCTAATGAAAGAATATTCTTTTTTCTATAATAATTTTTGTAGTAACTTCATAATTTCAATACACCTTATCAGTAACAATGCTGTAACAACTCCCTATTGTGGACTGACACACAACCATTAAAACAGATTTAGCATATTTCATCTTTAGGCAAATAAAATATATTTTTAAATTTCCTAAAAAAAAAAAAGACACTAGATCCCTAAATAAAGACATAGAACTCATGGACATAACAGACATCTATAGGACAGTGCACCCAAAAAAATCCGAGTACACATTTTTCTCAAGTGCGCACAGATCATTTTCCAGAATCAATCACATACTGGGCCACAAGACAAACATCAACAGATACATGAAGGTCAAAATCATTATAACTATCTTCTCTGATCATAAAGGCATCAAGCTAGAAATAAAACATGAGAGAAAACAAGGAACCCTCCCACTTCATGGAGATTGAAATCCACACTACTGGAAGACCACTGGACTAATAAGGGGATCAAGAAGAAATTGAAAAATATTTTGAGTTGAACGACAAGAAGGACACCCCTTTCCAGAATGTATGGGATGCAGCAAAAACAGTAATAAGAGGAAAATATATAGCAATACAGGCTCACACCAAGAAACAAGAAAGAACTCAAAGGAACAACCTAATCTCACATCTCAAAGAGCTAGAAAAAGAACAACAAAAAACCCTAAAGCAGTAGAAGAAAGGAAATAATAAAAATCAAAGCAGAAATAAACAAATTGGAGATTTAAAAAACAATCAAAAGATCAATGAAACCAAAAGTTGGTTCTTTGAAAAAAATAAACAAAATATACAAACCTCTAGCCAGGCTCACAAAGAAATAATGGGAGAAAACACATATAAATAGGATTACAAATGAAAGAGGAGAAATCAGAACTGAATCAGTAGAAATCAAAAGAATAACCGTGGATTACTATGAACACCTACATGCAAACAAATTCAACAACCTAGAAGAGATGGACAAATTCCTAGAACAATATAATCATCCAAAGCTGGACAAAAAAGAAATAAAACAACTAAACAGACCAATTACAAGCAGCAAAATTGAGGCAGTAATCTAAGCACTCCCCAAAAACAAAAGCCCAGGCCCAGACAGTCTCACAAATGAATTCTACCAAATGTTCAGCAGTGAATTAGTGCCTATCCTACACAAACTCTTTCAAAAAATTGAAAAAGAAGGAATACTACCAAATACGTTCTACAAAGCCACGATTACACTAATACCAAAACCAAACAAAGACAGCACAAAAAAAGAAAATTACAGGCCAATCTCCCTAATGAACACTGATGCAAAAATCCTCAACAAAATTCTTGCCAACAGAATCCAACAATGCATCAAAGGGATAGTACACCATGATCAAGTGGGATTCATCCCAGGGGCACAAGGATGGTTCAACATACGAAAACCTATAAGTGTAATCCAACACATCAACAAAAAATTAAAAGCATATGATCATATCAACAGATGCTGAGAAAGCATTCGACAAAGTCCAACATCCATTTATGATGAAGGCCCTTGAAGTTCTCGGGTTAGAGGGAACATACCTTAACATGAAAAAAGCCATATACAACAAACCCACTGCCAACATTATTCTCAATGGTGAAAAGTTGTAGGCCTTTCCTTTAAGATCAGGAACAAGACAAGGATGTCCACTCTCACCACTGCTCTTCAATATAATACTGGAGGTCCTAGCCAGAGCAATAAGACAAGAGAAAGACATACAAGGAGTCCAGATAGGGAAAGAAGAAGTAAAACTGTCACTATTTGCAGATAATATGATAATACACATAGAGAACTCTAAAAAATGCCACAGAAAAACTAATCAAAATAATCAACCAGTTCAGTAAAGTAGCAGGATACAAAATAAACACGCAAAAATCAGTAGCCTTCCTATACACAATCAATCAGAAAAAGAAGAAATCAAGAAAACCATACTTTTATAATTGAAACCAAAAAAGTCAAATACTTGGGGATAAACCTAACAAAAGAGGTGAAAGACCTATACAAAGAAAATGATAAAACACTGTTAAAGAAATAGAAGAAGACACAAAGAAATGCAAAGACATCCCCTGCTCATGGATTGGAAGAATCAACATTATTAAAATGGCCATCCTCCCAAAAGCAATATACAGATTCAATGCTATTCCAATAAAAATCCCAATGAGTCTTCAAAGAAATAGAACAAATACTGATGAAATTCATATGGAACCACAAAAAACCATGAATAGCCAAAGCCCTACTGATGAAAACAAAGGAGAAAGGAGGTATCACACTTCCAAACTTCAAGCTATACTACAAAGCTATAATAATTAAAACAGTTTGGTATTGGAACAAAAACAGACACACAGACCAATGGAACCAAATAGCGAGCCCAGAAATAAAGCCACACTCATATGAACAACTAATCTTTGACAAAGGAGCAAAAAACATGCAATGGCATGGACAGTTTGTTCAGTAAATTGTGCTGGGAAAACTGGGCCTCCACATGCAAAAAAAAATGAAACTAGACCATTACCTCTCTCTGTGCGCAAAAATCAACTCAAAATGGATAAAAGAACTGGACATAAGACCTGAAACCATAAATATGTAGAAGAAAATATAGGTAAAACACTACAAGACATACATCTCAGAAACATCTTTAAAGACTCATCACCCAAAGCAGTGATAGTGAAGGCAAAGATAAACACCTGGGATTACATCAAACTGAAATAGTTCTGCACAGCTAAAGAGACATTAACCAAAACAGAGAGACTCCCCATTGACTGGGAAAAAATCTTTGTACTCCATCCAACTGATAAGGGACTGATCACAATGATATACAAAGAACTCATAGGGCTCAACAAAAACAAAATAAACAATCCAGTCAAGAAATGGGCAAAAGAACTCAAAGACATTTCTCCAAAGAGGAAATGCAAATGGCCAACAGACATAAGAAAAAATGTTCAACATCCCTTATAATCAGGGAAATGCAAACCAAAACCACACTGAGATACCACCTTACACCAGTAAGAATGGCACATATCAAAAAAAACAAGCAACAATAAATGTTGGCAAGGATGTAGTGAAAAAGGAAATTTCCTACATTGCTGGCGGGAGTGCAAACTGGTCCAACCATTGTGGAAATCTGTCTAGAGGTTCCTCAGTCTACTAAAAATGGAGCTACCATACGACCTGGCAATTCTACTCCTAGGGGTCTACCCAAAGGACACAAAAACATCGATTCAAAAGAACTCCTGTACCCCTATGTTTATTGCAGCACTATTCACCATAGGTAAAACCTGGAAACAACCCAAATGCCCAAAAATAGATGACTGGATCACGGAGATGTGGTATATATTCACAATGGAATATTATTCAGCAATCAAAAAAGATAAACTCAAGCCATTCGCAGCAACGTGGATGGAGCTAGAAGGAATTATGCTCAGCAAAATAAGCCAGAAGGAAAAAGAAAAATATCGGATAGTTTCACTTATAACAGGAATATAATGGAACCAAATAAGACATCAGTGTAAAAAAAATAATAATAACAGTACAAACACAACAAAGCAAAACCAGACAATTATAAACCAGAGACATACTGCAGGGGAGGAGGAGGGAGAGGGGTCAGAGGGAGTGAGGGAGGAGCACAGGGGACTGTGGTGATGGTGTATGGGTGCCTTGGGGAAGGAAATTCTATGGGCACTCAATCTGAGGGGATGGGGGGAAGCAAATATTGTCTAAAAAATGTAAAAAATGATAAATGTTAAAATAAAAAAATCTAAAAAAGTTAAATAAAATAAAATGAAACATTTTTGGCATGTGCTGACAAAAAAATAGTGCTGAAATGAACATATGAATGCATATATTCCTGCAAGTTAGTTATTTTGTATTTTTTGTAGTGATACTTGGAAGTGGAATTGCTAGATCATATGGTGCACATATTTTTAATATTTTGAGAAACCTGTATACTGTTTTTCATAAGGGCTGGCCCACTACCAGCAGTGTAAGAGGGTTGGTTCTGTTTTCTCCACACCCTTGCCAGCATTTGTTGTATCTGGTCTTTGTGATATGGGCCATTATCACATGTGTGAGGTGGTATCTCATTGTGGTTTTGACTTGCATTTACCTGATAAGTGATGAAGAACATTTGTTCACGTGCCTATTGGCTATTTGTTTACCTTCTTTGAAGAAGGGCCTATTTATTGATAGCTCTTCTGCCCATTCTTTCATTGGGTTATTTGTTTTCTTTTTGTTCAACTGTATGAGTTCTTTGTATATCTTTCATGCCAGCTCTTTGTCAGAGGTGTGATGTACAAATATTTTCTCCCATCAGTACAGTGTCTCTCTTTCAGTTATGGTTTCTTTTGCTGTGTAGAAAGTTTTTAGTTAAATGTAGCCACATTCATTTACTTACATTTGCTTTCCTTGTGATTGAAGTCAAGTTCCCAAAGACATCGCTAAAACCAATGTCTTGGAGTGTTTTTCTGATGTTTTCTTCTATGTATTCTATGATCTGTAAACCAATTTGAATTAATTTGTGTACAGTGTGAGACAGTGATCTAATTTTACTTTTCTGCATGTGGTTGTCCATTTTTCCCAGCAAAATTTGTTGAAGAGACTTTCATTTCTCCATTGGCTCTTTTGTTGTAGATTAATTGTCTTTATAAATGTGGGCTTTTTTTTCTGGTGTATGTGTCTATTTTTATTCAAAACCATATGGCTTATATTACAATAGCCTTGTAGTATTGTTTGAATTCTGGGAGCATGATACATCCACCCCTCTTCTTTTTGTCAAAATTGCTTTAGTATATTTTGTGGTTATAAAACTTCAACGATATTTGTTCTATTTCTTTGAGGAATTCCACTCAAACTTTAATAAAGATTGCACAGAATCTATATATTGCTATTTATGTGTTGCTTTGGATAAAAGGTACATTTTAACAATATTTATTGTTCCAATCCATGAGCACAGGATATCTTCCACTTTGTTGTGTCTTCTTTTATGTCTTGTAACAAAGTCTTATAGTGTTCATTGAGCAGGTCTTTCACCTCCTTTGTTAGGTTTACTCCTAGATATTTAAAAGTTTCTGATGCTACTATAAATGGGATTGTTTCTTGATTTCTTTCTTGTCTAGTTCATTATTCCTATAGAGGAATGTAGTGGATATTTGTATGCTGGTTTTGTGTACTGATTTCTTATTTCCAATAGTTTTTTATGGAGTCTTTAGGGTTTTGGATGTATAATGTAATATCACCTACAAATAGTGACAGTTTTACTTCTTTCACAATTTGGATTCCTTTTATTCTTTTTCTTGCCTAATTGCTCTAGCTGGTACTTCCAACACTATTTTAAACAGTAGTGGTGACAGTAGACATCCTTGTCATGTACCAGATCTTAGAGGGAAAGCTTTCATTTGAGTATGATGCTAGCTGTGAGTTTAGCTTACATGCTCTTTATTATGTTGACTTATGTTCCTCCTATCCCCCAGTTCACTGAGTAAATGTCATAAATGGATGTTGTATTTTATCAAATGTTTTCTCAGTATCTAGGGATAGTATCATATGAGTTTTCTTTCCTTTTGTTGATATGGTGAATTATATTGATTGATTTGCATATTTGCATCTCTGAAACAAATCCCACTTGGTCATGATACATGATTCTTTTGATGTATTGTTGAATTTTGTTTATTAAAATTTTGTTGAGGGTTTTTACATCTACATTATTAAAGGTTGTTGGTCTATAGTTTTCTTTTTGGGTCATGTCCTTGTCTGCTTTTAGTATCACAGTTATGTTGGTCTCATAAAAATTATTTGGAAATGTTACCTCTTTCTCAGTTTTTTTTGCAAGAGTTTGGGAAGTATAGGATATTATTTTGTCCTTGTAGATTGGCAGAACTCACCCATTAAACTATCTGGTCCTGGGATTTTCTTGTTGTTGTTGTTAGGAGACTTTGACTACTATTTCAATTTCCTTCCTTGTAATTGGTCTGATCAAGTTTTCTCTTTCTTCTTGATTTAGTCTTTGAAGATTGGAAAGAATAAGGAAAAGACAAAGGCACAAAAAATTCATTTAAGGAAATAATTGCTGAGAACCATCTCAATTTGGAATATGAACCAGACATCTTGATCCAAGAGACCCAAAGAGTTCTAAACAAAATAATATCAGACAGGAACACTCCAAGACACATTACAATTAAACTATTAAAAGCCGGTTACACAGAAATTTTTTAAAAATCAACAGAAAGAACAGTAACTTATAAGGAAACACCAATTAGACTGCCCATGGACTTCTCAGTGGAAACCTTACTGGCAAGAAGAGAATGGCAGAAGATATTTAATGTACTCAAGGAAAAATATTTCCAACCTGGAATACTTTATCCTGAAATATTATCATACAACATAATACAAAAAGTATAGAGCTTCACTGAGAAGCAAAGATTAAAAAAATATGTCAATACCAAGCCAGACAAGAAAGAATTACTAAAGGTGTTATTATAAGGCAATAAAAAGTAAATATAGAGGTAATTGATAAGTAAATTATACTATGTGGACGAGGAAGAAATTAAACATGTGGCCCAATAAAATGAGTTTGAGATAAAAACATCTAACAAACCACAAAAATAACCCATTGTATAACCTTCAATAAAAAAATCAATAAAAGTAAACAGAAAACAATAGAAATATAATGTACACCAAAAAATAAAAGGAAGATGTCAAAAATTAACACAAAACAAACTAAATTTTTAATAACAAAATGGGAATAGGGAGTTATATCTCAATAATCTCCTTACATATAAATGAGTTGCCTTTATCAACTAAAAGGTTTAGCATGACTGAGTGAATTTCAAAACAAAGTCCTGCCTTCTGCTGTTTATAAGAAACCTATTTTTTAATTATTATTTTATTTTACATATTTTTTAAAATAATTTTTCATTTTTGTACAATGTATGTATTTTTATCTCGGTTATAGTCCCCATGAAATTCCCATCACCCATGAACCATCACCCTGCTCCCCTGTGTTCTTCCCACCCCTGTTTTGCTCCTACTCCCTTCTCCCCCTTTGCAGAATGTCTCTGGTTTATAGTTGCCTGTTGATTTTGATTTTTACTTTATTATAGTTACTTTTTTTCCCCTGATCCCTTATTTGGATCCTCTACAGAGTTAAAGACTGAAGAATATCCAACAAGTAAACGACAATTTTTTAAAGTCAATATAGAATATAAATTTCCAATAAAAAAGGTAATGAGACAGAGATAACCATTATATAATGGTTATATAACCATTATATAATGGTTAAGAGCCTAGTGCATCAAGATGAAATAACACTTTAAAATATATATGTAACAAATGATGAAGCACCAGGATATATAAGGCAATTAGTAATATAACTAAAGGGAGATATTGACTACAACACAATAATACTGGGAAAAATATAATATTCCACTTACAACTATGGACAAATCAATAATACACAGAATAAATATGGAAATAATAGCCTTAAAAATGGAGGTAGTCAAATAGGCTTAACAGACATCTACAGAACACTTGATAAAAATCTGTACGTTGTATGTACATTTTTCTCAAATGCACATGGAATCTTTTTTTTCTTTTTAAAAAGTATTTATTTATATATTTTTACATTGTTGTTCATTTTGGTGCAAGTTTGATTTCTCATCTCAAGTGTAATCCCCATAAAATCCCACCGCCAAGACACCTGTGAACCATCACCATAGTCCCTTGTGCTCCTCCCTCCTATTTAGACCCTCCCTCCCCCCTCCCCTGCTGAATATCTCCAATTTGTAGTTTTCCTGCTAATTTTGTCTTTTTTCCCCCAATCCCTTGTTTGGTTCTCCTACATTCCTCCTATAAGTGAAAGCATCCAATATTTTTCTTTTTCCTAGTGACTGATTTCACTAAACATAATCCCTTCTAGATTCATCCATGTTGCTGCAAAAGGCATGAGT